>NC_138171.1:23254452-23854452 GCF_964165515.1 Mesoplodon bidens | reverse complement strand
CCTCCACTCATTCTTCACTTACTAGGGCCTCCAGGTTGATGATAAGACTGAAGTTTTCTTGGGGAAATTCACCTTCGATGTGGAGAAATCTGAGATTCAGACTTTCCACCTAGAGGTATGTTTGTCTCACAGTGAAGGAAGATTGGGGAGGAAGGCAGTCCTTGGGAGACCGGGCCTTGGCATGATCCATTTGTCTCCCCAGAATGACCCCCCAGCTGCCTTTCCCAAGGTGAAGATCCAGATTCTAAGCAACTGGGGCCACCCCCATTTCACATGCTTGTATCGAGTCCGAGCCCATGGCATTCAAACCTCAGGGGAGGCAGGGGACAGTGCCACAGGGAGGGCCCATTAAACATGCTGATTGTTGGAGTAGAGTGGAGGTCTATGCTGAAAGAAGCTGGATCAGTGCTGGGAGGTCTCTTGTGGGAAGGGGGGTGTGCGGCGCTCTAGTTGCCTTTGGTATATAAACATGGTTGGGGGGTCTACCAAAACGCCCTCTTTGAGAAGTCCAGATCAATATAGTAGCAGCAGTAGATGATGTTTATGGAGTGTTTACCATGTGCACAAGACAGTACTCTGGACGTTATATGCCTTACCCTAACTAATCTTCACAACCAGAGGCGGAAGCCATTCAGGTCAGGAAAGTTGCTCAAGGTCACACAGCTAACGAAGAGCTGAAACACAGCAGGACCCCAAGCCTACCACCCTCTTGCAGAGCGCCAGTCAGCATGAAGCCATGCTTGTGCACCTCAATTCTCACCCCAACTCTTGCTAGGTGCAGGTGGAGGAGGAACTACCCCTTCAGGTAAAAACTAGGGAGACTTGAGAACCTCTAGGAAGCATCTGAGTCAGAGTTGATGCAGGCCTGGTCGCCTTTACCCAGGTTGTCTTTACTGGGACCTGAGTGCACGACTATGCTAGGCACAGTACAGGTAGTCTAGTATTTACCAGTCCCTGCCCTCAAGGAGCCTGATAGGGGAGAGACGATGCTCCACAAAATGGGAGAATTCATTGACTTGATCCAAGAACCCTTCACTCTAAGGGTCAAAAGTAGAATTGGAGGGAAAAAGAGGAGACAGACATTAAAGGGTTAATGAGTTCTACCCAGGCCAAGAGGAGAAAAGGGGAACAAGTGTGAACAAAGAAACATGCAACATCTTGACTGTTAGGATCCTTTGTAGTGTGTTCATGTTTTGGAAGAATATATAGACTATTACCAGTGGTTACACCTCTGGAAAGTGGAATGCATGAGTATGTGGGGGGAGTGGAACATGCATCCATCTGTTTAAATTTTGGGGTTATTACTCTTAAAGCCTGAGGTTTTCTAACTAATGAACTAATACAGCTTTTCTAGAGGGCAACTTCATAGTAAGTACCAAAAGCCTTAAATTTTATTTATTTATTTATTTATTTTTTTGGCGGTACGAGGGCTTCTCACTGTTGTGGCCTCTCCCGTTGGGGAGCACAGGCTCTGGATGCGCAGGCTCAGCGGCCATAGCTCACGGGCCTAGCCGCTCCGTGGCATGTGGGATCTTCCCAGACCCTGCAGGGCACGAACCCGTGTCCCCTGCATCGGCAGGCGGACTCTCAACCACTGTGCCACCAGGGAAGCCCCAAGCCTTACATTTTTTTATTATACTTTTTTTTTTTTTTTGCGGTATGCAGGCCTCTCCCTGTTGTGGCCTCTCCCGTTGCGGAGCACAGGCTCCGGACGCGCAGGCTCAGCGGCCATGGCTCACGGGCCCAGCCGCTCCAGGGCATGTGGGATCTTCCCGGACCGGGGCACGAACCCGTGTCCCCTGCATCGGCAGGCGGACTCTCAACCACTGCGCCACCAGGGAAGCCCTATACTTTTTAATCACTGCAATTCCACTTCTAAGCATGGATCCAAAGGATACCTAGATATAATCTAAGTTAATACTTTAAGGATGTCCACCATACTGTTGTTTATGAAGGAAAAAAATGAAAATAGTATCTAAGAAGATAAAGTACACTACAAAAATAATATGGAGACAATAGAAATGGTAATATAAGGGAATGTTTAATGTCATGAAAAGTAAATAATGATATATGGATAATTTCTTAAAAAGCAAGCTAGGTTGGTATACATAAGAATTTTTAATTTCCATATCAGAAGAGTTACATAGACCAAAAAATACTATAACTGAAAAGACAATAGCCTTGGAGGAAATATTTTCAACATGTATTAATAACTGAATAACTGTAACAGAATAAGGGCTATAAGGACAACCTATAAAAAGGCTGTTCAGAAGAAATACAATCGACAAATAAACATATAAAATGATACCTAGCCTTCATAAATAAATTCAAACTAAAAATGAGATTTTTTTTGCCTGTCAGATTAACAAAATGGGTAAAAAATTGTTATAAAAGGCAATTTACAATATCTATTAAAATGTTAAATATTCCTATCTTTTGATTGAGCATTTTCACTTGTAGGAATAAATCCTTCAGAAACATTCCTGTAAATGCACAGAAAAATGTAGAAGGATATTCCTTACAGCACTGTTTGTTATAACAGAAGAGAACTAGAAGGGACCCAATCTTGATAAATTAGGGATTGGCTAAATAAGCTATAGAACACTCATACACAGAGTAATACATAAGCATTAGAAAAAATGAGGTCAGCAGTTAAGTTCTAACGGATAAAATACCCAAAATATAATAAGAACAAAGTGCAAACAGTATAATATCTATTTAGGGAAAAATCTGTCAGACCTAGAAAATACACCCTGCTCCATAATCTATTTTATACAGTATTTATATTTGAAATAATTTTGTACTAACTAGCACACATTCTAAAAACATTTAAAGCATACTGAAATAGTATGTATGGTATGATCCCAATTTTGTAAAACAAAAAACATGTATCACTAAAAATATGCATAAAGTATTAAAAAATATGCACCAAATATTTTATTGGGACATGGGAGTTTGGGTGATATTTATTTTTTCCTATAATGAATATACATATTTATTTTCTAGTAAGAAAAAACATTAGTTATTAAAAAATTCAGGCTTATAGCCTATTTTTAGGACTAGAACCACCACTGCTCCATCCCTCCAGGAAGTCTAGCATAGCCCCTGCTCCATCTTAAAACTCACCCCTCCCCTGGCACTTTCCACCTTGTCTGTGTTCACAGCTCAGCTCTGCTCTGAGGCAGGGCAGGCTAGGTGTTTGGCTTACATTCAGCCTTTGCATTTTCAAAAACAGAGTCAGTGTCTCTAGATATGTGGCCAGGATTACCCAATTTCTTTGAGTGGGGCTATTATATCAGATGAATCCTTCACTCAACAATCCCTAAGGTCAACAAATAAGCTCAGAGAGGAGAAGTAAACATGGCTAATAGCAGATTTCCACCCAGAAACACAGAGTGGTAGCAAAGTGTGGTCTTCACTGATCTTTATTGAATGAGAGGCTCCAGGGACAAGCAGGTGAGATGAAGAGTGGCTATAGCAAGTATAAATAAAAGTTAGCATAAAAGTATAAAACATAAAATGCTAGCACTAGGGAATGTGTGTTCAGGGTTAGGGGACCTTAGGAACACAGGGCTGAGGACTGGCCACAGTCTACCCCTCCAAAGGAATCTAGGCCTGAGGGACCTGTGCAGGGCCCTTGGCTGCAGGTGGAAGTGGTTTGAATGGGGCCCAACCTTGGGCCTTGAAGTAGGAGACGAGTTGCGTGGGTACTTCTGCAAGTACAGTCTGCGCCAGTGCCTCTCGAGGGGCCTGCCAAGGAGAAGAGGGGCAAGTTCAGTGATGACCCATGACCCCTTCCCCAGGTCTACATTTCATACCCCAGAAAGGATACAAAATCCAACACCCAACCCTGCCCCAGGCTCAGATGAAAGGGTAAGTATCCCCACTCACATCAGGGAGAGGTGGAAGGCTAAACTCCCAGATCTATTCTGTCCCCGAGCTTGTCCCTACTCACATTCTGGAAGCGGCGGTAGGGCACAAACTGCACTATGTCACGAGCAGCTGCCTCCCCGGAGCGTGCACGCAGGGGTCCACCATCAGCATCCAGCTGCTCCATGGCCTCGAAGTCAGCACCACCCACACCCACGATGATCACTGACATGGGCAGGTAGGAGGCACGAACCACAGCCTCACGTGTGGCCTCCACATCTGTCACAGCACCATCGGTCAGCAGCAACAGCACGAAGTATTGCTAAGGGCAAGTCCATTCATATACTGAGGCAGACCCTCTAAACATCCCAGCCACATAATCCCACACTGACAAGAAGTCACCTGTTACACAGCCCTCAAGGGAGCCCCTGACCAAGTCCCCCCTCCCCACCCACTACCTCCCATGACCCTCACCGAGGCCGTCCTCTGATGTGCAGCCTGGGCTGCAAACCTAGCCACATGGTTGATGATGGGTGCAAAGTTGGTGGGGCCATAGAGCCGAACTTGGGGCAGGGCCTGGCGGTAAGCGTCCACAATGCCCTGGATGCCTAGAGAAGAAAGGCAAAGAATACCATAAAATACTGGGCCTCTCAGCATTCAGCCAGTCCTGACATCACTCTATACTGGCCAAGGAGATTTAGGAACCTGGGTGCATTTCATTCAGTCACCCCTGTAACCCACAGTTCTTAACCCTCTCCTACAGATGAGAAAATTAAGGCCAAAGAGAGGAAAGGCACATGCCCTAAATCACAGTTTGAATTAAAACCCAGATAAGGGGGAATCCCCTGAACAAATCTAGGAGTGCTGAGAGCATCAGATTATAACCCACTTAATAAAATAATGAATTATAACCCATTTAATAACATAAGAATCCACAGAGATATTAAATAATGGGAGAGAAGGAAAAGTTCTTAATAAACGTAGAAGGAGAAATTATAGAATCATTTGACAATCAGAGATAATTGATTCAGGCAAGGATCATCAATGGATTCTAAAACTAGAGGGTAAAAATTGATGAGTGACTGGATATTTATACAGCCTCAAAATACCCTCCCAAAGGATACTTATTATTAATTAAAAGGAAAAAAAACAGACCCACACACCTATGGTCAATTACCTTTGATAAAGGAGGCAAGAATATACAATGGAGAAAAGTAAGTGCTGTTGGGAAAGCTGGACGGCCACGTGCAAACCAATGAAGTTAGAACACTCCCTCACACCATACACAAAAATAAACTCAAAATGGCTTAAAGACTTAAATATAAGACATGACACCATAAAACTCCTAAAAGAGAACATAGGCAAAACATTCTCTGACATAAATTGTACCAGTGTTTTCTTAGGCCAGTCTCCCAAGGAAATAGAAATAAAAGCAAAAATAAACAAATGGGGCCTAATCAAACGTACAAGCTTCTGTACAGCAAAGGAAACCATAAACAAAACGAAAAGATAACCTACAGACTGCGAGAAAATATTTGGAAATGATGCGACCAACAAGGGATTAATCTTTAAAATATACAAACAGCTCATACAACTCAATAACAAAAAAAAAACAACCCAATCGAAAAATGGGCAAAAGACCTAAACAGACACTTCTTTAAAGAAGACATACAGGGACTTCCCTGGTGGCACAGTGGTTAAGAATCCACCTACCGGGCTTCCCTGGTGGCGCAGTGGTCGAGAGTCCGCCTGCTGATGCAGGGGACACGGGTTCGTGCCCCGGTCCGGGAGGATCCCACATGCCGCGGAGCGGCTGGGCCCGTGAGTCATGGCCACTGAGCCTGCGCGTCCAGAGCCTGTGCTCCGCAGCAAGAGAGGCCACAACAGTGAGAGGCCTGCGTACCGCAAAAAAACAACAAAAAAAAGAAGAATCCACCTACCAATGCAGGGTACACGGGTTCAAGCCCTGGTCCGGGAAGATCCCACATGCCATGAAGCAACTAAGCCCATGCACCACAACTACTGAGCCTGTGCTCTAGAGCCCGCGAGCCACAACTACTGAAGCCTGCATGCCTAGAGCCCGTGCTCCACAACAAGAGAAGCCACCGCAATGAGAAGCCCATGCATCACAACGAAGAGTAGCCCCTGCTTGCCACAACTAGAGAAAGCCCACATGCAGCAATGAAGACCCAATGCAGCCAAAAATAAAAATAGATACATTTATTAAAAAAAAAAGAAGAAGACATACAGATGGCCAATAGGCACATGAAAAGATGCTCAACGTTGCTAATTATTAGAGAAATGCACGAAATTCCCTGGTGGTCCAGTGGTTAGGACTCTGTGCTTCCACTGCAGGGGGCATGGGTTTGATCCTTGGTCGGGGAACTAAGATCCTGCATGCCATGCAGCACCGCCAAAAAATAAAAATAAATAAATAAATTAAAAATGATTAAAAATTAGAATTTAAAAAAAGACGTGATACACACACACACACACGCACACACAGTGGAATACTACTCAGCCATAAAAAGGAGTGAAATATTGCCATTTGCATCAACATGGATGGACCTAGAGATTATCACACGAAGTCAGTCAGAAAGAGAAAGACAAATACCATATAATACCACTCATGTGGAATCTAAAATATGATACAGGGACTTCCCTGGTGGCACAGTGGTTAAGACTCTGAGCTCCCAATGCAGGGGGCCCGGGGTTCAATCCCTGGTCAGGGAACTAGATCCCACATGCATGCTGCAACTAACAGTTCGCATGCCACAACTAAGGAGCCTGGTGGCCTCAATTAAGGAGCCCATGAGCTGCAACTAAGGAGCCCACCTGCCACAACTAAGACCCAGCGCAACCATATAAATAAATAAAAAGTGAAATATTTTAAAATATGATACAAATGAACTTGTGTACAAAACAGAAACAGACTCAGACATAGAAAACAAATTTATGGTTAACAAAGGGGAAAGGGGATACGGGAGGGATCAATTAGGAGTTTGGGATTAGCAGATACAAATTACTATACATAAAATAGATAAACAACAAGGTCCTACTGTGTAACACAGGGAACTATATTCAATATCCTGTAATAAACCATAATGGAAAAGAATATGAGAAAGATATATATGTGTGTGTGTGTGTGTGTGTGTGTGTATATAAACTGTATTTATATATATATATAAACTGAATCACTTTGCTGTACACCGGAAACTAACACAACATTGTAAATCAACTATACTTCATAAAAAGAATTTTTTAAAATTACATATAAAGAAAAAAACAGTACTTGTATAGTAGAGAAACCTGGTAGACTCTACCTTAACCAAGTGATCGAAGTTAATATGACTGGTAAGAGGATAAATCAGTATCATGTGCCTCCTGAACACACAGCATGGCTTCTGTGGTATTCCCGCCAAAAATGCATAATTTGAATCTAATTATGAGGAGATATCAGGTAAACCCAAACTGAAGGACATTCTACAAATGATCTGGCCTTTAATCTTAAAAAATGTCAATATCATGAAAGACATGAAGAACTCTGGAAGACAACTGAATGAAACGTGTGATCCAAGATTTTCTTTTGCTATAAAAGAGAGGACAACTGGAAAATTTTGAATAAATTTTATAGATTGGGTAATAGTATTGTATTGATGTTAATTTCCTGATTTTGAGAATTGCACTGTGGTTATGTAAGAGAATGTCTTTGATTTTAGGGAACACTGAAGTATTCAGGGATAAAGGGCCATGCGGATGATGATGAGTGCAAAGTTGTTGGGGCCATGGAGGCAAACTTGGGGCAGGGATTATTCACCACAGTTCTCAAACATTTCTGGAAAAAAAGTGTATATATATAGAGAGAAAGAGGAGGAAGAGAGAAAATCTGAGTGAGAGAGAGAATGACACAGCAAATGGGGTAAAATGTCCATGTCTGAGGAATCTGGATGAAGGTAAACAACAGCCCCTGTGACCCAGGCCCTGACCCCTGATCCCCAGTGACCTGAATCCCTGTAACTATTCTTGCAACTTTTCTCTAAGTCTGAACCCAAGTCAAAAATAAAAACCCAGGTCAGATCAGGTCAAGTTTTCCACTTCAGCTTGTTGCTCTTGTGTGGGTGATAGGGAAACACTGGGTTTGGCCCTCTCTAGACAAAAGAGTGTGGAGCAAAAAGTACCCTGAATAGAGCTGCAGGGAGGCACCAAGGCTTCCACTGATGCCCTGTGAGCTTCTAGGCAAAGATAATAATAATATAACAGCTATCATAGTTTAGAGAACACTTAGTATGTGCCAGGCTTACTGCTTCAAACTTTATATGCATCTTCTTAAATATTCAATATCCTATAATATTTAGTCTTATTATGAAGCCAAAGCACACAGAAGCTAAGCAACTGGCCCCAAGTCATATGATTAGCAAGTGGCAAGATGAAGATTTGACTCCAGAGGCCTAGCTCTAAAATCCACTCCTCTGGCCAATGGAGTCAGCTGTCTATCTCCCCACCCCCATTCTCCCTTGCCTCTCTAGATATGGACAGATATACCTTACGCTGGAGGATTGGGGACTTACCTGCACAGTAGGGGTTATTAGGGTTGAAGTTCAAGGCAAATTCATGGGAGACCTGAGGGCAAGAAAAAAAATGAGGTTCTTTCCCCATGACCACTTTTGTGCTAAGAAAAAGGGCATTATGGTATGTACCAAGCAACATACAGGAGGTATTTAGTCCTGAGCATTTGTTATATACATGCCTGTAAGGATACATCCCTGCAACTCCTCATAAAGCTGGGTGCCAAGCAGCAAGTTTACCACATCCCCCAAAATCAGGACCCTGAAACTAAAAACAGGAGTAGGGGAGGGGAAGAAAACACTCACCTGCCAGTCAGGGGGTACCTGGGCCCCAAATCCAAATGCTGGGAACAGCTTGTCCCTGTGGGAAGACAGTGAATGGGGGAAGAAGCAGTGAGAGGACCATGAGCCCGAGGCTAGAGCATCTGCAGGGAGTGGGGACGGGCAAGAGACAAAGTTACTTACGAATCATAGTCCTGAACCACACTGCCCACACTCCACAGTGCTGTCAGGTACTCATTGACTCCTGTTGGGCTCAGGTAGTGCAGGGAATCAGGTGAGGAAGGGTCTCCATTGGAGCCCGTGAAGTCCACGCCCACCTGGGAGGAGGGGAGGAGGGGAGCTGAAGGCCACCTTGCACCCCAGATCTGTTCTCTTGCCCCTGATGAAGCAACTTACAGTGAAGTTGATTTGACAGCCTCCCATCACATAGTCCAAGAATGAATATTCTGTTTCTACCTGTAGATGAAACCAGGGTCATAGCTGGAGTGAAGGGGTTGGGGTCATGTAGCTTAGAAGTCAGAGACTGGGTCACATGGGCTATTGTCTCACCTGACAAATCTTGACACAGATAGTTCCAGAGTTCTTGTAGCTTTTCTTTTTCTGCTGTTTCTCAAGGTGGATGCATTCAAACTCAGCCTGATAAGGAAAGAAAAATTAGAGTAGGAAACTTCTAGAGCATTAGACAGGACTGGAGCTGCCCTGCCCTCCCCCTCTCTCCCTGGAGCTGCAGCCCCTAGGCCCACCTCAACCCCTGAGCCAGCACTCACTGGGACCCCTGAGCCAGCACTCACTGGGACTGCTTGCAGCTGGGCCAAGCTGGTGTGGAAGGTACCAATGAGGTCATGTGAACCATCACTGTCATAATCTGAGCATCGCACCTAGGAGGGAAGGTGTGTGTGTGTATATAAAGACCAGGAGGCAGGTGGCAGGTGAGAATAAATCCCTCCCCAGGCTCTCTGCCCCTGCTCAGTCCGCTCAGGAGGCAAGCTCACCTGGATGGGTGTGCTGGGGTCTCCCCCACAGAAATGTTGAAGGGGAACAGAGAAGCGCTTCCAAGTAGGGTTCAGGTTGTTCTTGATGACCTGAAGGTGGAGGGCAAGGCCTCTAGTGAGCTCTGTGTTGGCATGTGGGGAGCTGCCATTCTTCCTAGCCGTATGCAGACTCTTTAGCCCTATGCTCCAAACCCTGGTAATCACAAGCCCCAGGAGATTCTCTCCTACCCATCATACCCAATCCCAGGGGTCTCACACCTCAGATCTGTACGCCAGGTGCCATTTCCCATCACCCTGATGGAAAAACTCCAAGAACGGATCCGATTTTCCCAGGAAGTCCTGTCAATATCACAGAGACCGCAGTTAAGACTCAGGCACCTGACAACCACTATGAAAGACCTTCCCACCCTTCCCCTTCCAACACACCACCCCTGTCCACTTAATTCTTGAACTCCCAGGGCCTCCTTCCACACACACCTTCTTATCTAGGTTTCTGGCCTCCACCTCCATGGTCACTACACGACTATCCTTCAGCTCCTGAGCTGAGACCTAGGTAGGGGAAGAAGCAGGAGACTGTATCATCTCATGAATTCCTCATGGATATAAGTACACAACCACTCACAAACCTCAGCAGAGTTCCTCCTTACCGTGATGGTCCCTCGCCCAGCAGGTTTTCCAGGCTTCAGCATCAAGGGTAGAGTTAGTATCCGACTGGACACAATCTGGGGCAGAGCAGGGGTGGGTGGGGTACCAAGGTCTCAGACAAGGCTAGGTCCTGTTTGACCCCAACCTCCAAGTTCCAAGCAGTCTGGTTTATCTGACAGCGCTCTTACTTAACCTGTGTCTGAAGGATTCTAATCCCTGGCTCTGCATACCTGTCCTAGGGAACACTCAGCCCCTCCTAGGAAGTCATCATCCCCCAGCTCAGGTGTCTTGTTGTCTATGTCATAGATGCCAAATCGGAGCTTTTGCACTGTTTCAAAGTGGTACTCAAGCTGCAGAGTCTTGGAGAACTCAGGGCTCGAGCAGTTCCGTACTCGCTCAGTCCGGCCAAGCTGTGGGCAGAAGCCAATAAGCATCACAGTCATGCACCTTCCAACCCAAAACAGTCCTAGCCTCCCTCCACAACTTTATCCCCCAAAGTCCTTCTCACCTCAGCCCATTTGCCCCCTCCCACATCCTGTAAAAGGACGCAGAGTGGGTCAGACTTGGAGCTGATGTCCTTGTCAATGAGGTGGTCACATGAAATGGACAGCTGAACCAAGGTCACGCAGTGGGCCATCTGGGGGGAAAAAGACCCGAATCAAGCACCTTCCTCACCCTTCCCTGACTGTAGGTCCCAACTTGTAGTAAAGTCAGCTGGCTTCAACCAGGCAGGGCTGAGCCTGTGTCTACCACCATGACACCCAAGGAAGAGAAGGCCCTATAGCTTCCATACTCCTCCAATCCCCCTGGGTAAGCTCAATGGGATGGGAGATGGTGGTTACAACCAACCCTGGTCCAAGAATATGATGGGAAGATGCAGAAAAAGTGTACTGGCCTCCACCAACAACTTTGACCCCAAACTAGTCCTCCGCCCAAAATTGGTCCCAATCCTAATAATGTTGCCCAGACCCAGACTCCAACCCTGATCTTCTCACAGACCAATGAATCTCACTCTGATGGCTTTACTGGCCCCAGACCAGACCCTAATCCGAGTTCCAAGCCCAATATTGCCCCAAATACAGCCATGATCCAGATTCTGCTCCCCAAAGTCTCTTCCTCCAATGATTTCCCACTAACCCTGGGGCCCTACATCTTGAGGCAGAGTTATGATCCCCGCACTGATTCTCCTAGCCTATAATCAGCTGTTCAGGTCCAACTCCTCACTTTTTTTTTTTTTTTTTGTGGTACGCGGGCCTCTCACTGTTGTGGCCTCTCCCGTTGCGGAGCGCAGGCTCAGCGGCCATGGCTCACGGGCCCAGCCACTCCGTGGCACGTGGGATCTTCCCGGACCAGGGCATGAACCCGTGTCCCCTGCATCGGCAGGCGGACTCTCAACCACTGCGCCACCAGGGAAGCCCCAACTCCTCACTATTTGCACTACCTAGCCCAAGCCATCATCATCTCTCACCAGGCTTATTGCATTACCCCCTTTTAACAGGTCTCCCTTATCCTACGCCATCCTCACCTCTACTCCCTCATCCTCACCCCAACAGGCTACTCTCAATACAGCAACCAGGGTGATCCTGTTAAAACACAGGTCATGTCATACCTCTACCCAAACCCAATAATGATTTCCCACTGCTTAGAAAAAATCCAAACTCTGCATTGGCCTACAAGGTTTTGAAAGATCTAGATCTCTCTAATTTGATCTCCTAACACCTTCTTGCTCACTCCATTCTGGCAACACAGGTCTGCTTGTCATTCCTCAAATATGCTTGTTTCTACCTCAATGCCTAGAATTTTCTTCCCTCATATAACCCACACGGCTTGCTGTTCTCTCACATTCTCTCTAGGTCTCTATTCAAAATCATCTTCTTGGGCTTCCCTGGGGGCACAGTGGTTAAGAATCTGCCTGCCAATGCAGGGGACACGGGTTCGAGCCCTGATCTGGGAATATCCCACATACCGCGGAGCAACTAAGCCCGTGCGCCACAACTACTGGGCCTGCACTCCAGAGCCCGTGAGCCACAACTACTGAAGCCTGTGTGTCTAGAGCCTGTGCCCTGAAACAAGAGAAGCCACTGCAGTGAGAAGCCCACGCACCGCAACAAAGAGCAGCCCCCGCTCGTCGCAACTAGAGAGAAAGCCCGCGCACAGCAACGAAGACCCAACGCAGCCCAAAATAAATAAGTAAATTAAAAAAAAAATCATCTTCTCCAGTTTGAAGGAAAAGGTTCTCCTTTTCTGGCCACTCTAAAATTTCAACCCTACTACCACTGATACATCACATACCCATTTCCTGTTTTTTCTCTTTAGCATTTATCACTGTCTAATATACTATATATATTTATGTAATTTGTCTTCCCCACTAGAATGTAACCTCCATGAGGGAAGGGATATCTGTCTGTTCTATTCACTGTTCTGTCTCAAGCACCTAATAAATATTTGCTTCATGAAATCCAAAAGGCCATCTCCAGCCTCTGCACCCAGCTTACCCATCTCCAAACTGACTGGCAATCAAACAGCACCAAGGTTCTCCAATTCATCCATTCCTTTTGCTAGAAGCACTATCTTCTTGCGTGGATCACCATGACTCCCATATAAACCCCGCCTCCTAAGTCACCATAAGTTATCCTCAGACTCCTCACTAACCCTATGTCCCCCCTGACCGATACGCCTGCAGACCATCTGTACCAAGAGTGCAGACGAGGTCAGATCTCTCACCCAGCTTCATTCAGCACTCCAGGTTTCCCAGCACTATACCCCAGGACGCCTCCAGCCTCAACCTCCCCTAAACTGACCCTCAGTCAGTCAATCCCTCTCCCAACCTGGCCCAGTTAGTGCTATTCCCACCTTAGTGCCTCATGGTCTCTGTCTTGAATGCTGTTATCAACCAAAATTGGAATGATTCTTAGAGTTCAACTTGCTTCACATACTGTCCCCTCCATAGCACCTCAGTCTCTGCTTGAATGCACCCAATGATGGAAACCCCACCACTCTTATAATCCAATCATCAGAAAGTCCTGCTCCATAAAGTCCTACCCAAACTAACCCAAGTCTGTTGAATTCTCACTTCTACACATTATTCCTATTTCTTCCCGTCTAAAATTCCACAAGCAAGCCTTATTCCGTCTCCCTCTGAGAAGCATCTGATACCTGGAAGCAGTGAACTGCAAGGTAAAATCTGGAGAAATAGCCCCAGTTCTTTTGAATATTGCCACTAGAATGTGACTTTTAGACTTCTGACCAGCCTGATCACTGCTTTGGAGGTTCCCCAAGGACAGATCCAGAGCACAATACATACTCCTGAGGGAACAGAACCACAACTTCCCCCATCATAATCTGACTCCATGCTTCTCACCTCACACATTCTCTCAAGTGTTTGCACAGTACAGAGACAAATAAAGAAGAATGATCATTTCACCACTGCTCAGAACAGTAAAAAACCTGAAACCACTTAAAGGTCTATCAATTAGGTGGTGACTAAGTAAATTACGGTACTTAGTCAATGGAATGCCAAGTAGTGGGTAAATAAACAATTAAGGCAGAAGTATACTGGTATCATATGAAAAAATAAAGTTGCAAACAAACGGTAAGAAGAGTATAACCCCATTTTAAACTTCAATTGTATGTGTATATACAATAGATTTAAATACATATACAAAATAAATACACACAAAAAATGGAAGACACACCAAATAAATGCAACTTTTAGGTACACCTCAGAGGAATGGAATAAAGGTGAGAATTTTACACACTCTTATACACTTCTGTATTGTTTCAATATTTTATACTGTTTGTTTTGTATTTTTTAAAGGGACTCATTAGCTTTTTGCCCTAATCCACACCTCATGTCCTCATGACAATTCATTCTAACCCCAAAGTCTCTATACCTTCACTTCAACAACTTCTACCTAACTTCAGGCCCCACTGTTTCTTGCCTCCTCCCTGGTTTTTCATCCTTACCAGTGCCTTACCTAGTCATCCCTGACCCAGCTTCCAGAAAAGCTCTAGTCTAATTAGAAGCCCTGTATAGCTGCTCATGGCCCTTAGTTTCAAAGCCTAACTCCCTAGCATGGCCACCTTGTGGCACAACTCCAGAGGGCCCATCTATACCGAACTAAATAATTGTCTAATACGATGACTCTGCATCTGTAATTCAACTTTCAAAGCCCTTCTTAGACTGTTCTACCTCCTGCCGTTCCACCATCCACCCAACTAGTCATCCAAAGCTATTTCTCGTTTCTCAAACACACACAACACACACTGATACCTGACTTTTCTGCCTAGCAAATGCCTTGTCATCCATGGTTATGCTGTGACATTATTCTTATATGAAGTCTTGCCCACCTTCCCCAGGTTGCATTTATCTCTCCGCTGGATGACTGCAGTGGTTTCTTCACCAGTTTTTCTGTATGTGTGTGTGTGCACAAGCACATGCATGTGCACGGACACACACACACACACACAGAGCGCATTTATTAGCCAAACAGAAACCAGCTCATGTCGCTTCTCTGCTTAAAACTCTGGAATGGCTTCCCAAAACACTCAAAATAAAATCCAAAGTTCTTACCATGGTCTGCAAAGCCCTGCAAGACCTGACCATCACCTAACTAATCATCTAGTCATGCAAGTACGTTCCAGCCAGGTTTCATTTCTGATCCACATACACTCAACATCAATCTCATTCCCCATCTCAGGGGCTCTGCACTGTCTTCCCCCACATACACTCCAGAAAACAAATAAGCTGTATTAGAGTAGGAACTATGTCTGGTTCGCCTATCTCTATATGTACAATACCTACAACAGTACCTATCCTATAGTAGGTACTCAGTAAATATTTAGTGACTTAACGGTGAAACCACTACAACAGAATTTTTACTTTTGTCTGTCTACCCTCATAATCTTGGCTCCTTGGAACTAGGGCTAGGTATTATTTCTGTATACTAGTGCTTAGCTGGTACTCATAACCATTTACTGAATAAATGGTAAATGTGCTTCTGCTCAACTCAAACCTTCATGCCTTTTCCATTTGAACTAATGTCTGGCAGTAATGCAGAAGTTGTACTCTTCTACAACTAAGCTTTAAAATTTAAATGCAGGACTCCTAGAATTCAATGCTAAATGATAGTCAATTAAAAAATGGGCAAAAAAATTGATCTGATACTTCATAAAGGAAAACATATGAATTGGAAATAATCAAAGGAAGTGATCAATAGCACTAGTTATCAATGAAATACAAATTAAAACCACAATGAGGTACTACTACATACCCATCACAATGGCTAAAAGTAAAAAACTGACAACACCAAATGTTAGCAAGGATGTGGAATTCTCATACGTTGTTAGTGAAGGCACTAAATGTACCATTTTGACGGTCTGGCAGCTTATTAGAAAACCAAACGTATATCTAGCCTGAGAGCAATTACACTCCAGATTTTTATCCAAAATAAATAAAAACATTATGTTCACAAAAAGATTTGTACATGAATGTTTATGGCAGCTTTATTCGTAATAGCCAAAAATCTGAAACAGCCCAGTTGTCCATCAATATGAGAATGGATAAACAAACCATAATATGTTTGTATATGTAATAGAAAACTACTCAGCAAAAGAAGAAACAAACTATTAATATCTGCAACATGGATGAACCTGAAGCATAAAATGCATAGTTACACTTTATAAAGTTTTATGACAGGCAAAACTAATCTATGGTGAAAAATTCAGAACAGTGGTTGTTCTTCCCCTCTCCCCCAGGGGAGGGGGAGGTATTAACTGTGAAGAGGCAGAAGAGAACTCTAGGGAGAATGTGAAAGTCCTTTACCTAGGTAGGAATGTGAGTCACAGGTGAATCTGTCATTTTCATCCAATGGTACACTTAAGGTATATACATCCTACTGCATGTAAATTTTATCAACCCCTACCCTAAACCCATAAACAAATATTCAGCTCAGGATAAGGCATACTGAAATACTTATGGGTGAAGTGTGCTGATGCTTGCAACTTCTTTGAAATGCACTGAAAATTAAAATGGTTTGCTGAATGGGTAGATGTGGTAAAACAAATATAGGAAAATATAAACTGTAGAATCTGAATGGTGGATATATGGGAATTCACTGTATCATTTTTTCAACTTTTCTGTATGTTGAAAGTTTTCATAATAAAATGTCAGGGAAAAATTTAAATGGAGGACTACAGGTTTATCCCTGATAAAGACTTTGTTGTGGGCATTCCCTGGTGGTCCATTGGTTAAGACTCCGAGCTTCCACTGCAGGGGTCACAGGTTTGACCCCTGATCCCACATACCACGCAGCATGGCCAAAAAAAATTAAACAGTTGTGAACTATGAGAGCATTAGCAGTAATGAACTGTGGTGGTAAGATGACAGGCAACAACTGGAGCTGCTGCCCTTCCCCTCACTCCATAGCTTCTGAAAGACCCCAGGAAGAGATGCTTTTGGTGGGGGCCAAATACATGCAGAGGGTCAGGAGCTTCCTCATGTGCTAGGCCTCTATTTCTGATAGACTATTCTTTTCTAGTCTGTTACCATTTCTACCACTTTCTCCACAGCTGGTCCTATTCTTTTTTCAGTTTCTTCTCTGCCCAGACTAAAACCCCAACAAGAATGCTGTGGGCCCACATATGCCTCAGGAGCACATGGGGCTAGATTTCATTCTGAGAGGTCAGAGCTTCCTGGATAACTACAGTTTTGTTTTTTCACAAATCTGACTTTTACTTTCTCATTGGAATTAGTGACTCGTACAAGCAAATCTTTATAATGTACAGTTTTCTATCATTTGAGTCATATTCCCTTTAAATCATCTAATGCATGGGATTATTAGCATCTCCTAAATCCTATTTATCTCCTTTAAAATTTACCTCCAAACCTACCTGTTTGGAAATCTTCTGTAATTAAAACTAGCTCATGTCACTCTTCTGTCCCCTATCCCTTTAACAGCTACATACTTTACACCAGCCTCATTTACCTTTCATCTAGTGTCATTAATCTCATGGGATTTTCAGCATCCTTTATAGGACTGGAGCTTTACAAAAGTTTATTAAATATTACATTTAAGTGACTCAATAAAAGGAGTCTCAGAAATTTTTTTCATTTATTTTTGTAAGAGAGATCTGGCTAATACTCGCCAGGTCTTTGTGCACTCTCTTCTGAGTCAGCGTATCTTGCCTGGATGTCTGTAATAGTCTCCTTCTGGTCTCCCCATTTCCACTCTCAGTCCCTTCCGATCTCTTTTCTATGTTGAAGTCAGAGATCTTCCCTGACTCCAAACCAACAAAACCCAGCTTCTCATAAACCTATCAAAATGTGTAACTTACTTGCTTATTATCTATTTCCCCTACCAGATTATATAAATTCAATAGGGGACGCACCAGATCTGTCTTATTTCATTCCAGTGACTCATACATAGCAGGTGCTTTATAAATAACTGCTGAATTAATGCTAAAAGAAAGGAGTGATAATCCAAGGATTCTCAGAAATAACCCAAATCTAGCCCTGGCCTGCTGCAGAAGCCATCAAGGGAGAAGTGAGCTTTCCAGGAACATTCAATACAAAAGACTAGCTTGTTATCTCTGTTTGCACCCACAATCCACACCTTTCCATCTGGGAAACTGCAAATGGAAACAACTGAGTATTAAGAACCAACCTTTCCTGCTTTTGCTTTCTACCACTTGGAGTCTCATTCCCTCCACTCGCCCTTGTAGACCGCTTTCCTCTGCTTACCCCCATCGCCAGCCAACCTTAGTGCTTCCCAAGCCTCGTACCCTGGCAGGGCACTTTCTCCAGTATTCCTTAAAGAAGCGATACACACTCTCATTTTTATAACTTAAAATTCACAAAATGTCAGAAATTAAAAGGAACTGAGTGATCATCTTATCCAAGTTCCTCAATTCAAGGCAGAGAGGGAAGAAGTGATTTGGCTAAGGAAACATACATCGTTAAGTAAAATGAGGACCAGAACTCTTATTCTGACTCCCACCTAGTCTTAAGACTTTGGACTGTAGTTAACACCCTTCTCTACTGAAAGAACCTCCCTTCTTATATTTAATAGCAATCTGATATAGTGGGCAAGAGTATGAGTTCTGCAGTGAAGTAACCAGGCTCCAAGTACTGGCTTTACTCCTTTCTAGCCACAATGAGATACTATTACACACCCACCAGAATGATGTCCTATCTCTGTAATTTGGGCAAAATTTTTACTCAGGTGTTAAGTAGGGGATATTATCTATTTCTAAAGATTGACATAAATAATGTATGCAAGATGCTTAGTACAGAGTCTGATACTATTATCACCAGTAAGTGTTAGCTATTATTATCCTTCAAGCCTAGCTCTCATATGCTCCCCTTTTCATGATCTTTCCAGCACTCAACAACTTCTCATTCTGGACTGCTATACTCAAGCCACACCACAACTGTACCCTGTCAATGTTTCCAGCTCCTGTCAATGAAATAACAAGCTTCTTCAGAAAAGACGCTGCTTCCGTATCTCCTATGTCACACAGCACAGACCTGAGCACATAATGGGAATTCAAAACACCTGAGGGAGGCTTGCAGCAGAGTGCCGGAGCAGGCTTGTACAGTTTGCAAGAGAGAACAGTCAAGGAATTTTGTAAGCAGGTAGCCTTGTTAAGTTTTAAACCACAGAAATTGGGCAAATGCTAAAAATCAGGGCTTCCCTTCGCCCAGCTAGCCAGTTTACTAGCACACCACTGTTGATAGGGAATCTCACTGCCAACAGGCAGTAACTCACCCTTCATTTTCTTTGGCTTCCCCTCTCCTGCCTCGGGAGATTCTATCTTGGCCCTTCATAAATCCAAGAACAGATCTTTCCTCCCGATCTAGTTGGATCCAATTCAGTGCCAACTGAGCGTAAACTCTTCAGTCCTTCACGCTCAGGAGTTACACTGCCTTCCTCCATTCCCAAAAGCCTAACAAGGCAAGGCACCAGACTTCACCCCACTTCCAGGCTGTGAGGAGGAACAAAGCACCCATCTGTACGGCAGGATCACTCACTCACGAACCAAAGCCACGCTCTCA
Source organism: Mesoplodon bidens (assembly GCF_964165515.1). Lineage (NCBI taxonomy): Eukaryota > Metazoa > Chordata > Mammalia > Artiodactyla > Ziphiidae > Mesoplodon > Mesoplodon bidens. The sequence goes on along the minus strand of NC_138171.1, from coordinate 23,835,043 downwards.
CTCCTGCTGCCTACCCTGGCACACTGGAGCAGCAGAGATGCTGGATCAAATCTTGAAAACCCATCAGGAAATTCTCCATAAGCTCCCAATAGCAGAACACCACCCAATGGAGTACGCACTTCTTCTAAGATTGAAAAAGACCAACTACGCCCATCACCACCACTCTTCTTTTCCCTCTCTGCCTCAAGGGACATGATGAAGGCAGACCAAGTATTTCTAGCCCTGCCTCTCCCTCTATAACTCAGGAATTCCCCAAATTTAAATCAACAGCCTCAAGGACAGTCCTCTTAGGTCACGAACGGAATCAAATATGCAAATCCTTCCTACAAAATTACATTCTTTATTCATACATCTGACTAAGAGCTACTAACATTGTGTTTATAAGCGAAAATCTTAAGCAATAATTTGATTTAGATCCATATAATACTACGAAGTCTGGCTGCCATGCAGCATTTGGAAATATTAGAAAGCTTAAAATGTGCATGTTCACACAAAAAGTGAAAAGTGGGAAAATAACAGTAAATGGTCCCAGGGTTTCCCATCCCGCTGTATTCTACAATGGTCAAAAAAGTTTGGAAGCCACTGATCCAACTCCAACGTCCCCAAAAGACTTATCCAAAAATGGACAAATCCAACCTGTGTGCAACTCTCCAAAGGGAAGCTAGCTTGAGGAGAGAATTAGATATGGGAAAGGAAGCAAACCAAGGAACACATGGCCTTCCACCAAGATAGAACTGTATCTGAGTGGACATTTTTCCCCTCGTGACTTTGAATGTGCTTAAACAAAGCCGCCACCTTCTTACTTCAAAATAAGCATTTGGAGCATTGGCACAAGGCTGGAGCCCCTTCCCCAGCCAGCTCAGGACCCATGACAAAAGAGTGCTGCCACTGGCCTCCCATCTCTCTCCCCCAAAAGTCAGGGAGAAGGAAACAACTGAGGAAAGGAGGGGCTCTGCCTCTGGAGTCATGCAGACAGATGATGATTGAATAATCTCTGTCCACCCCTTATCAATGAGACTTTGGGCAAGTTATTTTGCTTCTCTTTGCCTGGATTTCTCCATCTGTAAAGTGGGGATAATAATAATGCCAACTTTAGAGGGTTATTTTGAGAATTAAATGGGGCTAGCCATGGAAAGTGCCCCTTGCCTGACCCAGTATAAGTGCCCTACATGTGTTAACTGCTCCTCTCTTCAGTGCTCATAAACGGATCCTTTTACTGTATGGTATCATCATCTACTTGTTGGCTGACGAGACACCCAGGAGGAATGCCTCGGTCTACCTGCTCCAGAGGACCTAAATGGCAGGAAAGGAACAGCCTCCAAAAAAGGAAATGAAGACCCTTCCCTCTTTTCTCTCCTGATGAAATTCTCAAGCTTTAAGTATGGAACCGCTATCACAAGCAGTAGCCAGACCAAAACTTTCAGTTCCATTGGCCTCTCTTTTGTTTAAGGTTCAAATTAACTAGAGTTCCAGAAAGAAATGAAATAGCTGGGTTCACAGAATCACAGAAATTTAAAACTGAATATAATGAGTATCTAATTTAACCCCATTTTGTTAATTAATCCCATTACTACTACTGAAGACAGAGAAAGGAAATAACCAGCCCTGGGACACACAGTAACTTGGATGAACAACAACTCGCTTCCCTAAGGATGTGATTTCCATCCATTTTACCAACAGCTCACACCTTGTAATCCAGTTCAATCTGAAGTCCACTTGGCCACTAAAAGAGCAGTGAGGCTCATGTGGCCTCTTCCCATGATCTACACTAATCTTGCACACAGATCAAAAATAATTCTGCACCCACCACACATTCTCCCTATTTGTCTGCCAAGGCAAAGGAATCAAAGGAATAAACTTCAAATAATAAGCACGAATACAGCAAATAAAGTAGAAAATGTGACTTATACCAAAATTTTCAAAGAACACCTACTTGGCAGCCACCTTTGCCCTCATCCTGCCCTGGTGGAATCTATATATTTAATCTATGTTCTTTAAATGAGACACCTGCCTCTCTATTGCCTGCAGAGTGTCTAAGACAACAGTACTGGACCACCTTCCTTACCATCTCCAGGGCAAGGGCATCAACAAGAACTTGTGCATCTCCAGTGTGCAGTGTGACCAATGGCACAAAAGGTGTTGAGTTAATGAACAAAAGCAGCAGACCAGAGCCCCTGGAAAAGAAACCAACCTACTGCTGATAATGCAAGCCCCCTCACTGGAATAAATTTACTTGGGATACATGGGAGATCTTAAGATGGGTTGATCTTCAGAATTCATTATGTTAGGGAAGTTGAGAAATTAAAGAGAGAGGATTTCAAAAATAAAGATGCTACGTTACAGACACACAATGATTTGCCCACTTGCCATTGTGGATGGGGTACAGAGTGGAGGGGAGAGATTCTAGTCCTGTGGCTGCTTCTAGTGCAGGATTAGTAATTTTACAATATAAAACTGTCACCTAGTTAACCTCCAGTGTTGCCCATAAAGAAGGTAACTGAGGCAAGTTCTCAAAAACAAAACAAAACTAACCTGCAAACACAACAGGAGGGGTAAAGGTTGGGAGGAACGCAACAAAATGTGAATACCCAAAAGTGAAGAAACAACTGAAAGAGGCAGCAGAACTAGGAGAGGAATGGCAGGGAATAACTTAATATTCTAAATCTGTGCTGTCCAAAAGGATAGCCCCTAACCACATGCAGCCTATTGAGCACTTGAAATAATGCTTAGTTCGAATCACAATGTGCTGTAAAATATACACTGAATTTTGAAAACTTAGTACAAAAAAAAATGTAAAATAGCTCAATAATCTTATATTGAGTATAAGCTGAAACTGTAACATTTAAGATCTACTGGGTTAAATATATATATTTTAATTTTTATTGGAGTGTAGTTGCTTTACAATGTTGTATTAATAAGTGTATTCTTAAATTTCACTTGTTCCTTTTAACCTTTTATAAATGTGGCTACTAGAAAATTTTAAATGACGTCAAGTGATTCTTACTTCTTTTGGATAGTGCTGCCTAACAAGATCTCCAAAGATCAGACCTGGGAGAGAAAATCTGCTGCTGCACTGTGAACCTAAAGTTGTGCTGTTCAATACAGTAGCCACTAGCCACAATAGCTATTCAAATTTAATTACCATATTAGTGCACATGAGAACATCTCCACTGGAGAAAATTCTATTGGACAGTGTTGGCCTAGAAGAACAAGAACCAAAAGGTGGACATTTCATACAGAAAAGCTAAAACTCTGTATCAAATTGATCTAAAACCACAAAGGAATGAATTTCAGGTAGACAACTATGCATATGGTTAAATTGATGGGGGAAATTCACTTAATTCTGAGTTGTTTATGAACGTATTAGAGCATTTGTTATCTGGCAGCTAGTCAAAAGATTATTAAAAAGATAAAAGGTTCTACCCCTCTCCTAGGCCAGGACATCCCTAGAACCAACCTTTGCCTTGCCTGCCTACCTGCTCTGTAGACCATTCAGCTCAGTCATATCAGTTAGGCTGCCAGAACCTCAAGCTATGCTGTTATGGGACAGCATAAGGGCTTTCAGGACAGGCACAATTTTTGATACTGCTACTGTGCTCCCTCACACCATCATTTCACTTTACTAAACTAACAGTATTGTATCCCCAAGAACCCAGGTTAGAGATCGCACCTTCCCTCAGCTTACACCTAAGGATTCCATTACACTTATTTCTGTCTGACCATTCAGCAGCTGGCCAGGAAACCCTTTATCTAGCTCCTGTGGGTCATGAGTATACCCTGAACATGTATAAGTACAACTGAGCACTTACTTGTATCATTTAGGACTTTAAAGTCTTGAAAAACAGGCTTTTTTTTTTACTTCCTTTTCCAACACAATGTGTTAAGTGCTAGGTGCACAAAACCACTCAAAACATTTAAGTAGCATGGGTTACAGCTATGGCTAAGCTGTATATCCATGTGAAATTGTCTTAAAAGTTTGGAGGTAACAGATGTTTCCAATTCCAGCCTGTCAATTCAGTGGTCACAGATGCAAAGGTAATTAGCATTATCTACTTCAGTAAGAGGTGCATTTGTCTTTCTACCACTTAAGCCAGATTTATAGCCAAGGGATCCTACTGGGCCCACACTACAGAAAGGAGTTATATATAAAGGACATGACGCTTTCTGTACTGCAACCCAACATGTGGGGAAGTGTGGAACAAAAGAAAAATAAGGAAATTAGCAACAGCACCTGTTAGTACGATTTAAGACCCCTTAAGTAGCTGAACTTCTTTACCCTTCTTAAGACTTTCCCACTCTTCGAGGACTAACAAGTGATTTGCAGTACAATGTGGTTGTTACATTTGATGTGTAGCACAAATGCATAAGTGACAAATCTTATTTCACTAATCAAGAGCTGTGAGTGAACTCACACCCACACCCCACCCCAATTAGGAGGTTAGGGCTACAGAGACACCAGTGAGGGGGCTTCAGTCTAAGTAAAACTCATAGTGCTGGTTACCAGCAGGCTTACTATACAAGCAGGTAAAAGGGGAAAACTGAGAGCATCAAAAGAGAGGGAATCAAACACCAAGGGGCAGTCTGTTTGAACATAGCATAGCTTGCTATACTGTAATACTGGGATGTGTTATGCTTATTCGACATCTTTAACTCTGTCCATATTTAATTATGTTCTCTTGCCAGTCATAGCCCTATTTACCCCAAATAGTCACCTCCTCCTCCTCTCAACATGAAATGGCAGGCCATCAGCTGACTAGGAAAAATGACATGAAACTATTAAGTCACTGAAATCAGAGTCCAGATGTCTGGAACAGCTAGGGTGCCAACTCCAATGCCCTGTTGTGCTATTTAACCACTTCTCTACAGCTGGTGTTTGCTTAGTCTCTATGACCTAATGGTCAACATTTTTGCTGGGGAGAGGTTCCTGGGACTCTTGACAGAATTCAAGGAATATGGTTAATGAGCACTACACTACTTCCCTGTCCTCAGAGTTTCAGAGTGCTGCCCTCTGTCCCTGGGGCTGGAATGTTTGCATCAGGTGGCTTTTTGCCCCTTCAGTAGTAGAGTAATATGTAGAAAAGCAGTTGCCACCTTAGTTGCTTGTTGCTAGTTATGTTGATCCAGAAAAGGACCCATATTCTAGGATGATTGTGAGATCCTCTGGCACAAAATAGCTCAAGGCACCAAGGAATAGCACAGTAAAGAATTAAGATTTACATGAGCAGGCACCAATAAGAGATGAGCTTGCTTATTTGTTGAACAGTTTTCCCAAAGAAGTCACTACAGCATCAGAGAACTGTGCCACCACAAGAGTACTCTTTCCAGAACATTTTACAGTAAGTCAGTGTGATCTAAAGATTTTATGCTAAAAAGACAAAACTGATACCAAGCAATTTTTTTAATTAAAAAGGATAGCCGTAAGTTTGGATTCTACCATATCCCGTAAAAGCTCTACTTTTGGGGGGTAAGGAGAACGGTGGCGATGCACAAAACTGATAGACTATTACTTGCTGTAGAACAATGGAAAGCAGACAACAATGAATTACAGAAGTTGAGTGATCGCTCCTGAGCGAGAAACGGAGACATATTAGCACATAGTCCACCCCTTTAAGATGGGAAACGCCATTCTGGATATCCTTAGGCAGCCGATTTCACTCTGTGATTTTTCAAATGCTTAGACAAACTGTCGTAATTTTAAAAACAGATCAGCAACTACCTGGAATTAATTATGTCTAGTCTAAACCTCTCTAAAACAAGTTGGGTATTCAAACTCAAATACAGGCTAAAACTTTCATGATAAAGATAAAAGTTACAAACATTTTTCAAGAGTTTTGGTTAAAAGGAACAGCCCACTAATTTCTCTGCAAGTCCAATCCAGATTTTTTTTTTTTTAAAGAGACTGCGGAGTTTACGGAAACTTTTTATTTGCTAATTTTTTCAGTAGAAGTTGAACCAATGTGGAAAGGACAAAACCAGAGCATCAATGTCAGACAGCAGCAATATTTTTGATTCCTCTCCCCTCTTCCCCACCTCAAATACCTCACATACTAATGCAAAAACAAGTAAACAAAAAAGAAAAACAAAGCTTTAGAGGTATGTGCAACTGACAGTGTATTCTGAAAATTTGTCTTCCCATTTCCTAATCAGTTCTTAAAAAACAATTCACAGCCCCCTTTAAAACTCCTTTTGTGAAAAGGAGCATCTGGTTTTCAGTTCTGAGTCCACATTTGCTAGCAAAACTCATGTAAGTCTGAAAAGGTGGATACCACAGATTTAACCTAGAGTCAAGATTCCTCCCTGCAGTTCCAGGTATCCTCTTCTTTCCACACTTCAGCATTAGCAGACAAGGATAAGCAACAATTGTTACCTCCAAGATCACCAAAGCCACCTTTCCAAAAGCACAAAAGATTTTCAGGAGTTTTTTTAAAAAAAACCAAATACCTGATGGTATAGCTCAGTAGAGTACTCGTGTACAGTTAAAGCATTAAAAGCATCAGCCTGTTTTATTTCGTGACAAGTTTATTGAACAGTATTCAAGACTTCATCTATATAAACAAAAATCTCTGCTGAATGAAGCCAAGGCAGTATTTGCTGGCACTGTTGTGGCCATATTGGCAATGCGTTATTTTATTGTGTTTGGTTTCTAAAGTTTGGACTACTACAGAACTGCCAGTAAAACAATTTAAATGTTTGCAAGAGTGGGAAATAATTTTTAAAAGTGATCACTGCCAGAAATTCTTTCCAGAAGACTTGACTAGCAGCAATTTTACATTTTCTTTACAATTTTTAAAGTGTTCTTCAACTGAGTGGATTTATTTTTAAACCTTGACCCACACCTGTACACAGTGACGGAATCCAATAAAAGGGACTTTGAGTTTGATTAAGGCTTTCGTGCATCCTTATTTTTATCTAAGGTATTTCCACCCAAAATGTATGTTTGCTTACTTCCATACACAGCCCTAGATTTTCATCCAGTGGGTTAAGACTGACCTAATTACACTGTTACCTCTCTGAAATTCTGAATTAAGTTTCCTAATGGAATTTCCACTAACAATGCTTTGACAACTTGGAGCACAAAGCTAGAAACTACATTTCACTTAACAGTGTTGCATTAAAAAAAAAAAAGCCACTAATAATTATACATCCAAACTACAGTGGAAACACAGAACACACCTCCAAATTTTGCTTACCAACTGTTTCACTAAAGTTCAGGAAAAGTTTACAAGTTTGCTTATTTATAAAATACATTTTGTAGATTTCTCTAACCCTTTAAGCTAAAAAAAAAAAAAAGCAAACAAAAAAATGGGGGTGGGGGGGGAAGGTTTAAACCTAATGGAAAAGTTTCTCTTCTATTAATGTCAGAGTCACCAAAAACAGGCAATAAAATTTACACATAAGATTGAAAATATCATGATAGTGTTTACAAATACACACCACTTTGAGCGAAGCTTTACAAATCCTTCATACCATACAAAGCAAATGAGAAAATAATGTAAATTTTCACCCCAAACCTAGTTCTTACGAGAAAATGTGCAGGTAAGAGAGGTATGAATAGTTGCACAGAACATATTTTCAAGAATTTTTTAAAAAGTCAAACTCCAATGCCCAGAACAAGATGAACAGTATGCTTAGCAGTTAGCACTATGTTAATAAGTCTCAGATACACAAAAATCAAGTACCAGAGGGCAAAGCATTTAATTACATTTCACAACAAGAGAAGCACTGTTGTGATTCAACCAAATATGAAACACAATTCTCTCCAGTTTCTACACAAATCACTATTTTCTTAATTTATTTAATTTGATGAACAATGAAATCAAGTTTTCCTTTTCAGCATTAATCTAAAACGTAGAAATAACAAAGGAGTTGCAATAAAGTATATGAAATATTTAATAAGAACGTACGAACACATAACCAAAATAAACTGTGAAAAAAGATAAAAAGACTTTCATCTTCAAACAACCCATTTTTCTAAAATGAAAATAGTCAGCTTTCCAATGGGGAAAATAATCTGCAGTTGAAATAAGACTCCCAAGCAGCGCTGAAGTTTTTTGCACTCTGTCTTTGGAATGAGAAATGATTACTTAACAGAAAACTTAAATTGAACAGCATATACAAACATCATATTGCTTTTTTAGTTGAGGAGGCAATATCTAGTTATCTGTCAAAGCAAATTTGTATTCGTGAATTAGCAAAAGACCCACAACACAGCCATTTCTTCTTTGAAAGTCTAAATAATCCTTTCCCTAAACAAAATATCCTGTACTGTCAATCCTCTAAGATTGTAGTGATGAAAAAGCTTTCCAAATCTTAGCACACAAATGAAACTGTTGCCACTCTTAACTCTAAATTACACGACGCTGTATTTCAGTGTTCCACTGAATTGCAACACCCAAAAGGCACTATTTTTCTTAAATAGAAAATATTTCTTTTAAAAGGCTGACCCCTTTGTAAGTAAATTGATTTGTAGGAAATGTTGGGGATGTTTCAAACCAAGACAGAGGCCCATGTAAAAGACAAAATTTGTTTTTCATGATATCTCACCAATCTCCCATTCCATGTTTATAATATAATGTGACACGTCTTTAGAGCATTTTAACTAAGAAGAAAAGTAACCATAAGTAGAGCCTTTTGTGGCAGTGAGCAGGACGTTGTAAGGCAAATGTTTTCGTGACAAGGACACTCACCAACCAGAACCCACGTGGTCCTCCTGCCTTAGTCCTGAATGCCAGAGTATGAAAGGGCAAGGAGCCTCAATTCTCTCCCCTCTGGCAGCTGCACTTGTACTCTGTATAAGGAATTTTTGTAACCAGGCTCCTGATCAAACAACTAGACCAAAAAGCCTCCAATTAACAGGATTAAATATATATTGATCTATGGACCAGCTTATGGATCTTTTATTCTGTTAACACTACTGCTAACAAAGCTAACAATTTCAACTACAATTTTAAAGACCTATATATAATAATGCTTTCTTATGAATGGACCCTTTTGGTTTAGTTACAGGCCAAAATTTCACATAAATTTGGGACAGAAGGAAATTGCCAGAACATTAGTCCATCTTGGGCAAGACTTCAAATGAGGCATCTTAAACAATGACCATTAAAAGTGATTTCTGGTTTTCGATGCCATCCAAACAACATGAACAATTTTTAAACTGACTAAACTAAAACTTGGCGGTCAAACCAAAAAGGCTCTGGTAGGTAGAGGACTCCATATTTTATTTTTGTGGCAAACGTCTTATTCCACACAGTTTTAAGAGTGACTGACATTAGAAATCAAAGTTCAAGGTTATAGCACAAACCAAGTGTGGAGTTTTATATTAGAAGAACATCAACAAAACAATTCTGCTCATTTACAAATGAGTCAATCAGGCAAATAAAGCAGCAACTTCAGAAGGACTGTCTATACAGCAAGAACCCTCAAGAAGCAATAAAGGTACATACAGTGAATCTGTATACAGAGATTTTATTCAATTTTAAAAGAAAATGAGGACTTTAGACAAAGCTTTGACCCTATAACAAAGCAAATCTGTCCAGCTTTAAACCAAATTCCAAGAGTAGTCAGCTTCTATTTTTCAGCAGCTGGCAAGAGCACCCTCAATGAGCTCTATTGACATTTCTATTTTCTTCATCCCATATGGTATAAAACAAAACCAATCTAGACTCCTGGATAAGCTTTATGTGGTCATTTGAGTTTTACAAATGGTTTCTCTAATAGTATGCCAAAATCATTTTTGTGTTCTCTCCGGACAGCTTTACTGTAACATACAGCAATGTTTATCCTGGTAGTGAGTCTTCTGTAAACAGTCAACCAATGCTCTATGTTATGGAAACCAATCTATATGCAATTGAAACAATCCACAGGCTCTAACCTGGAAACACTAGAAAAACAATCTGAATGCATTAATCACAGCACTATGAAGACTATATCTACCCTATGAAGAACTGATGTGAACAGCTACCCTAATACGAGTTTTACTTTCCTAGAGCCAATAGGCCTGTCATTTAAGTCAATGACAGCAGCTGTGGCTTCATCCCGAGATTCGAAAGCCACCATAGCTTCACCTGTGGGCATACCTTTTTCATTGTATTTTAAACACACTGAGCCTGGGATCACTTGATAGCCATAAAAGAAATCTAAAATCTCATCAATAGACACAGTGAAGGGCATGTTCTGTACTTTGATTACTGTTGGTCCTGGTTTTCCAGAACTAGATCCAAAGCCAGGAGGACCACCAACATGGACTGGGCCTGGGCCTGGGCCAGGGCCAGGGCCAAAGGCTGGAGGCCCACTCAAATGCCCAGGGGCACTTCCAAGGCCAGGAGGGCCGCTTCCAAAGCCAGGGGGGCCACCTAAGCTACCAGGGCCATTTCCAAAATTCTGAGGGCCCCCTCCAAATCCTGGTCCACTTAAATTATTTGGTCCACCTCCAAAACCTGGAACATCCAGTCCTAGACCAGGCAAACCACTATTTCCAACTGAAGGCATTCCAGGCCTAGCATCACCAAAGGCCCCTCCTAATCCTGGAGGAGGGAGTGGTGGTCCAAAGGCATTTGACCCACCAAAATTACCAGGAAAGTTAAATGGAGGCCCATTGTTGGCCTCCTTAGATCCTACAGTCAAAAAGCCATGCTCTTCACCTCCTGCACTAGGCATTCCCGCACCGGGCATTCCCACACCGGGCATTCCGGCACCGGGCATTCCTGCATTGGGCATTCCCGCATTGGGCATTCCCGCACTGGGCATTCCCGCATTGGGCATTCCCGCACTGGGCATTCCCACACTGGGAATTCCTGGAACTGCGGGATTACCTGGCACAGGCATCTTTAACCCCTTTTTTCCTTGGGCAGGAGGATTTTTCTCAATCTCTCTCATATCTTCTAGAGTAACTACATGAACAAAAGCTTCTCTCCCATTAAGTTTTTTACGGTGTAAGCGTTCAGACTTACGTGCATCATCTTCATTTTTAAACTGAACCAATGCCTGTCCTAGACCTTGCCCATTGTTATCAACAAGAACATGTACAGCATTTTCATCCACTGGGATTCCTTCTAGGAATTGGAGAACATCCATCTTGGTAATGCTGAAGGGAATATTTGTTATATGCGCACAGACTTTGGCAGAGGTGACATCCCCCTCCGGATTTAACATCATTTCCCTCTGGTCATAGCTGAAGTTCTGCAATCTTTTTCGAATCATATCTATCTTTTCTAGCATACCTTTCTTGGTAATTGGATGAACTTGAATAAAGCGATTGCCCATGTATTGTTTATGACGACACAGAGCAGCCTTATAGTCAGCCTCATTCCTGAACTCTACGAAGCCTTCACCCGTTGCTTTCCCATTGGGTCCATAAGCAATATAAATACTATCTTCCACAATATCCAACTTTTTAAAAAAATCAATGACATGTTTGTTTTCTGCTTCAAAGGGTAGCCCTTTCAAGTAAACACAAAAACCAGCCTCGTGTGGTGATCTTGACCTTGACCTTTTCTGCCCACTGGGCGATTTTGACCTGGGAAGTGCCTGAGGAGGGGGATGGGCTTGTCCAGAAGGTCCTATACTTTGCTTAAAAGTGATATGGCCTCCAGCAGCTACCCACTGTCTCTCTGTGGCAGGACTAACTTCCACATAGCGTTGAATCATCAGCATTCTGTTTCGCTTCAAAGCTTCAAATGTATCTTGAGGGGAGAGAAACTTAACCAATCCATTCCCATTATTTCGACCTACATGATCTTTCAACAAATGCACGGCATCAACACGGAGCCCACGGAAAAAATCTCTGACATCATTTTCCATTGCAGAAAAGGGCATTCCATGCACACTGACATACAGATCATCAGGGTTGATGGGAAGTGGTTTCACACTGCTTTGAGAGTTCATCTGGATAGGGTTAACAGGATTCAATGGACCCAGAAACACAGGGTTCAGGTTATTGTTCAGATTCATAGGTGCTCCAGAGCCATTCATTCCAGCAGGTAGAGGTGCCACAGGTGGCGGATTCAAGGGTGGCATGCCTGACATGGGTGGCAGTGGGGTCATGGGTGGCACAGAAGGGACTGGGGGTATTGGGGGCACAGGAGGCACAGGAGGCAATGTAGGTACCGGGGGAGGAACTGGTATTGGAGGAATGGACGGCATTGGCGGCAAAGATGGCATCGCTGGGATTGGAGGAATTGGTGGAGGTGGGACTGTGTTCATTGGAGAGGCTGTGCTCGGAATGGTTGAGCTAAACGTTGGGCTTCCAAAGGAGGCCCCCATATTTGGAGGAGCCGTTCCTATGCTGGCTGTGGAAAATGTCTGTACGTTTTTGTTGCTTTCATGAACAGAAGTGGCGGCAGTAACTACACTGGGTGAGGGATTATTAAAGTTGGGTACTGTTGTAGGCAAGTTTACCCTGCCACTCATTCCTGAACTAGGTGGAGGTCCTGATCTACTAGCATTTGCTGGTGGTAGATCTAAGTTGGCAGTTTCAAAACGCCTACGACTCAGTTCAATCATATTCTGCATTTCCGTTTTACTACTCAACAATAGTGTTACTTTTGACCCTTTAATTGTACCACCTGTGCGCATCATACCAAGCCTTGCATCTTCATCAGTGGCAAAAACGATGAAAGCCTCACCCAGTTCACCCCCTACAATATGCACGCCCCCATCAGGGATGGTCAATCCAGAGAAGAAGTGGCGAATGTCCATGGTCCCCGCCACAATTGGGAGACCTTGCAAACGGATGACCACAGCCATGCTGCGCTGAAACCACACACACCTGCAGATGAGAAAAGGCAACGGCCAGGTCAGACTCCTGTTTATCACACCAAGTTTTCAGCTACAAGAATGACCATCTACCGTATTAGGCCCTCAAGTATTCCCTCAAACTATCACAAGCAATGTCGTTTTTTAAATTTGGATATTCTAAAAACTGAATATTATATGCCATTTACAATGTAAAACCCAATTTCAACATCCAAAAGGCATTAATTCTGAAAACACTTAGAAGTTCAGCCCCAAGACTCAAAAATTTCAGGAAAAAAACAACCACAGGACAAGAAAATCACCATTATATCATCATTCAGACCACTAATTATTCAATAAGATTTAAAAGAAATGTGTAAGTCAAATCAGGAAACAAAGTTTAACAATCTACAGGGGAAAAGATACAAAGGACGTATCAAAGTTAATATTTAAAACTGGCTCAGCATCTTCCTTATAAACTTTTGACAACTTTGTAGAATTACTGGTATCATTTTATATGGCTTAATCTCAAAACAACAGAAACAAAGCGGGAATAATAATGAATTTCAAATAATACTTAACACTAAAGCAGATTCAAGTCTCAAATGAGAACTGATTTCATATTTCATCCTAGGATGAAACCACTTTATTTATTAAAGGAAGAGCTTTATTTATTAAAGAAAATGACATATGGAATTACGTATCACATATAAGGTTAATACATACTAAGTATCCAGAAGAAATGCTGAGTAAAACAGCCAAAATATTAGTTACCTGTAGTCATCAATCGAAAAAGTAGAACCTGGTTACAGTGCCATTCACCATGGCTATTTTAATTAAAACCCAGGTCCAAAGATTCATTCTCAAGCCCTCCATTTAATAAAAAGTCTTGTTTATCCCACAGGGGAGGGCTGATAATGAAAAAGAGGGATTTTTTATTTTTTATTTTTTATTTTATTTTTTTATTTTTTCCTTTTTTTCTGCTGTATGCGGGCCCCTCACTGTTGTGGCCCCTCCCGCTGCGGAGCACAGGCCCCGGACGCGCAGGCCCAACGGCCATGGCTCACGGGCCCAACCGCTCCGCGGCATGTGGGATCTTCCCAGACCGGGGCACGAACCCGTGTCCCCTGCATCGGCAGGCGGACTCTCAACCACTGCGCCACCAGGGAAGCCCCGGGATTTTTTATTTTTGAACTAGTGTACGCACTTTATTCAGTGGTTGTGACCCAACATAACTCCTGTGGAATTTCTGGGTACTCATTAATCTCTGTAGATAATGTCCATTTTGATATAATCAAAAAAGAAAAGTTTCTCCCAGACTTAAATAAAATTTCAGTATTTCAATTCATATGGTTTCTAAGAGTAAATGGAAGGGCAGCCATGTATAAAGTAATCCAAAACAAACTCTTGCGACTGAAAAAAATATTAATTTGAAATTTATATGGTCAACAACAAAGTGTGTTGTCCAAGCCATTTTTAAAATCAACTTTTAAATATAAACCTATATTAAACTGGCTCTGTGATCTTAGGAAAATTATAAATTATTTGAGCTTTGGTTTCATCACTTCTCAAATGAGAACATTAGAAGAGCAAAGATTCCTGCTCCAAGCACTAAGAATTCTGTAACTCCATGAAAGCAGTTTTTCAATGTCAAATATTACATGAATACTAATTTAAGGCAACAACATCTGCAACTGTATCTCAATATTACAATTGCTGCACACAAAAGAGAAATATATTGTTTGGCTTTTATACTTTTCTCACACACACATACACAAAAATAAAAGCCACCTTCAAACTTAATCCAGAAAGATGGACTGGCAAACAGAAAATAAGACCATATAAAACATTAGAAATTTGGGAAGGGGCAGGGGGAAGCTTTCCATTTTTGGTCTGCAAGCATCAACAAGAAAAATTAATACTAAAAACGTCACACCAACAGATTCTTTTGCCCTTATTTACTATTTAGCAGTCTTTAAGAAGTTCATCAAGAAGGTTCCAATTCATTAAATCAAAATCTCACTCCTTACTAACTCTAGAATATTGGCTGTACGCAAAGACGAGATAGCATTCCGTTCAACTTCAAAAATCACTTAATCACTAACTGGGGGAAACATCATGGGTAATCTAGATCCCCAAAACTTGAGAAAGAGAGAGAGAGATGTTAGTTTGCATTAGGACAATAAAATGGAAATTTGATATGGTCCCCAAAATTAAGCACAGGGCTAAAGTGACATACACAATTAAGTCTTCAAACCATCTGCAGCTGAGGTAAGAGATTTAGTGAAAGTCTGTACAAGGTACATGTGAAAACATGATATTGAAAGTCTGCCCAGATTACCATCTAGAAAAGGGCCGAGTAAACCAAAGCAGTGCACAAGATTTATTCATAAAGTCATCTAAACAGGAAAAGTTTTTAGGTTCTGAAAAACGTGAAGTAAGATATGCTATTCTGCTACAAAGTACCTGTTTGACAGATGAGTCATTTCAACCTATCTTGCTTGAGCCTACCTTAGTTATTTAACAAGAAGTTAGATTCCAATCACTAAGGTTCCACCTAAAGTCAATTTGTACTCTAAAACATGACCCATTTTCTATACCTATTCCGCAAAGGAATATTAAAAAACCGTACCAATAACAAGCACCCATATTTGTAGTCTAGAATGCTACTGAGGGAAAAAGACAGCTACTTACTGCCTAATAATCAGGAATTCAGCAGGAGAAATGCATCCATAGAAAACTGACTCCCAAAGGAAGCAACAACTGTTCAAGACACCCAGTCCACCCCTCTCCCATCCCTCAAATAAGCTTATTACAAACAAAAAAACCACAATTTAGTTATTACACATATTTTCATGTTATTTAATAAGCTATTTCGATTTATTTTGTATAAAAATAAACCCTCTATTCAAAATCTCTTACCTGATAAAACAAGAGATGTATTTTCTTAACAAGAAGTAGAGGCCAAGTCAATCCTGTGGGCAACCAATTAAAACCAACTTTTAGACTGCAATAGAGAATAAATGGAGGCAAAAATCAATGCAGGAAACACAAAACACGCACAGGCCACACTGAACTGTATATTAAAGGGTGAGTCTGAAACCACCGGAGTACATCATTACAATGTATTAGGAAAAAAAAAAAAAAAGACATGTACCAAAATCCCACACGTTTATTATTTGGTATTGCTTTCAAATTGCTTTCTCTCAAAGCATTATATATTTACATACATCAAGAATGTGTCATAAATTAGCCCAAGAAAGAATCAATCGAAAACTAAAACAGTCATAAAGATCAGCTTCACAGCTGGTAACTGCTTTAATCACTTGATGATTAAACCAGTCCAGAAAATTCCATAACACAAGTCCAACGGCGACCTATTTCCTCAGGTTCCCACCAAATTTTTGATGAAAAAGCATAAGTTCACATAGTAACAGTTCCTGGACAAATTAAGTCATCAATTCAAGGATATTCATGGAAATTACTGCAATTACTCTTTCAACATATTTTCCTTTGCACCAAAATAGCAGTCGAACAACAAAAAAAACATAAGTGAAGTGAAAGGTCTGGCCTATAAGGACTAACTCCTGGTTAAAACCACTAGAGTTCAATATATTAAGGAAGAGTGCTTTTTCTTCTTCTAACACCAAAATGGTTCCAAGAAACTTGTATAAAAAAAAAAAAAAAAAAAAAAAAAAAAGTCCGGCATATTAAGAGTCCTTCCAAAGTAAAAACAGGTCACTCGTCTTTCACTGGAATTTCTCCCAAACTAGTGAAGTTATGAACAACTCACAAGCAATTTATATGACCAAATGATTAGACAACTATATTCAAAAGAGAAAAAGAAAATTGTCACTGTTAGGTATAAGATTACTCATAGACACCTACTTAGAATGATGATGCTTATTTTTAACTATCTTTCAAGATCAAGATACCACCATTGAGCTTAATATTCATCACCAGAAACACATATTCAAACGTTTTAGCGTTACTCCAAACTTCTTCTAAAGAACAAGCTAAACATCACCTAGACAACCACTCAAATTACTAAAGAACAGTGAGATTGTTTTGCCACAAAAAGCTATGCTGTGTGTCATAAACAACACCTTCAGAAGCCCAGAGCATTGTGTTAATCTTTTAAATGTTGTACGATCAATCCTAATTAAATCTAGAATTTTAAGTCTTCATTTAAAAACAAGCCACATCTAGTAGTTTATCTAACGGGTCACAAAGGGAAATGTAAAACAGAAAAAAGCTTATTTTACATAAAGTTTACACTCAACAAGGAAGAGCATGAATTATTGCAATATTTTTTTCTAAATGTACAAGTTTAGCTCTATGAGCCTCAGAATCAGGGTAATTTTTTAGTTAAACACTTGTGATGACTCCTACTGAAGATTCCAATTCAAAAGGTCTGGTGTGGGGCCAGGACGCATGGCCTGAAGGTAAGGGAAACAGGTTCCTCAGCCCCTTTCCTTCCAGATCCAAGAAGGTACCATATGTCCACTGGAGAGGAACAAGTTCGGGGTCAGCCAGTTAAGCCCAAAGAGAACATTCTAGGTCTACTCCCTAAAATGTTTACAGGGTTGCCAGAAATTACTAAACAAGGAGAAAAGCTGAAAGGCCCAGCTGAATTCAGCAAATCCCTAGTTCAACTCATTCAATTTAAAGTACAAAATCAGGGCTTCCCTGGTGGCGCAGAGGTTGAGGGTCTGCCTGCCGATGAGGGGGACACGGGTTCGTGCCCCGGTCCAGGAGGATCCCGCAGGCCGCGGAGCGGCTGGGCCCATGGGCCATGCCCGCTGGGCCCGCTGGGCCTGCGCGTCCGGAGCCTGCGCTCCGCGGCGGGAGCGGCCACAGCAGTGAGAGGCCCGCGTACCGCAAAAAAAATAATAAAGTACAAAATCAATCTAGTCATAAATTTGTTAATCTTTTCTATTTCAGCACAAGGGAAGCTACATCTCACCCCATGCCAAAGGAAAGTACACAGAAAGCTCAGGCTAGCAGCCAGAACTTCACAACTCTTGGTGTTATGGCTCTTCCTTCAAATAGAAATTGAGAACTCAAATACTTGTTTTCAACACCTCACTTTGAAAGGGGCACAATAATTTAACAGAAATATCACTATTTTCCAGGAACCTACTTATTCCTGCGTTCTAAATGTCAGCTAGCAACTGAACATAGGATACCAGTCACTCCAGTGACCTTGAAAAATTCACTCCAGTCACCTTTAAACTTTGGTGAGTTTTAGAAAGATAAGACTGAAATAATTCTAAGCAACAAAACACCGAAAATACATGTTTTACCTATTCAGAGAGCATAACGGAAAGAGAAAATGGGCTTGATTTGCCATTAAATCCATTGATGTATTTCAGAAGATCTAAGACAAGAAGCTTTAGTATATTTTGCACTTTATCTTGAGAATTAAGCCACATAGTGGCTTTCTTACAAATTCTAGATATATGCAAAATTACAAATAGCTACTACAAAAGTTTAGCATATTATTATGACAAGACAGATTTTCTTAAATACTAGCCATTCCAAAAACTTGGAATTGCAGGATAAAATGTCTGACAACAATCCTCTTTACCAGGAAGCCAAGGCGAAAATCAGAACTTGACCATTTCCACTCTTCATTTGGTAATAAACATCCAAAAGTGAATTTTAACTTTGTTCAATAGTAAGTCTTTGATCAACAAGAACCAGGGTACAGCAGACCTAAGTTCTTCAGATTCAAAAGAAACAAAAATCACCCTTCAAATGTTCACCACAGAGATGAGCAACAGAGAACCAATCATAACGGGCACAATGCTACAAGCAGCATAATCACATTATGGTATGCATTATGGAAAAAAACACAGCTTCATCAACTTTTGTCCCCATCCCCAAATGGAACACATTTCAGGTTCTGGGACCATTCTTAATAAAACAATTCTTCTGACACTGAGGGAGATATAAACCTTTGATAGCATGTTACTCAACTTTCCCATTAACATCCAGTCAGTACTCAAAGGCAGCAAATCAAAAGACATTTCTAAATAAGATATTTATTTTCTTGCCAAAAACACTACAATATTAAGTTATTTTTCAATCCCCCCAAATGCCAACAGAAATGTTCGTTATCTTACTTGCTTTAAACTTCAAAGAAACAATATTTTTTCTAACCTAGCCAACCACATTCACCCTCACTACTGGTTTTAAGGCTTTAAACTTAATGAACTAAACTCTATGCAAACCAAAATGTATATGTGTGGTGGTAGTAAAATCTGATAAAACTAAAGATTGAGTGATTTTTCTTAGTTGACCTAAAACACTTAACAATATTCACTTATTCACAAATATTCATCAAGCACTTATGGGCCAGGCAGAAGATTATAGAAATGGATGACAGTCCCTGCATTTTAGGGAGAGATATCTAAAAACATCTTTTGTGCAACGGTTACTGACAGAAGTTCTTCCTACCTCATCTACAGAAGAAAATATTCAACTGAAATGATGGAGTGACTATCTACAAAATGGAATAAAAACAGCATGAACGTTGTCAGTGGATTTCAGCACCTGGAACACACCGGCCCACAAAATCAAGTTTCACATCTACAAATTGTACCAACAACCCCCAAACTCATGCAAAAATCAAGTCATTTGGTATGTCAAAGAAAGTGAAAGAAGCCTAAAGTTTTCTGGTATTAGCACATAACAGTATGTTCCAAGTAACTACCACAATGGTTTCTAAAGCTTCACATTTTTCACCTAACAGATATGAACATAAGAAAAATTGAAATTATGCATCACAATCCATAAACAAAATAATCAATATATAATCAAGCATATAAATGATAAAAATGCATTCCCTAAGTCATTTTTTCCAGTAATAATACTAAGCACATCCTTAACTTTTATATAAACACGCCAAACATTTTCTTCAAATATTAATTACCATAAATTTTTTCAACCACCTGTAACAGTTCTTTCCAATTGTTTTAATACTCTTGGAAAATCCCTGAGCACAATTTCCTTCCACTAAATCCAGAATCCTCCACGCTATCAAAACTACCAAATTTCAAAAACAAATACAACCAGTCTTGTATTATATTTCTATAATTAAAAAACAAAATCCAACAGGAACGGTCTATACGTCCAGACTTCTAGGATTTTTTTTTCAACTGCAAAGGCTCTGAAATGCATTAACAATGTAAACTAGACAACAAAGTCCAAGGCAATTCATGTTGCTAGTACTGCATTTTACAAAAATTATACCATTTACAACCAATCAAGCAAGAAGCTCTAAAAGAAATACTCGTCACAAGTCTCTCCTTCAACAAAACCTTCAGCTGCAATCACATTTTTTTGTTAGTAGTTTATATTGACTGGTATCACCCTAGTCTTAAATAATATAAAATGGTTCCTGCCAACTATCCCAATTTACATTAGGTCATCTCTGGGAATCCGGAGTCAAGGAGGGTTTTAGGGTCCAGAAACCTCTCTTACGGAGCCTGCTATTTTCAGTATACAACTCTCGGCAGGTTCAGGGCTGAATAACCGAGAGTAACCCTCATCGGAGCTCAAATTTTTCACTATAAATCACACATTGGAAGCACACATACAGTCCATGCACTTACAATCTAGCAGCTAAGCCTCCTGCACTAGTGACCATCCCCGTCATTAACCTGCAGATTCTCAAAGCCCCTCGCACCCACTTCACGTGGCCGCAAACTACCACCTCCAGCCTTCAAAAGAAATTCAGTTCACTCTCCATCAAAATCACCCAGCCCAAGGGACGCGTAAAGGTGATGCTCTTAGCAGCCCCCTCCCTACTCGGGGACCAAGAGGCCCGGGAGGCGGACTCACCCCACGCTACCGGGGCCGGCTTCTCAAATTAACAACACCCCGGAGGGTAAGCCCCGCCCCAACGCTGGGCCTTGGAAGGGTTTCACTGCAACCGCCTCCACCTTCAGCCAAAGAAGGCGGCCAATTCCGACTTCCTTCCTACACTCACGGGAGAGCACCGACTACAGCTCCCTCCCCTCAGGTGTGTCCAGACTGTAGTCCCCTTTTTCTGGTAGGCCACCGGGGCCTCCTTTCCACTTCCGGTGGAGGGAGTGTCCTCACTACGATTATCATCCTCACTTCGGGACACAGTTACAACCTCTGCCCCACGTGGGGGCACAGAGAATCTTGCTCATTCGGGATGTAGTGTATTTTCACTGCAGTTCCCGTTCGTTCTCAGGCCGCTGGGCCACCCAGTTCTGGCCTCCTCCCTCTCAGACCATGGGGGCGTCCTCGCTACGGCCTCGTCCCCTCTTCGGTAGGCAGGCTCCTCCTCTCTTGTGTCCTACTTGCAACCTCTCAGGACCGAGAGGCACAAGCGGCGCCCCAGGCCCCCCGCAGCCATGCCCCGACCCTTCAGCGTAGGGCGCTCGCTGCGGCGGGCTCCGAGGCCTCCGAAGGCCCCGCCCCGGGCCACCAAGGGGCGGCTCGAGCCCCGCACAGCCCCGCCCGTTCCGGGGCTGCAGGAGTCTTACCGGGGAGAGCTGCGCGGCACCCGAACCCAGACCCGAGTTACCCCCCGCGCGAGTGCCTCCGCCCCGCGGTCGGTAGCCCCAGCCCGAACGGCTTCCCGGAGCCCAGAGCAGCCACCACCTCTATCGCCGCTTCACAAGATGGCCGCCGGCCCGCTCAGCAGCTCCGCGTTCCAGAAAGGGCGGGATGGAATGGTTGACGTCACGGGGCGGGGTGGGGCGGCGCAAGCGCGCGGAGGTTCTCGGGTAGCTCCCGGAAGTTGCCCGTGTTTGTGGTAGAGGAGCTCGGCGACTTTTGCTTGGTGGCTCCGCCTTAAGGGAGTGAAGCTGCTTGTTGGAATCCGAACAGTATCTGGCGTTGCGCTTCGTGCAATTGCTTCACTTCTTCGAGCCTCTGCGAAAGGAGGGAAATACTGCCTACCTCGCAGAATTGTATTGAGGATTAAATGGACCACAAAATGGTGCCCAGTTCTACTGATGATGCCCTGGCAGAAGAACCAAAATCTGATTCTTTTTTTTCCCATTTAAAAATTTCAATCCAGGACTTCCCTGGTGGGGCATTGGTTAAGAATCCGCCCGCCAATGCAGGGGACACGGGTTCGATCCCTGGTCCGGGAAGATCCCACATGCTGAGGAGCAGCTAAGCCTGTGTGCCACAACTACTTGCACCCTCACTTCTGGCTCAGTAAATTCCTTTTTTTTCTTTCTTTTTTTTATGCCGCACCACGCCATGCAGGGTCTTAGTTCCCCCACCAGGGATCGAACACCTGCCCCCTGCAGTGGAAGCGCGGAGTCCTAACCACTGGACTGCCAGGGAAGTCCCTGGCTCAGTAAATTCTTTTACCACCCGCGTTGCCATCCTCATCGCCACACACTCCTCGGCATTTTGGTGGCGGGTAGGGTGCTCTCTCTGCCCTTTCCGATCCGTCTTCCACCACGTAGCGATCAGCCTACTGACTCCAGGCAATTGAAGTTCCCCGGCCTGGGCTACTCCTCGGCGGGAGGTGAAGGCCTGCGGGACGGGACTCCGACTCGCTGTCGACCTAAGGGGTACGTTCTGGAAACGGTCTTTTCGCCTCTTCAACACTGCCTGTGGTCTGAGGTCCCTGGAGACTGGGGATTAAAGCGTCCTGGCCGAGGCGACTCTTCCGAAGACCTAAAACCCGGTCCCATACTGAGCGACCATTCCTGCCCGATGGGGTGGCAGTGTCCTTTGGCCCTAGCCTTGGGACTCCTCACTTCCAACGGCTGGTGCAGTCGGCAGCAGCAGCTCGTTGGGGCGAATCCAGGCACGCTGTGAGATCCCCTTTCCCTTTCCATCCTCCCTTGACGACCGTCCATCCTGATCCACCAACATCTCCAGGTACTTCAAACGAGTCGCCACAAAACCAGTGAGTTTCCCCCTCTGGGTTGGCCCGAGACCCGCTTCCCTTCCTGGTCTTGGGGTGATGGGCCGGGCCTCAGGAGGCCTCTGTCAGACAGAGGGCGCCTCAAGAGGTCCTCTATTCGGGGGATGCCCCAGTCTAGAGCGCAACCTCAGGTCCCTCGCGGACAGGGCAGAGGCCTGTTTCCCTCTAGGGATGCCTTTTGTGTCAGGGACAGCCCCAGGTGGATGGGCATTGTCAGGGGTGCAGGCATGTGCTTCATCTGCCCAAGCCCACCCTAGGGACCAAATATGGGACTTTTCCTCTAGGGTACAACAGGTGATCAAGACGACATAGATGTCCGGTCAGGTCAGATCGAAAGCCACCCTGAGTTCCTCTGAATTCCCGAATAAAATTGGTGGGGTCCCGACCAAAAGATCCCAATTTAGTTTTGATTTGTGACAAGTCAGGCATAGGCAAGGGGACGTGAACTTGAATAGTGCCCTTTTCTCCATTGGCCACGTTTTCTCTCACCCTTTTTAGTGCTGGTAACATCCCACCTGTGGTTTCAGACCCACAAATGGAAAAACTCTACTCTGGCTATTTTGGCCTTCTCTCAGTTTCTCAAAACACACCATGTTTTTTTATGCCTCAGGCCCTTTGCTCTTGCTGTTCCTTCTTATTCCTCACTCATCCCTAGCTCTTTCGATGGCTAGAAATCATGTTTTTGCTTAATTAACAACTGATCAACAAAACTTTCCTAGTACACCCAGCATGGTAGGTTTTCTCCATTACTTCCCCTTTCCACTCTATTTCTGCCATAGCACTCATCACAATCTATAATAGGCTTTTTGTTTAATTCTTACTTTCTTCTGAATTTTTTTTTTTTTTTTTTTTTTGCGGTACGTGGGCCTCTCACTGTTGCGGAGCGCAGGCTCTGGATGCACAGGCTCAGCGGCCGTGGCTCACGGGCCCAGCTGCTCCGCGGCATGTGGGATCTTCCCAGACCGGGGCACGAACCCGTGTCCCCTGCATCAGCAGGTGGACTCTCAACCACTGCACCACCAGGGAAGCCCTAATTCTTACTTTCTGTCTACTAGAATGAAAGCTCAATGAGGGTCCTTTTTGGTCCTGTTAACCAGTTTATCCAGAATAATGTCAGGCACCTGAGAGGCATGCAACTAATTGTTGACTGAAGAGATAGGCAAGCAGACTCAGCTATGGAAATCAAGTGGAGTGGTAGTCTTACTCCACGATTCCCAAGTACAGCTTGGAATTCTCCCTGAGCCTCTCATAAAGTCACAGAATAAATAGAGGAAGGTGATTTTATTTCTCTAATTTGAAAATTAACAATTTTTTAAAAAGAAACATAAATTAGTACAATAATAGGTAGAGTCATACACATATTTCTGGCTCCATTAGGTCAAAAGAAAAGAAGGACAAGAACACAAAGGAGACAAGCCTTCTAAGAAACTTGCTGTTCAGTCTATAGTCAATATGAAAAGGTAGCCTTTGGAGCCACAAAAAAGATGAAATCGTAGATGATTATGCTTGATTCTAAAGGAGTCAATCTCTCTGAGCAGCAGTAAGCAACAACTCAAATGTCCAAGCAGAGCATCAGGGTCCCTGAACAAAGAGCCTTCTTCTGGTTCCTCGGGCTCCCCCCACCAAGGGTATAGGCTCCCCAAGCAGTAGCAATATCATTCATAGCAAATGTCCCTCCTGTTTCAGGATGAGAACATCCACTCACTATAAGACCACAGAAGGACTCCTGGAGAGAAATGGGTAGTGTTCCCCACCAAAGGAGCTGAGGCTGGAGAAAGATTGTTTTCTCATGTTTCTGTCTTGGAAGCAGGCCAATGCTGAAGTCAACTGCGCTATACCAATTCTGGTGTGAACATGGAACAGCTACTGCGGGTAACAAGGTACCTGGCTGTGCATGGGTTGATGAGGCAGGAGAAGCCAGGCCAGCACAAAGTCAGAGGCCCACTCTTCTAGTGTTGGGTCCACTTGATGCTCTTGAGGTCAATGCCATCCTGCACCATCTCCCAGAGAGGGCTGCCAAAGAGAAGAGGTATTTGGATGAGTGAAGGCTTAGGAAGCAGCCAGCACTGGCTCCTGGGCTGTAAGCCTTGACTTGCCTCCATCTGCTCGTCTCTCCTCTACCTCCTTGCCCTGATAGACCCCAACACAAGAGGTTATCAAGTCTTTCTCAGCTATATGTAAGTGCTTGTCAGCTCTAGCCTCTTCCCAGCTGCCAACATTAATAACTAGGTACCCCAGGCTCAGCTCCAATGGGGCCAAGCCAACAGCGTCAAGTGTGGTTATATTCATGAAGCTCTCATCCCAGTCATGAGAGGCTATGGACAGTTTCCCTGGGGGAATCAAGACTTTTGGAAGGTGTGTAAGCAGCGAGTTTCAGCCTCTCTACTAACCACCGCCCCCCCCACACACAAATGGACTTTTCAGCACTTGTTTCTCAGTTTGTTTAGGGTTTTTTTAAATTTATTTATTTGGCTGCACTGGGTCTTAGTTGTGGCATGTGGGATCTTCGTTGCTGCGTGCAGGATCTTTAGTTGTGGCATGCGGGACCCTAGTTCCCTGACCAGGGATCAAACCGGGGCCCCCTGCATTGGGAGAGCGGAGTCTCAACTACTGGACCACCAGGCAAGTCCCCTTGTTTCTTGGTTTTGCTCTAGTTCTCAGAGAGAGAACTTAGCCCTAAATCACCTGAATATGTAGCACCCTTATCCAGTTCTCACCAGATTCATCTCCCCAGAGTTCACTATGCTTCCAACATCCCTGGCTCCATTCAAAAGGATCTTTTGGATCTTAGACCTGGGCATCCCATCTCATACGGGAACTGCTGCTGGATATCTCTGCTAAGCTCTGATCCCCTTCAGCTTGAATGCCTTAGATAATGTTCCCAGACCAGATATTACTTCAATGTGTTATGACCATGGGATTTTGGTTTGGATTTCTCCAGTTAACTTTCTTCTACCCAATTTCATTCTATTCTTGGTTTATCTCTCTCCACTACACTATGCATTCCCAGAATGCCTTTCTTTCTTTCTTTTTAATTTATTTTTGGCCATG
Source organism: Mesoplodon bidens (assembly GCF_964165515.1). Classification (NCBI taxonomy): domain Eukaryota; kingdom Metazoa; phylum Chordata; class Mammalia; order Artiodactyla; family Ziphiidae; genus Mesoplodon; species Mesoplodon bidens. Next base: position 23,809,329 of record NC_138171.1, on the reverse strand, counting down.
CCCCATGGCATGCAGGGATCTTAGTTCCCCGACTAGGGATCGAACCCGTTCCCCCTGCAGTGGAAGCACAGAGTCTTAACCACTGGACCGTCAGGGAAGTCCCCCAGCACACCTTTCTATTTGACATTTTCCAAGTCTCCTTAAAGTTAGCCATCTCCTTCCTGTCCCTTCTTTTTAGGGAAGGTCACTTAATATCATAGGCTCACAAAATAAAACTCTGGCTGAGGGTAATGAGACCAGGTTGAATTCAGTTTCTAAAGGATCAGAAGGAATAGGGTGAAAATGCTGAAACCATACAGATAGGAAGAATAAGTCTTTCCTGGCAGCACAGTCAGTAGAAATGTGCTCTGAGTGTGCCAGAGAGTACCAGAAAGCCAAGCCAAGGAAGAATCTAAGCAAGCTACAGATATTTAAGCAATACAATTAGACCCTGCAAAGGAAAATCCAGAGCCCAGAAAGGCCTGGGAGAGCTCACAAAGGGAAGCATCTCCATGAGCAACACAGGGCAATAGGTGGGTCAGATGCACAGTCACAGAACTTTCTCATTCTCACCAACTAGACCAAGAGAATCTTCAAAGTCAAATTGAGCCAAAACAGAGATCTGAAAAAGTCCAGAGGCCCTGATGCTCCCATAAGGAAGCAGAGCTCTATGGCTACTAGGGGAACCCCTGGTAGCAGCTGGCTGGTAAAGCATCTCTTGACCTTTATAAGCATCTTTACAAAGAAAACTCTGAGTAATGGTTCTTTTTTTTTTTAAATAAATTTATTTATTTATTTTTAATTTTTTTGGCTGCATTGGATCTGTTGCTGTGTGCGGGCTTTTTCTCTAGTTGCACCAAGTGGGGGCTTCTCTTTGTTGCGGTGCATGGGCTTCTCATTGCGGTGGCTTCTCTTGTTGTGGAGCACAGGCTCTAGAGCGCAGGCTCAGAAGTTGTGGCGCACGGGCTTAGTTGCTCTGCGGCATGTGCAATCTTCCTAGACCAGGGCTCGAACCCGTGTCTCCTGCACTGGCAGGCGGATTCTTAACCACTGTGCCACCAGGGAAGTCCTGAATAATGGTTCTTAACCTTTTGAGTATCTTATGAAAACTATGGACTGTCTTCCAAAGAAAATGCACAACTGTAAAACACTTAGCATACAATTTCAGGGCTATCATGTACCTCCTGAAGTCCAGCCACAGAACCCAAATTAAGTTCCCTATCTTAAAAATCCCTATCTTTTTTTTTTTTTTTTTTTTTTTTGCTGTATGTGGGCCTCCCACTGCTGCGGCCTCACCCGTTGCGAAGCACAGGCTCCGGACGCGCAGGCTCAGCGGCCATGGCTCACGGACCCAGCTGCTCCGCGGCATGTGGGATCCTCCTGGACCGGGACACGAACCCGTGTCCCCCGCATCGGCAGGCGGACCCCCAACCACTGCGCCACCAGGGAAGCCCAAAAATCCCTATCTTAAAGAGAGTTTTCCTAAACTTAGTCAACAAATCACGAATTTTGTATTGATATTGCTGCAATGACAACTATTAATACTATCAATAAAATAATGGGGGGGCTTCCCTGGTGGCGCAGTGGTTAAGAATCCGCCTGCCAATGCAGGGGACACGGGTTCGGGCCCTGGTCCAGGAAGATCCCACATGCCGCGGAGCAACCAAGCCCGTGCACAACAACTACTGTGCCTGCGCTCTAGAGCCCGCGAGCCACAACTACTGAAGCCTAAGCGCCTAGAGCCTGTGCTCTGCAACAAAAGAAGACACCGCAGTGAGAAGCCCGCGCACCACAACAGAGCCCCACTCTCCACAACTAGAGAAAGCCCACACACAGCAACGAAGACCCAACACAGCCAAAAACAAAAATAAATTTAAAAAATTTTAAATAAATAAATTAAATAAAATAACGGGGAATTCCCTGGCGGTCCAGTGGTTAAGACTCTGCACTTCGGGACTTCCCTGGTGGCGCAGCGGTTGAGAATCTGCCTGCTAATGCAGGGGGCACGAGTTCGAGCCCTGGTCTGGGAAGATCCCACATGCCGTGGAGCAACTAGGCCCGCGAGCCACAACTACTGAGCTTGCGCGTCTGAAGGCTGTGCTCCGCAACAAGAGAGGCCGCGATAGTGAGAGGCCCGTGTACCGCGATGAAGAGTGGCCCCCGCTTGCCACAACTAGAGAAAGCCTCACACAAAAACGAAGACCCAACACAGCCAAAAATAAATAAATAAATTTTGAAATAAATAAATAAATACTCCTGTTCTCTGTTTTAAAAAAAAAGAAAAAAAGACTCCGCACTTCCACTGCAGGGGGCACGGGTTCAATCCCTGGTCAGGGAACTAAGATCCTAAAAGCCATGCAGCCAAATAAATAAAATTTAATTAAATAATGAAAAACATCTGAATTTATTCAGTTCTTTAGGTGTTTTTTTTGTTTTTTGGCCGCGTGGGGTCTTCTTTGCTGCGTGTGGGCTTTCTCTAGCAGCGGCGAGCAGGGGCTTCTCTTGTTGCGGAGCACAGGCTCTAGGTGCATGGGCTTCAGTAGTTGTGGCACGCGGGCTTCAGTCATTGTTGCTCATGGGCTCTAGAGCGCAGGCTCAGTAGTTGTGGCACACAAGCTTAGTTGCCCTGCGGCATGTGGGATCTTCCCGGACCAGGGCTCGAACCCACGTCCCCTGCATTGGCAGGCGGATTCTTAACCGCTGCGCCACCAGGGAAGTCCAGTTCTTTAGTTTTTTTTTTTTTTTGCGGTACACGGGCCTCTCACGTTGTGGCCTCTCCCATTGCGGAGCACAGGCTCTGGACGTGCAGGCCCAGCGGCCATGGCTCACGGGCCCAGCCACTCTGCGGCATGTGGGATCCTCCCGGACCGGGGCACGAACCCATGTCCCCTGCATCGGCAGGCGGACTCTCAACCACTGCGCCACCAGGGAAGCCCCAGTTCTTTAGTTTTTAAAGACACCTTTTCATGCTCTAAAAACAAGTAGCCAAGAGGATCCACTTTCCTGCTTTGTGGTATCTCTAAATCCTAAAATTCAAGGATTCTCAAACTTTGGTTTCTGGCAGTGTGAATACACAGCCTAAGGATAAGAGAGGAGCCAGCACAGCAGTTTCTTCCAAAGGGTCTCTGGTACAATAGTGCATACCTCATTTCTCGAAGACGCTTCACATGGTAAAGGCACTTCTCCACTGTGTAGTCTACTTCCTCCTCTGTAGTGAAACGGCCGATGCCAAACCTGAAAAAGACACAGAGAGGAGCTCTGCATCAGACCTGTGGCACCAGGGTAAATTCATTCAGCAAATGCTCAATGAGGATCTACTCCACAAAAGACATGGAGAGAACATGGTCCCTCCCCTAGGGGGCAGAGTTTCTCCGAACATGGTCTGTACGCCACCTGAGAATCACTCTAGAAGTTTCCTACTGCTCCTCCAAACCTAATGAATCAGAATCTCTAGTGTGGCACTCAGACCTCTTCATCTTTCACAAACTTCCCAGGTGACAGTCGATGAGGTCTGCGAACCACTGCTAGAGAAACTTTCACGAAGAATGAAGAAGGGATAAGTTTAACTAAATTGAGGAAGACTCTAACAGGAGAAGAAGAATACAAAAGAGGATGCCTTTCATAAATGCTGCAGCTCACATGACCGACCTGATAGAAGAGTGAGCTAAATCCTCATCAGCGCCAATTGCTCGAAGGACGTAAGAGGGCTCCAGGGATGCAGAGGTGCAGGCACTGAGGAGAAAGACACAGAGCCTTGCTCAGTTCAGCAATAAATCTGCTTTTGGCCACAAACCTCCAGTCTTGCTCCCACCCTCAGACCCCTGAAGTCATACCATGGAGACAAAAGAGACATTCTAATCTGACACAGCGAAAGGGCCAGATGCTGCTAGCTGCCCTGGCCCCTGTGGAGGATAACCTTGAGGAGGACACTGCCAAAGCATGACAGAGCATGATAGCACGTGAGCTAGGTGTCACACCAAGAGGCAGCAGGCACCAGGTGCTCACTCCCCTACAACCGGATGCATTATCTGTCCAGGCCTGGACAGCAGCGAAGCCCTTGGTGGCCTCTGAAGCATCCTTGAATTCTGGAGGCCTGTAACAGAACTACCAGAATAACACTAGAACAGATACATACATCTCCTGGGACCACAAAAGGCACAAAACTCTACCACAGGAGGCCCTCCTAGGGTGGCAAACTTTAGCCTGTGCCCAGCCAGCTAAAAATAGGTGCTTACAAAATGACTTTTACTCTCAACTAAGAGCTCTTGTGCCTGTCGTCTCCACAATGGGAAGCTTATTAACCTAACACTTAAAGCCAGACTAACTGGTCCTGCCACAGTCCCTGTCTATCCAGTCCAACTCACCTCCCTGAGGATAAGGCAACATCCTTGAGTGCCATCAGCAGACTCTCCCCTTCCACATACGCAAAGGAGAGGTTGATACAGCCTGGAAGAGTGAATTACTATGAATGAGAGAAGGCTCAGAGTCTCCAGCTCTTCCAGATGGGGAGAGAATGGGCACGTCTGTACCTGGGTAATGGTGCTCAGGGTCCCCATTCATCACCACGTCTGGAAGGCTCTTCATTATCTTCCGTGTCAGTCGTTCTGCTAACTTCGAGATCCGCTTGTGGTCATACTGAGGAGCAGGCAAGGGAGGACTAAGCATAAGTGACCATTAACAGCTCAGAAACACACAGGACGAGGAGCCCTGCCCAGTGCCCAGAAGTGACTGTGCATCTAACCCACCTCTTGCCCTGTGTTGCTCAAGGAGACCACTGTATCCCCAAGACTGAGCACAGAGGTGCTCAATAACTGGACAGATGGTTTCAATAACCCAGAATAAATGAGCTGATAACTACTGAAGCGCCTGGATTTTGGAGCCCATAACACCTCCCTCAATAAGATGCCAGCAGCACTGGGACAAAGATGGTTTTCTTAAACCTCCTCTTCTGGCAAAGATCTGACCCAGTCATGCCCAGAAGCCTCAACACGGGAGACCCAGCACAGGGGAAGAATCTGTGGGAGGGAACTGCTCTCCGCATACCTCCATCTCTTGCTGTGCCACCTCACACGCAGCCCCCAGCCCCACCACCAAGGGTGTGGGGACTGTCCCAGACCGCATGCCCCGCTCCTGCCCCCCTCCACTCTGCAGGGCCTCCACACGCACACGGGGCCGGCGGCGAATGTAGATGGCACCAACCCCTGGGAAACAAAGTTTATTACAAAAAAAGAGAAAAAGGAAAATGCAGATGAAACAAAATATCACTTTTCAAAGGGGTCAAAATATTCTTTCAACTTTTCTGTAAGCTTGACATTTTTCAAAAAAAAAATTGGGGGAAAAGAAGAAACAGCAGCAAAAGCATAGTATTTATCCAAATTATTTTATACCAGAAGGAGTGATAGCCAAAATGGTTTAAAGTAGCTCCCTATGCATGTATAAAATGACATCATGCAACGCAGCATTATTCATAATAGCAAAAAATTGGAAACAACTTAGATGTCCATAATCAGGAAAATGGGCAAATAAATTATGGTACATCCATGCCTGAAATTCAAAGGAGGTGTATAAAAGAATTAGGAAGCTCCTTCTGTACTACCACTATAAAATCTCCAAGGTACGTTGTTAGAACACTGGTGAAATGTGAATAATGTCTGTACTTCAGTTTAAAAAAATTAAAGATGCATTGTTAGGGGAAGATGCAATGAGTGTAGTATGCTACTGTTTGAGTAAAAAAGGGGAAGGGGGGCTTCCCTGGTGGTGCAGTGGTTGAGAGTCCGCCTGCCGATGCAGGGGACATGGGTTCGTGCCCGGGTCCAGGAAGATCCCACATGCCGCGGAGCGGCTGGGCCCGTGAGCCATGGCCGCTGAGCCTGCGCGTCCGGAGCCTGTGCTCTGCAACGGGAGAGGCCACAACGGTGAGAGGCCCATGTACCGCCAAAAAAAAAAAAAAAGGGGGGGGGGAAGGGGGGGAAGTATATATGTGATTATAAATTTGTTTGTTTGTTTGTTTGTTTGTTTGTTTGTTTTTGGCCATGTTGGGTCTTGGTTGCCGTGCATGGGCTTTCTCTTGTTGCGGAGCACGGGCTCTAGGCGGCGCGGGCTTCAGTAGTTGTGGCACGCAGGCTCAGCAGCTGTGGCTCGTGGGCTCTAGAGCGCAGGCTCAGTAGTTGCAGTGCATGGGCTTAGTTGCTCCGCAGCATGTGGGATCTTCCCAGACCAGGGCTCAAACCCGTGTCCCCTGCACTGGCAGGCAGATTCCTAAACACTGTGCCACCGGGGAAGTCCCATATATGTGATTATAAATGCATAAAATAGTTCTAGAAAAATACTCAAGAAACTGTCTCCCTAGGGGGAACTGCATGGCTTAGAGACAGAGGTGAGAGACTTGCCACAGTGTACTTTTTTGCAGCTTTTGAATTTTGAACCATATTACCTTGTCTAAATAGAATAAAAATTTTTAATTTTTAAAAAAATTAAAACCTTGAGGGAAAAAAAGGGGAGAAGTCAGAATGGAAGTAAAAATTAGCATAGTCTCCTAGGATCTATCAAAACTTAAAAATGTATACAACTTGTGACTCAGCAAATCTGTTTATGGGAATTTCATACCAAAATATGAGCATGAATGTACAAAGATATTCACTAAGTAGCCAAGGGTTTTGAATAGAGTGAGCACTTGCTAAAGGTCACCTTCTCCCTCACAGAACAACTACTGACTATTGAGGCAGAGACTACAAGTACCATAGCAAGTAAGGCAATGGTTCCCAAATTTATTTTGAAGCACCCTAGTTTTAAAATAATTTATGTGCCAAACTGCATTTATTAAGAAATATTTCATTTCCCCATTAAAATAAAATCAAATTCAAGTATCCTACACTTTCTGAATCTCTGCAGTTCCCAGGTTCAGAGAGTCAGTGCTCAGATACTACATCTGGATAGTGAAGGATACCATATTATCTAAATCTATTTAGATCCTGAGTTCAAAAAGCAAGAGTTTGGATAGTGAGGGATACCTGTACACATTTAAGTGCTGATCAGAGCTTCTGCTCAATATGAGTTAATTTTATCAAAACAGATTTATCTACAAAAAAAGCCAATAAGCCAATTTTGGTTAAAGATAGAACACCTGTTGGGCTTACAAAAACACTCTTTACAACCTCTGGGAGCCTTCAGAAGAAGCCCCTCTTATATACTTCCAGGAGTTATCACACCTTTTTCCACAAGGCGTACATCCAGATGACACACCCCGCAGACACAGCAAGCGTACTGGCAGAACCAACCACCACAGGCCCTCACCCAACAGACAGAGGAGGAGTTGTTCATTTTGGATGGCTACCTCCATAAAATAGAGGACAATAGTCTCTTCCCAAAGATTGGGGTGCAGAGGCAGAATTCCAGCTAGAAAACATTCCTAGGCCAATAGGACCATAGGAAACAGACAAGTATCCTTGAGAGATTGATAGGAGCAAAGACTACTAAAACTAGGAACAAACACCAAGAAACATAAAAGCCCATACAATCTTCCCCTAAGGCTAAAGCAAGACACGAGGGAATGAAGAACTCAAAGAATATTGATCTGCAAATCACAATGGGGTAGACAAGATAACTGGACTTATCCAGCTAATTTTATATGACAAAACCTTTGTTCCTCAACCAAATTAACATCTACATGAAAGTATTTTCTAAAGAGACCAGTGAAGAATGGCCTGCTATATAGTAACTGCTAGAATCTACCAATAAGCACATGTTCCTAGCTATTGCTAAATGACACTTGCATTCTGCAGGGCACTCTGAATATACAATTTCCTCTGAGAGCAGTGATAGTCCCAAATGAGTCCCAGGAACACCTGTCAAAGAGTTTGCCGGGAGGTCCAGAGAGCAGGAACTCTAGGAGGGGCTAGTACCTTTTGGACCATAGATTTTGTGACCACTGATGCTCATGAGATCAATTTTCATGTCGTTGACGTCGAGTGGGATTTTTCCAACAGCCTGGGCTGCATCAGTATGGAAATACACCTTTCTGGAACTGCAAATGTGCCCTGAGAAAACAACAAAGGGGAAGAACCAGAGCACAATGTTAGGAAGTAACCTGGCAGTGGTCCCACAATGTACCATGAGTTCTAAGGCAAAATTATACATGGCATTGGCCACTAGCCACATAGTAAATCACTTCTCTCTCTTTCTGTCTGTCTCTCTCTCATTCTCAGCTCTAGTGTCCTTGACTAGAATAAACAAGAGCAAGTGCAAAACACCCATTCAAAACACCCCCGATATTCTGATTCTTAAGACTCTTCCTACCTCATTAACACTGGCCTTTCATTGTATCGGATTAACTTTTAGATCCTTTTGATTTAAAAGAAGCAAAGATTAACAGATCTATTTGCTAATGTACCTAAGAGGTTACAGGGCGAGTGCCTCTGGCTCTATGAGCATAGTAAAGAGATGTTCTAAAACAAAAAAGGTAAAAGAGGAAGAGAAAAAAGGTGGAGTTTTTTTGTTTTGTTTTCTGCACCAAGTGCAATAAAATGAAAACAACATAAAGGGTACTACACCTGGATTCAAATACTAGCTATGCTATTTACAATATGTCCTTGAACAAGGAACTGAAGCTCTCTCTCTCTTAGTTTCCTTACCTCATTCTATAAAGTGTTACAGCTCCTAGTCCAGTCCTTCTCCTCAGATGGATCCCAGTGGTGGGCAAGCGTCAGGGTCCACCCATGATACTCACCTATTTCTGCAATGGGCTGCTTCACTCCAATCTCATTGTTCACTGTCATGACTGAGACCAGACTGGTATCCGGCTGGATGGCAGCCTCTAGTTCCTAAGAATATCAGGAGTAAGGAAACTATATAGTACCAACAAAGTCCTCCCTAACTCAGAATGTATGCAAGCTTAGTCTTGAAAAGGGGCCTTTCACTACACACCTACCGGAGTGGGTAAAATTAAAATAGTGACAACACAACAAAATGCTGGCAAGGATGCAAAGAAACTGGATCACTCATATACTACTGGTGGGAACCTAAAATGGTACAACCACACTGAAAAACAGTTTGGTAATTTTTGTTTCTTATAAAACTAAACATGAAATTACCATATGACCCAGTAATTGCACTCTTGGGCATTACCTCAGGGAAATGTAAACTTAAATTCACACCAGAAAACCGATACATAAATGTTCATGGTAGCTTTATTCATAATAGCCAAAACCTAAAAACAACCCAGATGTCCTTCAACAGTTAAATGGTTAAAGAAACTGTGTACTTCCATTACATGGAATACTATTCAGCAATAAAAAGGTACAGACTACTGAGACATGCAACAACTTAAATGACTCGCCAAAGACTTATGCTAAATTAAAAGAGCCAATCCCAAAAGGTTACGTACTATATTATTCCATTTACATAACGTTATTGAAAAGACAAAATTAAAGAAATGGAGATCAAATTAGTGGTTTTAAAAGAAGACCATGGGACTTCCCTGGTGGTCCAGTGGTAAAGAATCCACCTTACAATGCAGGCGGATCTGATCTGGGTTTGATCGTGGTCAGGGAACTAAGATCCCACATGCCGTGGGGCAACTAAGCCCATGCACCACAACTACTGAGCTCGCGCGCCCTGGAGCCTGCATGCCACAACTACAGAAGAGAAAACCCGCAGGCCGCAACTAGAGAGAAGCCCACGCACCACAATGAACAGCCTGCGCGCCGCAACGAAAGATCCTGCATGCCTCAACAAAGATCCTGTGTACCACAACTAAGGCCTGATGCAGCCAAAAATAAAATTAATTAATTAATTAATTAATTAATTAATCTTAAAAAAAAAAAGACCATGAAGCATCATTGTGGTGATAGTTACATGAAACTACACGTGATGAAACTGCATAGAGCTAAACATACACACAAGTGAGTACAAGTAAAATTGGGGAAATCAGAGCAAGATGGATAGATTCTATCAACATCAATATCCTGGTTGTAATATTATACTTCTGTAAGATGTTATCATTAAGGGAAACTGACAGAGGGTACATGAGATCTCTCTGTATTACTTCTGACAACTGCATGAGAATCTATAATTATTTAAAAATTTAAAGTTTAATAAAAAAAAGAGGGGGAGCCTTTCCTACATAAGGTTGTCAGGGTAAAAAGCAGCAAAGAACAAAGTAAGTAGTAAAAAAAAAAGGCTACTATTTTCAACACTGAGGTAGGGACCACATTTAACTAAATTTTTGTGTGTGTGTGGTACGCGGGCCTCTCACTGCTGTGGCCTCTCCCATTGCGGAGCACAGGCTCCAGACGCGCAGGCTCAGCGGCCATGGCTCACGGGCCCAGCTGCTCCGCCGCATGTGGGATCTTCCCGGACCAGGGCACGAACCCACGTCCCCTGCATCGGCAGGCGGACTCTCAACCACTGCGCCACCAGGGAAGCCCTAACTAAAATATTTATCTTAAAGAAACTAGTAATCAACCTCCCAACATCTATTATGCTTTCCCTGACACTGGTCTGATGTAGGTTCTCAAAGTTATGTTTCTCTCAGCTTCTTGTTTACTTCCTTTATTGCATATATCCCAATTCATAATTATTTCATTTATGTGTTTGTTTACATGTTAACTGTCCCCTTCACTAGAATATAAGCTCCTTGAAGGCAGGGACTAACATCCTACTTAATGGTGAAAGCTTTCATCTAAGATCAGGAAGAAAACAAGGGTATCTGCTCCCACCACTTTTATTCAACTTTGTACTAGAAGTTCTTGCCTGGGCAACTGGGCAAGAAAAAGAAATAAAAGCCCTCCAGGTTGCAAAGAAAATAGTAAAATTTGGGCTTCCCTGGTGGCGCAGTGGTTGAGAGTCTGCCTGCCGATGCAGGGGACACGGGTTCGTGCCCCGGTCTGGGAAGATCCCACATGCCGCGGAGCAACTGGGCCCGTGAGCCAAAATTACTGAGCCTGCGCGTCTGGAGCCTGTGCTCCGCAACAAGAGAGGCCGCGATAGTGAGAGGCACGTGCACCGCGATGAAGAGTGGCCCCCGCTCTCCACAACTAGAGAAAGCCCTCGCACAGAAACGAAGACCCAACACAGCCAAAAATAAATAAATAAATAAAGCAAACTGTCAACAAGTAAAAATAAACACTATTAAAAAAAAAAAAAAAATAGTAAAATTATCTCTATTTGTACATCACAGGGATCTGTCCACAAATTATATATTAGGATTTGTCTAGGGATGCTGATATCCAAAATTTGGTGGAGAAGATACTTGGACCCAAAGTTGACATATAAAGATATGTGCCAAAAAGGGAAATATTATTCACAAAAATGACCCCTACTCTTTTGAAGGATGAGAAACATCAGTGCAGGGAGAAGGAGGCCAGACCTTTCCCATGCTGGCTCTCACACAGACCAGGAAGCACCAACAAAGCTGAGAAACAAATCTTCCACAGAAAAGGAAGATGGTACACACTCAAGGGGAACATACTCTGAGTCACACTGCAAGGCCTATTTCTCTAAACCCCTCCCTCACCATTAGATCTAGTCCTTCAAGCTCCAGCTGAGGCTGAAGAGATAGATTTATAGGATGAAGCCAGGCTCCTCCTATTTTGTCCCTCTTACCTTCAGGTCGATGATCCCACTCTTCTTCACTGGGAGGTAGGTGACCTGAAAGCCCTCAGCTTCCAGTGAACGGCAGGAGTCCAAGACACATTTGTGTTCTGTCTGTGTGGTGATCAAGTGCTTTTTCCGTGATCTGTAGAACCTGGCCACCCCCTAGAAATTGGTAGTGGTGAAAGGAAGAAGAATATACTCAGAGAGACAGCAATGACTTCCATCCTAGTGGTAGGGAGTAAGTGGACAAAGGCAGTATGCTCCAACATCAATTCTCTGACACCAATTGCATGTCCTATAATTCAATTTAATTCTGACACTAACTATCCCAAATTAGCACAAATCCCACAGATTAAGGGCCTCAGTCCCACAAGACCGCCTCCACTTCAGATGCCAGCCGTAAGGCCTAGGTGTCACAAGTCACCCACCCATACTTCCCCAGCTGGCTACAAATACAGGGCTTCCCACAGTCCCCTAAGGTTCAATAATTCTCTATGATTCACAGAACTCAATGAAAACACTATATTACTATCATAGCTTTGTCACAAAGGATACAACCCAGGAACAGCCAAATGGAAGAGATGCACAGGGTAAGTTCTGGGGCAGGGAGGGGCACAGAGTTTCCATGCCCTCTCCCTGTAAATCTAAGAATGCCACCTTCCAGTACAACCATGAGTTTGTCAACCTGGAAGCTCCTCTGAGTTTTGTTTTCCAGAGTTTTTATGGGGGTTTCATAACACAGGCACAACTGATTAAATCATTGGCCATATGACTGGACTCCATCTCCAGCCCCCCTCTCTTCCCCAGATGAAAGTTACAACTCTCTAATCACATTCTTGGTCCTTCTGGAGTGGCCAGCATGTCCCTTGAAACTATCTAAGGGCCCACCATGAATCACTTCATCACCAGAAACTCAGGTATGGTACAAAGGGGCTTGTTATGAATAACAAAACACATTCCTAGCATTCAGGAAACTGCAAGGTTTTAGAAGCCCTGTGCCAGGAACACAGGACAAAGAACAAATATATTTTTTATTGTACCATAGGTGGAAAGTGGGGAACATTGCTATCCTTGCATCCCAGGAAAAGTCTTTCTCTTTTATTTCTATTTAAATACAAAACATGCAAATATGGTGATACCCAAAGCTGGCAGTGCAGAAGTGAAACTCATAGACACATTCCTTGCTGATGGCATTATTTACACTATAATCTCTTCAGAAATCATTTATAAAGATGAATTAATTAAAAGCTGAATTCACACTCTTTACTGTGATTCCTCTTTTGGGAATTTACCTTAGGGCAGTGGTCCCCAACCTTTTTGGCACCAGGGACCAGTTTCATGGAAGACAGTTCTTCCATGGATGGGGGGGGGCGGGGTTCAGGCAGTAATGCGAGCTATGGGGAGCGGCAGATGAAGCTTCACTCGCTCGCCTGTCTGCTGCTCACCTCCTGCTGTGTGGCCTGGTTCATAGACCGGTAGCGGTCCATGGCCCGGGGGTTGGGGACCCCTGCCTTAGGGAAATATTTCAAAGGATAGATGAAGCTTTAGAGACAAAATATGCTTTAGTTATATTTACAATCCTTAAAAACATAGAAAGATTAAACACATCCAACAACAGAGAAATGAACAGTAAACTGCAATAACACAACTCCATGAAAAAGAATATAGTTATATTAAAAACTACGGAGTTTGAAATGGAAAAACAGGATATGTTATTAATGGTTACAGAAGAATAAATGTGGCATGCTACAATATGTGAAAATATTAAAAGCAAATTCATATGTATGTATAATTTGTTTTCTAGAACAATACTAAACAGACTTGAGGTCAGAATAGGGGAGGAAGAAGTGGAAGACCTACACTTTATTTTAAACCTTTCCATAGAGTTAAAAAAAAAAAATCTCACCACATATGCATGAATTCCTTTAAAAAAATTAAAATAAATAAAATGTGCAACCCAGTCCCTCTCAGAGCTTATAAGAATACTACTTTAAAAGCGGAATATGAAGCTAATTAGGCCAAAATTATAACTTCATAAAAACTGTACGAAAACAAAAAACAAAAAAACCTGTATGTTCTTGAGGACAAGGAACATAAAAATGAAAACATTAGAAGTTCCCTCCCCACCTCCTATCTCACTTACCCAAAGTGCTGAATCCTCTAATAGCAGACAGATATTTATTCTACCCGTCTAGGAGACTAGGGGAAAGCTGTCGCAACTACTCTAGCAATCCTTGGCCTCTAGGTTTGGGAATCTGCGGAAACCTTCAAAGCAAACATTTTCAAAGTTCTGAAAATGCTCCCCATTCCAGAAACCATCCTCATCTTTGGAGAGACCACACCCCTGGCTCTGTGGCCTCTGCAGTCCCAAGGAAGGATACCTTCCTTCTAAAGGGATCAGGCAGAGTACTGATGACCCTGGAACCTGGCCCAGGTCTAGGCCTCCTTTACTCAGTCCAAGGTCAGAAAAAGCCATACTGGCAACACAGGTGAGAGACAGTGGTGAGAGGGGGTGGAGCCAGAGTTGAACCTACAGCAGCCCACAATTTATCAGAGCCTTGGTATTTACACAAGTGACCCTGGCAACCAGACCCAGTCAGACGTGTTTATGTTCTGTGAAACACCGACGTGACTACTGAGACTGGAATTTTACTTCTGTTAGCACCGAAGATCTGTAGGTCCTAAGGATAGAGTGACTAATCTCAGAATAGGTGATCAAGTGAATGTCTGCAGAAGGCACCACAGCAACCAGTACAAAACAGGGACATCTAAAGAAAACAGGAGGAACATGCTGCAAACAGATCTCATCAGAAAGAAAGGGAAGGCTGAGAGGAAGGCAGCCCTGAAATCACAGATATAAGTGTGAAGCTGGTAACAAGAAGTAGAGAAATATATCCAATTACAAGTGTATTCTGGACTTCACTGTGACTAGATCAAAAGGATGGGGAAAAGGGTTGAGTCACCATTATTTACTCTTTGAAGTAGCTGCCGTCCAAAACACCACATGGTTGATGGTCCAAGAGCCACCTCCTTTCCTATCCAACTACCTCACTGAACTCAGTTCAACAGGAGCAAAGACTTAAAATAGAGTAGACTGCAAAGGGCTGAAGGAAGCAACAAATCAGAAAGAGTATGTGTCTGTATTTTCTTCACAATAGAGTGAAAGTGGGTGCCTAGGAAATATATATGAGCCTAGATGATGGCAGGACACCACCTCCCAGGTCAGGAAAGCCCAGATATGCCCTTTGGTTCCCTTCTCTTACCTTAATTGCTATGTTGTTGGATTCAGTAGCGCCACTAGTGAAGATAATCTCACGAGGATCAGCCCCAATCAGAGATGCTACTTGCTGCAAGCCAAGAAACAAAAATAAGTAGCATCAGTTCCCTAGGCAGGACTGCAGCTGCAGAGACAACTAAGACAAAGGTCTGGAGCAAGAAGAGTTCCACTGCATTCTATCAACTGCTCAAGAAGCAGCTCTGTACCCACTAGAATCAGACAAGGGGATATATTCAGCTACATCCCAGATCCCAGGCTCTTTTCCAGCCCAATACAAAATAATAACTTCGGTGTTTTTGAAAAAGCACTTATTGAGCTCTTAGTATGTATACGCATCATGTTAATAAACACATCACCAGGGCTTCTCTGGTGGTGCAGTGGTTGAGAATCTGCCTGCCAATGCAGGGGACACAGGTTCAAGCCCTGGTCTGGGAAGATCCCACATGCCGCGGAGCAACTAGGCCCGTGAGCCACAACTACTGAGCCTGCGCGTCTGGAGCCTGTGCTCCGCAACAAGAGAGGCCGCAACAGTGAGAGGCCTGCGCACTGCGATGAAGAGTGGACCCCGCTCGCCGCAACTAGAGAAAGCCTTCGCACAGAAACGAAGACCTAACACAGCCATAAATAAATAAATAAATAAATAAATATATAAACACCTCACCAGAATTGTCTGATTTAATCCACCCAATAACCCTAAGAAGTAGGAACTACTACAATCTCTATTTTCTTTTTCTTTCTTTCTTTTTTTTTTTTGGCCATGTTGGGCGGATTGCAGGATCTTAGTTCCCCAACCAGGGATCGAACCCAGGCCCTTCCCAATCTCCATTTTCAGTGTGAGGAAACTGAGGCTTCGAGAAATCAGATAACTGGCCAAAGGTCATTTAGCTAGGAAATGTGGGAACTAATCAAATGCCTTCAGACGGACTCCAAAGGCCTGTTCTTTGAATCTCTTCCTGAGAGAGCCCCAAGCCATTTTCACCTCCACCCACAGCTACAAAAAAAGAAATGCCTCCCACAGGCCACTGACCCTCTGACATCAGAACCTCCTAGAGTCCTCTGTACTAACCTGGCGAGCACGTTCCATGGCTGCCTCACTCTCCCAGCCATAAGCATGTGTCCGGGAATGTGGGTTCCCATAGTAGTTGACTAGGTAAGGGAGCATGGCATCAAGCACCCGAGGGTCCTGAGTATAACAGAACAGATCAGTCTCCTTGAGCCCATAGTTAACTCGGGCCCCACTCCATCCCCTGAGACCTGCCCAACCTGCCTCAGCACACTCCCAACCCTTCAGACCCTGCCTAGATTAGGCCTCAAACATTCTTCCATCCCCTCAGGTACTAACCAAATGTTAGCCTAATATACTCCCCTACCAACCCATCTTAAATCAGATTATTCTACCATCTGCTCAGATAATCTACAAACATTGCCCTGTCCTGATAGCCGTGTCTGCAGGTGTTTCCACTCCTGCCAAGAAATGTGATCTACGAGAGCACAGGGCATGACAGAGCCCACATGTTGATGAAAACGTGCATTAATATTCAAGTGTTTATCATGCGCCAGGCGCTGTTCTAAGGGCTACTTTATGTCTTTTAACCTATTTAATTCTTGCCCAAATTCACGTAGTAAGTAGCAATCCAGCTAATTCCAGAGCCTATGCTTTTAACTACTACCAGAGTGCCTGCACTGAGTGATGTGTCCAAGATCAATAGCTAGTAAGTAGTAAAGCCATTTTTAGAGGATTACAACTTAAGCCTCCTGACTCCTGGCTCATTGCTTTTCCCAACACACAGTTCTCAATGGCTCTTACTTCTACAGGGATTCAGCCATTTCTGTGCATTACCACTTCTACAATATAATTCCTAAAAACAGCTTGGGGAAAGCTGCCCCTCGATCCTTACCAGAGGAGTTGTAGCTTGCACATCCATATACAGAGGTCGCAGCACTGATTCCGCCTCCGGAGCAGTGGCTGCATCTGAGGGAACAGCAGACTGGGGAGCATGGTCTACAACTGACAACAAATAGAACCGAGTGGCCACGTGAGAGTATGCAACTCTGCACACAGGGCATCCAAGACAGCAGAAGGTAAAAGCTGGATGGAGGTGAGATAAATTTAAGGGATGCTGAGGTCGAATCTCAGTGGAAAAGGAAACAAAACATCAGAAAACTTGAGCCAACTGTAAAAAGAGGTAAGGGAGAGAGACAGGGTTCTTGGAGGGGAGTGCTAAGACAACATTCAAATTGCATCGTTGGGAGTGAGGAAACCTCTGAAAGGGCAAAGCCACTGAGAAGGAATGTGGAGACGGTATGTAAGATCTCCTTCAAAGGCTACTGGCTGGACGACTGGCATCTCTAAAGTTTGGCCAGGAGAGGTCCGAAGGCCGAGCATCAAGGGCTCTGAGGGCCTGCAGGGAAGGATCTGAAGTGCGGGAGGGGGACGCGCGGCGAAGTCAACCGGTCGGAGGGCCGGCATGAGAAAGTGTGAGGGGGGAAGCCAAGAGGAAGGATCAGAGGGTCTGGGTAGCGGGCGGAAGAGGGAGGCTCCTGAATACGCAGGTGCGTCCCCGCGCCCAGGGGAAAGATCCTCGCCTCCGGGAAGGTGGCAGCGAGCGGGCCGCGGATCGTACCGCACAGGCGCAGCCCCCGAGTGGGTGCCTTCGCCCTCGGCCACGGAGCGGCGGGGGCGGCCGCAGCCACCAGCCTCCAAGAGGTTCTCAGTAACATCATCTCGGTGGCAGCCCTGCGCCCGAAATGGCTGCTGTCCCCAGCTACAGGCTCCCGGAAATACTACGCCGCGCCCCGGAAGCGGTTCCTCTGGCCGCGAGTGCGCTCCGCCTCGCGTTCCGTGTGAGACGTAGAGCTGAGCGACCGAGGCCGCGAGCAAGGTAAGGTGGGGGCACCGCGGCGCGGGGACTCGAACGCTTAGAAGGTGATGGAGCCGGGCTACACCCTTCTTTTCCTTCCCGGATTTCCCCGAACCCCCGGGCCCGCTCCCTACCCCACCTCCTACGCCCCCTGCCCGACTCGGGCTGGCGGCTAGGCCCGCACTCCCCAAACCTTCGAACCCCGCAGATGCCGGTGGCCGTGGGCCCCTATGGACAGTCACAGCCAAGCTGCTTCGACCGCGTGAAGATGGGCTTTGTGATGGGTTGCGCCGTGGGCATGGCCGCCGGGGCGCTCTTCGGCACCTTTTCCTGTCTCAGGTGAGGGGCATGGGCCGTGATCTCTGGGCGGGACTACCGGACTTTCCCGCCCCATACCACTCGGCCTGCCGCTTCTTTACAATTCCCTCGCTGCCCTCTAACGAGCGAGACTGATTTCCTAACCACCTTCAGTCTGGGAGGACAGGTTGGAAGCCTAAATGGTTGAGAATATGAGCTCTGACTCAAACCACTCTCTGGCCCCTTACTCATTTTGTAACCTTAGGCAAGTTGGAGCCTGGGTTTCAAGTGTAAAATGAGGTCAGTAACCTCTACATCATAAGAGTTATAAGGCTCAAATCAGACCACACTTAGCACACAATCTGGCACATATTAAGTGCTTAATAAAAGGCTATTCTTACTGTCTTCCTCCTGTTATATTTATTTCCAATTGCGCGTAGCGAAACAAACTTGATTAAATTTACTGGAACAGGATGTAGAAATTAAGCAGATAAACTCTACACCCTGTCATTTTCACACGTAAAAGAGACTATTCCCATTTTCCCAGATTGTAAATTATCATTTACTGAGCACTTACTGTCAGTCACGGTGCTAAATGCCCTGTTATCACAGCAGTGCTGTGAATGCTGTGCTCCTCATTTTACACTTGACACAGCCTGTAAATTGCATTCTTAGTTCTTGAACCCAGGTTTGACATCCGTATCGTTGTTTTAACACTAGGAAACCGTCTAAAAGGCAGATGTCTTATTGGGTCATAAACCAGCACAAAAAAATGGTTTCCCTGTCCACGTACTTTATACTGCTTCTGCTGCCTCCCAGAAACAAGTCAGTTGATACATTCATCAGAATCCACCTAGAGACCCTAATGGACCCTTTTCCTTGGCATTACACAACCCATATGGGAAGAGATAACATCCTGCCAGACTTCAGCAGTGCCCATTATAAACACAAATTGGAAAAGGGCAGTTAATGTTCCTCCCTGTATTTTTGTTCCCAATTGGCCCCATCTTGGTTTCCTCCTCTCAGGATCGGAATGCGGGGTCGGGAGCTGATGGGCGGCATCGGGAAAACCATGATGCAGAGTGGCGGCACCTTTGGCACATTCATGGCCATTGGGATGGGCATCCGGTGCTAATCAGGGCAGTGGTTGCCCACAACATCCACCCCCTCCCATCATTCCCAGACCATGTACTATAATAAAACAAGTCTGAGTATTGTGAGTTTCTGTTAGAAGCATTTTTTCTCTCAGCCTGTTACCCAGCTTGGTTAATCTTTGCAGGTGAGCTAATGAGGTTTGGTGTCTTGTTTCACAAGACCTTTCTCTGTTAGTCCAAAGTTGGAGGGACTTCCCTGGTGGCCCAGTGGCTAAGACTAGGTGCTCCCAATGCAGGGGACCCGGGTTTGATCCCTGCTCAGGGAACTAGATCCCACATGCCACAAGGAAGACCCAGCGCAGCCAAATAAGTACTTTAAAAAAAAAAGTTTAGAATGATTCTGCATGCCTGGGATTTTTCAGATTCTAGTAAATCCTTATTATTCAACCCTTTAAGGTTGATGCTATTAGTTTTACGCCTTTAAAATGTTAAGTCTAGATTTTCCTCAAGGTCACTGGTTAGCTATTACATTGTTCACCCAAAAATTGTCCTTCAGATGACTTGATCACAAAAAGAACAAATTCAAACCAACTTTATAGCCTCTTGAATATAGCCTCAGCTTCATGAATCCCAGATGATTTTCTAACCAGCCATCAGTGAAGATGTAAACTTTACCAACTGACCCCCCCATTCTATTAATTAGCTTAAGGTAAGCTCACCCTCACCTGTACAAGCAACATATTCCTTGATATTGCTCTAAACTGAGTTCCCCTCAAATATTTCTCAATCATTAAGATGTTAATGTTATTAATAAACTACACTGGAATATTTGGGGGGCATAAAGACACTCAGATCTAACTGCAATCAAGGACACTCCCAGAAATCACAGCACCTAAAAAATTCACAACCAAATTGGATGTTGTCTCAGGAATTGATTAAAGGATCTCACTCCGAATAGCCATTTGAGCTATTTTCTATTTGACTGAACTCTTTAACAAATTTGCTTTGGACATCATTTACAACCCAAATTTCTTTTATCTATCTTTGGCTGTGTTGGGTCTTCGTTGCTGTGCACGGGCTTTCTCTAGTTGCGGTGAGCAAGGGCTACTCTTCTTGGGGTGCATGGGCTTCTCGTTGTAGCTTCTCTGGTGGAGCACAGGCTCTTGGGGCACAGGCTTCAGTAGTTGTGGCACACGGGCTTAGTTGCTCTGCTGCATGTGGGATCTTCCTGGACCAGGGCTCGAACCTGTGTCCCCTGAATTGGCAGGCGGATTCTTAACCACTGCATCACCAGGGAAGCCCTATAACCCAAATTTCATTCTTCGGTAGTGGGCAAATTTTTGCCACCTCTTAACAGATGAGATTAAATCACACCTGAAGGCACCTTTGCTGGCCCAGTTCCCTAGAAAGGAATGACAGAACAAACCTGATAGTATTTGATCCAAGAATAAATTTTTAATTACTAGGAGATAATTTGGAAAGAAAAAAGTTGGCATTATGTATGTCTCTGCCACCCAATAACACTGCTGCCTGGTGTTCAAAAATAAAGTTAACTTGAATCTTGAAATTTTTCTTCAGGTTAAATAACTGAAGCAAGTAAGGGAATTACAAACATTCCTCAAAAGGGTTGGTAGAAAACTGTGATGCCTCCAAATTCAAACTGAGTTATCTTGATATCTGAATAAATCTGTAATACTTATGATTCAGCCCTAACAAATCAATACAGTAGTAACAGAAATTCAGGCAGGTGAGGAAATCAGTACTGGAAGGAGCAATTAGGAGCAACATCCCCTACTCAAAAGATGCAACCTAGACACAAAAACTTGAAGCAGAGTTCAGAGTATAAATCATGAAGGGTTGCTGACCAAATAAAGTTAAAGCGCAAAAATGCAGTTAAATCAATTTGGGAAACCAGTTTGAACTTACACCATTTTCTCCAGTATTTGCTTTTAAATAACGAGGCATTTTTTTCCACCACAAAGATGTCCAGAAAATGTAGGAGAGACTTAAGGAGGCCCAGGTTTCAGGCCTGGTCAAATCAGTTTGGTTTTCTTTTTTGTAAATTCCTCAGTTTTGATATAATACCCTAAATAAGTAGTACGGTAGTAAGACTGATACAGAGGAATGTAGAGGGACAACTTGAGGGCTGAGGGCAACAGTTTCACTAAGAATTTTCCCGAAGAGGCAACTAAAAGTCAAAGAAACTAATATTCTATTTCCAAGTTTCTGTGACTTTAAAACATTTCAAAAATGAAGATTTCTTGTGGCCTTTTTAAGAGAATTTTATTTGAGTGGTTCTTACAAAGATTGTTGCAATATGAAAGTCATTTGTTTGATAGAAATATCAAGCTGTCTTGTCAAACACACTGAAGTAACCCAAAAATATATTTCAGAGCTCACAGAGCTTAAAAAGAGCAAAGATTATATGCAACCAGACAAAACCTATTTCTGCATTTCCTATTTCTTGCTCAGACTGCTTTGCTTACCAGACTGTCACTAAACATCCTGAGGAAATGCAGGGATCATTTTGTTTGGAATCTTAGACACACCCGAACACATAATATTTACAAAGAAACTTTTACAGATACATTAATTGAAAAGATACCATCCAGAAATTTAATTTTGAAATCTCCTTTTCTTGCCAGTTGATCAGAAGGCAAGATGAGATGTTAATCAAACAGCCCTTTTAGCTGTCTTAAATTTCCATAAACTATGTATTCCAGAAACCTCTGCTAAACCATTAACCAAATATCAACATTAGTGAAATGTAACTGCTGTGTAAAAAGTTAGGCTTCTGAAACATTAAAAACATCATTACATCCCTGTCTGCCTTTTTATGTTAAGCACATTTGTTCCCCTAGAGCTATTCCTATAGATCCTTAATGTAATTTTCTACATGTACATTTAAAAGGCAGAACAAGAGAACAGCTTTGTATACAGTGGGATTTGCTAGTTAGGGAGAATGAGCACACTGCATTCCTGTTAACATTTTTATTTTTTCAAGGTAACAGGAACTGTATACAAATGACAGTAGACCCTTGCCTCTTTATTTTTATCTAAATAAAAGATAACTCAAGATGAATTCTCAAGAAAGAAAAAAAGCTATGTACATAAGGGACTATGTTTTCCTTCATCGTCTACTTGGAACCAGTAGTTGTGTTGCTGTCATGGAATCAGGAAAGAGGTTGTGGTAAGTTGGAAGAGGTACATACGCTGCTGTTATCATTTTACCTGTTGAAAGAAACACATATGGTCGTTTAGCTTCTTCACTTAGATTAGACCATTAAAAACAATCACTCAGAAAAAAAGGTCAAACTCACCAGCAAACCACCTGCCATGCAATGCATTGACAGCAGCAATGGCTGCAGCAATTGATGGGCACTTCACATACACATTGCCCTAAAATACAACAAAAAAGGTTAAAGTTGTGATATACAACATGGACTCCAATAGTTTACTCAAGTTACCTATAGAAAGACTGCTCTATAACTGCATAATTGTTTCACTAGCTATTATATATAACCTAGAAATTTATTGAAAATAGTTCATCATCCCCAAAACTGGCCTTGTTAGTATCTTCTATGATATGAAAGCTGCTGAAGAATGAAATCAAGGTGCCAGAATTTCATGGCAAACTTTGAACACTAACCAGCAACAATAATGCTACATGATGACCTGAACTATTTTAAAAGTGTCTTTATTTTGTAGGGGGTGTATTTAGTCAGCATGCTAAAGCTTCTCTCAGCAAAAAACAAAAAACCGTACGCTCTAAGGAACAACAGTGATCATAATATGCCCCAAGTGTGTGTGAAAATTAAGACACAAGAAAGCAACAATCAAAATACCTGAGCTGAATTTTTGTCAACATAAATATGAATAACTCCTCCATGTTTATTACATTCTTCAATCACATCATCTTTAATCTCTGTATCCCATCCAACTTCTTCTTCTCTGTAACAAAGTATTAAATCTATGAGACACTACTCAAACTTGTAAAATGATACATATATATTCCAATCTGTATAAAAAATCTTAGTGTGTTATTTAAAAAATCATTTAACATTTAAGTGGTTAACTGACATCTTTCAAAGATACTTATACCAAGTTTATCACCATTTCATAGGACTACGAAAAGAGTATACTGGTGATACAAATAAATACTGATACAAACTTCACAGAAAACTACTAGATATAAATGGAAAACAAAATCTACAAAGCTTTCAAATGAATTCCAATCTTACAAACACATTCAAGGGAAACAATTCATAATGTGCAGAAAAATAATTATACTAAAAGGATCAAAATTGTGGCAGTTTGAACTATGAAATATGTTGAAAACATGCTAAATGTTAACTTAGACAAGTTAAACATTAAAGATTTCACAGCATACCCTTTTGAACTTGACTGAAGTATATTACTTACGTTTGAGGGTTAAACATGTTAGAGAGTTGGAAACACTGTGTTGCAAGAGGTTGAACAGAGGCAGCTGCAGCTAATGCTGAAGCTAAAAAAAAAAAAAAAAAAAAAAGAGGGAGAAATCAGTTTCATGGAAAATGCATCAGAATATCCCTATGAATAAAACAAAGCCCAATATAACCACTGGACCCACAGGGTGAAACTAGGGTAGTCAGTCACTTCACTAATTCACCATATTCAATAAATGCTATCAAACATCAGTGTATATAATACCCCATTTTAGCTGCCAGAAAGCTAAGGCAACTTAGTATTTGAGATAGCTGATCCTAAGTTGGGACTTTTGTTTTTAGAAGGGAAGTTAAACTTTAAGTGTAGTGAAAATTCATTCAATTAAACAAATATCAGTAATACAAACAAGAAAATAAAAACAAGACTGATTTCGCAGGACTGCTGGAGTTTATACCCTGAGAAGCAGGGGATGATGCAAATACAATATTAAAATGCCAACTAAATCTATACCATGTTTTATTTCTTATGTTTCTGCCCATGAATATATAGTTACATATTTTCTTTTAAATATATATACATTATAAAAGGATGAAGTTTTAAAAATAATATACATAAAACCATCCCAAGTATTTAAGATTTAACATCTTAGGACTATAAAACCTACTACAACATCAAATTAATATTATAAAAATGATTGGGTCTGTTCTAGCAGGAGAAACACTAAAGAGTTAATATGTATCTATAATAGTCATTGTTAAAAATAAAAAACTACTGGACACTAATACTTAGGAGCAAATTTAAACCAATGTTCGTTTTAAGTTTTAAGTGCATTTTCCAAGACAGTTGCTCCATTGCTTTTACGTGACTTAGAAAACATTACCAGTAGCTGTTACAGAACTCACCGTAATCATAATATTTGACCAAATTTCATTCCAATACATAACAATAATAAACAAAGCTATGGATAAAACAGTGCATTAGAAATTATGGTAATTAAAATGAACAATAACCTGAGGAAGTATAAGAAACATTCCACTGAATAAAAACTAGGGCTGTGCATGAAATACATCATAAAAAGATAGTTTCTGATAGAGTAACAAGTGCTTTTTGCTTCTTTATAGTTTACTTCAATAAACAAGTATTTGTCTTTCATAAAACTTTGTATGAAAATAAAAATGCTAAGATAACTAACGTCAAATTCTATTGAAGAAAGTTAAAGATGCAAGTGTGCTTATATTACAATAAAAAAACGAAGCCCACTGTGTACCTTTATCATAAACAAATGGAAGGAAGTATGCTTGGAAAAAACACTAGAAGGTCACTGTATGCTATGAATACTGAAAAATATTAGAAAATGTATCATGGAAATATTGCAGCTCAACCTAGATGAATGCAGAACACAATGAATTCAGCATAGAAATATTAACTAAGAGGAAAATCCACCAGTTCTACTTTTAAAAATCTGTTAGGAAAAAAAAGGTTGAGTACAATTGTCTCGTTTGCTGAAAAAATTAAGATACACATTTAATTCCTGACTATCAAGGAACAAGGAAAGACCTTTTTCATACAGAATCATTTACCTAAACGACTTTAAGTATATCCTGTAAGATACCAAATTACCGCAACAAAATGCTATATTAAATGGCAGAGATTTACTTGATAATTGAAAACTAAGAAAACAATAGCCTATTTTATAAATTGTTTCACAATCTCTGAAATCTGCATGCAATTTAGTTCTGGATAATCTCATTGCTTGGTACTGCTTACACAAATCACTGGAGTTAGTTTTTTCCTAACCTTATATTAAGTTCACAGACTCCATGTTCTAAAAGATTTGTCTACCAAAATGACAAGTTTCATCTTCTGACATCTATATAGAACGTACAATCAGAACACAAAGATAGGCATACAAAGTTGAAAATAATTCTAAGCAAGCTATAGCAAAAAAAAGCATGGACATTTATCATCTTTATTCATGTAATTGTAATGACTTGGATTAGGCCTTCTGGCTTACTGTTAATGACACTGTATGTCATTCGGACAAAACGGCCCAAAATACAAACTACAGTAGTAATTATGATAAAATATATATACACAACTATGTCCTGCTACATTAACATCCACTTCAAAAACAAATAAAAAACTCAACTCACCTTCAGTCTGTTGGGAAAGTCTTGTTTGCAAATCTATAACAAAAGAGAATTCTACAGCTCAGTGCAGGAACAATGAAGAGCCTCAACTAACAGGGTAAATGTCAGGAAAGCATTAATAAAAGAGGACTATGGTAGCAGGGTTTATCAAAGTGAACTTATAGTAAAACCTGGCAGCCAAACCTCCTTCCCCATTCCTCATTGACAAGGCTGTGGGGCCTTTTTCTTTCCTCCTATCCTAGGAAACTTATGCCTCTCTATTCCTATTCCTAGAACTCTTCCACATCTCAAAGGCATTCCACTAAACTACTCTTCACATGGGAATAATGGGAAATGGGGAAAGGGAAGCACACCGGTCAGAAAATGCATGAAAACCCTGATCTTGAGAATTCAATTCCAAGTACTTGGGATATAACTATTTATTGTTCTATCAGTGTCAGTAAGCATTTTAAACTTTAGAAGTTTATGGTGAAAAAGTAAATACTGCAGCAGTACACATCAAACACTTTCAATAATCTATCGATTAAGTAGTGAAAGACCCCATTCTAACCATATGTATATATTATTTAAGTTCTTTTAAGTTTTAAGTTGTCATGTCCAGCCCAGAAGGTGGTAGTTTTATTAGGTCTGATTTCCTGGCCTATTCTGGAAATTTAATGAGGCAGGAATGAAATCTAATCAGATTTACTATAATATATGTAGTACCAGAAAAATCTAAACCTCTAGTCTGTATTAAAAATAAACAGAATGGTGATTTCTACCAATATATTTTCTCATTTAATCATTAAAATTCTACATGAGAAGGCCAATTAAGAGAAAGCTGCCATCAAGTGAAAGCAGCAGCAAGTGTGAAAAGTAAAGAAAATGTCACAGTATCCAAAGGTATCTTGAAGTTTAAAAACTATATAAATATACAACACAGAAATTGTTTGGGTTCAGTAACCTAATTTTCAATAACACGTGATTCAACTGCAATACTTTATTACCATCATAAAACATGGGCAAAAATGAAAAGGGATCTGCAGCCCAAGTCACATGGGGATATAAGAATACCTGGGTCCTAGGTGCTCAAAACTGGCATCCCAGGGAGTTGAAGAAATGTAACTGGTGTATACTGAAGGAACTTGAAGATATGACCATAGGAACATTGTCAACGAACTTTAAATTATAAAGCAATTTGTCTTTTTTCCCTAAAGTGGGAAAATATGTATAGGTATCAGAAATCCATGCTATATTAAGTGTATATAAATCAAAATTTCAAAAATGGTTCTTCAGGTCATTTGTAACAAGTTAGGAAACAAAGCATGGGTTTCACAAAGATAAGAACTAACTTATCTTAGAAAAGACCCATTAAACTTCCAGAATAAAGACATGTGGATATAGTGATAGGCCACTCTTGGTTTCAAAAAACTTTTAAGAACTTCGGCAACAAGGGCCTCTAATATTGACATCAACACTCAGCGATTTATCTAATTTTAACAAGGAATGTGTAAGGTTTTAATGACAGGAGAAAAATACCCAGTTATGTAAATATGTACCTTAAAATAGAGTGCTGATTATTAATTCAGTAGTAATAGCAATTTACCGGAAGTTTTAAGAAAACAGAACCAAACTTTAAAATCATCTATCAACACTACAAAGGGGGAATATAACAAATAGTTAACTAAATGGCTATTTTAAGCAATCCACATGGACATTTAGAATTTTCAGCCTTAACACAAACTACCCAGTTAAGTGTGCCCTGGGAAGTATAGTCCTTCTTCATTCATCGTAAGAGAAATAATGGCTTAGGGAAGTAATAATGTCTAACACTGAAAAACTATAATTAGGCGAAGATATTGTTTACAAACCAAATCAACATATTTGATACAGCAGCCGGGATATAACAGAAGATTGTGTAGAAATGAATCATACGTATTTGTATTAAATCCCTAAAAGGCACCAGCCTCTAGTGAAATACCTAGAATATGGTAAACACTCTAGCATTTTTCTAAATTATTCAAAGAATGACCTGAACAATGGGAAACAATACACCGATACAGTTTTCAGGTAAAATAGTTAACTGTCAAACCAGAGACTAGGATATATTTCTGAAATGATGGGTTTTCCTTTAGTATCTTCAATTACAGTACGTGACATTCTATGACTACGTGTTCACTGCAAAGAAATTAAATGTCTAATACTTGTTTAAAAAGTCAAAACAATAGGGCCTCCCTGGTGGCGCAGTGGTTGAGAGTCCGCCTGCTGATGCAGGGGATACGGGTTCGTGCCCCGGTCCGGGAGGATCCCATATGCCGCGGAGCGGCTGGGCCCGTGAGCCATGGCCGCTGAGCCTGCACATCCGGAGCCTGTGCTCCGCAACGGGAGAGGCCACAACAGTGAGAGGCCCACATACCGCAAAAAAAAAAAAAAAAAAAAAAAAAGTCAAAACAATAATTTAGAGAAACCTAGAGTCATTAAATGATTCATAAATACAGAAATGCATTAATAGTTATAACTGTTCTTCTCATATGAATACACTAACATGATTGTCAGTAATTTTAAAGAACTACCTATCAGATTTCAAAATATATCACAGTTTGAAAGGAAGAACAAGACCCTAAAAGTACTCACAAACTTTCGAATATTCACTAAAAAAAGGAAAACACAGAAGCGCCCCCTATAAAGAATAATGCAGATGCAGAAATGATCCTCTCTGTTGATTAATGGCTTTTCAATTGAAAAGGAAATCATGAAGCAACCACACAGAACTTTATATTCAGATGCAGCACCATGATCTTATATTGCCATATTTTCTTGGGTTAGTGTTTCTTGTCATCTAAAGTACAAACTACAAACGGTTCTTCTCAGATATTCTAAAAGCAAGGCTTCAACATCTCAAAATTTAATACTATCCTAGCTCATAGATTTGGGTTAATTTCAAGTGCGTGAGCCATAAAAGAGAAGAAAACAATGTGATTCATAAACTAAACCCATTGTTACATAATTGTAAGAAACTATCAATTCTCTCCCTCTTTTCCTCACCTCTCCAGGCACTTCATTCTATAACTCAAAATCTCAAAATACAGTTGACCTTTGAACAACTGGGGGATTAGGGACACCAACCATCTGAGCAGTTGAAAACCCATATGTAACTTATAGTAGACCCTCCATATCCTTAGTCCTTCCAAATTCATGGATTTAACGAACCATGAATCGTGTGGTATTTACAACTGAAAAAAATCCATGTGTAAGTAAACCCTTGCAGTTCAAACCCATGTTGTTCAAGGATCAACTGTAGTATGTTCTAATTAGGAAAGCAGTTTTCTCTGCACTCTTTATACTGTAATTATTTTAAATAAAGCTTGATTCAAAGGCCTCTGGTAGCCTTCCAACCAAAAACATTACAAAAACCATTTTTCCTTTGAAACAATATAAACTTTTTGGTCTTCAATAAAAGTGATACATTTTAAAAGACTTAACAACTTACAGGGACTTCCCTGGTGGTCCAATGATAAAAGAATCCGCCTTACAGTGCAGGGGACGCGGATTCAATCCCTAGTCAGCGAACTAAGATCCCACATGCCACGTGGCAACTAAGCCCACGCGCCTCAACTACTGAGCTCACGTGCTGCAAGCTACAGAGCCCACACACCCTGATACCTGCGCACCACAACTAGAGAGAAAACCCGCATGCCACAACTAGAGAGGAGCCCACGAGCTGCAACAAAAGATCCCGTATGTCACAACTAAGACCTGGCCAAAAATCAATCAATCAATCAATCAATCAAAACAAACCCAAAAAACAACAGCAATTTCAACTAAAAATTGGTATGCAGGGTTCAAAAATACCCTGAGACAGTTTATTATGAGTGGATAATTATGTCCTGTATCACCACTTCCTTACATGAACTCTTGAAATCTGTAAGTTAAAAGTACTTGATGAATTGAATTCTCAGTAAGTCCTTTTAAATGCAAAAATTTGGCAAATTTTCGAATTAGGTGAAAAAACAATGATTTCAAATAGAAAAGATTCAATTCCTACCTGCCACAGCACCAAATGCCAGAGAGCCACTCATTTGCAAAGCCTGCTGTGCTGCTGGTGGGATCTGCAAGCCCGTACCTGTAAAAGAATAGGTCTTAACATCCTTGCTTTGCTAAGAGCGGGAAAATCCTAGTTTTCTGGTTGCTTAATACCAAAGTCACTTCATTAAAACAAATTACAGTGGTCTTTGGTAGCAGGGCAGGTGAGATTATTTCCAGGATCTCCTCGGATATCAAAATCCACAAATGCTCAAGTCCCTCATATAAAGTGGCGTGATACAGTCTGCCCTCCGTACTCACAGATGCAGAACACACAGATATGGGAGGCCAACTGTACAGGCAGGACACAGTATTAAGCACTGCAACTAAATTTATTCTGAAGTATGAGGATTTAATTATTATAGAAAGCAAAAGAAATCCTGTAACATATGCTGTGGTACTCAAAAAGCACCGTCATAAAGTAGATTCCATTATAATTAAGGCAATGAATTTCACCTATGAAACCACATGTGCCGTCCAAGGATAACAGTCAACCCCAAAATAAGAAAAAATAATTTTGCATTTATTTGTCTACATGGTTACCTTTCTCATTACGGTATCAACAAATCATTCACAGCACTAGGATAAACTTACCCTCTGCGAGTCTAGCCATTAACTGGAGACGACCAGTTGTTCCCAAGTCAATTCCAGTCCTTTCTAGTTCATCACTGTCCAAAAATGAGCTAGCACTGGAAGCATCAGTACGTTCAGTAACATGACCAACTTTCATTGGCCTTCCTGCTAGCTCAAATCCATTAAGTTGTTCCAAAGCTTTCTTGGCACATTCTGAATCAGAAAACTATACAATTGAGAGGGGGATAAAAAGTCCAATAATTACTTATATATGAAAGGTAAAGAAACCCTTACTTATTAAAGCTAGTATATTCAATAATTACATCTGCAAGGATGATAAAGTAACAAGTTCAGGCTATAAGTAATATAACCTAAATTATCAGACCACCAAAGTTTACGCATATTAGATTTATTAATGTGGTGGTTTAAACGGCAAGACATTATCAAGTAATGACACCTGTCTTTGGGAATAAAGAATCTCAGCAAAAAATGTGAAAAGTAGTTTTTCAAATATCAAAACCCTTTTTAATATGCTGGAATAAATAATGTTGCTTCTTTTCTCTCATAGAAGTACACTATTCAGGAAAATTAAAAGTTCAACTCAGGTTTTTAATACAAAACTTAATTTTTAATACAAAATTCTGGGTCACTGTTTTATTGCCAGTTAAGTAAGCATTAGTCTTAATTTCAGGATGCAGACACAAAAAAACTTTAATTCACACAATTTGGTTTTAATATAATGGAAGAATGGGCTACATTCTAATTCCACAGCTTCATCTTTCATCAGAATGTTGAATTGTTTAAAAGTAATTTTTTCCCATTATTGAGATGGGAACAATTACAGATAGTAGTTACAAAATATAAAAACATTTAGACACAGAACAGAACCATGTAGATTTACATAATCTTGCTTTAAAAAAAATATTTATTTATTTGACTGCACCAAGCCTTAGTTGTGGTAGGCGGGATCTTCATTGCCACATGCAGGAGCTTCGTTGTGGTAATGCAAACCCTTAGCTGTGGCATGTGGGATCTAGTTCCCTGACCAGGGATCCAACCCCGGGGCCCCTGCATTGGGAGCTTGGAGTCTTAGCCACTGGACCACCAGGAAAGTCCCTATATAATCTAGCTTTGCATACAGATCAGTAAATCATAGGAAATAGTTCATACTTGATTTATGTTAAAAAATTAAAATGCTCTGCAAAATGTCTTGTTTACATGACATTTTTTTTTTTTTTTTTTTTTTTTTGCTGTACGTGGGCCTCTCACTGTTGTGGCCCCTCCCATCGCGGAGCACAGGCTCCGGACGCGCAGGCCCAGCGGCCATGGCTCACGGACCCAGCCGCTCCGCGGCACGTGGGATCCTCCCGGACCAGGGCACGAACCCGCGTCCCCTGCATCGGCAGGCGGACTCCCAACCACTGCGCCACCAGGGAAGCCCTACATGACATTTAGTAGTGTTCTAGTGAAAATATGGCCAGTGAGCAAATATTCAAGCACTAAATCTAGCATATAGAATACTAAATACTTTAGATAATAGTAGGATGAAATATTTCTAAGTTTCATGTAAAATCCCATAAACACCTTTTTTTTTGGGGGGGGGAGATCATGCTAATGTTACTAGTAACAAAATAGCATGTTAGTGTTTTATAACTTTTTTCTTTTCACCAACACACACTGAGGTAGATAAAATCCCACTGAACAGTGGAACGTATTATCACTACAGAATAGGTTTCAATTTTATTTAAATTTGGTTATAAGACACAATTGTAATTTCTTGATAAAATCTGGGATCTCTGTATTTTTAAAATTTTTTGTGTACAATGGCAGCAGTCATAACAACTGCATTTTAAACTAAAAATGTGTTTCCAGCACTTTCCAAGGTTAAAAAATAATTTGAAAAACTGTTCTCATGTAACTGGATTGCATCATGAACATTAATATATAAAGAGTTTACTTTTAAAAGGGCACCTCCATTCACAATTATTCCAAGCTGCCACTTCATACCCTATTCAGGCACTGGGCTTCAATGGTCAGCTACAAACACTTTTAATAAGGCAATCCTGGTCATGGTTGTCCGACGTGTCCATATAAAAAGTAAGAGAATTCCAAGAGACCTTTATGCAACTAACATCTTGTGTCACAAAAGAGACTGAAGAAGTCCTAAAGGAGTGAATGACTTCAATTACATGAAGAGTTGGCTAAGCAAACCGACCATAAACAGAATGATAACAAACTGCTTTAAGTTTCACATTTGGTGGACACCTTTAGCTACTAAGAATTGGCTACTAACAGCAAAATAAGTTAAACCACTTGAAAATATTAACCTTACCTCCTTCCCCACTATCAATAACCAACAAAGCTTAACACTACTTTACTCAAATCAAAAACTTTTAAGTCACGTTAATCATGGTCAACTGCTTACCGTAATAAATCCGTACCCCTTGGATCGACCTGTTTCACTATCCATCATAAGCTGGATGCTTTCAATCTACAAATGAAAACCACAATTATTATTTATATAAATGAAAGAGGGGGGGCAAAAGTATTTTACCCCTTGAAACATGATTTTAAAATGGCTCCCCCCCCCTAAAACATAATAGAAAACATATCACAATCCCTCATGCCCAAAAAATCTTCTTTCCAGAGGCCGAGGAACTTCCTAAACAGGAAGTTATGCACTGGGGAGTCTTTTGCATCAAAAACCACTAAAAATCTGAAATCCTTTGCAGAATACAATGTTAAAAACGAAATCAACCTTTTTTCTTCCCCTTTGCTAAAATACACCAAATGTTAATTCTCAATTATGCCACACACAATAAATTGCCTGAAATGTTGGAATAACTAAAACAAACAACTGGATGTGGTTGATGGTTGCACAACACTGTGAATATGCTACAAAGCAATGATTGTTCACCTTAACTGAGGGAACTGTATTTACTACATCACAATATCCCAACAAACTCGGCCATACAAAGGAAGCATGAAAAATTAAAATACAGCACCCACATATTATATTTCATGTTCTGGTTGTTTCAGGAACGTATTCATTTTGTAATGACTGACCAACTCATACAATTATGATTTGTGCACCATTAATATGTGTGTATTTCCAATAAATATAAAGCACTCACAAAATTCAACACCCCAACTTTATCATTATTGACACATAAAACAGTTTAACGAAGGGGTTGAGTGGGGTAGTGAAAAAAAACAACGAAATGTATATCCAACAGCCATAAAGATTAAGTAGTGGACAAGGTACGACAGAAAGCAAGATTTTTATTCATGGCCACACAATGAATTTTTTAAACCAGAGCACAGACTACTAGTAACATTTATTCTAACCATCTTTTCTAAAATGAGGAGAATTAGACTTACCCTGGGGATTCGTTTGAAAAAAAAATGCATAAAAATATCAAATTACTATGTTGTGTACCAGGAACTGTTAGTGTTGCAATTCAACTGTACTTCAAAAACAAGCTCATGGAAAAGAAGATCAGATTTGTGGCTACCAGAGGGGTGAGGGGTGGGGGGTGGAGGGCGGAGCGAAGAGTTAGATGAAAGTAGTCTAAAGGTACAAACTTCCAGTTATAAGATAAATCAGTACTAGGGATGTAATGTATTATTAACACTGCTGTATACCATAAATTAAGGCTCAAGAGTAAATCCTAAACGTTCTCATCACAAGGGAAAAAAATTTGTTATCTATTTCTTTAATGTTGTATCTGTATGAGATGACAGATGTTCACTAAACCTATTGTAATAATTTCATGATGCATGTAAGTTTAATCACTATGTTGTACACCTTAAGCTTAGACAATGCTGTGTCAATTTTATCTCAATAAAAAAAGAAAAAAATGAGAACTAAATGGGCATAAACAGTCTAATTCCTTACATATTAAGTACAGAGAGGCTTATATACCTTTAAATTTTCAGTAAGAAAAACTATCCCAAGAAACAAACCAAGAAAAAAATCTCTTGCTCCAATGCACAGTACATTTTATCATCCAGGTTGATTTTTTAATAATTGAAGCTAATACTATGCACTTCACTGTAGCCTTACAAAGGTTGACAGATTCTGTCTTCAAATGCTATCTTCAGGGAAACTATCTTGATCTAAGTTGTCTCAAAAACTTTATAGAGGGCTTCCCTGGTGGCGCAGTGGTTGAGAGTCCACCTGCCAATGCAGGGGACACGGGTTCGTGCCCCGGTCCGGGAAGATCCCACATGCCGTGGAGCGGCTAGGCCCGTGAGCCATGGAGGCTGAGCCTGGGCGTCCAGAGCCTGTGCTCTGCAACGGGAGAGGCCACAACAGTGAGAGGCCCAAGTACCGCAAAAAAAAAAAAAAAAAAAAAAAAAAAAAAAAACTTTATAGAACCACTCCAATCCTAACATTAAAAACATGACAAAGCAAATAAATTATTGTGCAGTTACATTTGTTTCAAGATTTCGGATCCACTAAAAAACTTGGGACTTACCCTTCCAAAAGGCTCAAAGATCCCCCGAAGCATATCTTCAGTTATGTTAAAGTGTAACGAGCCCACATAGAGCCTCATAGGTCCAGCACTTCCCTTTTGTAGATTGTTTGCCATTGCTGCAGCTCTGTTTTTTTCTGCCTACAAGTTAGTTAAGACAACACATAAGGCACATCACACACATCCATTTAAGAATGAATAAATACCATTTTGAGCAGAGTAGTAAATCCCACTCATACCTTAGGTTTGCTTAATGACAACTGATATCATATTATGCTAAGTGTAAGTCACACATAAAAGAATATTAGGGGACTTCCCCGGTGGCACAATGGTTAAAAATACGCCTGCCAATGCAGGGGACATGGGTTCGAGCCCTGGTCCAGGAAGATCCCACATGCCAGGGAGCAGCTAAGCCAGTGCACCACAACTACTAAGTCTGTGTCCAGAGCCCGCAAGCCACAACTGCTGAAGCCCGCGTGCCTAGAGCCTGTGCTCCACAAGAGAAGTTACCGCAATGAGAAGCCCATGCACCACAACGAAGACCCAACGCAGTCAAAAAAATAAAAATTAATTAATTAAAATACATACATATTAAAAAAAAGAATATTGTATTATTCCACTTATGTGACTAATTACTGGCACTGAACGGTACACTTTAAATGGTTACAATGCCAAATTCTTAAAAATTTTAGATTTTACTATATGACATTTTACCACAATAAAAAAATTTTAGATTAACTTTTAAGAGCATATACAAAACTCATATAATGCAACTATGCAAGGTATTTCATATATAAAATGTGATCAATCAACACTACATTACTTCCCTGGTGGCACAGTGGTTGAGAACCCGCCTGGCAATGCAGGCGACACGGGTTTGAGCCCTGGTCTGGGAAGATGCCACATGCCGCGGAGCAACTAAGCCAGTGCACCACAACTACTGAGCCTGCGCTCTAGAGCCTGCGAACCATAACTACTGAGCCCATGTGCCACAACTACTGAAGCCGGAGCACCTAGAGCCCATGCTCCACAACAAGAGAACCCATCGCAATGAGAAGCCCGCACACCACAACCAAGAGTAGCCTCCGCTCACTGCAACTAGAGAAAGCCTGCACACAGCAACAAAGACCCAATGCAGACAAAAAAAAAATAAATTAAAAAAAAAAATTTTTTTTAAAGCCCTATATTATGCCAATCTAAAGCAGCATCCTGGTAACAGATATGCCAAATGTGGAAATGTAAGATTATCTCC
The DNA here is from genome assembly GCF_964165515.1 of Mesoplodon bidens. Classification (NCBI taxonomy): domain Eukaryota; kingdom Metazoa; phylum Chordata; class Mammalia; order Artiodactyla; family Ziphiidae; genus Mesoplodon; species Mesoplodon bidens. The sequence goes on along the minus strand of NC_138171.1, from coordinate 23,773,289 downwards.
TGGAAGTGTTAAATACACTCATCATTCATGTGCTCTCAATATCACTGTTACTCAACATACAGTACACCAACTGGCTGTCCATCTTAAAAGGACTTACGTCAATATAAATCAAACCAAGTAAACCATTCAGTTCAGCAGTCATTTTTTCCCCATACCAAGTACTTCTCAAAGGAAATAGTTCTCAATTTATATTCTAACACAAACTCCTTTATTTTAACTGGGGCATAATAGGAGGTTTAAGTTAAATGAAGTCAAAATATCATTTATCAATGTGATTCTTCTGAGCCCTTTGCCAGGCCAACGTACACACTATTAGGTTTGTTCTCCATCACGGGAAATGAATTGAGCAATGATTCCCCCCAGACTGCTTCCTAACAATTATTTTCTTACTGTGACATATTATCAAATGATAAATACCCAATATTACATACTGCTAAAACACACTATGTAGGACCTACCATCATCTTTTAGAGATAGAAGGTAGTAATCTGACCAGAGTTACAGCTTAACAGTGAAACTGGAATTTCACTTAAGATCTGGTTATAAATTTTGTGCCTAACTACAAAATGATGTAAAAGCTTGATGAGTAACCAGAGTTTTCAGGAGTTATGAGGAGTATTTGTTTCAGGGGTTTGAAAAGGAACGAACATAACTATTGTTATTTTGTATTGCTCAAAAAATATTCTTTAAATCCTTAGGAATTCTCTGGCAGTCCAGTGGTTAGAACTCGGCGCTTTTGCCACTGCCATGGCCCGGTTCAACCCCTCGTGGGGGAACTAAGATCCCACAAGCCGCTCGGGAAGGCCAAAAAAATTCCTTTAAATCCTATATTCTCCATTTTAAAAATCTAAGTTATCAGGTAGTCACAGAAATCAACTTGTTTCTTAGTACAAAAAGGTACTGATGAAAAAAATCAAAAAAATACTTTCACATTAATATACTCAATAGTGATATATCCCAATTTTTCCATATCTAAATGAACTAAAATATTAACACTAATTTCATTTTTACAAAGGCAACACTCATTTATTGTGGAGCATCAGTAAAGAGGAATTAAATCATAATTTGGATTATCTTAAAAAACATTCTCCAAATTAGTCTGAAACATCTCACTTTCAAGAAATGCTAGAATAGCTAGCTGTTCAAACTATTCTTAACATTATATAAAATCTTTCACAAGTATGTATTTTAAAACAGTGAAAATATTAAATTTACTAAAAATGTCAAAACCATTCCACTTAAAAGATAGGAAGGGGCAAACATGTTCTTAGATGCTTCTATCCCCAAATAAGAAGTCATCACAAATCAGTAAAATTCTAGAACAAGTTCTCAAGTCTTTTCCATGAAATAGGTATTTAAAACTTACATTAAAATGGAACAGGATGTTATTAAGAATACACAATTATCAAAGAAATCAAGGCAAATTTTTTTTTAAAAAGCTACCCTGAGAACATCTGGCTTATGGTAGGAAGTGGTGATTGTGTAAGGCTCAAGGCATTACAACACAACACTAAGCAACAGGTTTCTAACACTACCAATGATCAAATTCTTAACCAAGAAAAAAGTTACCTGTGATGCCTGTACTATGATTGGCACTCCTAAAACCCGCTGGCCAGTTAATCCTATTGCTAGAGGCACTGAGCTAACATCGACAAATTCCACATAAGCAATTCCTTTGGAACGTCTTGAATTTCTATCAGAAATCATCCTCACATCTCGAACCTAAAAAGAAAACACACACTTTAGGTTCTGTTTGTGCAACCATTCACAGTAAGTATAATAATTTCAAAACACAAGAGGCATATTAATGATACTGCAAAGCAAGCCATTAAAAAGATTTTTTTTAATTGGTAAATTTGTAGGCCCAATTCATTTATCAACATACATCAATTCCAACACTATTAACTTCCAAGTGAGGCAAAAAGAAATGGTACAAAAATAAATTCCCTGGACTTCATACAGTGGCTAAGACTCTCCACTCCCAATGCAGGGGGCTGGGTTAGATCCCTGGTCAGGGAACTAGATCCCACATGCCACAACTAAGAGTTTGCATGCTGCAATTAAGACCCGATGCAGCCAAACAAATAAATATTAAAAAAAAAAAAAATCTGTCACACTGACAATTACTAAAATGTTGTTTGCAGTTTCTACTTAAATTAGCTCTGAAAATAGGCTTAGATTACCTTTCCTACTGTGGAGAAAAACTCTTCCAAATCCCTTGGCCGAATTCTTGCTGCCAGCTGCATGCAGAAAACGGTCCTTGCATCTCTTTCCTCAGGAGTCAGATTATCAATAGGCTCCCTAACAGGGGTAAAGAATATAGAATTAACTTTATAACTTATTCTTTTAAAATAACTTTTAATGTACATTTTCAGTAAACAGAATAAACTTTCCTGAAACCAATCTGTCACTACTCGCAAGCCCATTTTAACTATGATGTATATAAAATGTCCATAAAATAATTCTATGTGACTCAATGCCTTCAATATGATGATAATTTCTAAATGTCTCTTCTGATAGTATCTTACATTATCAGGACCAAAGTCCACTGGCCTGTCAGTCTTACAAATGGTATTCTCTCCAGGATAATAAAGGGCCAATCAGAAGCCTGAGAGTTTAATGATAGTCACAAGTAATAACCCCTGAGTCCATACTAATGTTGGACTGGTCCAAATTAGTAGAAAGGATGGTTCCCCAAAAGGAAATCATAAAATAAAATTAAGTTTCATAATCACAAATGACAAACTTGAGAGTAAAACCCCAAGTGATGAAGACTATTTGACTCTAAGAATTTTTTTCACAAACTGAGATAGATACATGGAATACTGAGGCAGCTGTCTATCAGAATTAGATCAGTCTTACTAAGACTCTACAAATTCAGTACCCAAAAAAATACTTGATGGTTATAGAATACAGAGACAGTAACAATTAGCAAGTCAAAAATGAAAAGCAAGAGATTATCTAGCCAAATAACAATAGTGGGATTTAATTTACTCATGCTTACAAATAAATGGTGTACACTTCTAAATTTACAGAGGAAACTATAAGTGCCCAAATATGTGAGGAAAGTAAAAGAGCACAACAGATAAATTTAACTTAATGAATGTCAAGGAAAAATAACAATGTCTACTGACATTATTATAAATAATTCTACTAAGATTAAGGTTCTAAGTAAATCCCTAAAATTGTAAGCATAACCCTGCTCATTCTTAACCATGTTCTGGACATTCTCCAGAAGAACTTTACAAAACTCACGTTACATCCCCTTAAGAAATCTGCAAGTAATTTTAAACCTATTACCATAAAACAGAGGTACAAAGCTGACTATATCCAAAGAATGAGAACTAAACGGGAGTTTTCCCATGAAAGAAAACTAAATATTAAACAAAAACTCAGTATCTGTTACAAAGAGCGCCTTTAAGAACACTGAGGCTATCACTAAATCCTAGGATTAGAATACGTCAAAGATAGACTCAAAAGTTAAAAGGTACCTTTTAAGGGAAGCCAGAACATCAGTAAAGAACAACGTTATCATGTTAACAAAACGTTCCTTGAACCAAAATGGTAGACTGGATAGATAACTCTTATCTTTTTTTAAGAGGAAAATACCTCGCAGAAACACTCAAAAACATAGTATTACTACTTGAAAACAAGTCAACTCGGTTACAATTTTGGAAATTAAATACTTTTCTCAAGTAAGGGAGACAAATGATAAAACTCATGACTATTTCAACTACTTTCCCACAAGAAGTTATTTCAATAACTTAAAATTTATTAACTCCAAAGGTGAGTCAAGTCTAAAGTTTTCTACAGCTACCATTAAAAAATTTTAGATTGCCAACAAACACATGAAAGAATGCTCAACATCATTAATCATTAGAGAAATGCAAATCAAAACTACAATGAGATATCATCTCACACCAGTCAGAATGGCCATCATCAAAAAATCTAGAAACAATAAATGCTCGAGAGGGCGTGGAGAAAAGGGAACACTCTTGCACTGCTGGTGGGAATGTAAATTGATACAGCCACTATGGAAAACAGTATGGAGGTTCCTTAAAAAACTAAAAATAGAACTACCATGACCCAGCAATCCCACTACTGGGCATATACCCTGAGAAAACCATAATTCAAAAAGAGTCATGTACCACCATGTTCAATGCAGCTCTATTTACAATAGCCAGGAGATGGAAGCAACCTAAGTGTCCATCATCGGATGAATGGATAAAGAAGATGTGGCGCATATATACAATGGAATATTACTCAGCCATAAAAAGAAACGAAACTGAGTTATTTGTAGTGAGGTGGATGGACCTAGAGTCTGTCATACAGAGTGAAGTAAGTCAGAAAGAGAAAGACAAATACCGTATGCTAACACATATATACGGAATTTAAAAAAAAAAATGTCATGAAGAACCTAGGGGCAAAACGGGAATGAAGACGCAGACCTACTTGAGAATGGACTTGAGGATATGGGGAGGGGGAAGGGTGGGCTGTGACAAGGCGAAAGAGAGGCATGGACGTGTATACACTACCAAACGTAAGGTAGATAGATAGTGGGAAGCAGCCGCAGAGCACAGGGAGATCAGCTCGGTGCTTTGTGACCGCCTGGAGGGGTGGGATGGGGAGGGTGGGAGGGAGGGAGATGCATGAGGGAAGGGATGTGGGAACAGATGTATATGTATGACTGATTCACTTTGTTATAAAGCAGAAACTAATTAAATAAATAAATAAATAAACTTAAAAAAAAAAAAAAAAAAGAGTCATGTACCACCATGTTCAATGCAGCTCTATTTACAATAGCCAGGAGATGGAAGCAACCTAAGTGTCCATCATCGGATGAATGGATAAAGAAGATGTGGCGCATATATACAATGGAATATTACTCAGCCATAAAAAGAAACGAAACTGAGTTATTTGTAGTGAGGTGGATGGACCTAGAGTCTGTCATACAGAGTGAAGTAAGTCAGAAAGAGAAAAACAAATACTGTATGCTAACACATATATATGGAGTCTAAGGGGAAAAAAAAAGGTCATGAAGAACCTAGGGGTAAGACGGGAATAAAGACACAGACCTACTAGAGAATGGACTTGAGGATATGGGGAGGGGGAAGGGTAAGCTGTGACAAAGTGAGAAAGTGACATGGACATATATACACTACCAAATGTAAAATAGATAGCTAGCTGCATGGCACAGGGAGATCAGCTCGGTGCTTTGTGACCACCTAGAGGGGTGGGATAGGGAGGGTGTGAGGGAGGGAGACGCAAGAGGGAAGAGATATGGGAACATATGTATATGTATAACTGATTCACTTTGTTATAAAGCAGAAACTAACACACCATTCTAAAGCAATTATACTCCAATAAAGATGTTAAAAAAATATATAGCTATCCTAAAAGGGAAATAAAAGCACATGTAACATCTACACATTAAAGTGGTAATTTCTGTTCCGTTCTTCTCACATGCAAGTTATTGAAAACTTAGAAATTCACATTAATAATACTAGAATTGGACATCCCTGGTGGCGCAGTGGTTAAGAATCCGCCTGCCAACGCGGGGGACATGGGTTCGAGCCCTGGTCCGGGAAGATCCCACATGCCACAGAGCAACTAAGCCCGTGCGCCACAACTACTGAAGCCCTCGCGCCTAGAGGCCGTGCTCCGCAACGAGAGGCCACCGTGATGAGAAGCCCGTGCACCACAACGAAGAGTAGCCCCCGCTCGCTGTGACTAGAGAAAGCCCAGGTGCAGCAACGAAGACCCAACTCAGCTAAAAATAATTAACTAAGTCTTTTAAAAATTAATAATGCTAGAACTGCAAAACGAATCAAGATTTAATATGATCCAAATTACTGTATGTCATTAAATTTAGCAGTAGCATAAGTTGTAAAAACTTTATAAAAGCTAAAAGTACAAAACAAAGGAAACAGGGAAAACAGTTACCTCACTGGGCTCTTGTCTTTTCTGAATGGACTTTTGCTTCGGGAGCGTCGTCTGCTGCAAAGTTAAAAAGTTTCAAAAGTTACCCAAACAAGTACACCACATTAGTTCCTTGAAAAACAATTTAAACAATTCAGAAGTATGTTTAAAAACCTTAATTTGATGCTATGAGGCAACCCAATCTTTCCTCGGATGGCACTGTTAAATTTTGGTCCGGAGCTAAAAAGGAAACACAAAATTACACTAGTTACAGGGTTAGGGTCTTGCTAAGATCGCGTTCATGCGCTCTCCAGCAAGCTTAACATTGTTTAGGCTGCTTGTTTTCCACCTCAATTATGAAGAGGAAATAAAGAGACTTTTTGTTCTCTTAACTCTATCCCAGGCAAACTGCTCTTACAGTTATCCATCCTGGACCACTGAGAGGTGCCAAGACCAAAGGTTACAGCCTCAAATTTTTTAATATTCTGAAAATGCTCAATTTTCAGTCTAGTTCTCTTTAACTACATATTTATGAATACATTCCTGAGATTTAGGGGGAAAAAAAAAAGACCCAAAGTGAAAATTATCCTCAACTTCCCTCACACCAGGACTAACTATAATTAACAATTTGGTGTGCATCTTTGCAGATCCTTCCTAAGGAATACACATGTGCTCATATATACATACATATACATATATTCAGTTATGTCTTCTTGTTTGAGGAACTTTTTTTTTTTCAGGCCACACCGCGTGGCTTGTGGGATCTTAGTTCCTCAACCAGGGATCGAACCCAGGCCCCAGGCAGTGAAAGCGCAGAGTCCTAACCAGGGAATTCCCTTGAGGAGTTTCTTTTAAAATATAAAGGAACTAATTCTTTCCATAATCATGAAACTCCAACTTTTTCATTTAACAGTAAGTCTCCAAGACTGCATATAAGCATACGTAGCATGTCACACACTTCAGTTCTTTTTGACAAAATAGTCCATAGTAAAGATGTGAAGGAAGTTCATCAATCCCTCACGAAAATTTTTTTTTCGGGACTTGACATATTAAAGGAGTGTTTTCGAAAAAGATCACAAAAGTTAACTTTTTAAAAAGCTTTATTCTGTAGTCTAGAATATTCTAAAAAGGCCCAGTAGTTTATGGCCCTTTTATTTTGAAAGACCAAACTAAGTTAAAAGGTCAGATCAGATGTCCCTTAGTGCTCATCCTGCTATCCTTTACCAGATGGGTAGCAAAATGAAAATATATGGTGGTCTTCAATCCACATTTGGATTTGTTTTCATGGACTCTACATGCACGTATAACACCCAAGCAGTTCCAAATAAAATTGTATTAAATGGGTCCTTTGCAAAGCACACTAAAAGTGATCATTAAGAATATATATTTACTGGATAAATAAGAGTCTATAAGCTATTTTCTTTCCCCTTCAATTATAAAAGTTTCAGTTACTGCCTTGGTAGTTAAAAATCACCTGAAACCAAACATAAGAACCAAGTGAGTTTAAGTCAGACCAGAAGCACAGGCTGACTTCAAGTATTCATCACTGATCAGAGATAATAATATTCAGAATTTATTAAAGTAATCCTTCCCCCCTATTTAGTTAATTCTGGTAAAAAAGAATGCAGTAAATTTTGATAAATTGGACAAAAAGCAAGTATTTTCTAATAAAGCACTCAGACTTAACATTGTGGTCCTTTTTAAGCTGTTAAAAAGTTTATAAAATAATCAGCTAAGAGGACCTTAGAGAACAAGAAGTGGAATCCTTTTTATTGAAAAACCTGAATCAGAACTCCAAGTGTTACTAACTTTATTGGCTTCAAATAACACCAAAACATTTCATCAATAGCAGTATTGTGGGTGCTCTCATTTACATTCTCTTCTCATTCAAGACTCTAATAGCCTGTCAGTGGTTACCTCCTTCTTAAAAGATGAGAAAACTAAAGCTTAAGAATGTTTCTTACAGTGTTTAACCAATTTAAAGAGCCAAGGCTCTGATTCAGGACTGTTGTCTTTGAATTCAATCTTAAACCATTCAAGTTTTAACGTTAAAGCTGTTAATTTTAACATATCCCACAGTTTACAACAGTATATTTACTAACAGGAAAGAACATCATAAATCACTAGGGACTGTTAGACTGAACTGCTTAAAGAGTTGCAAGAAGGCTCTTTCCAGTCATTAATACATTTTAGCTTTTTAAAAATTACTATTAACGAAACATTTCCAACATGTTTAACCACATCAGCATTTCCATAGTGATTCAACCTTCAAAAGCAGTTTTAGTGCGTTCTTACTATTAAAACACCTTAAATACAAAGATGTGCGATCATTATCAAGAAGCATGCACTAAATTCACAACTGGTCTGTCATTTCAGCTGAAAACAGCCACACAGACAAGGTTGTTAACTATGTATTTGACTGACTGTACATATTTGCAATTTGTATCCATCTGAGCTTTAAAAACTTTATGTTCAGTAAAGGATACTGTGATAGCTCACAAACCTTTAAGCTTTCACGTATTTGGCACTATAATATCAAATCTTTGTTTAAAAAGTATTTTAGTGCTTTAGTTTGAATTGGCACACAGTAATATTTTTAGATGGAGTAACAGAAAATGTTCTGCATGCCTAGTAAAACAAACATTATGCATCTGTCCACACACTGCATTTCTACTGGACTTTTCAATGCCAAAATCCTTATTTAATACTTTTTAACTGATCATATTGAAAAATAAAATTCCACAATTCAAGTCACTCCAGTTACGCTGCTCTCTGGATACCAAGAAAAATCTCTCAAACCAATATCATCATAATTATAGTTACATACTAAGGACTTCTGTAGCGGCCTCTGAATCTGCGATCTCGACTTCTTGAACGGCTCCGTCTCCTTTCTTTGCTTCTACTTCGCTTCCTTTCACGGCTTTTGCTCTTTTTCCTTTCTCTATCTCTACTTCGCTTCCGTTCCTTACTTTTGCTTCTTTTTCGTTCATGACTACGACTTCTGCTCTTGCTTTTTTTCCTCCTGAGAAGAAAAAATTCACCATTATCTTGCTGATTTAAGAATCTGCAAAAATATACTTCCTTTTATGGTCAGATATATTTTGCTATATTTACTATCATACAATGATACATAATAATCACTTATGGAAAAATAATTCCTAGGTAAGGCAAACAACACCCCACCTTCACCTTCTACTACTGAAAATCAGCAGCCAGTTGACAATGAATCATTTGAGTGAGAGGGACTATAATGATCTTTCTTGAGAGTCAGCTAGGGCTTTAACAAGGAGAGGACTTATTGGTAGGTATAAATAAAAACCTGAACTTTTAAATGTTTTTTTTTTTTTTTTTGGTCATGCTGCACAGCATGCACGATATATCTTACGCTGACCAGGGATCGAACCCCATGCCCCCTGCAGTGGCAGCACAGAGTCCCAACCACTGGAGTACCAGGGAAGTCCCGTGAACTTTTAAATAAAGTCTATCGTATCTGGCCAACTAAGTATAACTGTAATCCAAAACATACGGTAATAGAATCAAAGTTACAATAGAATACTTTAAGTATTAGTGTTGGATCATATAAAAAAGTTGCCATTAAATACACTAATTTCTCTTAAGTAAGCCAATTTTGACCCAATTTGCACATATGAATATTATATACTTTCAAAGGGCTATAGAGGCATCACTATTTCGGTTTTTATGGGCAAAATTATTACAAATGACAAAGGACAATAAAACTAATGCAGTAAAATGCAATCTGACACTCCTAGACTTCAATGTGACCACTTCAGACACTTTCTTTTTCAAGTTACAGTGGGTACACCAGATATTAAAATATGCCATTTTTATTCCAGTTTATACAAGCCTGTGGGGTACAACCAAAAGGAAGAATCAACACCTTTATAAATCTTTATAAATTCTCAAGCTCTGAAAGGTAAAAAAGCCCGTCAGTCGTGTATCTTCCTATTCATTTCTGTATTCCTAACAGCATACCACCCACTCATTCCATAATTTTTATAATCCGTACCTCTGTCATCACCCAAATTTTAGAGGTGCCTTCAGATATTTCAATATAAATTGAAAGACATTTCAAATTAAACTTATCCACTTAAATGTCATTTTGTAGTGGCTCAAAGATTATGAAACATTTTGACAACTACATCATTTGGAAATTGAATTAACTGTTTAGTCCTTATCAAAGCAAAGTTAGCACAAGAGCAATTGAAGTCTGCCTCAGAGAACCTGTAAGCAGGTCATCTTAGAGTGCATTGAAAATAGAAAATGAAGACACCCACCTTCTGGAATCTTGAAACCCACACTCCAATCACAAGGAGATGTAGAGCTTTCCAAGGAGGCAGAAACTTTGTCTAAAATTTCAAGATAATCCACCTGACTGTCAGAAATGTATATGCTAGGTAGCACATGACAGAAAATTAGGCTACACTCATTACTTATACAGACGTCATCAAAGCAATGCCCAGAAGGGCAACAGGTAACATTCCAACTTTGTTGCCTAAAAACCTGAAACTATCTGTTAGACTAAAAAATTCTCTCAGATAGCTGTAATAAAAAATCCTAAATATTATCAATTAGGGGACAAAGTAAGGACTCCATCCCCCACAAAAAGGATAAATAAAGTTTTGCTCTGCTCATAAATGGCCCATTGCAGAGAGGCAGCCAACCTCCCAAATTACCTCTTCTTAGGCCCAAAATTAATTGCGCCAAAGGAAAGGACTCGAAAATTGGAGAGCTAATTTCAACTTAAGGTCTTTCTAGGACTTTTTATAAATGAGTCCCCACCCACATCTGAAGGCAACCCCAGACAGGTAAAAAGACAGCAACATACTAAGACATTCAGAAATATAATCCTCTTTATAAAGCCCAGACAAAAATTTAAGGGTGCAAGAAAGCAGTGTACTTCTCAATAACAAGATGAAGCTTCAAAGAACATTTATTAAGTTAACTAAAGAAGGGTGATCAAAATCCACACTAATAGTCAAATCCTGTTACAACTTAAAAGGGACTTTCCAAAGTCTTTAGTGGCAGTGGAATTTTGTACTGAACATCATTGAAGTAAATGGTCCACTGGGCTGGGCCTTTGGACTTTTTGGTTATATGGCCTCTGCTGTAAAGGTGTTTTGCTATAACTGGATTTGACCTCTTCCATGTAAGAAGATCTAAATTTTAAATGCAAAGTACTCTGGAAAATAAGAAAAAAAATAGAAAAGTCATTTATTCCAAAATTTATAGATAATCCACACCACAGTAGCCAATATATTTCAACTGTGTCATTTATTGTTTTTTATCCTTTTTTGAGAAATTCCAAAAGAGCTTAACTGAATGGATGCTGGTTGAGACTTTGCAAAACTGGTTATACTAACAAATAATACTCCCATGAAGGCAAGCTCAGGTACTTAAAAAGGCATACTTTGAGGTCTTGCCAAGCTCAGGGGTACAGCTTTTCAGAAAGAAGGCTAAAAGACAACCAATTTGCGTTAATATTAAACTTAGTTCCTTTTACTATTACCTGAAATCAATTGAGTGTATGTACTGAGAATTACTATTTTTTAAAAGAAAACATTTACTTGTCAGTCAACTCTCAATTTCTCATAATGTGCATTTTCTTACTACCTTAAAACTACATCCCAATACTCAATGGCTTTTAAAAAACAATGAAGTTTTAGGATGAAAAATGCACATGGCACGTTCCTTTGGTTAAGAGACCTAATTTATACTAAAAACTAATACACAAGAACATTCTGCTTGTTTTATAATTTATGCCTAAATACAAAAAATTTTTTCTAGGTAACTTTCAAATTAATTTGAAAGATTAATTTCCTTCAGAGAAAAAAATGGCTTAACAGTTACTGACTGACCAAGGGAGTCATTTATTTAATCAGCTTTAACTGAGAATGAGGAGAATGAGAAGTCTGACGGAGAAATAATTTGTACATTTAAAAAGACACTAGATAGCTGAAATTTTGAAAAGGTTCTTCCCTTAAACAAAGAATCCTATGGCCAATTAAATTGTCCGTTCTTCTATTTAGTCCCATTGGACCCTTTACATTATATATATAAACACCACTAAGTAAGCACCAGTCATTGAGAGCTTGATGCTAAATTTCCTTGTAAAAGACTTGTAGTCTTAATGAGCTTAGTTGTAGGATGATTAACAAATATAAACTGAAGATGGTATTAGTAGCAAGGAATGACATGTAAGAATGGTACAACAAAGAAGGCATGTGCCCTATAGTGTAGGTCCTCATTCTTTTGGCACTTAGAGTGAGATCTTTATCCATCCACTTGGCCTGGTATCTAGAGATTGGATAATTTCAATTTATATGGTTACCCCTTCCTGGGTTTTCTTTTGATTACAGAATTGCAAATCACAACGATTAATTAGGAAACTTACTTTGGTAAAAGGTCTAAAATCAAAGGACATTATACCACGCAAAGATTGGTTGACTGCCTCAAATTATAACAATTGAAGACTAAACCCAACCCAATACCCTTAACGTGATTAGTGAGGAACTATAACAGACTCCCACCCAAACAGAAAAAATACAGGACATGTCCTTCAAATTGTATCATTCTGATCCATTACTACAATATTCTAGGGGTAAGAATATCGGTGTAGCAAAACCTGGACAATCCAGTCTATGTCCTCATCTATTTTATGAAATTATATTAACCTACCTTACAAACTTGTGAGGATATTGAGGTAGTATATTATGAAGCACTTAGAGCTCTTAGAAGGAAGCGCCAAAAAGAACCAAATAAGTGGCTTATTCTACATCATTTTTCATTATGTATTATGGGGTCATGAACATGACAGAACGTTTGAATATGACATCACGAAGGCTAAAAAAATGTCTTAATGCTTATAATACAGACCATGTGATGTTAAGACTCAATGATTTTAGAGCTGAAGGAAAACTCCAAGAACACGATCAAATTTTATAAAGTGCAGCTATTTAGACTTCTTATATACTATACTCTGTACTAGTCTGTATCAGAGTTCCTATTAAGGGTTACTTCTTTAACCTAAATGACACACATAAATATTCATAGTTTCTTGAAACTCCATTCTCACTATTAAGTCTATCAGAGTTTAAAAAGCTTAAGAGGACGAAAGCCATGTAAGAGGAACATTAAGAAGTACTTAAGTGTGCTGTAACGTTACTACAAAAAGAACCTTTAGGAGCATAAATAATTCACAGCTCTGACTCCTTTAGTAATTTATGGCAAACAATACTTCTCCATAGCCTGGTTATTACCTTCTTCTTTCTAACCATCTTCAGTGTATATAGTAGTTTTATTGATAACACTGATAAAATAATATTAAGCCGAAGTTAACAAATTTAAGACAAAAGACAAGCTCTAACACTAGAACTCTTATCCAGATTGTCATGGATGGACTTGGAGGTGAAGGTGTCCAAAAAGTCCCTGACACCAATTCCTGAAATTAAGGAGAGAGTCCATAGTTTTACATCCTCAAATAGTGTCTCATCCCAGAAGGTAAAGAACCTACTTTTCTAAAAAAGGCAAAGAAACCCTTCAGGAGAGAACCTTGGGTTTGATGCTTTAGCCACAGGAATACAACTTAAAATCTCAACCACATATAGCTCCCCCCAACCCAGGTCCCTTCTTAAAACTTACTTTTTGCTACGTTCTTCATGGCCGTTGGCACTGCTCAACTTGTTCTCATCCTAAGCAGGGTTGATAGAAGAACATCATGAGGACGAAGTGGTAACATTTCAAGTTGTCAAAGGGTAAAGGGAATAGGAATAAGAAAATACAAAACAATTTTTAAAACTAATTACTTATTTATAGTTTAACATGGAAGGCTATAAAAAAATTTAGATGGATATGTGTTTAACCACTTTGTTGCTTACAAATTAAGTCATCAAGATACAAAAATAAAAAGGCACATTAACACGTTAAATTTTATTTTCTTACATAGTTAGATAGTAAGTTATCCAGATTTACAGTGTTGAAGTGGTTAAATAGAATTTCTATAAAACATGAATGAAGTCCTGTTTTGAGTTTTATTCCATGTGCTATGGCCCCTTTGGTCAGTACCATGGCTCTATTTCTGCCTAAGCCCCATGTGGCCATGCTAGCAGCCAGCCACTATCGATTTCCTGTGACCGATGCCATTCCTGAGATCTTCGCCCATTTCCGTTGGAGGGTTGGGACTGTAAGAGCTTGATGCCACCTCTGTCACACATCTCGCCCTGAAGCAAACAGGGATTCACACTGCTTTAGTAATGTTGACTCCCAAGAACCCAAGAAAGTCAATTAATAATCGACCAGTCCTACTTCCATACCTGTTTACATGGAATTACATCCATGTTAAACTAAGACAGAATCTTAACATTAAAATAGAAAGTAGCGCTTCAAGAGTCTAAGCATTACAAAACTACATACATTATTCAAAGCTTTAAAGAATTCATCCAAATTGGTACCACATGGTCGAGCTATACACTCCAAAACAAATGTATTATTTTTAAAAGGTTTAGCGCAATGTTTATTTTAAAGTTTGATCACATCAGTTATAGGAGTATAAGTGCTAACTTACAAAGCTTACAGTTTGTGACATCAGTGATAACGCATGCATACTGCTATTTTCACCACCAACTGGTGAAAGAATGAAAAGACACTTTTACTGTGATACTGAAATGGGTCAAAGACTGTATTATTAGTCAAAATAACTCCTTTGTAGTTTTTTTGTGTGAAATATTATGACAGGGACTAATTAAAAATAAAACAATATGGAGAACAGTTAAACAGTCATCAAGTGACTCAAGTTGTGATAGTGCCTCTTTTGCTTTAAGAATTTTTTTTTATTCAGGGATCCAAGAATTTTAGTAATTTTTAACTGAGCAGATCATCACCTGCCTGTTTTAATATTGACTATTACCAGTCTTATGTATAGGATAAATTTTTAAATCTCACCCATTTCTTCTTGTAAGACTTGTCTTATTTAAAGATTTGCTTGCCACAGACTGGTTATGCTGTGTTATTCTTGGACCCCTGCTGCTTTCCCAAACCACTACATTCACCTTTTTGCTATACCAAACTGGAGCTGGTAATTCTTAGTTGAGTCATTTTACCTAGGGGACCACGGTACAGCGATAAGTCACTCAATTACTACCTTATGATTGACAGTTCACACTGGAATCAAAGGTGAATTCATGGGAGTAGAGGTGAGATATCGTTAGGCAAGTCTACAAAGAGAGATAGATGGGCATTTATTCATCACGCTGAAGTGAAACTACTGCACAATATTATTACATCAATAGCATATATTTACTTTTGTAAGTTACACTTAATGCATCTCTGATAAGATAAATCAAGAGGGCTCCGGGGAGGTTAGTTTACATTTCAGCAGTAGTTTCGTGAATAATGCTAAATTAAGGAATAGATAAACCTCACCGACTTGTTTTTTCTCACCTTCTTGTAAGGAGCCTCAAGCATTGCTTCAATATCAATATCGTCTGCCATTTTCTCTGAACGCCTAGGTAAAGAATAAGAATGAAAAATTCAATGAGTAAACAATTTTAAATTTTGCTAAATTTCCTTCTTACCGGACATATTCCAAAACTTCAGAGACGCCCCACAAAACGACTAAGGTGGGACAACGCACTTTAGTAGGCTTGACAATTAAACCTGAAATGTCCCCAAGACCGAACACGCTAAAGCAGATTAAGTATCCGATTTTTAAAAAGCCTGAAATGCCTCAAAAAACAACCCGAGAGCATCGAACGAAAGCGCCTCTTTCCGCGCAAAACCCCGCGCTGCCATTTTACGGGCAAAGGGAAACTCCCTCGGTTGGGAGGAGTTCGGTGCCAAGGCAGCGTTCGGCTGGCGCCATGTTGGGAGGTCGCGGTCGTCCCAGGCCTCGAAAGGACCGGTCGCCATCTGCCCGAGGCCTCTCTGGAGCCCATGCCACCCGAAAACCCTGAAATCCACCCGACCGGAAAAGAAGGGCGCGGTCTTCGAAATGAAGCCCATTTCTCGAAAACCTGCCCCCCCAACCCCGTCGCTTAAGATCGGCTAAGGAGTGCCCCTCAACCCAGAAAAGAACCACACCTCAGAAAAGCCCTGCAAATACGGGGGTCCGCGACGCCTCCTTACCTGTGCGGGCTTTCGGGGCCCCTGCGGTGCTCGTATTCGGAAAGAGGGGGGTTGCTACTGCCGCCGCTGTTGCTACTGTTAAGCCGCTAGGCCCAGGCCGCAGTACCACCCAGCCCAAATTTCGGGCTCCTAGGGCGGATAGGCCCAAGAGAATCTAAAAGAAACAATGGGATTAGAGGAGCCCGCGCGGGAGTTCAGGACGGCGGCTTCGGCAGCGGAGGATCCACCCCTGCGACAGCGTCGGCAAGCTCTCTGAAATGGCGGCCGCGGCTTCCCCGTACTAACATTCACCAACACACATACACACACACAAACACACGGGGCCTCACAGAGCCCTCAGCACGGGCTCTCGCGAGAAGCTTCTCTTAGTTTCAGTCCGGAGCAGCGGAAATATCGCGAGATCTAGGCATAGGGCCCAGCGACCGTGGCCTAATCTCGCGCAATGATTGCGCCACGGATATTCCCATCCCCCACTCAGGGAGGTGCTTTTGACTCCCCCTCCAGATTGGCGTTCACATCTCGCGAGATCGCGCAAGTTGCTAGCGCAAAGACAATTGGTACGCTTTCTGTCAATCTTCTAGAAAACTCACCGTTGAGTGGAGCATGGTGGTCACCGCCCCCTCATGGCGCCTCCCATCGGCTATCAGGAGGTTTCTCCCTCAGCGCTGACGGCTTTCCCCCCCTCCCGGGAGCCTCCCACCTAGATGTCTGTCAAGGTCGCCATAAAGCAACCTAGTCCATATGGCGATAGAATAAAACGAAAACGCTCATGTATAGATTATCCGCCGGGGTGAACATGGAGTGAAAAGCATGTGAGAGAGAAGTCGAAAAGAGACGTACAGGCGTAGGGGGCTAAGGGTGTAGAATAAAAAATTAGATTTCTCGGCCTTGTGGAACCAGTGGACTAGGCACTGCGGCGACTGTCGAGCTTCAAAACAGCTTTGAAAGTAGTGGAAAAAGGCAAAGAGAAGGTGAAAAAACACTGCTCTTGGCAGTGGACCAGCTTTGTGACCCTCGAATTTATAGTCTGGCCTTGTGTCGGGGTTGCTATTGTTTCTTCAAAAATGTCCCCCATCCCCCTGGAACTTGGCTTCTCGCCCCTGAAGTCTCCCAGATGCCTGGCAGTTAGAGTGTACATTCACCGCTTGTTCTTTGGTCTACACGGTGAAAAAGAGCGGAGGGCAGAGAGAACATTGACTATAAGACTTTTAACTCTAAGATAAAAATGCTTGAAAAAATTTGGAAAGATAACTTACAAGCAAAAAATCTTGAGGGAGAAAATCTTGAAGTCTGTTGACAGCTTAATGATTGAGGGCAAAGATTTGAAATGAGTTTGTAACTGCTTCAGCACTGTGTGACCTTGGACAAGTAAATTAACCTCTCAGAGCCTACCCTCCCTTTCCTCCTGTGAAGAGTATAGGTATAATTACTTAACTTCTTGATCCTGACATAGGCCGATAATACTCACTAGTGAATTCTCAGCGCTTAGCCACATACCCAGCCAGGTGGACACGTAATAAATGAATGAATGAATGAATGAATGAAAGCCTAATAGAAGTATAGTGAGGATTGAATGAGATAATAGCTGTAAAATGCCTGGCAAATATTTAGTCCTCAAAACAGTTAACTTCTGTTATTTCTAAACAAAATTATTTAGAGGAAAGTATAGAGAGGCTTTCCATTTTGGATTAACTTCCCACTCAGGTGTTTCTTTTAGAGGATTAATAGATTTTGCATAATTAGTAATATTCCCTTAACTTCTTTTCCTGAAAACTCAGATCTTCTTTTCATTTTTTATTTTATTTTTTTTAATATTTATTTATTTGGTTGCATCGGGTCTTAGTTGCGGCAGGCGGGCTGCTTAGTTGCAGCTTGCCGGCTTCTTAGTTGAGGCACGTGGGCTCCCTAGTTGCGGCATGCATGTGGGATGTAGTTCCCGGGCCAGAGATCAAACCCGGGCCCCCTGCATTGGGAGCACAGACTCTTAACCACTGCGCCACCAGGAAAGTCCCTTCATTTTTTTTTTTTTTTTTTTTTTTTGCGGTAGGTGGGCCTCTCACTGTTGTGGCCTCTCCCCTTGCGGAGCACAGGCTCCGGACGCGCAGGCTCAGCAGCCATGGCTCACGGGCCCAGCCGCTCCGCGGCATGTGGGATCTTCCCAGACCGGGGCACGAACCCGTGTCCCCTGCATCGGCAGGCGGACTCTCAACCACTGTGCCACCAGGGAAGCCCCCTTCATTTTTTAAATGGTGAAAATCACCACATTATATTGACGCATAATATAACAGAAAAGACAAGCTAGCCTTTGCCTCTCTTTTCCCTTTAAGTGTTGTGACTCGTTAATTGTGCCAATATTAAAGCATAGGTGGTGGCCCCTTCTTAATTTTTTTCTTTGTTTGGGAACATGACAGTATTTGACCTTAACCTCTAGACTTATTTGAGAAGAGAAAGGTTTTAAACTCTAAGTTACTTGAGTATTGAATATCCCTTAAATTGTTTTCTGTTCCAGGAATATCAGAGTGAACCTGGCAAGTGAGCACACAATCAAGAAACATCTGCTGGAAAACTCAGTCTCTAAAACAAAACTATTTTTATATATTTAAAAGAAAATATTAAAGGGCTTCCCTGGTGGTGCAGTGGTTGAGAGTCCACCTGCCGATGCAGGGGACATGGGTTCGTGCCCCGGTCCGGGAAGATCCCCCCCCAAAAAAAAAAAGAAATTATTAAAAACATAATATGCTTTTCATTCTCTTTGCAAAACCTCTCTCGCTCTGTCTGGCTCATGGACTCATTTACCTTTCATCATTTTGTTCTCGAGTCATTTGCAGTGAAGGTCATTGGGTTAAATCATCACCAGCACCAAGAATATCATTCTATCTTAAAAATTATGAAGAGGAGACCACAGCATAACTAAGCGCCAGGGATAAAGGAGGTAACAGATATTACGCTTAGAGAATTTGGCTGAAAATTAAATATATTTTGCCAATGTGAGTTTTTTAATGTCCACGTATGATTTTTATGGACAGGGGATGCTATTTTTCACACTTGCATTTTAAGAACTAATATTCAACTTATATAGTAAGGTTTTTTTTCTTTTTTGGGTTTTTTTTTTCTGTACGCAGGCCTCTCACTGTTGTGGCCTCTCCCGTTGCAGAGCACAGGCTCCGGACGCGCAGGCTCAACGGCCATGGCTCACGGGCCCAGCCGCTCCGCAGCATGTGGGATCCTCCCGGACCGGGGCATGAACCCGTGTCCCCTGCATCGGCAGGCGGACTCTCAACCACTACGCCACCAGGGAAGCCCGTAAGTGCATTTTTATCCAGTTTTCCTTGAGTCTTTAAGACTGACTTAGAAAATTTGTTTGTTTTATTTATGAATCTAACTAACTAAAATTTTAGAACCATCTTCACTTTTTCTGCTAATATTGAGTTGAATTCCAATTGAATGGACTAAACTCCCTTCAAAAACTCAGTCCCATTTATGTTAGACAAGTTTCTTCAAATTTAGTATGCTTTTATCAAGTTAACATGATGTATTATTTTTGAGTATTTTAAAACTTTCCAAGTATGTAAACAATTCTTCTAAATCTAAAAAAATCACAAATAGAGTGAGTTTCAAAACTTCTTAAAGTATTCTAATGTAGTCTCATACCTTTCCAATTAAAATCACAAATCTCAAGTCAATTACTCAATCACACATTTTTTATTTGAATTTCTAGTGTGCCAAGTTTCCTTAAACATTACAATTTAAATACAGATACATACAAACTATTCTTAACCTTAATATGAAAGTTTTAAGACTTTAAACTTACCTGTATAAAAAGGACACTTAGAAGGGTTTTACTATTTTTCAGTTTAACATTCCGAGAGAATTCAGATATTATCTTAGCGGACCAAGGTCCCTGATGGGCCAGAGTTTCTGATCTGGACCAAACACTGTGTTAGCATGGTTTCCCAGACAGATTCCAGCAATTCTTGAGCCACTGAGGGCACAATGGGCTTTCCCCCGCCAACCCTTAAGTCTCCATAACAACGAGAAACTCAATCCCATTTCATGCTGTTGGAGGTAATTTTGCCACCCATATGACTTTTGCCTGATTTGAGTGGATCAAATCATGCCCTTCCCCCACCCCCATTTTGTACTTGATTTTCTAATAAATCTACTTAGAGATTGAATTTGGCATTTGTTTCAAATACTTGCCTGTCTACTGGCCATAATGTCAGTGGCATTGTAGTGACATATCCAAAAGGAATTTGCATAAATTTGTAAATGGTTAGTCATTAAACGATGAGCTGTTGCAGGGTTACATCACCAGCCACTTATTTGTCCCCCTGTCCATCCGATGAACGGAAGCATTGTGCAAGAGGCTTCCCTGGTGGCTCAGTGGTTAAGAATCTGCCTGCCAATGCAGGGGACACGGGTTTGAGCCCTGGTCTGGGAAGATGCCACATGCCGCGGAATAACTAAGCCCGTGTGCCACAACTACTGAGCCTGTGCTCTAGAGCCTGCAAGCCACAACTACCAGCGCGTGTGCCGCAACCACTGAAGCCCGCGCGCCTAGAGCCTGTGCTCCGCAACAAGAGAAGCCACCACAACGAGAAGCCCGTGCACCATAATAAAGAGTAGCCCTGGGCTTCCCTGGTGGCACAGTGGTTGAGAGTCCGCCTGCCGATGCAGGGGACACGGGTTCGTGCCCTGGTCTGGGAAGATCACAGATGCCGCGGAGCGGCTGGGCCTGTGAGCCATGGCCGCTGAGCCTGCGTGTCCGGAGCCTGTGCTCCACAACGGGAGAGGCTGCAACAGTGAGAGGCCCGTGTAATGCAAAAAAAAAAAAAAGAGTAGTCCCCACTCACCGCAACTAGAGAAGTAACGTAGCAACGAAGATGCAACCCAGCCAAAAATAAATAAATAAACACTATTTAATTTATTTTTTGGCTGTGCCATGTGGCTTGCAGGATCACAGTCTCCCAACCAGGGACTGAACCTGGGCCATGGCAGTGAAAGCCCAGAATCCTAACTACTAGGCCACCAGGGAACTCCTGCAAAACACTATTTTATTTATTTATTTATTTGTTTATTTATTTATTCATTTATTTTTGGCTGCATTGGGTCTTTGTTGCTGATCGTGGGCTTTCTCTAGTTGTGGCGAGCAGGGGCTACTCTTTGTTGCGGTGTGTGGACTTCTTGTTGCGGTGGCTTCTCTTGTTGTGGAGCATGGGCTGTAGGCGTGCGGGCTTCAGTAGTTGTGGCTCGCGGGCTCAGTAGTTGTGGCGCACGGGCTTAGTTATTCCACGACATGTGGAATCTTCCCGGACCAGGGATCAAACCATGTCCCCTGCATTGGCAGGTGGATTCTTAACCACTGCACCACCAGGGAAGTCCCACAAAACACTATTTTAGATTGAAAATAAAAATGACAAAAATTCAATAAAATATAACTTAAAATTTAAAATACTGTTTTATCTGCCTGCTAGTGCAGGGGACACGGGTTCGAGCCCTGGTCTGGGAAGATCCCACATGCCGTGGAGCAACTAGGCCCATGAGCCACAACTACTGAGCCTGTGGGTCTGGAGCCTGTGCTCCGCAACATGAGAGGCCCACGCACCGCGATGAAGAGTGGCCCCCGCTTGCCATAACTAGAGAAAGCCCTTGCACAGAAACGAAGACCCAACACAGCCAAAAAAATAAATAAACAAATGTGGGGTTTAAAAAAAAAGAATTTAAAATTAATCAATACAATCATAAATAGCATGTAGGTCAAATAATAAAGCATAATTAAAATTAGAAAATATTTTTAAAATATAAAAATAAAAATATATAAATAAAATACTCTTTTAGAGGTTTGTGGGGTTTTTTTGGATTGAGGTATAGTTGATTGATAATATTATATTAGTTCCACATGTTCTACATATTGATTCAAAATTTTTATAGATTATACTCCATTTATAGTTATTATAAAATGTTGGTTATATTTCCTGTTCTATACAATATATCCTTGTAGCTTATTTATTTTATACATAATAGTTTGTACTTCTTAAGACCCTACTCCTATCTTGCCCCTCCCCTCTTCTTTTAGAGTTCAATCTGTGAAATGTGCCATTTACTGATTCATTCTCTGTTTATTTAGTACCCTCTGAATTTTGGCACTCAGTGGACAATTTGTGAGTACCAAATAAATAAAAAACACAGTCTCTTTCCTTCAAAAGTTTCTAGGTTAGTTAGAGAACTCTTGAAGGAACAAAATTATGTTCAAGATAGTGTTTTGTATTAAGATTTTATGCGAGCTCAATGCCTTGACCATCATAGAACTAATAATAGTATGTTTATATAGCTCTTCACAGTGTATAAACCATTTTTATACATTATCCCATTTATTCCTCTAAATTTTGTTTGTTTACTTGAATTGGATGAAATAAATTGATGGGATCAGACTATAGTGGAGGTGATCACAGAATTTTCTGCAAAGAGCTGATTGACATAGGTCATCAGAGCAGTTAAAGAGGTTTGCTTTTTTTTTACATTTTACTATGAAAATTACCAAACAAGAGAGGTTTAGAGAATAAAATGAATGCCTACCAATTACTTTAAACTTAACATTTTTCAATATTTGCTTTACCACGTATCTATTTATCTACCTATCCCTCTTTCCATTCTTCTATCCAGCTTAATTTTTTAATTCTTTTCAAAATTACAGACATCAGTGCACATCATCCTTAAACTCTTCAGCATTGCATATTTTAAACTGAGTTTAGTAGTTCACAATTCTTTTCTTTCTTTAATGAGATAAATTTTACATACAGTGAAATGCAAAAATCTTAATTTTACCAATATATGAGTTTTGACAAATGCATACAAATTGGGTAATATTAATTTTATTTAAAGTGAAGGGATGGCAGAAGCAAGCTTAGAGGACCAGAGGAAGCAATTTATTTTATTCCAAAATACTCTGATTCGACAACCAGAGACGTGGATAAAACATTGCAAATTAGGAGGCAGAGTATTGTTTTAAAACATCTGCTAACGGAAGCAAAAAGAAATGTAATCAAACATAACATCGCAAAAGTTTTCGAATTTAAGCAAATTTAGCAATGGAAAGGAAGATCCTGCTGACAAGGCATCACAGGATGAAGATATACCTTGAAAATGATGGATGAAAAACAAAAGAAGCATCAACCCACAGTGATTTTGAATGAAAAGCATGTGATTCTGTGATACGAGTGAATGAAAATGAATAGCCCAGAAAGGCAGCATCTCTGAAAGTGTGCCTCTAACAGACTCAAAAAGAATTTTTTTTTTTTTGGGAGCAGGAAAAAACGTTCCTTAACAATCATTTTCTGGAGGAGGCCCAAAGAGACATGACTTGCACAAACATCTCCAAATATCCAGGTCCTAACTCAAGATAGAAATGAAACATCAGAGTTGGAATATGTGCAGTATGAACATGACTTGCGTGCAGTGGTTGTAAAAGAAGCAAGAGGGCTTCCCTGGTGGCGCAGTGGTTGAGAGTCCACCTGCCGATGCAGGGGACACGGGTTCGTGCCCCGGTCCAGAAGGATCCCACATGCCGTGGAGTGGCTGGGCCCATGAGCCATGGCTGCTGAGCCTGCGCGTCCAGAGCCTGTGGTCCGCAATGGGAGAGGCCACAACAGTGAGAGGCCCACATACAGCAAAAAAAAAAAAAAAAGAAGCAAGAGATTTTGGTAAGAATATGGAGAAAGTGGAACCCTTAGACATTGCTAGTGGGAATGTAAAATGGTAAAACTGTTGTGGAAAATAGTTTGGCGGTTCCTCAAAAAGTTAAGTATGGGGACTTCCCTGGTGGTGCAGTGGTTAAGAATCTGCCTGAAAATGCAGGGGACACGGGTTTGGGCCCTGGTCCGGGAAGATCCCACATGCCGCGGAGCAACTAAGCCCATGTGCCACAACTACTGAGCCTGTGCTCTAGAGCCTGCGGCCACAACTACTGAGCCCATGCACCACAACTACTGAAGCCCATGCGCCTAGAGCCCGTGCTCCGCAACAAGAGAAGCCACCGCAATGAGAAGCCCTTGCACCACAATGAAGAGTAGCCCCTGCTCGCCGCAACTAGAGAAAGCCCACGGAGAGCAACGAAGACCCAACACAGCCAAAAATAAAATTAAAAATTAAAAAAAAAGAAAGTTAAGTATAGAATTAACCATACGACCCAGCAATTCCACTCCTAGGTATAAACACAAAAGAATTGAAAATATATTTTCAAACAAATATCTGTAAACAAATGTTCATAGCAGTACTATTTATGATAGCCAAAAATGAACACAACCCAAATGTCCATCAAGTGATAAATATATGAACTGAAAGTGGTATATCCATACAATAGAATATTAGTCAAGCAGGAAAAAGAATGAAGTACTGATATATGCTACAAAATAGATGAACCTCAAAAGCATTATACTAAATGAAAGAAGCCAGACACAAAATGTCACATATAATTCCATGTATATGAAACATTCAGAATAGATAAATCCATAGAGACAGAAAGCAGACTAGTGGTTTCCAGGGGTTAGGGGGAGGGAGCAATGGGAAATGACTACTTAATGAGTATGAGATTTCCTTTTGGGATAATGAAAATGTTCTGAAACTAGCTAGTGGCGATGGTTACACAACATTGTGAATGCAGGAAATGACAAAAATTGGATAGGTTAGCATGGCTAATTGTTAATTTTCTTTTGTGTTATATGAATTTTACCTCAGTTTCAAAAAGAAGAGAGGGAAGGAAGGAAGGAAGGAAGGAAGGGAAAGAAGAAAGAGAGGGGTCTTCTAAGGACCTCCAGAATCTAGAACAAGATGCTACAGGGAGATAAAAGCCCCCCAAATCCCTGCTTTCTAGAACACATCTCATGTTTCACTATTTTCAGGATATTGAAATAATTTTAAACAAATGTATATTGAATTTCTTTTATGTGGCAGTCACTGAAGTAGGCACTGGGAAAACAAACAATGGAGTGCAAAAACAGTCATGGTCCCTGTCCTCCTGAACCTTACAATCTAGCTGGAGGAGGCAGGCTTTGATCAAAAGACTGTATCAGTAAATGAAGATGTACAACTGTGACAAGTGCTACAAGAGAGGTTTCTGGTGTTATGAAAGTATATTTAGTGTGAGAAAGAGCATTTAATAGGTGGAACATTCTAGTCAAAGAATAAAATCTGCAGAAGTCCTTGTAGCAACAGGGAGTATGGTGTCTTTAAGGACCTGCCAGAGGCCATGTGGCTATAGCAAAGAAGCTTGTGAAGATCCAGACCATGCAAAGCCACCTTTTTATTTTTCTTTCAGTTGTATTGAGATATAACTGACATACAGCACTGTGTAAGTTTAAGGTATACAACATAATGATTTGACTTACATACATCATGAAATGATTACCACAATAGAGTGAACACCTATCATCTCATATAGATACAAAATTAAAGAAATAAAAAACATTTTTTCCTTGTGAGAGGAACTCCTAGGATTTGCTCTCCTAACAACTTTCATATGTAACACACAACAGTGTTAATTATATTTATCATGTTATACATTACATCCCCAGTACTTATGTTTTAACTGGAGGTTTGTACCTTTTGACTGCTTTCATCCAATTCCCCTTCCCCGGAACCCCTCACCTCTGGTAACCACAAATCTGTTCTCATTTCCTATGTTTGTTTGCTTGCTTGTTGTTGATGCATAACTGACCTACAACACTATGTTAGTTCCTGTTACACAATATAATGATTCAATATTTCAATGAATTTCAAAATGTTCACCATGATAAGTCTAGTTATTACTTGTTACCATACAAAGATATTACATAATTATTGACTATATCCCCCACACTGTATATTTCATACCCATGACATTTATTTTGCAACTGTAAGTTTGTACCTCTCAACCTCCTTCACTTATTCCTCTCCACCCCTGATCTCCCTCCCCTCTGGCAACCTCCTGTTTGTTCTCAGAATCTATGACTCTGTTTCTACTTTGTTATGTTTGTTCATTTGTTTTTTAGATTCCACATATAAGTGAAATCATACAGGATTTGTCTTTCTCTGTCTGAATTATTTCACTTAACATAATATCTTCTAGGTCCATCCTTGTTGTTGCAAATAATATGAGTTCATTCTTTCTTGTGGCTAATATTCCATTGTATATATATACCACATCTTCTTTATCCATCTTTTTTTTATATTTATTTATTTAGGCTGCACCGGGTCTTCTTTTTTTTTTTTTTTTTTTTTAGTCTCTGCTTTACAACAAAGTGAATCAGTCATACATTTACATCTGTTCCCACATCCCCTCCCTCCTGCGTCTCCCTTGCACCGGGTCTTAATTGCAGCATGGGGGATCTCTTACTCGCGGCATGCGTGTGGGATCTAGCTCCCCGACCAGGGATCAAACCCAGACCCCCTGCATTGGGAGCGTGGAGTCTTAGCCACTGGACCACCAGGGAAGTCCCTCCATTAATCTGTTGATGGGCACTTTGGTTGCTTCCATATAGCTTAGCTATTATAGATAATGCTGCAATGAACATAGGGGTGCATGTATCTTATTTTTATTTTTATTTTTGGCTGCCTTGGGTCTTTGTTGCTGTGCACAGGCTTTCTCTAGTTGCGGCGAGCGAGGACTACTCCTCCTTGCAGTGCGCATGCTTCTCACTGAGGTGGCTTCTCTTGTTGTGGGACACGGGCTCTAGGCGCGTGGGCTTCAGTAGTTGTGGCACGTGGGCTTAGTTGCTCCACAGCATGTGGGATCTTCCCAGAACGGGGCTCGAACCCGTGTCCCCTGCATTGGCAGGAGGATTCTTAACCACTGGGCCACCAGGGAAGTCTGCATGTATCTTTTTGAATTAGTATTTTTCTTTTCTTTGTATAAGTACCCAGGAGTGGAATTGTTGGATCTGGTAGTTCTATTTTTAGTTTTTTGAGGAATCTCCACACTGTTTTCCATAGTAGTGGACCAATTTACATTCCCACCAACAGTGAACAAGTGTTCTCTTTTCTCTACATCTTTGCCAACACTTGTCTTTTTATTTATTTATTTATTTATTTTCAGCTGAGTTGGGTCTTTGTTGCTGGGTGCGGGCTTTCTCTAGTTGCAGCGAGCGGGGGCTGCTCTTCGTTGCGGTGCAGGGGCTTCTCATTGCGGTGGCTTCCCTTGTTGCCAAGCACGGGCTCTAGGCGCATGGGCTCAGTAGTTGTGGCTTGTGGTCTATAGAGCGCAGGCTCAGTAGTTTTGGCACACGGGCTTAGTTGCTCCACGGCATATGGGATCTTCCTGGACGAGGGCTTGAACCCGTGTCCCCTGCGTCATCAGGGAAGTCCCACTTGTCTTTTTTTTTTTTTTTTTTTTTGCGGTACGCGGGCCTCTCACTGTTGTGGCCTCTCCTGTTGCGGAGCAACAGGCTCCGGACGCGCAGGCTCAGCAGCCATGGCTCACGGGCCTAGCCGCTCCGCGGCATGTGGGATCTTCCCGGACCAGGGCACGAACCCGCGTCCCCTGCATCGGCAGGCGGACTCTCAACCACTGTGCCACCAGGGAAGCCCTGTTGTCTTTTTGATGATAGCCATTCTGACAGATGTGAGGTGATATCTCATTGTGGTTTTGATTTACATTTCCATGATGATTAATGATGTTGAGCATCTTCTCATGTGCCTGTTGGCCATCTGTATGTCTTCTTTGAAAAAATGCCTTTTCAGATCCTCTACCTAGTTTTTAATCGGGTTTTGTTTTTTTTTTTTTTTTGACGTTGAGTTGTATGAGTTCTTCGTTTTTTAACCCCTTATGGGATATATCATTTGCAAATATCTTTTCCCATTCAGTAGGTGGCCTTTTCATTTTGTTGATGGTTTCCTTCACTGTGCAAAAGCTTTTTAGTTTGATATAGTCTCATTTGTTTGTATTGCTTTTGTTTCCCTTGCCTGAGGAGACATATCCAAAAAAATATTACTACGACCGATGTCAGAGAGTGCACTGCCTTTGCTTTCTTCTAGAAGTTTCATGGTTTCAGGTCTTACATGTAAGTCTTTAAATATAAACAATTTAAAAAATTTGAATTTATTTTTGTACATGGTGTGAGAGAGTAGTCCAGTATGATTCTTTTACATGTGGTTGTCCGGTTTTCCTATGCAAAGCCTTCTAAACCAGGTAAGGTGAGTCAGTTATTAGCTATTGTATCAGCTCCAAATTCACCCTTCTGCTCTATGATTTCGGGGCTGAGACTCTGCAAACAATATTTCTCCTTTATATGCTGGCTCTCTGTTATGCTCTTCCAATAGAGACTACCAGAGTGATATCGCAAAGCTAGAGAAGGAAGGATAGATAGAAGCCTCCTTCTTACTTACTTCCTATTTCTATCAGTTACATCCCAGCAAAGTGTCTTAATTCCAGCAGTGGCAGTTGCCTCCCATTACAACAGCTGAATCAGTTTGCAGTTTTTCCAGCACTTCCAGAATCAGTATAGTTAGCACTGACTGCCCAGTGCCTCCTTCACACAGGCTTTGGTCCCAGCCCCTCTGAGTTCAGAAACACAAGCACCCACCAAGCTGTGCCTCCTCTTCAGAGGTCTGTTTCAGTTCTGTTTGGCAACCCTCGAAGTTTATGTGTTTTAATAATTTCAACCTCTTTCTTTTGTTCCCTCAGCCCTAAGGGTTGTAGATGTTCCTACAATTACTACCTTCATGATAGCTCAGATTTCTCCTTTTACTTCTTCAGTTTTGTGGTTGACAACCCATTATATCAAATTGTTTCTCTTCAAATAACATGTGGTATCTACCACCCTACATGACCTTGACTGATATATAAGCATCTGATATTTACTCTTCAAGGTCCAGTTCAAGTGCTACCTTCTTTGTGTGTCTTTTCCCATTACCCTCAGTTAAAATTATCCTTCCAGTTAATTCTTTTTTTAAATTAATTAATTTATTAATTTATTTATTTTTGGCTGTGTTGGGTCTTCGTTTCTGTGCGAGGGCTTTCTCTAGTGGTGGCAAGCGGGGGCCACTCTTCATCGTGGTGTGCGCGCCTCTCACTGTCGCAGCCTCTCTTGTTGCGGAGCACAAGCTCCAAACTCGCAGGCTCAGCAGTTGTGGCTCACGGGCCTAGTTGCTCCGCGGCATGTGGGATCTTCCCAGACCAGGGCTCGAACCCGTGTCCCCTGCATTGGCAGGCAGATTCTCAACCACTGCGCCACCAGGGAAGCCCCAGTTCATTCTTTGTTTGTTTGTTTGATTGTTTTCCCAGTTCATTCTTAATGCCTTTCTTAAGGTCTATAGGTTTTTGTTTTCATAATCATGTGCCAAGTCACACCCATACGCCTAATAACACCCCTCTGTGGCCCTACAATTACACTGAAACATCTTCACTCAGATTAATCCTGTGGATCGAACAAATTCACTTACCAATTCTAATAGGAAAGGGTAGGTGATAGAGCAGGTGGGAACAGACACAGGCTCTCATCTGTTCCCCTACATATTATAAAATTCTGTGCAATTTACTTATAATCGCAGTCAAGTTTGTTTCCCCAGCCTCACAGACTGCTCTGAGGATTAAGTAAAATATTATGGGGAAGATTAAGTAAGATAATGTATGTGGAGCACTTAGCACAGTGTCTGACTCACAGGAAACATTCAATAAACATGAGCTATATTTTTGCTATTAGTTTATGATTTATCCAGCTATGTCTACCAAGACCTTCTTTTTCAGTAAAGAAAATAATGCCTAATTACGGTTATCACACTCTCCTTTGAAGATTCCCCCTTTCTCTGTCTGTTACAGTTAACTAGCCTCTTTGCTGTCCCTTAAGTACCTAAGGTAGGTCTGTGCTTCTTAGAGCCTTGACACTCCCCTCCAAGACAGATGCAGGTCTTGCTCCTTCCTATTTCCTTAAGGTCATAATCAGATGTTACCTTCTCAGTGAGGCCTTCCCTGACCATCCTATTTAAAATGGTAGCGTGGAGGGACTTTCCTAGTGGTACAGTGGGTAACACTCTGCGCTCCCAATGCAGGGGGCCTGGGTTTGATCCCTGGTGGGGGAACTGGATCCCACATGCATGCCGCAGTTAAGAGTTTGCATGGCGCAACTAAGAAGCCCACATGCCACAACGAAGATCCCGCTTGCTGCAACTAAGACCTGGTGCAGCCAAAATAAATTAAAAAATAAAATAAAATAAAATAAAATAAAATGGTAGTGGCTTCCCTGGTGGCACAGTGGTTAAGAATCCACCTGCCAATGCAGGGGACACGGGTTCGAGCCCTGGTCCAGGAAAATCCCACAGGCCATAGAGCAACTAAGCCTGTGCGCCACAACTATTAAGCCTGTGCTCTAGAGCCCGCGAGCCACAACTACTGAAGCCGGCACACCTAGAGCCCGTGCTCCGCAACAAGAGAAGCCACCGCAATGAGAAGCCCATGCACCACAACAAAGAGCAGCCCCCGCTCGCCTCAACTAGAGAAAGCCTGAGTGCAGCAATGAAGACCCAACACAGCCCAAAATAAAATAAATAAATTTATTAAAAAAAATAAAATGGTAGCGTGGGGACTTCCCTGGCAGTCCAGTGGTTAAGACTCCAGGCTTCAAATGCAGGGGGTGTGGCAGGTTCCATCCCTGGTCGGGGAACTGGGATCCTGCATGCTGAGCGGTGCAGCTAAAAATAAATAAATAAATAAATAAATAATAAAAAATAAAATGATAGCGTGCCATACTTATTACCCCTTTTACTTTTCTCCATAGCACTTGTCATCATCTGACATACCATATATTTTATTTATTTATTTGTTCATTGTTTATCGCCCACCATTAGACTATTGAATTACATTAGACTATTTGAATTAGAATTTCATTGTAATTCAAACTTTATGAAGGCTGAGATTTTTGTTTATTTTGTTTATTATTATATCCCCAGGGCCTGCAATAGTACCTAAGACTACCAATGGTGTGCTGATAAATTTGCTCTTAGAAAAAAAAGAAAAAGAGGGACTTCCCTGGTGGTGCCATGGTTAAGAATCTGCCTGCCAATGTAGGGGACATGGGTTCAAGCCCTGGACTGGGAAGATCCCGCATGCTGCGGAGCAACTAAGCCCGTGCACCACAACTACTGAGTCTGTGCTCTAGAGCCTGTGAGCCACAACTACTGAGCCCACCACGTGCCACAACTACTGAAGCCCATGCACCTAGAGCCCGTGCTCCACAGCAAGAGAAGCCACCGCAGTGAGAAGCCCGTGCTCTGCAATGAAGAGTAGCCCCACTCGCCACAACTAGAGAGAGCCCCCGCGCAGCAATGGAGACCCAAAGCAGCCAAAAATAAATAAATTAAATAAATAAATAAACTTTTTTAAAAAAGAAGCCTGATGTATAGAGTTTGCCAATGTTCCTAGTGTAACTATTTCCACTATGGCCTATTTTAACCTAGCAAGTGTATATTTAATAATCAGCTCTTGCAAGCCAGTACAGGCTGGCTCCAGCATTCAGCTGTATGTCTGTGACATTGAGTGGGTTATTTAACCTGTCTTAAGTCTCAGTTTTCTCCGTGAAATATCTGTGGGATAATAATAGAACCTGCTTTATAAAACTGGGGCAAAATTAAATGAGTTAATACAAGTAAAGCATATAAATCAGTGGCTGACACATAGTTTAATTTCATAATTTTTATTTTAATTATATATTTATTATGTGTAGTTTTCTCCATATCCCACCAACAATGCTTTTTGCTATATTTTTCAATGTTTCTAACTGATTGAACAGGTCTATCAAGTTCTATGGCATTCTTTGATCCATGGCCACCTAGTTTGTTGGCTATGATTTGCTGATAACCAACAAGTATAAGATTTTGGCAAACATTTCTCAAGATATTGACTTATTATTGTATTTCCCCCATGTTCGTGACTATTCACTGATTTTTACCACTTGCCCATCGGCAATTCTCCTATAATGAAGTGGAATAGAGTTTCCCACTGAGGGTTTGGGGAGCAAAGAGGGGTCCAGGAAGCCTAACTGTGTATTCTACAGCACTTTCTCAATCTGTTCTAGAGCTCTCAAATTGCCTGTATCTCCCTGCCTTGAAAATGTCTGTCTGTAAAGATGTTTGTGTTTTATTTCCTTTAGGAAGTTGGTCTTGATCCTGCCCACCCTTGTTAGACTCAATCAATCCCTCACTATTGCTCCTCTTAGACTGTAATGCAACTTCATTGCTTATGCATTTGCCTTCACTACCAGATTGTGAGCTACTCTGGGAATATCAACTGCTTCTCCTTTATCTCTACCCCCCAGCTCCTAACATCCTGCCTGGAATGTGCTGGTTGTATAACTACTGTTTGTTGAATTAGTTGGTGTTGCTTTGAAGATGCATCAGTACAGAGCCAAAGTGAGGAAGGATGAAAGAACTTCTCAGAAATAAAGTACATTGCCCAATGACAATTAAGTATAGAACAAGCAGGGCATGTTCTTACACAGACAGGGATTCTTCATGATTTGAAAGTGGGCTGTGTGGGCAAGTTGGAGAGTCAGAGGAGATTCCATTGGAAAGATTGATAAGGGCTAATTTGTGAAGAGTTTTCCAAGCTCTGCTAAGAATAGTAGCAGTGGTGTGCTGCAGCAGACTCATACCAGCTTATGAGTAATAAGTGTCCAGGAATTTTGTGAGCCAGTTGATCTCATATTAGTAGTCTTAAATCAGCCACAGTATGAGTATTTATACTACAGATATCACAAATGTTACAAATCAACCTTTTCTTTTTTTCTCAGAGAGCTAGTTGTTCATAGGCCACTGAAAAGTTTTGGACATCACATTAAAAAGGTTGTTAAATCTCATAAGATTGTTATAAAGATTAAATGAGAAAATACATATGTAAAGTATTTAGAATGCCTGGTGTAATGGAAGCACTCCAAAAATATTATTTAGTATTATCATTCATGCAAAATATTAAGCACCAGTTTTATGCTGGGTAGCATTCCATGTGCTGGGGATATAGCAATAAAGAAGACAAAGTCCCTGCACTCAAGAATTTCAACTTCTAAAGATATGAAACAGATTATTAACAGAAAAATAAATATATAATATACTGGGTGGTGATAAGTGCTTTGAAGAAAAATAAATGAGATTAAGGGAGATAGAAAAAGACAGGATACTGTTTTATTTAGGGTGGTAGGGAAAGCCTCTATGATAAAATGACCCTTGAATAGAGATCAGAAGGAAATGAGGTGCTCAGTCTTATGGGTATCTGGGGGTAGATTTTTCCAGGCAGAGGGAACAGCAAGTATAAAACCCCAGGGAGACATGAGATTAGTGTGTTCAAGAAAAAGCAAGAATGCTAGTGCAACTGGAGTGAGCAAAGCAGAGAGAACAGAATTTGAGGTCAGAGAGCTGGGGAACACAAGAGGCGGATCAAGAATGGCTGGTAGGTAAAGATTTTGAATTTACTTTCATTTAGAGAGGGGACAACATTATAAGCGTTTGTGCAGAGGAGTGGATAATTTGACATGTTTTTAAAGGGTCACTTTGCTTATTAGTAGTATTATGTTAGAATAATACTAATATGGAATAGTTTGAATATTGAATATTCAATATTGAATATTCTTGAATAGCAACTTGAATAGTTTGTAGAATTGGCCAGATTGGAGAGAGTTTGAGAACAGGGGAACTAGAGGAGTCTCAACTGAGAATTTGGTGAGTTCAGGATTAATAAGCATGAGACCTGGAGTTAAACTGTCTGTGTTTAAATTATTCTTAGCAATGTGACCTTAGATGAATAACTTAATTTCTCTGGGCCTCCATTTCTTCAACTGCAAAATGATGATAATACATAGGACCTCTCTTCATAGGTTATTGTCAATATTAAATGAAATAATTCATGTAAACGGCTTAGTACAGTGCCTGGCAAACAATGAATGTTCAATAGATATTGTCATTATTTTTTTTTCCAAAAGGGATAAAAATTTGAAGTAGAATAGGAAGGGAAGACAGGCAAAAGTGAGTGTGGTATGCAGGGCTAAAAAGAAAATTTGGAAACTCTATAGGAAATATAAATATAACTTATTCCTCCATCTGGCCTTTGAAAAGTCAGAGGTGTTATCCCTGTCTTCCCTGGTGGGAAGACACAGGCTCTCTAGGGCGGGGAGAGTTCAAAGTGTGTAGGATCCAGCTCTCTATGTATTCATAAGATTTCAACATTTGGGGTTTTATGGCACCTTTAGCTTCTACTTTAGCCAAGTTTCTGTCTCTATTTTACTTCCTACAATTGTAGGAGTGGGAAGAGGAAGGGTGATGATTCAGCATGTAGGGTAAATGTTTGAAAAGCATAAAGGCCTTAAAAGTGCTTATGAAGTAGCAAGGAAAAAAAAAGACAGTGATATAGGCAAGGAAAGCAAGGGAAGTGGAATAAGGTGTGAGCGTACCTGTGATTACCCATTTTTCCATAATTGTTATCCAACGACTTTTTTGGAGGTACTATTTAGAGCGTGGAATTTGGAACCTAGGTTGGACTTCAGTGACTTTTTTTAGGCCCAGGGAAACTATGAGCTGTGTTGGGTAGGGTGACGTCAAGGAGGTTAGATTCCAAACTCACAGATGTGCAACAACTGAGAAGCAGGGGAGAGATTTTGGGTCTTAGTGAGTCAATAAGCAGGCAAGGAGTCCAGAGGGGTGTGAGGGGCAGAGCATCAATTATCAATGTTCTTCACCCCCCCCACCTTTTTTAACCTCAAATGCGCATAATTGTACTAATACATTCAATCACGCATTTGCTTCTTGGTGCACAATTTCCATTAAGCGAGACACAGCCCCAGATTTTCCTCTCTTTTTCCTTTTTTGAATGTGCAAGGCTGTTTATTGAAGCATTGTCTGTAAGCAACTGGAAACATCATTGTGAATGATCGTCAGTAAGGGAATTGTTTACTGCAATATTGTTTATAAATGTTGGAAACAAAGTGAAGGGTCCCTCTTTGAGTTATTCTTCCTAAGCCTCCATTCCCTGTCTCATTTCCCTATAGCCCTGAGACCATCCATGTGTAGATATATATTCATGGATAGAATTTTTTATGTTGTTGAATTTATAGTATATTCCTTAATGGTTTGTCCTTTGCATCTCTGATAGATATTTACCCCTACATCAAGATAATCAAGATAATTTCTAATACATCTTTTTTAAAGACACATAGTGGGAATTCCTTGGTGGTCCAGTGGTTAGGACTCAGCGCTCTCACTGCTGGGCCCTGGGTTCGATAGCTGGGCCCTGGGTTCGATATCTGGTCGGGAAACTAAGATCCTGCAAGCTGTATGGTGGGGCGAAAAAAAGAAAAAAGACACATGGTGATGACTTGTGTGACATACATTGTTGTGGAAGTGGGTTGTACACATTCCTAGCTGGATAACTGGAATATCACTCATTTCACTATCAAGAATGCATGTAAGTGAGAATAACATTATAGGAATAATCTTGAAAGCATTTCTATTTCTTAAGCTATAAATAAATCACAGATTTTAAGTGTTACAAGTAAAGATGACTTGTAACACATCTTGCAACTGTGGAGTTATATTTTGGGGGAATCTATAGTGGGTAACTTGCAATCTCTATCAAAATTATAAATGCATATACCCCTGTGGCTCAGTTCTCCCATATCAGAGAATAGACTACAGTTCTGTCTGCACACATGTGTACAACTATTTCTAAATGGAACATAGTTTTTAAATTGCCAGGGATTGGAAACAACCCAAATGTCCTTAAATAGGGGACTGATTAAGCAAGTTTTAGTGTATCCACACAAGAAATACTATGTAGCAGTAAAATAAAACAAGATAATGAGAAAGTTATTTTTATACCATTTTACAAAATGTGCAAGGTGCCCAAAGTGTGTTTAGTGGCAAAATTAAGGTGGAGAACACCATGTATCAATGCTTTCTTTTGTGTAAAAAGTTCAGAATATATTGGAACTTATATTCAGCTTTGCTTATACTCATAAAGAAATACTGAAAGGATTCATAAGAAAGTAAGAGTTGGTGGTGCAGTGGTTAGGACCCATGGCGATTACCAATGGAAACAAGACAAATGAGGAAGACTTTGTATTGTATACCTTTTATATAATTTCTGGCATTCGAATCATGGGATAGCATGACTATTTAAAATTAAATTACAAGAAATCTGGGGAGTGAACTGGAGTCTAGCAGATTTTTAGAGACTGTTTCTTTAATTGACTTCTTTATAGCTTCCTTTCCAGTAGTCCCTGGGGCTAAACTCCTCCCCCTTTCTCTTTATCTCTAAACTGGCAAAAGTTTCAACCCACAAGAGACAAGTATTAAATATGCTTAAATTACAGGGAACAGTGCTAGGTACTGGGACTCCCAAGGGACAAAGGAGAACAGAACATAGTCCCTGCCCTTGAAGTGGTCCAGGTGGATTTTATCACTCTCTTTAGTGGCTATAACAAGAACAAAAAACGTCCTTCTCTCCCTGCTCCTACCCCCTCCTTATAATCTTGCAGAACGCTGGAAATATATTGGAATTCCTACTTAACTCTCCTCCCCCTCACTTGGAGAGCAGTAAGGCTTGAGGAGCTCAGGAACTTTCCATCAGGCCCAGATTGGAGAGACCTCAGACCAGGGCAAAGACTCAACCCACTTCCCTTGGGCCCCTGGTGCCTTGTGGAGGTTCTTGGACCTCAGATGCTGCTGTGACTGTGGTTTCCGACTTCCTGAGTTCTCACACTCAGCTTGGTGCTGCAGATGTCATACCCCTGTTCCTGCTTTGGAGACTGACATGCTCAGGCTTGGTGATACTCTGAGTACATGGGATCTGTGGGTGTGAGTCACAGTCAAGGGGCTTGCTTTTCTGTTTTAATTTTCCCCTTTTCCCTTGACAGACTGATTGTAAATGCCTTGGGGTTGCATAAGGGCAGAGTATAAAGGTTTGCTGGGTAGAGGTTGAGAAAGATCAGTTTTCTAATTGAATATCCTGTCTCAGGTCTTTAATTCTGCTTTTCTTTAGCTAGGGACATTGAATACTCTAGACAATGAATCTAGTAAGAAAGCAATTGGAAAATCATTTATATAGAACTATGCAGTTTACAGTACACTCTCACATATTATTTAACTTAATCGTGACAATTCTTTGAATGAGGGTAAATATCATCCCATTTTACAGTTGAAGAAAAGTGATGCTTAGGGAGAGAAAGGACACTTCCATGCAGGTATTGAATATCTCTGGTGCTACAGTATATTCTCGTGTGTATGTAGGGTTTCATTGTGGAGCTGTCATCTTATGTGCTGGGACCACAATTCTGAAATGGTTGGAGGGATTCTACTCTCTGGAGATGAGGCTGCTGTACATTCATTCTATCACTTGTTCACTCAGTCACAACTGTTAATTGAATGCCTATCTAGACAAAGAAAGGTTCTAGGTAAGAAAGAATTGGGAGGTTGAGACCAACTACTAGTGAGATGCGGGGGAGGACCTTAAGACAGAATGATAGAAGCTGCTAAAGAGGCAGTGGTGAGACCTGGAGTTTAGACCAGAACTTTTCAAACTGGGGTTCTGTGACTAGCAGCCCAGGACTGTTCAGTTCAGAAGCAAGCAAGCCAGGTTTCTGCAGGGTTTTTTTGTTTTTTTAATTTGTTTATTTTATTTATTTTTTGTTGCATTGCGTCTTCGTTGCTCCATGCAGGCTTTCTCTGGTTGTGGTGAGCAGGAGCTACTCTTTGTTACAGTGCGCGGGCTTCTCATTGCAGTGGCTTCTCCTGTTGTGCAGCATGGGCTCTGGGCACACGGGCTTCAGTAGTTGTGGTACTTGGGCTCAGTAGCTGTGGCACTCGGGCTCAGTAGTTGTGGCTCGCGGGCTCTAGAGTGCAGGCTCAGTAGTTGTGGCGCATGGGCTTAGCTGCTCCGTGGCATGTGGGATCTTCCTGGACCAGGGCTCGAACCTGTGTTCCCTGCATTGGCAGGTGGATTCTTAACCACTGCGCCACCAGGGAAGCCCTCCACAGGTTTTTTAATCAGGAAAAGCTTAACTCCCAAGGTATTTCATTCATACTTGTATGAAGTTATTTTTGTCTGGCCAGCATCAGTCCTCCCCCTCTCTTTTCATTTGGGGGGATATCCTTAGGGGCAAATCGTTTCTCTCTTCCCCTGGCAGCCTAGACTAATCCATGTGACCTGAGATTGACCAATCAACATCAGCTCCCCGCCAAGACTTTGCCTTTTGAGTGAGTGACTCAAAGACAAAGGGATGTTAGGATTGAATCCCAGCTGTGATGTGTGGTGCTGCTGGCTGCAGAAGCTGCTGTTTCTTGCTTCTTGCTGGAGCTGCTCTGTGCTGCTTATTTTCCAAGGCTGCCCTCCTGTGCATGCTCTGGGCCCCCAAAGATCCTTGTAATACATGTTTCTTTTGTTTGTACTTGCAACAGTGTCCATGTTTGTATTTGCAACAGACAAAAAGAATTTTAACTTACAAATTGTGATGATTTCTTTACCAGGATGTAAACTCCTTGAGAGCAGGGCCTAAATCTCATTCTGTTCTGTGTCTTTTTTTTTGGCTGCACCGCCAGCATGTGGGATCCGACCCACCAGGGATCAAACCCGTTCCCCCTGCAGTGGAAGCATGGAGTCTTAACCACGGGACCGCCAATGAAGTCCCCTGCTCTGTGTCTTTGATGCTCAGCTCAAGCCTGGGTCTCTATATGTGCAGGTTGAATAAGTAAAGAAACATGTTATATTTGTATGGGGCTATGGATTCGTGGCATGACTTCGGTTGCGGGGCAAAAAAATTCTCTATATGCTACAATAGCCACTAAAATCTGAGCAATTTCATGTCAATAAACATAAACCCAGAGGATCCTGGGAATGTCCTTTCTTTCTGTATCTGAGCCCTTATCCGAGTTCATGTAGGTACTTTTGGTCCTCAAATTCCAGAAGGTGTTTTTATTTTTTTTTTAAATATGGAACACTTCGGGCTTCCCTGGTGGCGCAGTGGTTGAGAGTCCGCCTGCTGATGCAGGGGACACGGGTTCGTGCCCCGGTCCGGGAAGATCCCACATGCCACGGAGCGGCTGGCCCCGTGAGCCATGGCCGCTGAGCCTGAGTGTCCGGAGCCTGTGCTCCGCAACGGGAGAGGCCACAACAGTGAGAGGCCCACGTACTGCAAAAAAAAAAACAACAACAACAACCCCCCCACACACAAAAATATATATATATGGAACACTTCACTAATTTGCATGTTATCCTTGGGCAGGGGCCACACTAATCTTCTCTGTATGGTTACAACTTTTGCATATGTGTTGTCAAAGTGTGTACAGCTGAACCTTTTGTCCCTGGTTTCCTAGAAGCTCTCCCTAAGCACCTCCTTCTGCCCTGACTACATCAGCTCAGGAAATCCTCTCTTCAGCCTCCAGTCCAGATTTGAAAAGA
The DNA here is from genome assembly GCF_964165515.1 of Mesoplodon bidens. NCBI lineage: Eukaryota > Metazoa > Chordata > Mammalia > Artiodactyla > Ziphiidae > Mesoplodon > Mesoplodon bidens. The sequence goes on along the minus strand of NC_138171.1, from coordinate 23,733,826 downwards.
CCACTCCTATGGAGCCAGGTCATTAAAGAAGAATCTACTCATTATTTTCAATTATTATTTTTTCCCCAAATATTCTCTTTCCTTTCATTCCTTCCACAGATACATAATGAGCATCTACTATTTGTCAGATTCTGACAATTCAGTAGATACAAGATAGTTCCTAACTCTAATTTGGGGGGAAAAGACAAATAAAACCAAGAGAACAAACAAATTAAATAATTAAAAAGTATGTTAAGTGCTCTGATGAAAATGAACAGTGATAAGGTAGAGAGCAATTGCCCTGTACGAGGCAGGAGATCAAGGGGAGCATTTTCTAGCTAATGTAGTCAAAGAGGACCTCACCGAGGAGATGACAAACTGAAACCTGTTAAAGGGTTAGTTTTGCAAAAAAGCAACAGCCTAGTCAATGGCCCAGTGCCTGGACAGAGCTTGGAGAGAACCATAGAAAATGATAGCAAGTCAATGTGGCCAGAGAAATAGCAAGGGTGGAGGATGTGATGGAGAGATTGGTGGTTCTAAGCAGGGCAGTGACATGATTACATTTACATTTAAAATGTGCAATCTAGCTGCCCTATTTTTCTAAAGTAAAAGTCATTATTGCCTTCCTAAATAACAAATGTTAAGCATTCCTCTTTGGAACTTCCCACGTCCTACTGGGAAAACATCTCAGACCCTTGGGGGGTGGCTGCAACTCTGACCTGGTCCCCTGAGGCAGAATACTGCTCCTCTCCACACCAGCAATTGGAATCCTTTCCTAGGAGCTAATGCAGTGAAGCGGAGTGGGGGGATGAGTGCAAAGGCCCTGAGGCGGAAAGGAACCTGGCTTGTTTGAGGACTTGAAAGATGCTGAGAACTGAGAATGTGGGGGAGCTGAATGCGTGCCAATGTGAGAGAGGAAAGTTAGGTACAGACTCCGAAGAGCCTGGCTCACAGTGAAGATTTAGATCTTAATCTGAAGAACAGTGGGCAACGGGCTTTGAGCAGGGGATGGCGGTGAATATAGTTTCGTTTTGAAAAGCTCCCGCTGTCTGAGTGTGAATGGATTGGAAGGGGAAAGAGTAATTGTATGGAGAGGACAACCATCATCTAGGAGAGAGGTGATGGTGGACTAAACTGGAGTGCTGGCAGCAGGATGGAGAGAAGTAGGAGGCTTCGAGATGCATTCAGGAGGCAAAATTAACAGGTGATGGATAGTGTCCAGTCCTGGCCTTCGTGTGATCACAGTGGATACGAGTGAGAGGGGACTTCGTGCTCCGGACCCGGGAGAAGGCCTGTTCCCGCGCGTCAGGGCAGTGGGCGTGTCCCGCCCGAGCCGTCGCCACGGTGATCGGGTGGGGCGGGGCCGAGGGCGGGGCAGCTGAGGCGCTGCGTCACTCGGTGGAGTCGATGGTGCGTGTGTGTGGGGGGCGGGGGATACGCTGGGCGCGTCCCCGGGGTCACGTGGTGCGCAGCACGCAGAGTCCTTCAGTCGGTTGGACCCGGAGCGGAGCAGCCGGAGCGGGGCTGTGAGGTGAGCTCGCAGCAAGGCGCGGCGAGGTGAAGGCGGCTGGCTGGGGCAGGGTCGGGTCAGGTCGGGCCGGGCCCGGCCCGCGTCGCGCGCGCGCCGTGCGGGCGGGGACGGTGACGGACGCCACCGCTGCTCCGGTCTCCTACCCGGCCCCGCTCCCCGCCTGGCCCGGCTCGCCCAGCCGGGAGGGAGGCCCGGGGACCGCTGCTGAGAGCGTGGCGGGCGTGCGGGCGGCGCCCAATCCCTAGGGCTGCCCGCAGGAGTGACGGTGGCTGCGGCCAATCAGCGGCTCCCGAGGGGGCTGGGCCGCGGGGTGCGGGGCCCGGGGCGCGGAGCGGGCCGTGTTGGGGGTGGGGTGTAGGCGCTAGGGCCGGAGCCTGAGCTGTGTGGCCCTCGAGAGCTCCACCAGCAACCCCTGCCGTTGCCTTGTGCTTTGGGAACGCGTTTTCTTTTATTGACTCTTTTATCCTATTCTGGGGAGCACACCCCTTTCTCAAGCACCAGACTATGGGAGTGTCCCCTTTCTCTATAGTTTTTAGAAATTGTGGTCGGTGCACCCCCTTTCTTAAGCTCCAGCCCTGGGATGTTATCTAAATTTCCAAAGCCTGCCCAACTGAGGATGTATCCCTTGACCCACGACCCCCAAACTGGGAGGACACTCCCTTTTCGAGCCTCCAGTCTGAGTAAGCATCCCCTTTCAAATTTTGGGGTTCTTCCCATTAGCGAGTCTTAAATCTGGGGTCCAATAACCAAAGTTTTGGGGGTACTTATATTCGCACAAAATCGAGGAAGAATTCCCTTTTCCAGGCCCCAAATCTGGCAACGTGCTTTCCGGAATTTCTTAAATTTAGGGGCCGCTTCCTTTCCCTGCTCTTTCAAAATCTGGGAGTGCACCTCATTTCCAGAGTCTACTTAAAATGAGATCCAAATCCTGAAATTTTAGGATACATATTTGTATTTACACAAGGGAATTCACTACTTTTTCCAGTCACTCTATTCTTGGGGTTGCACCGTTTTTCATGAGTTCTCTAAATCCGACCACCTTATTTCCTGGGGGAGACTTTTCATATCTGAAAGTGTATTTGTTTCCTGTGCCCTCCACATGTACAGCATGCACTACTTTTGGTTACACAACTCTTAGGGTGCATCAACCTTCCTGGTGCTTGTTAAATCTGGGATGGCGCACCTTTTTTCTGAGTTCGTTCATTTCCATACGATGGTCCAAGGTTCTTGAGCTTTTCTGCCATCCAAGATATTTTCTTTCCTCAGCTTCCTTCCCTCTTTGGAACCCCATTACCCTTTAGGTGCTCTCCCTGTCAGGGCAGTGCACCTATTTCCTCTTCCTTCCTCTGGTGAATAAATACCTTCAGCACCACACTTTCTCTGCTTCTGTAGCCTTTTTTCTGTGCACACTTCCTAGTCTTACCTCCTGAAGTCCCCTCCCCCTAGGGGAGGATCTCCCCGCCCATCCTAAAGGGGTTGCCTGCATGTTGTCTCCCATATGTCTACTTTATCTTTTACTTTTCTGCTAACAGGAGCTCTTTTCTCTTGGCTTGCCCTATCCCCTGGCATTTTTCTGGTTTCTTTCTTTCTTTGGACACTGCTCTGCTTATTGGTGGCTGTAAAGATTTTCCCATTTCCTCCCCTTGCTCTGGAAGTGGCTTCAAGTCCAGGGCTGCCTGACTCCCCAGCGCTGGATTTAAACTGGAAAGGAATCCCCTTGCCTTTCTTTGGTTATTCACAGGGCTCTTAATCCTCCTGGTGGTTTGCTTCCTATAAGATTCTGGCTAGATGGATACTGTTTTCTCCTTTGCTTTATTTCCCTTCGTTGGAAAAAAACAAAACCAAAAAACCCTCAAGAGATTCTTTAGTCTTGTTTCCAACTCATACGCTTCCTCCCTACATTGGCTTTTTTCCTTCCTTTTATCAAGAAAGGAGGTCATTTGGAGAAATCTGTTGGTCACTCTTTTTTTTGTTGTTGTTGTTCCTGGGGAAGAAGAGGGAGATGGGTATTTACCTCTCCCCGTAATCCTCTCACTTATCTGCCAAGCCTTGCCCCCAACCCCCTCCTTAAAATCTGCAAATGTCTGAGACCTCTCCTCTCTTAAGAGCCTCTCAGTAGGTTCTTTCTTTTGTATTTCCCTCTATCTTTCCAGATCTTACTCAGGGCTTCTCAGCGGGAGCGAACCAGATTAATTTCTCCACAGCTGGAATCTCAAGTGCTTATGGGATAATGACACCTCTGACCTTTCTCCCTTTTGGGAAGTACTTGAGTGTGCAGCTGTATGAGGCCTCAGTGCGGGAGAGAGTTTGAGCCCGAGAAGCTACCCTGGCAGGACAAGGCAGAAAAATACTGCATTTTCAGGACCACGTCCTTCTGAATCTCATTTGAAGATTGGATGTTTGCCAAGCACCTGCTTCTTAGGGATGCCGGGGGATTTAATGATACTCCCAGGAACCTGTAGGAATTAATGGGGCTTGTGGTGAAGTGCTCTGAACTCAGTGTTGGAACTTGAATAAAATAAATCATTATTGTATTTTCAGAACAACTAAGCTGTTTTAAATTTCATGTGCATGAAAACGCTAGAGCTGTGTTATTTCAGGAAGTGAAATGGATCCCACATTTATATCATGTGGTCATTAGTAAGTACCAAATTCATTAAAAAGCATTGGAGGTCTGTCTGAGCAGTACCTAATAAAATATGGTATACAGAAAGTGAGCAGGTACTTTGTCTCTTATTTGCCTGTTTGGTACTTTGTCTGTGTAGTGCTATATATAGTCCACCCTTAAAGTATTCTGCACCAGTGCTGCTCAAACTTGAATGTGCAAATAAATCACCTGGGGTGGGGAGTGTCTTGCTAAAATGCTGATTCTAATCCAGTGGTTTAGGGTGGGGCCTGAGTATATTCTTTTCTCATTCCCAGGTGATATTAATATTTCTGAACTACACTTTAAGTAGTTAGGTTCTGTGCACAAAGTTAAAGATTTCTCTTTGAAAATAGGAAGGTGGTGGTTAGCTTTAAGCTGGGACATTATTTTCCATTCTCTCTTTATCTAGACGCACACTCCTTAGAGTTTGTACAAGTCCCCTTTGGAGGACTACTATTTATATTCATTTGTAGTTACTCTAGCATTAAACTTTTAAAATCATGGCTGGAACTTCTCCAGGAGTTTGATTCCTATGTATTTTGTCAAATTTAAATGCTTAATTATTTCTTGGGACCTCCCTGGTGGTGCAGTGGTTAAGAATCTGCCTGCCAATGCAGGGGACATGGGTTCGAACCCTGGTCTGGGAAGATCCCACATGCCGTGGAGCAACTCAGCCTGTGTGCCACAACTACTGAGCCTGCGTGCCACAGCTACTGAGCCCACACGCCACAACTACTGAAGCCCGCGTGCCTAGAGCCCGTGCTCTGCATCAAGAGAAGCCACTGCAATGAGAAGCCTGTGCACTGCAACGAAAAGTAGCCCCTGCTCGCTGCAACTAGAGAAAGCCCGTGCGCAGCAATGAAGACCCAACGCAGCCAAAAACAAACAAATTTATGTAAAAAATAAATAAATAAATAAATAAATGCTTAACTATTTCTTGATTGAAGGTAAACATAACTCTTGACATAAAATCATTCTAGTAAATCCCATGTAGTAATCAGCCAGCTTGCCTCTCTGGTTCCTCATCTTTTACCCTACCATGGGTAGTGATTCTGAGATACTCCAAGTCAACAGGGTCACAGGTATGGGAATTTCCAAGGAGTCCTTCTAGGTCCTGGAAATGGGCCTGGGAGACGCAGGTGCCTGGACCCTGAATGGAAGCTACTGACTTGTCTCTGTATGGAGCTTCACAAAGGTGAATGCTGGTGTGAATGTGACATTATTCTTTGGTGGGAATCATGGCTTATGATGCTCTCTCTCCTTTTGTATTCACATCTATTTTTAAGTCTTAGTGGGTTTTTCCTTTCTAAGTGTCTTAGGTCATCTGTACCTATTTCCCTGGCTATCACCTGTCGTGGACTTTTCCCAGCATGATCCTATTCTGGGCCCTAATCAGGGCAAACCTGAATGACTAGACTATTTTGTGTCCTGGTCCTCTCCCTTCCCCCCCATCCCTCACATGAGTGTCAGATAGATCCTCTTCAGTAACGGATTTGATCTGGATTTGGCTCTAGTCCCAGCTCTTCCACTCACTATGAGACCTCAGGCAAGTTACTTAATACTACTGGACCCCATTCTCCCCATTTGTAAAGTGAGGGGCTGATTATCTCCAAGGTCTACCCTGCTCTGAGCCTTTGTTCGTGCCTTGCTTAGAAACCCAGTGTCTGTGGGAGTTTGTAGCAGATCTGATTTCCTTCACGTGCTCTTTTGGGCATGCTGCCAATCATTTGCATGTCCGAGTCACTTCTGCCACCGCCTCTTTTCTAGCCGAGGCAGCCACCTTGTCTTCACACCCAGCTTCAGCATTCTTCTGCTTCCGTGTCCTCTGCCATTTCCATGCTTTATTTCATTCAAAACTGTCTAAGCTTCTCAAAGAAGTCTTCCTTGAATTCTCCATTCAATGTTAGCTACTTCCCTGAATCACTAAGAGGGAGTCTGTAGTTGACATGCAATTTTGTTTACTTGGAAGTTCTCTTATCTGATGTGTATTTTAAAAATGTTTTTCCCTCCTCCTCACCCCAGCTTTCTTTTTTGCTTTGAATTAGCAGAGTAGGTACAATGAAATTTAAAAATGAAGCAGGTAGTTTGCCTTTTGCTGGAGTTTGGGGAAAATGAATGTAATGCTTTTAGCCATCTTCTCTCAAGGTCTCAAGGAAATCAGCTAGCTGGTTCTTCATCCTGGATTTTAAAGGTGCTTAAACACCCTATCAAATTTGAAAGTGTATCCTAAGTTCAAACTTCATTTTTTTTAAACAAATTTATTTATTTTATTTATTTATTTTTGGCTGCATTGGGTTTTCGTTGCTGCGCGTGGGCTTTCTCTAGTTGCGGCGAGCGGGGGCTACTCTTCCCTGCGGCGTGTGTGCTTCTTATGGCTTCTCTTGCTGCGGAGCACAGGCTCTAGGCATGCGGGCTTCAGTATTTGTGGCTCGCGGGCTCTAGAGCACCGGCTCAGTAGTGGCGCGCGGGCCCAGTTGCTCTGCAGCATGTGGGATCTTCCCGGACCAGGGATCGAACCCGTGTCCTGTGCATTGGCAGGCGGATTCTTTTTTTTTTTGGCGGTACGCGGGCCTCTCACTGTTGTGGCCTCTCCCGTTGCGGAGCACAGGCTCCGGACGTGCAGGCTCAGCGGCCATGGCTCACAGGGCCAGCCACTCCGCGGCAGGTGGGATCTTCCCGGACTGGGGCATGAACCCGTGTCCCCTGCATCGGCAGGCGGACTCTCAACCACTGCGCCACCAGGGAAGCCCCGGCAGGCGGATTCTTAACCACTGCGCCACCAGGGAAGCCCCCCAAACTTCATTTAAAAATTACTTCTAAATGCTCTTCCTTCTAGGAACACACTCAGCCACAAAACCTGACAAGAAGTTGCTAAGGACAATGATAAGAAATTTAAATTTTAAATAACTTCATCAGTGAGTAAAGCTAACAATTCTTTGAGAGCACCTGATTATTCTCAAGGGCAGCTGCTGATGTTGCCTGGAAATCAGGGATCAAAGATGTATATAACCTAATCCCCCTTCCTCATCTTTCTAGGAAGTGATGGGATGTTTACATGTTTCTTGATAAACGTTCTTTTTTTTTTTTGATAAACATACTTTAAACCAAAATGTGTGTTTAGTCAGAGCCTCCTTGGTTAGACTGTAAGCTTGGAGAGGGAGGGTGCTGTCCCTGTCTTATTCATCTCAGCAACTGACCTTTACAGGTTGTTGATTAACTTTGGGGTAACTTGTTGAAAATTGAAACCTTGATTTGTAATAATGCTGTGACAACTTTACTAGATCTTGTGCTAGGTATCAACTGTCCTTTGCTTTGTTTGGCCAAATAATGGAAGAGGTGAGCTTGTAGAAATCCTGTAAAATTTTAGCAGCTGGGTATGAGTCACCAAACATAAATAGGGCAGTTGTATGAAAGGGTGGCGGTTCCTGAATCAGTGGACTTAGGGGAAGGAAGAAGAGGAGGGGCCTGGGAAAGGATTTTAAATGATGGTTTTATTTGGTAAGAGCTTTTCTCTTGTCAGGAACATAATCCTAAGATTTTAAAGACTGACTCCCAGGCATCTTAGATGATGTAAGAGGTCTCATCTTGTCCTAGTAGAGACCTGATTTTCAAGAGGTCTCTTTTTCCTGTGGAAAGGGCACATGGCTAGATGGATTGACGTGCCTTCCTTGCTTATCCAGGTGCTGGGATTTTGTGGAACCCTAGCCTGGAAATGTGGGCATTTTAGTTAGCATTGTTTGGAGCACTCTATTAGGTCTTATTGAATCTTTACAATTTATCCATTATCTTCATCTTATAGACAGGAAAACTGAGATTAAGTAATTTATTTGTCCAAGGTCATTTGGCTAATGACCCAGGTTGCTTTGCCTGCAAGCCTGGTGCCCTTACATCCTTCTCTCTACAGCTGCCTTACCTTTCTCCCTCAATGTTTGAATAAGTCACATTAGTCACAGTATCAAACAGGGCAGCCTGGAACGCAGGACTGAGGCACTGTTGGGAGAAGAGGTGGCCTTGCCACCTCATCTCAGATTCTGTTCCTGACCATGTAAACATCTCTTAATTGTAAAAGCCAAACTCTCCCAGCTGAGGCTGCATTTCTCCCCTTCTTGAGGCCCTGGTGCGTGGCTGGTTTGGTCTGCTTGACAATCTCTAAGTCTCATGGAGTGGTGAATGCTGTCCAAAGTGCTTTGTTGAGTAGGACGTCGGTCATGCTGTGACCTATATGAGAATTATACATCTACAATTCAGAAAGGCAAGATAGTTTAAGAGGCCACCTTTCATGTCCAGGCTGCGTGGTATGTAGCGGTGAAGGACCAGAATTTGGAGGCAGAATGCCCGAGTTTGCATTCTCGCATCTGCCACTCTGTTGGGGCTACATGTCACTTGGGCATGGGGCTCAAACATCTTGGGACCCTCCCTGTAGCACAGACGTTGGAGGCAGACTTCCAGCATGGCAAGTTTCTAACATATCTGGACCTCTGTTTTCTTTCTCAAGTATCATCATAACTACCTCACATCTATCATTGTAAGTATCAGTAAATGTTACCCTTTTCTCTCCATTTCCTAATCTGTAAAATGGGAAGAAGAAAATCTAATTTATAAGATTATTAAAACTTGGTGAGCTGTGAAGATTTGAGTATATGTTACCATTATTTTGTTTTATTCCTCTTACAAAATGTTTGTAAAATCCCCTATGTTAATTGTGGTTTTTTTATACTTGAAGTATAGTTGATTTACAATGTGGTGTTAATTTCTGCTGTACAGCAGTGATTCAGTTATACATATGTATATTTTTATTTATTTATTTATTTTATGCGGTATGTGGGCCTCTCACTGTTGCGGCCTCTCCCGTTGCGGAGCACAGGCTCCAGATGTGCAGGCCCAGCGGCCATGGCTCACGGGCCTAGCTGCCCCGCGGCATGTGGGATCCTCCCGGACCGGGGCACGAACCCGTGTCCCCTGCATCGGCAGGCGGACTCTCAACCACTGTGCCACCAGGGAAGCCCCTATACATATATATATATATACATTCTTTTTTTTAATATTCTTTTCCATTATGGTTTATCATAGAATACTGAATATAGTTCTCTGTGCTATGCAGTAGGACCTTGTTGTTCAAAGGCCTTATGTTTTTCAATTTTCTAATTTTTTTGGCTGCATCTTGCGGGATCTTAGTTCCCGGACCAGGGATCAAACCCGGGGCCCCCTATCCACTGGACTGCCAGGGAATTCCCTCAAAGGCCTTACTTTTAAATGCAGTATAAATACAGTGGGTTTTGGAGGAGGTCCTGCTTCTCAAATCCCAGCTCTTCTCCTAGCCAGGTGACCATCGGCAAGTTATTTGCTCTAAGCCTCCTTTCCCTCCTCTGTAAAATGGGATAATACTGCCAACTTCTCTGCATTGTTGGGAATGAGATATTTGTCAAGGATTTAGCCTGTGGTGAAAACTCAGTAAAAGTTAGCCACTTTCTGGTGTTAATAATAAAGACCAGGAACAAAAGTTAATACTTAAAGAATAACGTAATTAATTGACTTAAATAATTTTAATTTATCTTTAAAGCCCCATGGGCAGTGAATCAGTTGTAATTTAGGAAAATGTCTTTGGAGGTCCCATGGGGTATTGACTCTATCTCCAAATTGTTTTCCTTTGTAATATAGTGATGCCTCAATTAAGGAATCCTGTAAGAACAGTTTAGTCAGGTATATTTAAAAAAAGATTCCCTTCCCTAAAAGGAACCCACACAAACCCGCTCCAGAGCTGCCTTCCACCATTTATAGACTGGAGCCCTCCCTGTGACTGAAAACCGAGTACAGCTTTTCTTAGACTCCAGGGGCGGAATTGTGGTCTGTCTTCAGGGGCGAACTCGTTCCCTGTGCTTTGCCTTCCTCCCCCTTCCCCCATGGAGTGATAACAGTTCCTACATTTACCTGTGGATAGCACTTTTCAAAGAGCCTCCATATGATTGTCTCCTTGAATCCCTGTCCCTTAAGGTGGGTGATACAGGTCTCTTTCCTATCTTTCTTCCTTTTTTGACAGAGGAAGCTGAGGTTATCTCATTTAACAAGCATCTGACTGCCAAGTAAGGGCGCTGCTTGTTAGTTGCTGGGGATGCGTATGAGGAGTTAAATGCCTGAGGAGAGAGAGGCTCAGAAACAGGCAATTTCAATGTAGGGTGCTGGATTGTGGTCCAGATGGCAGGCAAAGCTGCCATGGGCGAATAATGGAGTGGGCCCTGGCCCAGCGCCCTTGGCAAGGTGCTGATGGCTGAGCCCAGTCTGAAGGACCAGGGAGAGGAAGCATCATTGCAAGGAGTCTTGGTGTGTGGGCGGCATGAGAGCTTACTGTGTGCTAGGCTCTGTGCTAAGTAATTTTTTTTTTTTTTTTTTTTGCGATACGCGGGCCTCTCACTGTTGTGGCTTCTCCCGTTGCGGAGCACCGGCTCTGGACGCGCAGGTTCAGCGGCCATGGCTCACAGGCCCAGCCGCTCCGTGGCATGTGGGATCCTCCCGGACCGGGACACAAACCCACGTCCCCTGCATTGGCAGGCGGACTCCCAACCACTGCACCACCAGGGAAGCCCTGTGCTAAGTAATTTTTATCTTCACAGCACCTGTATGAAGTAGGTATTGGTACTATCCCCATTTTACAGGTAAGGAGCCTGAGGCTCAGAAAGGAAATGACTTGTGCAAGGTTATCTGGAAAATGGTGGAGCTGGGGTCCAAACCCAGGCAGTCTCATTTCGGAGTTCTGGCTCATAACCACCATATGCCGCTGGCCCTCTGCAGAGCTTGTCTGCTCCTCTCCTTGTAAGCTCCCGTTTCTAACAAGCCCCGGTTTGGTTTGGTCATAATGGCTAGCTCACTGATGGCCTTGATGCTGCACTAGTAGTTTGAAGTCTGTTCTGTAGGGGAACTACTGAGCTTTTTTTTTTTTTCTTCATTTGAGATATAATTGACATATAACCTGAAGTGTTTTAAACAGAGGAGTCTTATGATCAGATTTGTGCTTTAGAAATATTACTGTAGCAGCACTGATGAAGAGTAGCCACAGTGCAGTAGTTGGCTAGTCAGATTACCTGAGTTCAGCTCCTTGACACAATACTTGGTAGCTTTGTCATTTGGGCAGCTTACTTTCTGAACCTTACTTTTGCACCTCTGAAACAGGAGTAATAGTAATCCTTATTACAAACCTATGAGGTAGATGCTAAATGAGACGATGTATATGTAAAGCACTTAGAATACTGTATGTTGTAAAATAAGCACTCAGAAGTCAGTCTGTAAGACAATATTGTTTTGGATCTGGGGATGGTGTGGCTGGAGGTTTTGAGCTCCTTTGAGAGTTGTTGCAGTAATCGGATTAGAACTGATGGGAACCTGAACTGGGCAACCACTGGGCAATGGGAGAAACCTAGAAGTAGGTGTGACAAAATGGTGACTGAGAGTGAGATGCAAGGGTGATGCCCATGTTTCTAGCTTGGCACATTGGCCAGTCTTGGAGTCTTAAACTGTGATGGGAAGAAAAGGAGAAGGAACTTGTGAGGATAAGATGATTAGCTCAGTGAAGTTGAGTAATGTGCCAAAGGTTATTTAGCAAATATATTCTGGAGTCAAGCCTGGGCACTAGGCCCTTTCCATTGTTTCTGGGAAGATCCACTGATTTAACCAATTCATTCTCAGTAATTCGGAATGAACCTGTGTTTGCTGTCTGTCTGAATTTTAATTGTGGAAGGAAAAGGTTGGCTCTTAGAGAAAGTATTTCAAGTATCTGGGAAGAGGGTAAGGGAATTTTTTGGGGGGGCCTTTTTCTTTCTTCCTGCCTCCTTACTTTCCTCCCCTCTTCCCTTTGTTTCCTTCCTTACCCTCTCAAGTGAAAGAGGCTAATTCAGCTCTTTTAGTGTGACTTGGGCAAGGGCTGGAAGGAGTGGTAATGGTTGGCTTTAGACCCAGTCTTCTTTCTGTGTTGTTGAGGAGAGGATAGTGATGGAGGGGCCCTTGCTCCTACTTGAACCAACTTGTCACTTCCCTAGGACTAAAGATGTGCTCTTTTATGTTCATTGTGTTGGATACTATTTGTTAATATTGCATAATGATATTGACTGTAGTCCTTTGTGTCTGATGTCCTTTTTGCTAGTGCTACTACTATCACACAGCCATTTTATCACCAATATTGAATATTTAGTGTGTACTGTGCTAAGCACTTGACATCCATTAGCTTGCTTATCCTCAGAATCCCAGGACGTAGGGGTTATTAATCTGCTTTTATAGATGGGCAAACAAAGGGAGGCTCAGTGATTTTTCTCATCTTCACTTAGCCAGCAATGAGTGGAGCCAGAATTCGTCAGAATCTGAGTCTGAAACCTGTCTGCTCCCATCCCTAAGTACTCCCTGGCCTTCCTTCAAGACAGAACTTTGGCAGAGTCCCCTTGGAAGCTTCCTCCTGTGAGACGTAGGTGTCACTGGACCTGCTGATATTGTTTATGCTTTTCTGTAACAGTGGTGAGGGCTGCAGGGAGCATCTCCACCTCCTAGGCTCAGGGCTGTGTGGGGAGGGGAGCTCATTCCTTCCTGAGTCACCTTGCCTCTAGGACTTGCTCTCTACCTAGAATTCTCTTCCTCTGGATCTTCACATGGTGGTCTCCTTGTCATTTATTTATTTATTTTAAAGCTAGATTTATTTATTTATTTATTTGCTTATTTATTTATGTCTGCATTGGGTCTTCATGGGCTTTCTCTAGTTGCAGCGAGCGGGGAGTACTCTTGGTTACGGTGTGCAGGCTTCTCATTGCGGTGGCTTCCACGGCCTGTAGGCGCGCTGGCTTCAGTAGTTGTGGTTCGTGGGCTCTAGAGTGCAGGCTCGGTAGTTGTGTCTCATGGGCTTAGTTGCTCTGAGGCATGTGGGATCTTCCCGGACCAGGGATCGAACCTGTGGCCCCTGCATTGGCAGGCGGATTCTTAACCACTGTGCCACCACGGAAGCTCCTTGCCTTGTCTTTTAGATCTCTGCTCAGACCTCAGCTCCTCAGAGTTCTTTCTAACAGCCTTATCTAAGGTGGTCCTGCCGTGTCACTGGCTCACATTGTTTTATTGGGTTTTCCCCCACAGAACTTAGCCTCCCAGAAATGATCTTATTTGTATTTGTGTTTATCATGTTCCTGCCTTCCCCACTAGAGAACGGGGCCAGGGGTGTCTCATCCTCCCAGCATCTATCTCCAGCACCTGGCACATAGCAGGCACTCAGTAAATATTTATTGAATGAAGGAGGCATAAAGATGTTTTTTTTAGACATTTTTTAAAAATTTTTTATTTATTTACTTTTGGCTGCGTTGGGTCTTTGTTGCTGCGCGTGGGCTTTCTCTAGTCGTGTTCTCTAGTTGCGGCAAGCAGGGGCTACTCTTCGTTGCGGTGTGCGGGCTTCTCATTGCGATGGCTTCTCTTGTTGTGGAGCACGGTCTCCAGGCGCATGGGCTTCAGTAGTTGTGGCTCGTGGGCTCTAGAGTGCAGGCTTAGTCGTGGCGCACGGGCTTAGTTGCTCCGCGGCATGTGAGATCTTCCCGGACCAGGGTTCGAACCCTTGTTCCCTGCATTGGCAGGAGGATTCTTAACCACTGTGCCACCAGGGAAGCCTGAGGCATAAAGATTTAAGCTGGTCTTTCACTTGCAGTGTCCCTCAGTTTGAAAGGCACCGTCACCCTTTAATGGAGGTTGAATTTCAAGCCTGGTGTAAGCACTATTAGATTATTGTAAAGCCTGTTCTGTAGTTTCTGGTGGTTAGTAGCTGAGTAACATTCTTTATTTCATTTATTAGGCATCTGTTGAGTATCTGTCATTCCTTTCCCTAATGGAACTTAAAGTGTAGTCCTACTACGTTAGGTTTTATTTAAATATTCTCTTATTATTTTAAATATTTTTTAAAATTTTATTTATTTTTTGGTTGTGTTGGGTCTTCGTTGCTGTGTGCGGGCTTTCTCCTGTTGTGGCGAGTGGGGGCTACTCTTCACTGTAGTGCATGGGCTTCTCATTGTGGTAGCTACTGTTGTGGAGCATGGGCTCTAGGCACGCGGGCTCAATAGTTGTGGCTCGTGGGCTCTAGAGCGCAGGCTCAGTAGTTGTGGCACATGGGCTTAGTTGCTCCGCAGCACGTGGGATCTTCCCGGACCAGGGATTGAACCTGTGTCCCCTGCGTTGGCAGGCGGATTCTTAACCACTGTGCCACCAGGGAAGTCCCTCTCTTAGTATTAAACATGTAAGTTATATCTAGCTTCCCCAGCATTGTATGTAAAGAGCTATTTTTTTTTAATGTAGCTTAACCTTAAACAATTCTGTAATCTGACAATTTTTTTTTTTAAAGAAGATGTTGGGGGTAGGAGTTTATTAATTTATTTATATTTATTTTTGCTGTGTTCGGTCTTCATTTCTGTGCCAGGGCTTTCTCTAGTTGTGGCAAGCGGGGGCCACTCATTATCGCGGCCTCTCTCGTTGCGGAGCACAGGCTCCAGATGCGCAGGCTCGGTAGTTGTGGCTCACGGGCCTAGTTGCTCTGCGGCATGTGGGATCTTCCCAGACCAGGGCTCGAACCCGTGTCCCCTGCATCAGCAGGCAGATTCTCAACCACTGCGCCACCAGGGAAGCCCAAGAGCTATTGTTCTTTTCTCGTTTTCACAAATGATTTATTTTTATCCTGGACTGTATCCTTCTGATTGAAATTACTGGCTCCAAGTGTAGAAGCAATTTTACAGCTCGTTCCTTTTTTCCAGATTGAGGTATAAAATGATGGCCATGGTCAGGGCCTCAGGCAGTGGTTCAAGTGTTCCAGTTTTCTCACAGCTGGGCCATTCTTAGGTGTTGTCCTTTCTGAAAGATTAAATATTTCTGCTTGCTATATAACGGTGTAATAATTCTGTCACAACATTTGAAAAGCACCCAATTGCTTCATCTTCCTGTATTCAAACTATGTTTATGTCTAAAGGCATGAGTATAAGCATAGCATGGACTTTGGTAAGGGAAAGAGGAAGGGCCTTCAAGAAGTGGTTTATCTACCTCTGGAAAAATCCTGTTACCTGTGATAAGAGACATGTCTCCTGCCTTGGAGGACCTTGAAAGCCCCTCTGCACCTCGTTTCCTTTCTGTACAATGGGAATGTCACATTTAGTCCTAACTACATCATTTGGCAGTTGTGTAGGTCCAGAAAATAGTGTAAGGATGAAGGCCTTTTACATATTTAAATAATCTATTTTTTTAAAATATGAAGAAATACAAAGACGTAATTCAAAATTAAATTTTTACCAACTAGATAATCCCTGCTCACAATTAAAGTAAAAACAAAGAAGTACATTCGTTTTTTTTTGTTTTGTTTTTTTTTTTTTGCGGTACACGGGCCTCTCACTGTTGTGGCCTCTCCCGTTGCAGAGCACAGGCTCCGGACGCGCAGGCTCAGCGGCCATGGCTCACGGGCCCAGTCGCTCCGCGGCATGTGGGATTTCCCCGGACTGGGGCACGAACCCGTGTCCCCTGCATCGGCAGACGGACTCTCAACCACTGCGCCACCAGGGAAGCCCCATTCTTTTTTTTAATGTATTTTATTTATTTATTTATTTATTTATGGCTTCATTGGGTCTTCGTTGCTGCGCGTGGGCTTTCTCTAGTTGCGGTGAGTGGGCTTCTCATTGTGGTGGCTTCTTTTTGTTGTGGAGCACAGGCTCTAGGTGTGTGGGCTTCAGTAGTTGTGGCGTGTGGTCTCTAGAGTGCAGGTTCAGTAGTTGTGGTGTACGGGCTTAGTTTCTCTGCGTCATGTGGGATCTTCCTGGACCAGGGCTTGAACCCGTGTCCCTTGCATTGGCAGGCAGATTCTTAACCACTAAGCCACCAGGGAAGTCCCAGAAGTACATTCTTAAGGTTAAAAAATTCTAACAACACAGGGGTAAAGAATGAGAAGTTAAATTTTCATGCTCTATTCCTTTCGTTAAGGGAACTACTTAAAACAGTTATTTTCTTCCTTCCAAGAAATAATTTAATGCATATACTATAATAGATCTGTCTGTTTGCATTAAAGAGATAATACCAGACACGGGCCTCTACACCATGCCTGTTTTTTGTTTTTTGTTTTTTGTTGTTTTTTTTTGTGGTACGCGGGCCTCTCACTGTTGTGGCCTCTCCCATTGCGGAGCACAGGCTCTGGACGCGCAGGCTCAGCGGCCATGGCTCACGGGCCCAGCCGCTCCGTGGCATGTGGGATCTTCCCGGACCGGGGTGCGAACCCGTGTCCCCTGCATCGGCAGGCGGACTCTCAACCACTGTGCCACCAGGGAAGCCCCACCATGCCTGTTTTATTTGACAGTGTATCTTGTAGGTGGTTCCACATCAGCATCTACAGATTGCCATTTTTAAAAAAATTTAATTAATTAATTTATTTTTGTCTGTGTTGGGTCTTTGTTGCTGTGCGCAGGCTTTCTCTAGTTGCGGCGAGCAGGGGCTAGTCTTTCATTGTGGTGCGCAGGCTTCTTATTGCGGTGGCTTCTCTTGTTGCAGAGCATGGACTTTCTAGGCACACGGGTTTCAGTAGTTGTGGCTCACAGGCTCTAGAGCTCAGGCTCACTAGTTGTGGCACACGGGCCTAGTTGCTGTGTGGCATGTGGGATCTTCCCGGACCAGGGCTCGAACCCGTGACCCTTGCATTGGCAGGCGGATTCTTAACCACCGCACCACCAGAGAAGCCCAGCCATTTTTCCTTTTAATAGATGTACAACATTCCATTGTATAGGTGGCCATAATTCATTTAACTAGCCCTCTTTTTTTTTTTTTTTTTTTTTTTCCGGTACGTGGGCCTCTCACCACCGTGGCCTCTCCCGTTGCGGAGCACAGGCTCCAGACACGCAGGCCCAGTGGCCACGGCCCACGGGCCTAGCCGCTCCGCGGCATGTGGGATCTTCCCGGACCGGGGCACGAACCCGTGTCCCGTGCATCGGCAGGCGGACTCTCAACCGCTGCGCCACCAGGGAAGCCCTAACTAGCCCTCTTTTTTGATGGACATTTTAGCTGCAGAAATTACGAAACTATATTGTTCATCCTTACCGGTAACTTGGCAGACTTTGGGGATGTATCTGTCGGATAAGTTACTGGCAATGGGGACTCCTGGGTTGCAGGTATTTGCATTTTTGTAGATAGCGCCAAGTTGCCTCTAGAAAAGATTTTCCAATTTATGCTTCTACCAACAGTGTATAAGCATCTTTTTTTCCTCATCCCTGAAGACACTGGGTATTTTACCTTGAAATTTTTAGTCTGAGAATTGAAAAATTGTTATTTTGATTTGCATTTCCTTTAATTTAGGGTGAGGTTATGTGGATAATATAATATCACATGCTTATTAGACCTTTATATTATTCCCCGCTCCCCCCCCAAACCTCCCCCTTCCCTGGGAACCTGCCAGTTCTTATACTTTGCTCATTTAAAAAAAAAAAAATTATTTATTTATTTTTGGCTGCATTGTGTCTTCATTGCTGCACGTGGGCCTTCTCTAGTTGCGGCAAGTGGGGGCTACTCTTCGTAGTGGTGCGCAGGCTTCTCATTGTGACGGCTACTCTTGTTGTGGAGCACAGGCTCTAGGTGCGCAGGCTTCAGTAGTTGTAGCACGCGGGCTCAGTAGTTGTGGCTTGTGGGCTCTAGAGCACTGGCTCAGTAGTTGTGGTGCACAGGCTCAGTTCCTCCATGGCATGTGGGATATTCCTGGACCAGGGATCGAACCTGTGTCCCCTGCATTGGCAGGAGGATTCTTAACCACAGCGCCACCAGTGAAGCCCATACGCTTTTCCCATAAGTGAGTTGTTTAACTTTTTTCGTTCTTGGTTTGTATGCACTCTTGTTAATAAAGGAAGTTAGCCCTTTGGTCATATGTGTTGCAGTTATTTTCTCCCAGTTTGTTGTTTGTGAAAGTGCCCTTTAAACTGTATTACACAGTGTACCTTTAAAGTTTTCATTGTCATTGATACAGGGGCATTGACTGCAACTGCTGTATTTAAGGAAATAAACTGGGCTCTCTGTCTCCTGTGTAGCAGTGAGCTCACATTGTAGGAAAACTTGTATAAAAAAAAAATTTTTTTTTTGCCATGCTCCATGGCTTGTGGGATCTTAGTTCCCTACAGGGATCGAACCCATGCCCCATGCAGTGGAAATGTGGAGTCCTAACCACTGGACCACCAGGGAATTCCCTGTAGAGAAATTTGAATGTAAAGGAGTAGTTTGAAGTCCTGCCAAGGTCTTTAAGTGGAATCATTTGTGAATACAGATTGCATCAGATTTTTTCTCATAGTTTTTCTGGATGTCCTTACTAAACATATTTCCTTTTCCTATTCTGGAAGCTAGAGCTTTTTGGTAGAAAAAAACTAAGGCCCTGAAAAATGGGTAAGTTAAAAGCTACAGAATCTTAGCCCTCTCGCCTCTTGAGAAAAATTTGTGTTTAAAACTAAATGTGAAGCAACGAAGACCCAATGCAGCCAAAAATAAATAAGTAACATAAATTTAAAAAAATTAAAAAATAACCCTAAATGTTAGGAGTAAAAACATACTTCTTATGTAATCTTTTTAATTCCTGCTTTTGTCTTGAACTCTTCTTTATTCTTCAGTAGATTTGCCAAATTAAATTGAGACTTTGTGGTGATTGTCCCTCACCTTGCCCTTTGTTAGAGTTCGCTCATCTCTTCTCATATTTGTGTTTGTCTTCCTGGGTGGACTGGAGCTGCAACTGAGTTGGATTTCTGATTCCTGATTTCCAGCACAGTGCCTTACTGACAGTGCTCACTAATGGTTTGTTGAATGAATTAATGTGAAATTTAAAACAAACTCTGCTATCCCCAGAGGAGTGGAGGGAAGATTTGGGCATGGGTCATAAAAGCCAGATTAGTCCTTAGTCTTGTTCTGTGTGATAACAGGGAGTGAAGCTTCAGATAAGTGGCTCAGGGACTTCCCTGGTGGCAGTGGTTAAGCATCCGCCTGTCAATGCAGGGGATGTGGGTTCGATCCCTGGTCCGGGAAGATCCCACACGCCGCAGAGCAACTAAGGCTGTGCACCACAGCTACCGAGCCTGCGCTCTGGAGCCAGCATGCCACAACTACTGAGCCTGCGTCCCGAAACTACTGAAGTCCATGTGCCTAACATGCTCTGCAACAAGAAGAAGAAGCCACCGCAGTGAGAAGCCCACGCACCGCAAGGAAGAGTAGCCCCCACTCACCGCACAAAGCAGCCATAAACAAACAAACAAAACAATCAAACAAATAAATAAAATAAGTGGGTCAGAGTTACAGTGAAACAGGTTTCAGTTCATGATAAGGAAGACCTTCGACAATTCAGCCTCAGGAGGACTTGGTTTTCTTGAGCCATTAAGAATAATTTGCTCATTTTCATTCACTGTCTTGTTACCACACTCCTGTACTTTAATGGAAGGCATCCTAGGGAAGTTGTGTGGTAAAAGAATTAATTCAGAAATCAAGCAGATCTGGGCTTTTGTTCTGGGGCTGGTCACTTAGCACCTGAACCTTAGCCCAATTCTTTTTTTTTTTTTTTTTGCGGTATGCGGGCCTCTCACTGTTGTGGCCTCTCCCGTTGCGGAGCACAGGCTCCGGATGCGCAGGCTCAGCGGCCATGGCTCACGGGCCCAGCTGCTCCGCGGCATATGGGATCCTCCCGGACCGGGGCACGAACCCGTATCCCCTGCATCGGCAGGCGGACTCTCAACCACTGCGCCACCAGGGAGGCCCCTTTTCACTTTTTTTTTTTTTTTTTTTTTTTTTTTTAGCCCAATTCTTTAAACCTAATTTCTTCATTTGTGATAATAGAATTATTAGTAGCTACAAACTGTATAGTCCTTACCTTGTGCCAGTGTTCCTTAAATGGATTATCTCATTTAGTTTTCACACCCACTGCCTGGAAATAGGTACTATTATCACCATCCCCATTTTAGGGAGGGGAAACAAATTCAGAGGGGTTAAGTAATTTACCCAAATTCATTCAGCTAATAAAGGGTGGGGCTGAGTATTAAAGGCCAAGCATTTAATCCTATTACATTACACTATATTACATGACATCTGTAAAAGGGAGCTGTCTCCCTGCATGAAGGCTGATAAATACTAGCTGCTCTGGTGAGTTTTCTTTTTTTTTTTTGAATTAAAAAAATATATATATATTTATTTATTTTTGGCTGCATTGGGTCTTCGTTGCTTCACGCAGGCTTTTCTCTAGTTGTGGCGAGCAGGGGCTACTCTTCTTGCAGTGCACGGGCTTCTCATTGCGGTGGCTTCTCTTGTTGTGGAGCACGGGCTCTAGGTGCACGGGCTTCAGTAGTTGTGGCACGGGGGCTCAGTAGTTGTGGTGCATGGGCTTAGTTGCTCCACAGCATGTGGGATCTTTCCGGACCAGGGCTCTAACCTGCGTCCCCTGCATTGGCAGGCGGGTTCCTAACCACTGCGCCACCAGGGTAGCCCCACTCTGGTGAGTTTTCAGTGCCACTCTGTCTTTATTCTTGTCTGACTTCACCTTTTCATATAATCTGAGAGGCGAGACTATTACTTGGTATACATGAAGTCAAAAATAAAAAGATAATTTGAGGCGGTGTTGCTCCTAAGTCAAAGTGAAGACTCTTCTACTGATTGGATTTACTTACATCAGATTCATATCTCATTTTCCTGGAGAGTGTGAAGTATAGCCAGTCAAACATCTCACTCTCCCTTTGCTAGGGTCCATATAATCCAAATACTCTTATTTGACGTAGCTTTTCAGTTTATTAGGTTTCAGATTCCTTAGTTACAACTGTTAACCATTCCTTTATTGGTCTGATTTGCTTTGTGCGTTGTCCAATATCACCCCTTCAGAATGAGTTGTTTAATGTAATGGATAGCTCATCCTTTACATTACATATATTTTTTCTTATGGAAAATTTCCATTATGAAAAACAATAAGCTTAGGAAACTGTTTAAGAGGAAAAGATCACTTACAAACTTCTTTTTTCTTCCTGTGTTTTTTTTTTAAAGGCACATGAATTTTTATTTGAGCTCAAAGGGGTGTAATTTTACATCCTGGTTTTTCATGTAATATATTGCAAGAAAATGTGATGGTATTACACATTAGATGTGAGGACCCACTTTTTTTTTTTTTTCCATTTTTAATTTTTTTGGCCACACTGCACGGCTTGCGGGATCTTCATTTGAACCCGGGCCCAGGGCAGTGAAAGAAAGCTCTGAGTCCTAACAACTGGATGGCCAGGGAATTCCCATGAGGTGCCACTTTTGTGATTATTCCTCATTCATCCATTGCAAAGATTGCCCTCCTGGTATGAGGCAGATACTGCCCTGGCAGTGCAGGCTGTTGGGTTCCTAAGTGCAGTGGGAGAGAATTTACTCAGGGATAGCCTTGCTCTATGGAGGTCGCCTGCTCAAGTGCCCCAAGAACTCAGAGTGGCTACATCTCCATCAGAACCACCACTAGCCCCTAAAGATAAATTTTACTCATATAGAAAATGACCACCAATTCCAGTACCAAAAGGCTCGATTAAGAATTGGGAAAACATATCAATAAATTGTCAGAATGTACTCAAGAATGGGTAGAAATATAAATAAATCAAAAAATATATAAATAGATCAAAGAATGAATAAATAGATCTTTCTTGTCTAGCCTTCCAAAAGTAGGGCCAGAAATCAGCATTCAGATTTTTTTTTTTTTTGCAGTACGCAGGCCTCTCACTGTTGTGGCCTCTCCCATTGCGGAGCACAGGCTCCGGATGCGCAGGCTCAGCGGCCATGGCTCACGGGCCCAGCCGCTCCGCGGCATGTGGGATCTTCCCGGACCGGGGCACGAACCCGTGTCCCCTGCATTGGCAGGCGGACTCCCAACCACTGTGCCACCAGGGAAGCCCAGCATTCAGATTTTGTTCGCTTCCTTTGTAGCACTTAAAATTCATAGCAGTTACAGCTTGCAGTTAAGTCATTTGTCTGTTTACTGGCTACATTTTTGCTTTCCCCCGGTAGACTGGAGGCTTTATGAGGCCAGGAACTGCGTCTCTCTTGGTCTTGACGACTGTTTTCCTAAATCATCTCTCAGCAGGTATTTGTTGCATACTTCAGCAAATGATTAAATTTAGTTCTGAGAGTGATTGTTTTTTTGGTGTTCTGAGAGGTGCCCCTTATAGGTGAATTCTTGGTAAGCAGTGTCGAGGGAGGGTCTCCTTACAGTTCCAGAGACTACAGGATGCTGCATAATAGAGAAGGAGGAACAGTGGAGGACACACCTGTGTTAGGATGAGGGCAGGAGTAAAGGAGGGCGCTGACAGGGTTTCCTGGAGCTTTGTGTTTTGAATAATGCCTGTTTGTCTTTTCTGTGTAGTGAGTGTTACTCCACTCTGGGCAGACTTTGCCTAAGTTTCATAAATTTTAATTGGCTTTTTCAGGAGAATAAAGGCAGCCCCCGTTGATGACTGAAAATGACAAAGCATCCACCTAACAGACGAGGAATCAGCTTTGAAGTGGGAGCCCAGTTGGAAGCCCGGGACCGATTAAAAAACTGGTACTTTTACATTTTTCTGTTAATTAAATCCCTTCAGTAAAGGACTTTTGCCAGCACTGATAAAGAGGGGTAGCCTGGGCTTTTCTGTAGTGTTTTCCTGCTCCCTGACTCTTGGAAGGTGGAAGGAGACTTAAGTCTAGAGCTGTGGAATGTCCTTTGTCTTTGGTGCCAGGATCCCTGTGTCAAGGGGACCATCCTGTTATATTTGTTTCCCTTCTCTGCCTGTTCATCTGAAGGAGTTATGGGAAGAAGAAGCAGAAGTGGCTGCAGGGAAGGGAAGATTAATAGTGGCAGCTCTCTTGCTCTTGGCTGCCTGTCTGAAAGATCAGGGATAGAAGAATGAAGAAAAGGGGTTAGATTGGAACAGCTTGTGTGTCGTGAACAACTTCTGTTTTCTGGGTGTGTTGTTGTACAGTTGAAACTCAGTCATCACATTTTAGGGATGATTAGATTCAGAGGCTGAGAGGTTGTAGTCCCAAATTTGTCATTGACTTGTGACCTCTGGCTGGTAATTAACCACTTTGAGCATCAGCTTCCTCTGTAAATGTGGGTACTAGTAATATTGACCTCACAGACTTTTTTCTGAGAATCAAATAATAGGATATGTTGGAAAAGGCCTTATAAACTGTAAAATGATGGTTGTTGTTGGGGATACCCTAGAATTTAGTCACTTGTTAATGCTTAAGGTGAAAGTGGGAGTTTCAGAACTCAAACCTTTCTGTGAATTTTCATAAGGAAGAGTGTAGTGCTCTTTTTTTTTTTTTTTTTTTTTTTTTTTTGCGGTATGTGGGCCTCTCACTGTTGTGGCCTCTCCCGTTGCGGAGCACAGGCTCCAGACGCGCAGGCTCAACGGCCCAGCCGATCCGCGGCATGTGGGATCTTCCCAGACCGGGGCACGAACCCGTGTCCCCTGCATCGGCAGGCGGACTCTCAACCACTGCACCACCAGGGAAGCCCGAGTGTAGTGCTCTTGAGGGTTATCTCAAAATAGGCTGACCAGCTCCTGGGGTGTAGGAAGAGAAGACGGGAAGGGAAGCAGGGGAAATGCCTGGGGTAGAAAGTGTCTCTGCTGCCTTTTGGGGCTGGGAGATTTGATATAAAAATTAGAGACACTTTGAACACCTAGTTGTTTTTAGGCTGTTTGTATTTCTATAATTATTTCCCTTTGGTTTCCCTCAGTATTTTTTTAAGGCAGCTTAATCAAGAGAAAGAATTGTTTTTAAATTTGGGGGAAAAAATAAAATATAGAAAAAGTTTAAAAGTACAGCTAACTATAAAATAATCTGTGTACTTATCACTTGGAATTACTGAATATTAACACTTCTATTTTACTTATATTTTAAAAAATAAAGGACATAAAACGTTTCTGGTATAATGGAAGTACCTTTTATACCCTTCCCAATTGAATTCCCCTCCTGCATTCCTTAGAGGCAACGAGCATCCTGTAGTTAGTTCTGTCCTTTCTCTCCATGTTTTACATTTTTACTGTATGTATCCATAAATAATACTAGTTTGCATCACTTTGGGTATTTTTGTTTTTGTTTTTTGCGGTACACGGGCCTCTCACTGCTGTGGCCTCTCCCGTTGCGGAGCACTGGCTCCAGACGCGCAGGCTCAGCGGCCATGGCTCACGGGCCCAGCCGCTCCGTGGCATGTGGGATCCTCCCGGACCGGGGCATGAACCCATGTTCCCTGCATCGGCAGGCGGACTCTCAACCACTGCACCACCAGGAAAGCCCCTCTTTGGGTATTTTTTAAAAATTCCTATAAGTGGTCTCATTGTTTGTTTCTCTTCTATATTTCATGTTTTTGTGATTTACCCATATTGATATGACATATTCATCCTAATTTCTTATTTATTTATTTATTTTTGGCTGCGTTGGGTCTTCATTGCTACATGCGGGCTTTCTCTAGTTGTGGAGAGGCTACTCTTCATTGCGGTGTGTGGGCTTCTCATTGCGGTGGCTTCTCTTGTTGTGGAGCATGGGCTCTAGGCGTGTGGGCTCAGTAGTTGTGGCTCGCGGGCTCTAGAGTGCAGGCTCATTAGTTGTGGTGCATGGGCTTAGTTGCTCCGCGGCATGTGGGATCTTCCCGGACCAGGGCTCAAACCTGTGTCCCCGGCATTGGCAGGTGGATTCTTAACCACTGCGCCACCAGGGGGGTCCTGTGTGCAAGTTTCTATGTGGACATAACTTTTCGACTCATTTGGGTAAATACTAAAGAGTGTGATTACTGGATCATATGGTAAGAATATGTTTAATTCTGCAAGAAACTACCAAATTGTCTTTCAAAGTGGCTGTACCATTTGACATTTCTACCGCCTAGGAATGAGAGTTCATATTGTTCCACATCCTTGACAGTATTTGGTGTTGTCAGTGTTTTGGGTTTTGGCCATTAAAATAGGTGTATAGGGCTTCCCTGGTGGCGCAGTGGTTGAGAGTCCGCCTGCTGATGCAGGGGACACGGGTTTGTGCCCCGGTCCGGGAGGATCCTACATGCTGTGGAGCGGCTGGGCCCGTGGGCCATGGCCGCTGAGCCTGCGCGTCCAGAGCCTGTGCTCTGCAACGGGAGAGGCCACAACAGTGAGAGGCCTGCATACCGCAAAAAAAAAAAAAAAAAAAAAGGTATATAGTAGTATCTCATTGTTATTTGAATTTGCTATTCTCTATTGAAATATGTGGAATATATTTTCATATACTTATTTGCCATCTGTATATTTCTTTGGTGAGGTGTTTGTTAAGGTCTTTTGTCCATCTTTTAATTGGTTGGTTGTTGCTTTTATTTTTTTGTTGGTTGTATTCTTATTGTTGAGTTTTAAGAGTTCTTCGTATACTTTGGATAACAGTTCTTTATCAGATGTTTCTTTTGTAAGTATATGGGATTTAAGGCCATGAGACTGGATGAGCTTTCTAGGGCTGCACTGTCCAAAAAAGTAGCCACTAGCCACAAGTAGCTCTTTACATAAAATTAATTCAGTTCCTTAGTCACCCTAGGCACATTTCCAGCGCTCAGTGGCTAGTGGCTACCGTATTGGAGAAAGGAGACATAGAAAATTTCCACTGAGAAGGTTCCATTGGACAGTGCTGATTTAGGGAGTCAATATAGATAAAAAGGAGGATTGAGCCCTGGTTCCTTCCAGTGTCAAGATGTTAGCAGATGAAGAGGAACCAGCAAAAGAAACTGGGAAGGAGTGACCATTGAGGCAGGAGGAAATCCATGGGGGTGTCTAGAGCAGCGGTCCCCAACCTTTTTGGCACCAGGGACCGGTTTCGTGGCAGACAGTTTTTCTACAGACCCTGGTTGGGGAGGGGGTGATGGCTCAGGTGGTAATGGGAGCAATGGGGAGCGGCAGATAAAGCTTCGCTCGCCAGTCCGCCACTCACCTCCTGCTGTGCAGCCTGGTTCCTAACAGGCTGCGGACGGTAACGGGGCGGGGGAGGGGTGGGGGGGACATGACCCCTGCTCTAGAGGACAAGTGGAAAAGGTGTTTCAAGAAGCAGTGAGTAATCACTTCAATCTTGTGATGCTGGTAGTTCACATAAAATGAGGATTGAGTGACTGTTGACTTGGTTACATCAAGGTTGTGGATGACCTTGACAAGAATTGTTTTAATGGAGCAGTGGGGACAAAAACCCTAATTGGCATGGGTTCAGGGAAAACAGGAGAGAAGGAACTGTGATGTGATGCGAAGTGGGAGGAATTGGCCATTGATAGGAGCAGATAGTTCATTTATTATAAGGGGAAGAGGGAAACTGGGTATATAGGTAGAGATGAAGGTTTACTTGTAGAGTTGGTGATGGGAGCATGTGTTTTTTTGTATTTTTAAATTGAGGTATAATTTACAAACAGTAAAATTCACTCTTTTCAGCATACAGTTCCATGAAGTTTGCCAAACTCATACAGTCATTCATGCATGCACCACCATAATCAAAATGTAGCATTTTTATCACCCCACAGAATTGACTTGTGTTCCTTTGTAGTCAACCTCTCCTGCAGCCTCCAGCCCTTGTCACCTACTGATCCGTTCTCTGTCCATATAGTTTTGCCTTTTCCAGAATGTCGTATAAATGGAGTCATGCAATATGTAGCCTTTTAAATTTGGCTTCTTTCACTTACAATGCATTTGAGATTCATCCATATTTTTGTATGAATCAGTAGTTCCTTTTATTGCTGAGTAGAATTAAATTGTATGGATGTATAGTTTATCTATTTACCTATTTGAAGAAATGAATTGTTTCCAGTTTTTGGTGAATATGAATGAACATGAATACAGATTTTGTGAGAACGTAAGTTTTCATTTCTCTTGGATAAATATCAAGGTGTGATTGCTGGGTCATATGTTAAGTGTGTGTTTGACTTGATGAGAAACTGCTGAACTGTTTTCCAGTGTGGCTGTTCCATTTTGCATTTCTGCCAGCAGTGTATGAGAGTCCCAGTTGCTCTGTATCTTTGCCAGCCCTTAGGGATTCTTTTCTTTCCCTCTTTTTTAGTTTTTATTTTTAAAAGTGAGATATAATTTACATACCATTCACTCTTTTGAAACATACAAGTCAGTGGTTTTTAGTGTATTCACAAAGTTGTACAACCATCACCAGTCTCTGATTCCAGAACATTTTCATCACCCCAAAAAGAAACCTCATACCTATTAGCAGTCATTTCCCTTCGTTCTCTCCAGCCCTAGGCAGACACTAATTTACTTTCTGTCTCTGTAGATTTGCCTATTCTGGGCATTTCATAGAAACCAAGTCAAATAATACGTGTTCCTTTGTGACTGGCTTCTTTCACTTAACATGGTATTTTCAACATTCATTTGTGTTATAGCATATATCAACATTCTTTCTCATGGATGAATAATATTCCATTATATGGATATACCATATTTTGTTTATCCATTCATCAGTTGATAAATATTTGTATTATTTTCGCTTTTTGGCTATTGTGATTAATGCTGTTATGAGCATTTGTGTATGAGTTTTAGTGTGGACCTATGTTTTCATATCTCTTGGATATCTACCCAAGAGTGAAATTGATGCATCATATGGTAATTAGCCTGTTTAAGCTTATGAGGAACTGCAAACTGTTTTCCACAGCGGCTGTACCATTTTACATTCCCACCAGCAGTGGGAATTCTTTTTTGATTGTTTTTATTTTTTAAGTGAAATAAGTAAAATCTTCAGCTGAGATCTTGGTCTTGGGTTTGAGGAAAGAAGATAAGGTATGCAATACCATTTAGGAGAGTGAAGAGGGATAGGATGTGAGAAATGTGGTAGGATTGCTGGTGCCCTCAAGTGCCACTAGGGTCCATTGGAAGTTGGTGGTCATAAAGTTTTTCTGATAAGCTTCAGTAAGCTTTTTACCTTACAGTAGTTTTAGATTTACAGAAAAATTCCAAAGAAAATACAGAGAGTTCCCATCTGTATGTACACCCAGTATTTTTCTTTTTCTTTCTTTCTTTTTTCTTCCTTCCCTCCTTCCTTCCTTCCTTCCTTTCTTTCCTTCTCTCTCTCTCTCTCTCTCTCTCTCTCCCCCCTCCCCCTCCCTCCCTCCCTCCCTCCCTCCCCCCCTTCCTTCCTTCCTTCCTTTCTGGCTGCATTGGGTCTTTGTTGCTACACGAGGGCTTTTCTCTAGTTGCAGCGAGTGGGGGCTACTCTTCATTGCGGTGCGCGGGCTTCTCATTGCAGTGGCTTCTCTTGTTGAGGAGCACCTTTAGAGGCCCCTTGGAGCCTCCTTGGCTCCTCTCTTCTACTCCATCACCTAGGACATCAGCTCATCCTGTCAGATCCACTTGCAGAATCTATCCTGACTCTGACACTGGCTGCCACCTTCACCCTCCTGCTGTGGCCCAGTCTCCCATTGTGGATCTCGTGAACCCCGGCAGTGGCTGCCTAACTGGTCTCCTGCATCCTTCTGGACTCCTCCTCCTCAGGCTCTTTTCCACTCAGCAGCCAGTGGTACGCCCTGGAATTTTAAAACACTTTTTTGATAATGATTTTTATGGCAGTTTACAGTTGTAAGACATTGAATTAAGAAGAGAGAAAAGATGCTACTCCTTAAAAATGTTTATTTTTTATTTTTTAAAATACTTCTTTCTTTAGGCTGTGCCGGGTCTTAGTTGTGTCACATGAGATCTTAGTTTCGGCATGCACGCGGAATCTAGTTCCCTGACCAGGGATCGAACCCAGGCCCCCCGCATTGGGAGCCTGGAGTCTTACCCACTGGGCCACCAGGAAAGTCCCGAAAATGTTTATTTTTAAAGAAGTTTTGTAGAGCTATAATTTATTTTAGAGTACACATATTTTGTGTGTGTAGCTTGATGAACTTTTATACATGGATATACCTGTGTAATCACCCAGATTAAGAAATAGACATTCTGGGCACCTCAGAAGACCGTTTTTCCCATACCCAGTCACGCAGCCACCCTCACCCGCAGGGGAACCACTATTTGTGGCCATGCATTTAAAGTGAGACCCATCAGGGACTTCTCTGGTGGTCCAGTGGTTAAGACTCTGTGCTTCCAATGCAGGGGGCTTGGGTTCCATCCCTGGATTGGGAACTAAGATCCCACATGCCACACGGGGCTGCCAAAAAAAAAAAAAAGGAAAATAAAGTGAGACCCCTCACTGTGTGTGTATTCTCCAGCATAATCAGGTGCCTGGGTGCAGGAGTGGAGAATGTGGAGATTCTGATTTGCCTACAGTTGGGGTTTGTCCAGGCAGGTATGATGGAGGGCGAGAGGGGCCAGGGAGTTGAGGGTATATGCAAGGAAGTGAGATTAAAGGATAAGATTTCCAGGATAAGACTGAAGTGTGAGAGCAGGCAGAAGGGACAGTGTGAGCAAAAAGAGTTCAAAGAATGTGGTGTGTTCTCACAGTCTGGAGAGGGGACAGATCAGGAGTGGTGGGAGACTGGGCTAAAAAGGAAGATTTTAAGCAGGAGAGAGGCATGGTCAGATCCCTTGTAGGAACAGAAAAGTGGTGGTGTTTATTCAGTCACCAAACATTTATTGAGTGTCTCTGTATCTGGTCCTTTGCCAGTACTGGTAGAGGGGTATAGGAGTTAACCTGGATGTACTGACTGTTCAATTGTGAGAAATGATCAGCTTAGAGAGGAGAGGTGAATTCAAGACATTTCCTGAGTTAGAAGTGCCCGATGTTGATTAATGGAAGTGGTGAAGGGGTAGGAAAAGAGTTAAGGCATCCAAAACAGCACAGTTTTTCTGCAGCTTAATAGTCAGCCCTTTGTTTTACACTAAATACAATTTCCATCTCCATCCCCTCTCCACAAAGGCTGGAGATGGCTTAGAATGTTACTTTTGTGCATAGAAGTAGTTTGCTTCTGGTGTGTGCCCTGAGCCAGGAATAGAGAGGTACACTCTGATTCTTGAAGTAAATGATTGCTGTATGTTTGCAGAAAGGCTCTTTATATAGGGAAGAATCTGGAAGCAGCCTGAATGCCCAAACCTTGGGGGAAAGTTTAGGCAAATTATGGGCTACCACCAGGTAGACCATTAGGTAGCTAACACAAAAGATACCTCTGTGGACCCGTGTTACTACAAGCATGTTTGCGTGTGAAGTCAGATTAAGAGCAGAAGGCTCTTCACTGGGTTTAGTGAGAAGATTTGGATACTGATCTTGGTTACACCTCTTCCTAGTCACTCTCTTTGAGCCTCCATTTCCAGAAATGTAAAATGGGTGCAGTGATAATAACAGTTCCTTAAGCCCTCATGGGATGGTGGTAAAGATCCTGTGAGATACCTTATGTAAAAGCAGTTTATAACCCCTAGAGTAAACTACACACATTGGTTATTAGTAGCCATGTGAGTGAATGCTGACCGGTTGGAGTAGGAAATCAGAGGGAAATTGTTATCGTTTCTGTTCCTCTTTTTCCCCCTGTAACATTTCTTCAGTTTGTATTTTTGGTGTGTATGTGGGGGGACCAAACAGATTTCTGCCAGGCACTGTCTAGCTGCTCTAATTTAAGCATGTGCACAGTGTGCGGTGTTGGGCAGCTTAATTTTGCACAGAAGCAGCCAAGACTCTGAGCAGCAGCAAGCCTTCCTGGGACTTGAGGTCATATATTGTGGACAAGCCAATGTTGTATTTCTGTGTCAGACCTGGACTATTCTTTGCCTTTCTGGACATGCAGGTGGAGTTATTCCCTTTTATTTGGTGTGGGTTTCACTGTCCCACAGCCCTCTCCTTTCCTTGGTGGAGCCCTAGGGGAGACTGGCTTATCTGGTAGTTTAGAGTAGTGTGTCTCAAACTCAAAAAAATATAGGGACCTCCAACCTAAGTACTATCTGTGGATCCCACTTTTAGTAGCATTGGGGCAAAATGCTACTATGTTAGTTATTTATTGCTGTGTAACAAATTTTCTCAAAATTTAGTGGCCTAAAACAACACCAAATATTATCCTTTCAGTGTGTGGATCAGGAATTCAGGAGCAGCCTAATGGAGGGTTCTAGGCTGAAGTCTTATGTTTGTCTTAAGCTGGTGCTAGTCGCTGGTGGGAGACTTCTGGTTGCACATGGACCTCTCCATAGGGCATCTAAAATGTTCTCGTGACACCACACCTGGCTTCCCTCAGAATGGGGAACCCAAGAAGCAGCAGTGCTTCGTGTGCGTGTATGTGTGTTAAAATATACATAACATAAGGTTTACCATTGTAACCATTTTAAGTGTATAGTTCAGTGACATTAAGTGCATTCATATTGTTGTATAACCATCACCATCACCCATCTCCAGAACTAGGTATGTATGTATGTATGTATGTATGTATTTAAAGTGTAGTTGATGTACAGTATTATATAAGTTACAGGTTTACAATATAGTGATTCACAATTTTTAAAGGTTATGGTCCATTTGTAGTTATTATAAAATATTGGCTATATTCCCTATGTTGTCAGAACTTTTTCATCTTCCCAAATGGAAACTCTGTACATATTAAGCAGTAACTCCTCATTCTCTTCCCCCACCAGCCCCTAGCAACCACCATCCTACTTTTTTTTTTTTTAAATTTTTTTCTTTATTTATTTATGGCTGTGTTGGCTCTTTGTTTCTGTGTGAGGGCTTTCTCTAGTTGCGTCAAGTGGGGGCCACTCCTCATCGCAGTGCGCGGGCCTCTCACTATTGCGGCCTCTCTTGTTGCGGAGTACAGCTTCCAGACGCGCAGGCTCAGTAATTGTGGCTCACGGGACTAGTTGCTGTGCGGCATGTGGGCTCTTCCCAGACCGGGGCTCGAACCCGTGTCCCCTGCATTGGCAGGCAGATTCTCAACCACTGCGCCACCAGGGAAGCCCCATCCTACTTTTTGTTTCTATGAATTTGACTACTCTAAATCATGCAGTATTTGTCCTTTAGTGATTATTTCATTAGTATAATGTTTTCAAGGTTCATCTATGTTGTAGGGTATATATAAGAGTTTTATACTTTTTTAAGGCTGAATAATATTCCATTGTGTAAACATATCACATTTTGTTTATCCATTCGTCTGTCGATGGACACTTGGATTGCTTCCAATTTTTGGCTGTTATGGATAATGCTGCTATTGAACATTGATATACAGATAACCGTTTGAGTCCCTGCTTTCAATTCTTTGGGGTGTTTGCCCAGAAGTGTAGAATTGCAGCACTTTTTATGACCCAGACTTGAAGTCCTCCACCATCACTTCTGCCACATTCTATTTGTTAGAAATGAGGCCACATTCAAGGGGAGGATAATTAGTCTCCACCTTTGGAGGGAAGGAGTGCCAAATTTGCAGATGTCTTTTAAAACCACTACAGCTACCTTTTGAGAGTGATCATATAATGCCAGGTTAATAGCAAACACACACTGAAATTCTTTAGTAGTACTTGATTATATGGTGGTCATCTTTTTTTTTTTTTTTTTTTTTTTTTTTGCGGTATGCGGGC
The DNA here is from genome assembly GCF_964165515.1 of Mesoplodon bidens. Taxonomy (NCBI): domain Eukaryota; kingdom Metazoa; phylum Chordata; class Mammalia; order Artiodactyla; family Ziphiidae; genus Mesoplodon; species Mesoplodon bidens. Next base: position 23,701,215 of record NC_138171.1, on the reverse strand, counting down.
CTCTCACTGTTGTGGCCTCTCCCGTTGTGGAGCACAGGCTCCGGACGCGCAGGCTCAGTGGCCATGGCTCACGGGCCCAGCTGCTTCGTGGCATGTGGGATCCTCCCAGACCAGGGCACGAACCCGTGTCCCCTGCATCGGCAGGCGGACTCTCAACCACTGCGCCACCAGGGAAGCCCATATGGTGGTCATCTTGATTAGTGCATTTCAACCTTTTTCATGTTGTTGCTCACCTGTAATCCATTTGTGGCATCTCAGCTGGGAAGCTCTAATAAAGATGGTTTAGATTATGGAAAAGCACAATAAAACATTCCTTAAGGAGACCTTGTGGACCACCAGCTCTGTGTTCACTAACACCCAGTGGTCCGTGGAATCCATAAGGTTCCTGCATAGTTCTCTACACAGAGTTGCTGTTTCTTTTCTCACCTTCAGTTTCCTGTACTTCCTTATCTTCCTTTGTGCTTCTCTTCCTCTGTACCTATGCTGATTTACTTATATTACACCCTCTCCCAGAAACACTCTTCAGTCTCGTTGCCTCCTTCATCACCTGGAAAATGCCTATTCATCTTTTAGGATTGAGTCAAGTGTCTCCTTTTCACTAGTTGACTTGGCCCTCCTTCCTCAGCCTCCTTCTTCTCCCCCTCTGCCTTAGAACTAGCCTTTTGCTCCTTGGTACCCTATTCTACCTAAGTAGTCATCTGTAGTTGCACCTGTGATGCTTTATTACAGTTATTTGTGTGTATAGTTATACATTTATTCCTCCTGAGGATACTGCAGTAAGAGATAGATGTCTTTAGGGGTGTCTATAATATCCTGGGGAAGCAGGCCATATAAACATAAACAGGTAAACAGAGGAACAAATGAAATAATTACAGATTGGGTCGAGTGTTATTTGTGAAGGAAGCAAGCAGGAAACTGACACAGATTGGAAGGAGAAGGAGGCTACTTGAGATAGTCAGGGATTCTGAGGCTGCAGGAGGGTCAGGCTGTTTCCTGGGAAGAGTGGGCAGGGGAAAGTGATTCAGGTGAAGTGAACATACCCGGTATGGGAAGGGAGTATATGTCTGAGGAAATGAAAAGCCCCCGTGCCTTGTAACATTGTCTTCCTGCCTCTGTCAGCTGTTGTGATCACATGACTTTATAGATTTTGCTCTGTATTTCCAAACCCTGGTACACTTCCTGGCCCAGAGTGGGTACTCAGAAAATGTCAGGGGAATTGATGAATTTCCCTTTCTCTAATTTTTTTTTCCTTTCTCTAATTTTTGTCATTCTCCGTGTGTCTTTACATTTGATTGGCACACTGCCCTTCTGTGGCTTCTTGGTTTAGTGACCAATTATATCACTTGCTTAAGATAAGGTCACCATAGTAACCTAAATTACTATGAAGTTTAGGTTATCCGACCTTTCCAAGTTGAATTTTATTTTATTTATTTATTTTTTGGCTGTGCTGCATGTCTTGCGGGATCTTAGTTTCCCAACCAGGGATTGAACCCAGGACATGGCAGTGAAAGCACCAAATCCTAACCACTAGACCACCAGGAAACTCCCCCAGGTTGAATTTTATTTTTATTTATTTATTTTAATTTTTTTTCTGCAAATTTTTTAGTTTTTTTTTTAATTAATTAATTTTATTTATTTATTTTTGGTTGCATTGGGTCTTCGTTGCTGTGCCTGGGCTTTCTCTAGTTGGGGCAAGTGGGGGCTACTCTTCCTTTTGGTGCACAGGCTTCTCATTGCGGTGACTTCTCTTGTTGCGGAGCACGGGCTCTAGAGCGCAGGCTTAGTAGTTGTGGCACACGGGCTTAGTTGCTCCGCGGCATTTGGGATCTTCCCGGACCAGGGCTTGAACCCATGTCCCCTGCATTGGCAGGTGGATTTTTTTTTTTTAAATTTTATTTATTTATTTATGGCTGTGTTGGCTCTTCGTTTCTGTGTGAGGACTTTCTCTAGTTGCGGCAAGTGGGGGCCACTCCTCATCGCGGTGCGTGGGCCTCTCACTATCGCGGCCTCTCGTTGCAGAGTACAGGCTCCAGGCGCGCAGGCTCAGTAATTGTGGCTCACGGGGCTAGTTGCTCTGCGGCATGTGGGATCTTCCTGGACTGGGGCACGAACCCATGTCCCCTGCATTGGCAGGCAGACTGTCAACCACTGCGCCACCAGGGAAGCCCGGCAGGTGGATTCTTAACCATTGCGTCACCAGGGAAGTCCTCCTACCAGTGTTTCTTTATTTAATATTTAAGCAAAAGCAAATATACGGTGTATTCTTATTTTCCGCTTTTGTAACACAAAAGGTATAAGATATGCATGATTTTATAGCTTGACTTTTTAAAATTTGGAAATCTTTGTCAATTCATAGTTTGTTCTCATTTTTTTTTTTACAGCTGCATAATATTCTGTTTTGTGGATGTGCCAAGCAGCATATAAATCCAAGAACCATGAAGCTACTGGTTGATATCAGCCCGTTAAATATTTTTCAAAACTTTTAATTTAAAAGTATTTATTTGGGCTTCCCTGGTGGCGCAGTGGTTGAGAGTCCGCCTGCTGATGCAGGGGATGCGGGTTCGTGCCCCGGTCCGGGAAGATCCCACATGCCGTGGAGCGGCTGGGCCCGTGAGCCATGGCCGCTCAGCCTGTGCGTCCGGAGCCTGTGCTCCGCAACGGGAGAGGCCACAACATGAGAGGCCCGCGTACCGCAAAAAAAAAAAAAAAGTATTTATTTTTGCTTACACAGGTACTTTGTGACTAAATCCTTGTAAAAATTAAAACCACAAGCAAAAGTCTCTTGGCTATTCCCAATCCCTCTCCTCCCCAGAGCTAAGTTTTGTTTCAGTTTGGTTTTTAATGTCTGCTCCTTTCTGGCTAGCATTTCCATTAGAAATGTGACTCCCAGCTGCAATGTTAGTTTGGAAACTAGAGTCTCATCAGTAGCTGTTAGTTACATGTTGAAGCTGGAAACTCTCTCTCCCCTTTTCTGTCTATATAGATTCCATTCACATCTCCTCTTTTGTTAACCTTGCTGCATCTTCTCCAGCTTCCTTTATGGTTGTTCCAGTATTTGGGTTGAACCAGATAAAATTACTATTTTTGTCAGTAAAAAGCAGTTGATTATCAGCTGTTTCATGTGGTTCCACCATGTAGGTTTTTTTTTTAATGTAGTTTTTTTTTTCTTAATTTTATTGGAGTATAGTTGATTTACAATGTTATGTTGGTTTCAGGTGTACAGCAAAGTGATTCAGTTTTTCATATACATATATTCTTTCTTTTTTGGATTCTTTTCTCATACAGGTTGTCACAGAATATTGAGTAGAGTTCCCTGTGCTATGCAGTAGGTCCTTGTTGGTTCTAGTAGTTTTTTTTTAATAAAATTTTTTATACAGTTTTTAAAGGTTACTTTCCATTTATAGTTACTACAGAATATTGGCTGTATTCACTGTGTTGTACAGTACATCCTTGAGCCTATCTTACACCCAGTAGTTTGTGCCTCCCACTCTCCCATCCCTGTATTTCCCCTCCCCCGACCCATACCACTAGTTTGTTCTCTGTATTTGTGAGTCTGCTTCTTTTTTATTACATTCACTACTTTGTTGTATTTTTTAGATTCCACATGTAAGTGATATCATGCAATATTTTTGTCTCTGTCTGACTTATTTCACTTAGCATAATGCCTTCCAAGTCCATCCATGTTGCTGCAGATGGCAAAATTTCATTCCTTTTTTCTTTTTTAAATAAATTTATTTATTTATTTTTGGTTGTGTTGGGTCTTCATTGCTGCACACAGGCTTTGTCTAGTTGCGGTGAGTGGGGGCTACTCTTCGTTGCGGTGCACGGGCTTCTCGTTGCGGTGGCTTCTCGTTGTGGAGCACGGGCTCTAGGTGTGCCGGCTTCAGTAGTTGTGGCACACAGGCTCAGTATTTGTGGCACATGGGCTCTAGAGTGCACGCTCAGTAGTTGTGGCGCACAAGCTTAGCTGCTCCACAGCTTGTGGGATCTTCCCAGACCAGGGCTTGAACTCATGTCCCCTGCGTTGGCAGGTGGATTCTTAACCACTGTGCCACCAGGGAAGTCCCTTGTTCCTTTTTTATGGTGAGTAGTAGTCCATTGTATATATATATATATATATACCATATATTCTTTATCCATTCATCTGGTTTTTTTAAAAAATATTTATTTATATATTTAGGTTGCACCAGGTCTTAGTTCCAGCAGGTGGGCTCCTTAGTTGTGGCATGTGAACTCTTAGTTGCGGCATGCATATGGGGTCTAGTTCCCGGACCAGGGATCGAACCCGGGCCCCCTGCATTAGGAGCGTGGAGTCTTACCCCCTGTACCACCAGGGAAGTCCCTCATCTGTTTTTTTAAAAATAAATATTTTGTTTATTTATTTATTCTTTTTTTTGACTGCACTGTGCGGCTTGTTGGATCTTAGTTCCCACACCAGGGATTGAACCTGGGGCATGGCATTGAAAGCGCTGAGTCTTAACCACTGGACCACCAGGGAACTCCCTCCATTCCTCTGTTGATGAACACTTAGGTTGCTTCCATACCTTGGCAATTGTAAATAATGCTGCTGTGAACATTGGGGTACATGTATCTTTTTGAATTCGTTTTTTTTTTTTTTTTTTGGATATATACGCAGTAGTGGAATCGCTGGGTCATGTGATAGTTCCATCTTTAGTATTTTGAGAAACCTCCATACTGTTTTCCACAGTGGCTGCACCAATTTACATTCCCACCAATAGTGTACAAGGGTTCTCCTTTCTCTCCATCCTCATCAGCATTTGTTATTTGTGTTCTTTTTGATGATGGCCATTCTGACAGGTGTGAGGTGATAGCTCATTGTCATTTTGATTTGCATTTACTTGCTGGTTAGCCATGCTGAGCATCTTTTCATGTGCCTGTTGCCCATCTGCATTTCCTCTTTGGCAGCATGTCTATCCACAGAGTAGTTTTAAAACTTAGTTGGAAAAACAAACAAGCAAACAAAAACTTAGTTGGTGTCTGGTTCTTCTCAAGGGCAGGGGTCAGAACCACATACATTTAATAATTTCTTCCAAGACCTGGAATTGACTGGCCAGATCAAAGTCACTTAATAACGTTCTGTTGGCTGATGAATCTGAGCTGTCCCCAAGGCAGCTGTGCAGTTGTGAGCCACCAAGCCTTACTGGGTTGATGTCTAAGATCAACTGCTTGTCTTTTCTGTGAAATGGCAGTTGGGTTTCCCCATCCACCATGAATGACTTGTATCCTTGTCACACTTTAGAGAAGTAGGGAGAACAACCTTCTTCTTAGGAAAACTTACTGACCCCTTGGTTATTCTTGATCCTCCTGGAGAGATTTGTGTAGTCTGCAGACAGTGGGATGCCTGTGCCCTGTGAAGTTTTTGAACAAGGGAGTAGCTTTTGGCTAGCTAAGGGCCCAGAGGTCCTTCATACTCTGAGTGTGCGCAGTGGAGTTACTAGCCTAGGATTTTGCACTTATTTCTGTGGATCCAGACTTACCAGACTTTTAGAAGGCACTGACGAAGTGCAAATTCAAAAGAATTTGGGGTTGTACTGAGGTGCCAACTTTTTATTTTGCCAAATAAGGATATTTAAAATAAATACCTAATTATATTTTTTATATTTAATACATGCTCATGGTACAACATTCAAAACAAACAAAAGGATATATATTGAATAAAATAAGTCTCATACTTCCTCTCCAGTTCCTTAACTATCCAGTTCCCCTCCCAAGAGGCAAACCGGGTTGCTTGATCATCCTTCCAGAGATAGCCCACGCATTTAAAAACAGGTACGAATGTATTGGCTCTCTCCCCTCCCCCAAATGAATGGTAGTGCATTCAATACCGTTTCGCATCTTGAGTTGTTCCCCCCTCCACTTTTCTTAGAGATCTTTAAAAATCAGTACATAGAGAGCTGCCTTATTCTTTTTAATGGCTGCATAATGTTAGTAAGGATTAAAAACAATTACGATTGTTTTAATTTCAAAAGTATATTTAAGCACCAAAAAAATTAGAAAGAATGTGATTTTAGTATAAAGGAAAGTTCTATAAGTTAAATAAATTTAGTTCTGTGAAAAATTAATTCTGCACGTTGGTCCAAAGACCTGTTTGAAACTACTGCTAGAGATAGTAAACCACTAAAGAAGGGGCTTTGAATAGGAGTGAGTTAGGGAGGCTTACTAGTCTCTGGTAGGCTGACTGAATGAGAAGGCAAGAGGAATGCAGTTGAGATATCCATATCCTTCTCCTCATTTTATAGGGAGGAATAGACTTAGGGAAGCCTCTTTTATGTCGTACCATTGTACTACTCAGTTCACGAGATCGTACAATTAGCTAGTCTGTTGTCAAGATAGCTTATATTTAGTCAAGATAGCTCATATTTATGGCAGCTGTGTGTAAGTTGGATTGGCGTAGGGGGACTAGTTTCAGGGCTGTTTATTCCTTTTGTTAATATTTTTTGAGCAATTAATGTATGCATAATACCATTAGGAATTTTGAAAAGCATACCCTGTCAGTCCTGTGTGAGAAATACCCACATGAAGTGATTGGGGCCTGAACTTGGAGAGTGACTGAAATTGGAATGGGTAGCTGAAGACTGAGAGCTTTGGGTTTGAAGAACTGACAAGACACTCGACCTTGGGGAAGAATAGGGAGAATAGAATTCATTTGCTGAATGTTTATTGAATGCCCAGTATCTGCAACCTTCTGTGGTTAGTTAACTCCAAGCGTACTGCCTTAGCAGATACTAGCATAGGGTTGAAGAGGACACAGTGTACAGGTGACACATGGAAGCAGGCCTTTTCATTTAGGTAGCACATATTTATTAGGACAGTAGGGTACTAAGTGTTAGATGTAAGAAGAAGGAAATGGTGCGTGTCCAAGCTGTAGGGAGAAAATAAAGAATAGGCAGAGTGTAAACTTTCTCAATCTAGACTAGCATTCTGATTAGTACAAGTGTATTTAAGAGAACAAGTGCATGTTTATTTTTCTTTATTTTTAACCATTTATTTATTTTTGGAATGAGCAATACATTTATATGGTTGAAAAATGAAACAGTATTAAAAGGTATACTGCAAAAGGTCTCCATCCCAGTTTTGCCCCTCCCTGCTGCTATACCCAGTTCCCCTCTGTATCGGTCAGGTTTAATGCTGGAAACAGAAACCATTCTGGGTACTTGAACCACAGAAGGATTTAACACAAGAAATTGGCTACTTACAAAATTGTTGGAAGAGCTGGAGGAGTGGGACCCACGGGGGCTGCCCTTAGAGTGTAAATTTGAAGGACCCACCACTGGAGCTGTGATCTGGAGGCCAGGAATTCACTGCTGCTACTGCCACCCCCACCATTGCTGCTTGACACTCAAGAAGCCAGTGACTAGACATTAGACCCTTGCCACTGTAGACCAGCATGTCAGTATCACCTGGGAGCTTGTGTTAAGCTCGTAGACCTTAGCTCCATCGACTGAATCAGAATCTGCATTTTAACAAGATCCTCTGATGATTTGCATTGCATGAAAGTTTGAGAGGTCCTGCACTGGAGCACTGGGTCTGGCCGCTACAGTTGCTTCCAAATCCACAGGTCTCCATGACCTTGATTGCCAATTGTAAGGGAGTCAAGCAAATGTAGTTGTTGGTTTTCCCAACTGTCAATCTAGAAGAGTGGATTGGAGATTGAAAGAGCCCATCTAGTGAACTGACCATACTTCCACAAGTAACCAGTGTTAGTTTGTTGTGTATTCTTCTAGATGTTTTATGCATATTTCAGCATGTATGAATATATATATTCTTTTTCATCTTGTTAAAAAAATAAGCAGTAGCTTACTTACCATACACAGTTTCTGCACCTTGCTCTTTTCATCTAATAGTTGATCTTGGGAGAGCTTTCCATGTCATGACATAGAGCCATCTTCTTTTTAACAACTTCATAGTATTCCAATATGTAGATAACAAAATTCTTAAAATTCTTAAAATTGAGACTAACACAATCTGGGCTGCATGGTCATTTGAATTTTTTAACACATGCAAAATATAATCTAGTTGTTAAATGTTTGCTTCCTGCCTCCTTTGTGCTTGGGTCTTGTGTATATGTTATCTTGTTTAACTTGCACTACAACACAGTGTGTTGGGTATCCTTCTTCCACTTTACATGAAGGAACTCAGGCTCTGAAAGGTTAATTTAATCACGGACTAAGGAATATCCTGGATGGGATTTGAACCCCAGGTCTGTTAGCCTTCATAATTTTCAATTTGACACAATGACACAGAACCTGTAAATGATAGGCTTTATTTAGTACTTTGAGACCTACTCCTTTGGGAAGAGGTTTGGAAGGGTATCGTTTTGATTATTTTGGGTGGGTATTAAAGGCATTTAATTTTCTTTTTTTTTTCGTGACTCAGGTATCCAGCTCACATAGAAGATATTGATTACGAAGAAGGAAAAGTACTCATCCATTTCAAGCGTTGGAACCATCGTTATGATGAATGGTTCTGCTGGGACAGTCCTTATTTACGCCCTTTAGAGAAAATACAGCTGAGGAAAGAGGGCTTACATGAAGAGGAAGGATCATCTGTGAGTAACAAATCTGGGCAATTCAGTAATGAGTGGGGTCAGCCATTAGGTACTTTATGTTCCAGACTTTGATGTTTAGTGTGAAAGTCTATAGCAGCTGGGGACCATCCTTATTTAGGCTTGTAGTGCAACTCTGAGATCTCCATGGCCCCGGGGAGCGGTGGGGCGGGGTTGTTGAAGAATCTCAGCTGCCATCTGTTTGTATGACGTGGTTGATTTGACAGCTCATAAACTAACTTGGTTGAGACTGCATTGATGATGAATGGGGACTTTCTCTCTCTTTTACACCACTGTGTCCCTTTAGATCATTTAGTAAGCTCATCTGCTGTCTGATCATTTATTAAGCAATCATTCCATGTGGAGCACTGTGCTAGCCTCATATTAAGGTCTTTTATAAGACCTTGAAGAATATTCATTCTTCAAAATGTAGCAATGCAAACTGTGTGCTGGGAAAACAGTATGAAATATTAATGGTGAATGAGTGCCTCCTTTGTCAAAAGACCCTTTAAAAGTGTGGATGGCATTAGGTGGCAAGAATGCTGCTTCCCTTAAGATGAAGTAGCCTCTCTCCTTCCAGCTTGTGTACTTGGTGTGTTCCCTGGTGGTCCTGGGCTCTTAGACTCACTTTCAGGGACAGGATAGGATTATCACTGGTGCTGTGCTGTGGCTGTCCAGAACTCTTAAAATGGCAAAAGTCTGTGTCCAGCCCTTTTGTTTTGGCTCCCAGTGCTGAAAAGCAGAAACATCGTCCTGCATCCCAGTAGCCATCTCCCCTTCCTGCCCTTGTCAATTTCAGCTTCTTTTATGAATTCTGTTACTATGTATGTCCTATGAAATTGGATTGGTAACAGGATCTTTTTTTGTTTTTTAATATTTTTTAGGAATTTCAAATAAATGAGCAGGTCCTTGCTTGCTGGTCTGATTGTCGTTTTTACCCAGCCAAAGTCACTGCTGTTAACAAGGATGGTAAGGCATTTGAGTTGTAATTGTTTTTACTCTTGACTTAGGGGTGAGTTTGTAATATTGGAGTTTGAGAGTATATTTTCAGTATGTATTTATTGCCTAGGAATCCTCTCTCTTTAATTACTCTGTCAGGAGTTAGGAAGAAATTATAAATGGAGAGAAAGGTAGGTTAAAGAGGGGGAGTTTGGTTCTTTGCCTTCTAAAACAGTCATGGTTCATCTGTCACTCCGCTGGGAAGTGTGTAGGTTCTTGCCGTCTAGGGGTTCCTAATATAATAGATGAAATAAGTCCCTAATATTCCTCAGTTATTAGTGAACGGCCAAGAAATGAAGCAAACAGCAAACTTTTCTTAAAAATGTGCTTTGTGGATGCAAGGTGATTGAGAGTGGTCTGTAGTATCAGAGTTACTAGTTGAATTGGGATACTGGGATTTAGAGCACTGAGCTGGAATGCCTTTGCCAGAGTTTAGAACATGTGAGGAGTCAGGACCGGGAACATGGCCCAAAGAGGCTCATTTTGCTAATACAAAGGCAAGAGAAGAGGAGGGTCATGAAGGTAATATGTGTGGTCAGCATCCGGACACACACAGAACACACTGGGGGTTCAAGTGATACCTTTTTTCCTTTTTTTAACATTTTCTACCAAGATGTTTGTGGTATGTCCATGATTCCTGCAGTGAATGTTTAGGGCAAACAGACCTCTTAGTACCAGTGTTAGGGGTGACTCTAAGGCCACATTGATTTTTCATTCAGTGAAGTTATTCAAGTATTTATTCAGCACTCTGCTGGACTTTGGGGTGACCAAGAAGTTTTGTCTGAGAATAGGTTGAAATGGTCAAAAATGAACATACATTTGCATGTAGCAGAAATTTTAGTTCCTCTCTTGCTACATTCACTCCACCCCCAGTCCCAGCAGTGGGTTGACAGATGTAGGTTATCCTTAAACCACAGTTCTTTTACCACAGGCCTCCAAAGCAAGGTTGTGTCTTCCAAGTTATCTAAACAGTTACTGATTCCTCCTGTTCATGGTTGATTGTCTTTTTGGATAGTCCCTTGTTTCCCTAAGTTACTTTATAAGCCAGTGTTCAAAATAAAATCCTGTTACTATTTTTCATATGTATCACTTTAACCTAAAAATTTATTTTAAAGGAAAGCATACATGTTATTAAGCTGCTTTAAATCCTTTTAGTAAAAGACATAGTTTATTATATCAAACACTCATTAAATAAAATTTATAGGTCCATTTTAATTAAAATGGTGACTGATCTCACTTAATATGGGGAAAATCAAGTCAAACTCATAGAAGAAAAAGCTACAAGGATATACTACTGTACAGCACAGGTAATATAGCCAATATATTTTTAAAATAAATTTATTTTATTTATTTATTTTTGGCTGCATTGGGTCTTCGTTGCTGCACGCAGGCTTTCTCTAGTTGTGGCGAGTGGGGGCCACTCTTCGTTACGGTGCGTGGGCTTCTCATCATGGTGGCTTCTCCTGTTGCAAGGCACGGGCTCTAGGTGCGTGGACTTCAGTAGTTGTAGAACGTGGGCTCAGTAGTTGTGGCTCGTGAGCTCTAGATGACAGGCTCAGCAGCTGTGGTGCACAGGCTTTGTTACTCCACGGCATGTGGGATCTTCCCGGACCAGGGCTTAAACCCATGTCCCCTGCATTGGCAGGCGGACTCTTAACCACTGCGCCACCAGGGAAGCCCTACGTCTGAAATCTTTTGAAGTGATCATTTAAGGACTAAAAGTCATTGGCCGAATTATTGGCCATAGTTAATTAAGGTTTTTAAATGTCTTTTAAACTTCGGCAACCAGAGCTTTGCAAGTTGTTTTAAAAAATCTTTTCAGTTCATTTCCTCCACAAGCTAAAATTATAGGAGGGAGAGTCTTGAGGTAATTTGTTCCTACAATGGTCATTTGCTACCCTAATATATTAGTTCTATAAGCTTCAAATTCTGTTCAGTGAATTTTAGGTAACTGGAGGACATTGAAAATGAGTGGATATTTTTGGGAGAACCTGTTTTCCCCAGAGTTCTTGAGTCTGAAATCCTGTTTTATGCTGCCATCCTTTCTGGTTCTTGAGATTAATTGGAAGAGGGAGGAGAAGGAGGGACATGGGGGAGGGGCAATCCTGAAAGTTAATGGAACCAGCTGTGTGGCATTATTGCTACCTCGTGGACTGCGAAGGAAAGCTAGCCTTTGCGGGTGCTCAGATCTGTGCCTGATTTTGAGATGAAATAATGACTCTTAGGTGCTGCCTTTGGGTTAGGTTTAATCCAGGGGAGCTGGCAGTTTCTAGCTCATGATTTATTCTAGTAATTCAATTGCAGGATTGGGAGGGACAATGCTGGACTCTAATTTCACTCTTTCCCTGGTGTTTTCTGCCCTGCCTCCATTCCGTCTGTAGCAGGGGCCACCATGGCTTAATGGTGCTGTGAGAAGAACCTCTGCAGGCAAGGTGGTGCCTTTATTTCCTGTAAAAGTTATTCTGTGTTTTTGGTGCTGCTAGGAGGAGGCTGGGGATATAGTGAAGTCACTTTCTATAGCTTCATCTTGGGAAGGCTTGGTCTGATTTTTCTGCCGTTCTTAACCTCCTTGATGGTTTTGCTGAGGCTGAGCATTGACTGAGCAGGCTGGTGGGTAGTGGCCCTAGCCAGGGTGGAGAGCCCTGGCTGCTGGCATTGGGAATCCGGCATGACTGAATCACAACCAGATAGCAACTTTTATTTATTTATTTATTTTTAAATTTATTTAATTTATTTATCTTTTGGCTGCGTTGGGCTTCATTGCTGCACGCAGGCTCTCTCTGGTTGTGGCGAGCGGGGTCTACTCTTCGTTGCGGTGTGCGGGCTTCTCACTGTGGTGGCTTGTCTTGTTGCAGAGCACAGGCTCTAGGCGCGCGGGCTTCAGTAGTTGTGGCACACGGGCTTAGTTGCTCCGCAGCATGTGGGATCTTCCTGGACCAGGGCTTGAACCCGTGTTCCCTGCATTGGCAGGAGGACTCTTAACCACGGCGCCACCAGGGAAGTCCCTATTTTTTATTTTATTTAATTATTTTTTTTGCAGCAATAAAGTTGACATGTTTATTAATTAAACTATCACTTAAATTAAAAAAGTGCATAGAAAATAAACATGTTTTAAAACTCCTTTTTTTTTACAACTATGTACACTTTTTACTTTTACATTCAGTCTTTCGTTGACAGCTTTCAGCACTATTATTTTTTGCACTATTAAAGTATTTTCCTTCATCCCTGTCACAGGGAGTTAACACTGATGGACTTTAGACACATTTTTTCTTTTTTTTCTCTAAGCAGAAGCTTGGAAGAACACAAGGAAAAAAAACCCCAAAAGATCTGTTTTACATGAATAAGTTGTCAAGAAATGTCTTATTTCTAGAAAAGAAGCTTGTCATCTGTTGAGTTTTTGATAGCAACTTTCAGAGTTTCTTAAGGGAGTTATTTAGCACTTGGAAACTGGGGAGAGCAATGCCATGTTATTTAGCCCTTTTCATCTGGAATGATTCCTTGGCAATGGCAGTTAAGCATCATTTTGTGTGAAGGCAGCCACACCTGGTAGCCTTGTTAGATCCTTGGTCTGTGTTGGAGAAAAAGAAGGGATTCTGCTTCCAGGGAATATTTGTTTGGAAGCCATCTCTGGTGAGTTGACCTCACCTCTGCTCAGCTCTCCGTTTTTATGCCGAGGATGTCAGAGCCGCTTGTCTGTCAGGGGGTTTGTGCCCCTGCTCTGCAAGGCATTCTCTCTGGGGGAAACTGAAAGTAGGTTCACATTTACAACAAAATGAGGAATCATTCCTTCCTGTTGATCTGTGGTTAACTTGAGTGCGCAGGCGAATCAGGTCCCTCTTCCTTAAAATTATGCATATCCTTGGGTCACGTGCCCCTTCGTCCCCTCCTTGTACCCCAGTTCAATCTCTTTGTTCATTGCCTAAATCTGCATTTAAACTGGGAGATTTTATGGAAATGGTCTTATTTCTAGAGTCTCTGGTTGAAGCAGTTACTATTTTTTGTTTTCTTCATGCTGTAACTGAACCTACATTTGAAATGTGGGAACACTGGGACTATGAGCAGCTTTGAATAGAGATAAAAGGACAATTTAGGCCCATACGTGCAGCTGCTAGCTCGGCTCCTACCTTCTATGGAGGGAAGGAGGTTCTCTGTCAAAGTGACTTGGTAGATGATGGTAATTAGAACCACATATTGATCCCTTGCTCTGTGACAGTCCCTTTGCTAAGCAACTTCCATATCTGATCTTATTTAGTCTTCACACAAACGTGGAAAGGTTGTTGCCGTCAACCCCATCCACATTTTACTGATGAGGAACTGAGCTCACAGGAGAAACTGCTTGAGGTTACAGAGCATATAGATAAATGGTAGCCTGAGGTCTGCATGGAGGTCTGTGGTGCTCCAAGTTTCCTGAAACTGCAGTTCCTACAGCACCAGGCCGCTTCTCTGGAGCAGGGTTTTCCTTAAACAGCGGAAGTTGTCAGGGCCAGATGCTCGCTGGCGGAGTGTGTGTGTGTACGTGCACCTGATCCGGTAGGTTGAGTGTAGATGGTTTGTACTTCCTGGAGCCCGGTGGTGTCTTGAGAGCCCTGACTGGAGACAGGCCCTGTTCCAGTCTCTGCTTGATGATTTTAAGCAGTTCACTCTCCTTGCTCTAGACTCATCTGAGCAGTTAGAAATGGGAGAAGGAATTGGACTAGATGAGCATTTTTGGAAATTGTTGGCTACAGAACCTAAGCCCATTATGTAAAATTCCTAAGAGGAAAAGACTTAGGGGGAGGTTGTCTGCAAACATGCACTTATCCCATCCCTCTGCCCACCCCCTTAGGCACATCTGTAGGAACCTCGGGACTTTGAGAAACCATGTTTGAAAGCTCCTATCCATGATATTATGGAATTCTCTGACTCCTGGAGAATGAGCGGGGTAGTAAAAGGGCCCTGAGTCACAGTTATGGTAGATATCAAGAGCAACAGAAATCTGTCCTTTCTAGAGTCACCTGTTTCCTTGGTCTTAGAGAAGATGAGCTTTCTATACATCTCTAGTATTGTTCTTACATGCCTTCTGCTATTACTGACTTCTGTAAGGTTGTCTGATATGCTGAGTTCTTAACCCCCAGAGGGCAAAGCCAGGAAGCTTTGTTTCATCTGGTAAAGACGGGAGCTTCTTAAGGGAACTTGAGGCAGGTGACCTTTGTGGCAAGAATGTTCTTATTTTGGATTCTGTCATTTACATGTTTTTTTGTTAGATGTTGTTTGTGGCCATGGGAGAGCTCTGTTGCCAGCCACCCTTGGGAGGATTCCATGGGAAGACATTCTTTTATTCATGAAACCATTAAAGTAGATTTGGAGCCTCTCTCCAGAAGTGGGTCTAGACCACTGTTGTCTGTGGGATGTGTTGTTTTGTTCCCTCTGATTTATTGAAGCCCAGGTTAGGCTATGTGCATGATCAAGGGAGAAAGTTTCAAGATGATCCCTAGTAGTTCTTTGGAAGTAAAAAGGGTCAGGGCCAGGATATTGTTATCTAAGGACAGTGGCCCCTGAGCACCTTTGGCCATAGTTTGGGTCATTTCAGAGTGGCCAGTGGTGCTCTGGGTTTGGGGTTTGGAACTGAGGCCGAGGGACTTGGGGAATAGGCAGTGTGGGGTGGTGGGAGAAGAATTAGAGTTCAGCAGACAGGCTTGGGTTCTGCTTCTAGCTCTGTTGTAGACTTCCATGGAACTCGGTGTCCATCCCTTCATCTAAGGCCTCCATTCTGAGCCTGCTGTGAGGAGTAAGCTTCAAAATTGACTTCAAGTAGCTGAAAATGTTGGACTTTTGGGTAGTATTTTGTCCTTCTGGATGTTTGAAATGTCTGTAAAAATGGACAATTTTCATTTTGATGTAACTGATGATGAACTTTGTTGATAAGATAGTTGAAAGTATAGGCTTGGGTGGCCTGTTGGCATGCTTAATATTTAAGATTTCTTGAGAATTGGGTTCTTAAGGTCCCCACCCCCAAACCCCCATCCTTAGACTGGCCAGAGCTTTGCCATGGTTGCTTGAAAAGAGTCTGTATAGAGTTCCACAGCCTTGCTTATTATCATTGCTCCTTTGCTTGCCAACACTCTCACAATAGAGGCAGGAAGACCGGAACCCAGGCCTTTGCTGTAAGTGTTCATCAATCATTGCTGATGTGCCTTATGTAGAATGCTTATCATAGCCTGTCATCTTGTTGTTTGCTTTAACAAACCAATTATATATACTTGTATAAGTATTTTATATATATATATATATATATATATATATATATATATATATAAAACCAGCTGTGTATCCTTGTGTCTGTCTTGTTTGCTAGCCACTTTTCTGTGTTGGTGACACTTGTAACAAATAATCACTTTTTTTTTTTTTTTTTTTTTGCGATACGCGGGCCTCTCACTGTTGTGGCCTCTCCCATTGCGGAGCACAGGCTCCGGACGCGCAGGCTCAGCGGCCATGGCTCACGGGCCTAGCCGCTCCGTGGCATGTGGGATCTTCCCGGACCGGGGCAGGAACCCATGTCCCCTGCATCGGCAGGCGGACTCTTAACCACTGCACCACCAGGGAAGCCCCAAATAATCACTTTTATTTTGTAATTACAAGGAGTAAAACAGTAGGTAATTACTCGTTGTTTACAACAGTGGTTCTCAGACTTCATCATGCACCAGAGTCACCTCAAGGCTTTATTAAATTTTTTTTTTTTTTACTTAAAAAAATTTTTATTTTATTGACGTATAGTTGTGTTAGTTTCAAGTATACAGCAAGGTGATTCAGTTATACCTATATATACATTATTTTTTTCATATTCTTTTCCATTATGGTATATCACAAGATATTGAATATAGTTCCCTGTGCTATACAGTAAGACCTTGTTGTTTATCCATTCTTTTTTTTTAATTTTTAAATTTTATTTATTTTTATATACAGCAGGTTCTTAATAATCATCAGTTTTTTTAAAAAATTTATTTTATTTATTTATTTTTGTCTGTGTTGGGTCTTCTTTTCTGCGCGCGGGCTTTCTCTAGTTGTGGTGAGCGGGGGGCTACTCTTGGTTACGGTGCACAGGCTTCTCATTGCGGTGGCTTCTCTCGTTGTGGAGCACAGGCTCTAGGCACGCGGGCTTCAGTAATTGTAGCTCTCAGGCTCAGTAGTTGTGGCTCGCAGGCTCTAGAGCACAGACTCAGTAGTTGTGGCGCACGGGCTTAGTTGCTCCGCGGCATGTGGGATCTTCCCGGAACAGGGCTCGAACCCGTGTCCCCTGCATTGGCAGGCGGATTCTTAACCACTGCACCACCAGGGAAGCCCCAGTCATCAATTTAAAACACATCAGTGTATACATGTCAATCCCAATTGCCCAATTCATCACACCACCACCACCACCACCCCTCCACTTTCCCCCCTTGGTGTCCATACATTTGTTCTCTACATCTGTGTCTCAATTTCTGCCCTGCAAACCGGTTCATCATACCACTTTTCTAGGTTCCACATATATGCATTAATATACAGTATTTGTTTTTCTCTTTCTGACTTACTTCACTGTGTATGACAGTCTCTAGATCCATCCACGTCTCAACAAATGACCTGATTTCGTTCCTTTTTATGGCTGAGTAATATTCCATTGTATATATGTACCACATCTTCTTTATCCATTTGTCTGTCGATGGGCATTTGGGTTGCTACCATGACCTGGCTATTGTAAATAGTGCTGCAGTGAACATTGGGGTGCGTGTGTCTTTTTGAATTATGGTTTTCTCTGGGTATATGCCCAGTGGTGGCATTGCTGGATCGTATGGTAATTCTAGTTTTAGTTTTTTAAGGAACCTCCATACTGTTCTCCATAGTGGCTGTATCAATTTGCATTCCCACCAACAGTGCAAGAGGCTTCCCTTTTCTCCACACCGTCTCCAGCATTTGTTGTTTATAGATTTTCTGATGATGCCCATTCTAACTGGTGTGAGGTGATACCTCATTGTAGCTTTGATTTGCATTTCTCTAATAATTAGTGGTGTTGAGCAGCTTTTCATATGCTTCTTGGCAATCTGTATGTCTTCTTTGGAGAAATGTCTATTTAGGTCTTCTGCCCATTTTTGGATTAGGTTCTTTGTTTTTTTAATATTGAGCTGCATGAGCTCTTTATATATTTTGGAGATTAATCCTTTGTCCATTGATTTCTTTGAAAATATTTTTTCCCATCCTGAGGGTTGTCTTTTCGTCTTGTTTATGGTTTTCTCTGCTGTGCAAAAGTTTTTAAGTTTCATTAGGTCCCATTTGTTTATTTTTGTTTTTATTTCCATCACTCTAGGAGGTGGATCAAAAAAGATCTTGCTGTGATTTATGTCAAAGAGTGTTCTTCCTTTGTTTTCCTCTAGGAGTTTTACAGTGTCCAGTCTTACATTTAGGTTTCTAATCCATTTTGAGTTTATTTTTGTGTATGCTGTTAGGGAGTGTTCTAATGTCATTCTTTTACATGTAGCTGTCCAGTTTTCCCAGCACCACTTACTGAAGAGAATGTCTTTTCTCCATTGTGTATCCTTGCCTCCTTTGTCATAGATTAGTTGACCATAGGTGTGTGGGTTTATCTCTGGGCTTTCTGTCTTGTTCCATTGATCTATATTTCTGTTTTGGTGCCAGTACCATATTGTCTTGATGACTGTAACTTTGTAGTATAGTCTGAAGTCAGGGAGTCTTATTCCTCCAGCTCTGCTTTTTTCCCTCAAGACTGCTTTGGCTATTTGGGGTCTTTTGTGTCTCCATACAAATTATAAGATTTTTGTTCTGGTTCTGTAAAAAATGCCATTGGTAATTTGATAGGGATTGCATTGAATCTGTAGATTGCTTTGGATAGTGTTGTCATTTTCACAATATTGATTCTTCCAATCCAAGAACATGGTATATCTCTCCATCTGTTGGTATCATTTTTAATTTCTTTCATCAGTGTCTTATAGTTTTCTGCATACAGGTCTTTTGTCTCCCTAGGTAGGTTTATTCCTAGGTATTTTATTCTTTTTGTTGCAATGGTAAATGGGAGTGTTTCCTTAATTTCTCTTTCAGATTTTTCAACATTAGCGTATAGGAATGCAAGAGATTTCTGTGCATTAATTTTGTATCCTGCAACTTTACCAGATTCATTGATTAGCTCTAGTAGTTTTATGGTGGCATCTTTAGGATTCTCTATGTATAGTATCATGTCATCTGCAAACAGTGACAGTTTTACTTCTTTTCCAATTTGTATTCTTTTTATTTCTTTTTCTTCTCTGATTGCCGTGGCTAGGACTTCCAAAACTATGTTGAATAATAGTGGTGAGAGGGCTTCCCTGGTGGCGCAGCGGTTGAGAGTCCGCCTGCCGATGCAGGGGACACGGGTTCATGCCCCGGTCCTGGAATATCCCACATGCTGCGGAGCGGCTGGGGCCGTGAGCCATGGCTGCTAAGCCTGTGCGTCCGGAGCCTGTGCTCTGCAACGGGAGAGGCCACAGCAGTGAGAGGCCCGTGTACCAAAAAAAAAAAAAAATAGTGGTGAGAGTGGACATCCTTGTCTTGTTCCTGATCTTAGAGGAAACGTTTTCAGTGTTTCACCACTGAGAATGATGTTTGCTGTGGGTTTGTCATATATGGCCTTTATTATGTTGAGGTAGGTTCCCTCTATGCGAACTTTCTGGAGAGTTGTTATCATAAATGGGTGTTGAGTTTTGTCAGAAGCTTTTTCTGCACCTGTTGAGATGATCATATGGTTTTTATTTTTCAGTTTGTTAATATGGTATATCACATTGATTGATTTGTGTATATTGAAGAATCCTTGCATCCCTGGGATAAATCCCTCTTGATCATGGTGTATGATCCTTTTAATGTGTTGTTGGCTGTTTGCTAGTGTTTATTTATTTATTTATTTATTTATTTATTTATTTTGCGGTACGCGGGCCTCTCCCTGCTGTGGCCTCTCCTGTTGCGGAGCACAGGCTCTGGACGCGCAGGCTCAGCGGCCATGGCTCACGGGCCCAGCCGCTCTGCGGCATGTGGGATCTTCCCAGACTGGGGCACAAACCCGTGTCTCCTGCATCGGCAGGCGGACTCTCAACCACTGCGCCACCAGGGAAGCCCCTGTTTGCTAGTATTTTTTTGAGGATTTTTGCATCTATATTCATCAGTGATATTGGTCTGTAATTTTCTTTTTTTTGTAGTATCTTTGTCTGGTTTTGGTATCAGGGTGATGGTGGCCTCATAAAGGAGTGTCCCTTCCTCCGCAGGTTTTTGGAAGATTTTGAGAAGGATGGGTGTTAGCTCTTCTCTAAATGTTTGATAGAATTCACCTGTGAAGACATCTGGTCCTTGACTTTTGTTTGTTGGAAGATTTTTAATCACAGTTTCAATTTCATTACTTGTCATTGGTCTGTTTGTATTTTCTATTTCTGCCTGGTTCAGTCTTGGAAGGTTATACCTTTCTAAGAATTTGTCCATTTCTTCCAGGTTGTCCCTTTTATTGGCATAGAGTAGCTCGTAGTAGTCTCTTAGGGTGCTTTGTGTTTCTGCGGTGTCTGTTGTAACTTCTCCTTTTTCATTTCTAATTTTATTGATTTGGGTCCTCTCCCTCTTTTTCTTGATGAGTCTGGCTGATGGTTTATCAATTTTGTTTATCTTCTCAAAGAACCAGCTTTTAGTTTTATGGATCTTTGCTATTGTTTTCTTTGTTTCTATTTCTTTTTTTGCTCTGATCTTTATGATTTCTTTCCTTCTGCTAACTTTGGGTTTTGTTTGTCCTTCTTTCTCTAGTTCTTAGGTGTAAGGTTAGATTGTTTATTTGAAATTTTTCTTGTTTCTTGAGGTAGGCTTCTGTAGCTATAAACTTCCCTGTTAGAACTGCTTTTGCTGCATCCCACAGGTTTTAGGTTATCGTGTTTTCATTATCATATGTCTCTAGGTATTTTTTGATTTCCTCGTTGATTTCTTCAGTGATCTCTTGGTTATTTAGTAATGTATTGTTTAGCCTTCATGTGTTTGTGTTTTTTACGTTTTTTTCCCCTGTAATTGATTTCTAATCTCATAGCGTTGTGGTCAGAAAAGATGCTTGATATGATTTCAATTTTCTTAAATTTACTGAGGCTTGTTTTGTGACCCAAGATGTGATCTATCCTGGAGAACGTTCTGTGCGCAATTTGAGAAGAAAGTGTAATCTGCTGTTTTTGGATGGAATGTCCTATAAATATCAATTAAATCTATCTGGTCTATTGTGTGATTTAAAGCTTGTGTTTTCTTATTAATTTTCTCTTTGGATGATCTGTCCATTGGTGTAAGTGAGGTGTTAAAGTCCCCCACTATTATTGTGTCACTGTTGATTTCCTCTTTTATAGCTGTTAGCAGTTGCCTTATGTATTGAGGTGCTCCTATGTTGGATGCATATATATTTATAATTGTTATATCTTCTTCTTGGATTGATCCCTTGACCATTATGTAGTGTCCTTCCTTGTCTCTTATAATATTCTTTATTTTAAAGTCTATTTTATCTGATATGAGTATTGCTACTCCAGCTTTCTTTTGATTTCCATTTGCATGGAATATCTTTTTCCATCCCTTCATTTTCAGTCTGAATGTGTCCCTAGATCTGAAGTGGGTCTCTTGTAGACAGCATATGTATGGGTCTTGTTTTTGTATCCATTCAGCGAGCCTGTGTCTTTTGGTTGGAGCATTTAATACATTCACGTTTAAGGTAATTATTGATATGTATGTTCCTATGACCATTTTCTTAATTGTTTGGGGTTTGTTTTTGTAGGTTCTTTTCTTCTCTTGTGTTTCCCACTTAGATAAGTTCTTTTAGCATTTGTTGTAGAGCTGGTTTGGTGGTGCTGAATTCTCTTAGCTTTTGCTTGTCTGTAAAGCTTTTGATTTCTCCATCGAATCTGAATGAGATCCTTGCCGGGTAGAGTACTCTTGGTTGTAGGTTCTTCCCTTTCATCCCTTGAAGTATATCATGCCACTCCCTTCTGGCTTGTAGAGTTTCTGCTGAGAAATCAGCTGTTACCCTTATGGGAGTTCCCTTGTATGTTATTTGTCGTTTTTCCCTTGCTGCTTTCAGTAATTTTTCTTTGTCTTTAATTTTTGCCCATTTGATTACTGTGTGTCTTGGCGTGTTTCTCCTTGGGTTTATCCTGTATGGGACTCTCTGCGCTTCCTGGGCTTGGGTGGCTATTTCCTTTCCCATGTTAGGGAAGTTTTTGACTATAATCTCTTCAGGTATTTTCTCAGGTCCTTTCTCTCTCTCATCTCCTTCTGGGACCCCTATAATGCGAATGTTGTTGCGTTTAATGTTGTCCCAGAGGTCTCTTAGGGCATCTTCATTTCTTTTCATTCTTTTTTCTTTATTCTGTTCCACAGCAGTGAATTCCACCATTCTGTCTTCCAGGTCACTTAACCATTCTTCTGCCTGAGTTATTCTGCTATTGATTCCTTCTAGTGTAGTTTTCATTTCAGTTATTGTATTGTTCATCTCTGTTTGTTTGTTCTTTAATTCTTCTAGGTCTTTGTTAAACATTTCTTGCATCTTCTCGATCTTTGCCTCCATTCTTTTTCCGAGGTCCTGGATCATTTTCCTATCATTATTCTGAATTATTTTTCTGGAAGGTTTCCTATCTCCACTTCATTTAGTTGTTTTTCTGGGGTTTTATCTTGTTCCTTCATCTGGTACATAGCCCTCTGCCTTTTCATCTTGTCCATCTTTCTGCGAGTATGGTTTTCATTCCACAGGCTGCAGGATTGTAGTTCTTCGTGCTTTTGCTGTCTGCCCTCTGGTGGATGAGGCTATCTAAGAGGCTTGTGCAGGTTTCCTGGTGGGAGGGACTGGTGGTGGGTAGAGCTGGCTGTTGCTTTGGTGGGCAGAACTCAGTAAAACTTTAATCTGCCTGACTGCTGATGGGTGGGGCTGGGTTCCCTCCCTGTTGGTTGTTTGGCCTGAGGCCACCCAACACTGTAGCATACCTGGGCTCTTTGGTGGGGCTAATGGCAGACTCTGGGAGGGCTCATGCTAAGGAGTACTTCCCAGAACTTCTGCTGCCAGTGTCCTTGTCCTCACAGTGAGCCAGAGCCACCCCCCGCCTCTGCAGGAGACTCTCCAACACTAGCAGGTAGGTCTGGTTCAGTCTCCCCTGGGGTCACTGCTCCTTCCCCTGGGTCCCGATACGCACACTACTTTGTGTGTGCCCTCAAGAGTGGAGTCTCTGTTTACCCCAGTCCTGTCGAAGTCCTGCAATCAAATCCTGCTAGCCTTCAAAGTCTGATTCTCTAGGAATTCCTCCTCCCGTTGCCAGACCCCCAGGTTGGAAAGCCTGACGTTGGGCTCTGAACCTTCACTCCAGTGGGTGGACTTCTGTGGTGTAAGTGTTCTCCAGTTTGTCTGTCACCCACCCAGCAGTTATGGGATTTAATTTTATTGTGATTGTGCCCCTCCTACCATCTCACTGTAGCTTCTCCTTTGTCTTTGGATGTAGAGTATCTTTTTTGGTGAGTTCCAGTGTCTTCCTGTCGATGATTGTTGAGCAGTTAGTTGTGATTCTGGTGTTCTCGCAAGACGGAGTCTTTTTTTTTTTTTAATTTTTGGTTGCGTTGCATCTTCTTTGCTGTGCACAGACTTTCTTCTAGTTGTGGCAAGCAGGGGCTGCGCTTTGTTGCGGTGTGTGGGCTTCTCATTGCAGTGGCTTCTCTTGTTGCGGAGCACGGCCTCTACGTGTGCGGGCTTCAGTAGTTATGGCTCACAGGCTGTAGAGCACAGGCTTAGTAGTTGTGGCTCACGGGCTTAGCTGCTCTGTGGCATGTAGGGTCTTCCTGGACCAGGGCCGGAACCCATGTCGCCTGCATTGGCAGACAGATTCTTAACCACTGCGCCACCAGGGAAGTCCTCAAGGACTTACTAAAACACATTTCTGTGTCACACTCCCAGAGTTTTTGATTCAGTATATTGGGGGTGGGGCTGATAACTTGCATTTCCAGTAATTTCACAGGGTTGTTGATGCTTCTGGTCTGGGGACTACACTTTGAGAAACACTGGTTACAGTGAGCCTGGCGCTGTGTGAGAAACTAGTGTCAGATGTGGTCTCTAGCCTTGGAGAGCCTGCCTTCGATTTGGGATCTGCCTTTTATATGAAGGCATCTAAATGTGAGGATCTGCAGGTCAGGTACCAAATGAGTCTGAGAAGTTCAGAGGAGGGAGAACTCTCCAGCAGCAGGGAAGTCAGGAAGCTTTTACTGAACTATTGTGGTCTTTTGAGCTGAGTGCTTAAGGATCAATGAGTGGCACATTCCAGTCAGGAAAACACTTCGTGTGGAGGTGGAAATGTCACAAGACAGTTTCAGTGGGTGGCAAGTAGCTAGTCACTTTGAGTTGGTGGGTATTGTGTGCTGGTAATTCGAAATAAGGTTTGGAAAATAATTGGGCTCAGATTGCTTGGACTTTGAACACTGAAGAGGGAGGGTTTCAGTAGAGGTGGCTAGCCATGGGCAGGGCCTTATTCAGGGCTGGAGGAGAGGGCTGGTGGGTGGGGAGAGAATGTATAAGAAGGAGGCAACCAGCCAGAAGATCTTAACTTCATCGTTGCATTATTCTGCTCCCAACCCTTGGGATTTATTTTTTTTCTTCCATGTTGGGTAGTAAATTGGTCCTGAAAACTGACCATGTTTACTAGTGGTAAATCATTACATGATTACCAGTGGTTCATTGATAATCTTGACAAGATTAACTGTGATTTTTTAAAAAAAATAAATCCCTGGAACCCCCCCCCCAAAAAAAAAAGAGAGAGAGAGAGACATGGGTGGGTTCTAAAATGCAAAAGTTTGAAAGTGTTGGTTTGGGTACAGCTAAGAGAACTTCTGTAGTTGGATGCGTTATTTGGGGAGATAAGATTATTTGGATTTCCAGTTTCAGTTTTTTAGCAGAGAGTGATTTTTGTTGGACTTAAAAAAAAAAGAAAAGGAACAAAACTAATAATGTAGCGGTCACCGTTTAGTGCTTTGGCCTAGTCTCTATTTTGAAATATTGTAATATGCAGCTAATTCATATGGATTTTGAGAGTAATGTGACCTCTAAAAACATAATACCTTTAGCAGATGGTCGTATTTCTTTTAAAGTTTAAAAGATATTACTACTTCTAAGCCCAGAAAATAAAGATTAAGTGATAAACATTAATAATTCACCAAGCAATAAATAAATCTGCATTTTCCTTATATCCTATTTTTTCCTATTTTTTTAAATTGAAGTATAGTTGATGTACAAATTATGTTACAGGTATATAGTAATTCACAATTTTTAAAGGCTACACTCCATTTATAGTTCTTATAAAATATTGACTATATTCCGTGTTGAATAATATATCCTTGTAGCTTATTTTATATATAATAGTTTGTATTTCCTAATCTCCTATCCCTATTTTGCCCCTCCTCTGTTTCCTTCTCCCTACCGGTAACCACTAGTTTGTTCTCTGTATCTGTGAATCTGTTTCTTTTTTGTTATATTCACTACTTTGTTGTATTTTTTAGGTTCCACATGTGAGATCATATGGTATTTGTCTTGTCTAATTTATTTCACTTAGCATAATACCCTCCAGGTCCATCCATGTTGCTGCAAATGTCAAATTTTCATTCTTTTTTCATGGTTGAGTAGTATTCCATTTTATGTGTGTGTGTGTGTGTGTGTGTGTGTGTGTGTGTGTGTGTGTGTGTGTGTATACCACCTCTTTTATCCATCCATCTGTTGATTGACACTTAGATTGCTTCCATATCTTGGCAATTGTAAATAATGCTGTGAACGTTGGGGTGCATGTATCTTTTCGAATTAGTGCTTTCGTTTTTTTCGGATATATACCAAGGAGTGGAATTGCTGGGTCATGTGGTAATTCTATTTTTAGTATTTTGAGAAACCTCTATACTGTTTTTTCCACAGTGACTGCACCAGTTTACATTCCCACCAAGAGTGTAACACATTATATCTTTCCATCTTCAGTTTCTTACATCAGTGTCTTATAGTTTTCCAAGTACAGGTCTTTTACCTCCTTAGGTAGGTTTATTCCTCGGTATCTTATTCTTTTTGATGCAACAATAAATGGGATTTTCCCTTAATTTCTCTGATAGTTCACTGTTGGTGTTTCCTTACATTCTTAATTGTTTTACTGTTCTTTGTTCTTGGTCTAAGTCAGTGCAAGTTTTTAAGATTTAGTGAAGCACCATAAAAATGAGGGGTTTTTTGGATGGATTTTGATTTGTATAGAAGAGGAAAAGGCAAGTGTACTATTATTATCTTGGACATAAGTAAGACTAAATGTGATTCTTGGACAACTTTTTAATTCCCATATGTTTATTATTGTGGTTGGAGCTCCCTTGTGTTTATGCTTTGAAAAGTTTTGTTGCTTTCATGAAACTGCAAGTTAAAATCATATCTTTTTGAATTTTAGGTACTTACACTGTGAAATTTTATGATGGAGTAGTTCAGACTGTCAAACATATTCATGTCAAAGCTTTTTCGAAAGATCAGGTGAGAAATGTGGTTTTATGCTTTGTGGTATGAATAATGCTAATGTTATAGTTTTGTTTCTCAAAGATGTTACATTTGTTTATGATGACAAAATCTTTCCTTCATCTGACATGATTTCACCAGAAAGCAATACACAAGTTTTCAGTAATTGTAAATATTTGTCTCTCTCTCTGCCTTTTTCTTTTCATACCAGTTCTTTTCAGAAGTGCCAGTACTTGAGTACCACTACCTGTTACCTGTCTTTTTCCCAAAGCGCCTCATTGTTATTCTTTTTTCTCTCTTCCTGTCCTCTGCCCACAGAGCCGTTTCCCCTCACAGGGAACTTGCTGAGTGGTTGAAGAGATGGAGATGTTTTCTCCTCATCTGACTTTGTCCTTCAGCTCAGGACCATGGCTTGGTGGTTACGTAGCCACCGTTTGGCGTAGATTTGGCCTTGTGCTAGATGTGCCTGGGTTGAAAATTTTGTTTCCTTTTGTCCCTTTCACCATCCATGTACTTGTCTAAGTACGGGTCCTGAGTTTTGATCCTGGAAATATGGTGCACACAGATGGATTCTGACCATCTGGAAGTGTTGCCTACTTTCTTCATGATTTTTTTTCCCTCTTAGTTTTTTTTTTTATATTTATGTCTTAATGAAATAGCTGAGGGGAAAGATTCTGATTGTAACTAATTGTTGTTTACTTCTTGGGTGGTTGTTGATACGACAGTATTTGGTAATCCTGGAACCTTCTAATAAATTCTTCTGAACATATATTTAGCAATTCCAAAGCATTATGGTACATCGTATTGTTAAAGATAATCTCAAAAGTGTTTTTGCCTTTCTGGTTTTCCTCTTCAGAAAACTGACAAAATTATAAAGCTTTAGCCCTGAAGATGTTTTCTCTTTGATCATTTGCTTCTCAGGCATCTAAGGAGCTACACAGAACTGTAAAACATTATTTTGGCCTTCAGTTTGGCAATTTTTGTGTTAAGTTTGTGGAATGAGTTCATATAGATAGAGGACTGTATTAAGAACATGTCCAGAACTGTCAGATTGTATCTAGAATCTACACAAATGGAAGTCTAGGGCTCCACATAACAAACGTTCATCTGTTTCCTCTGATTGATAGTACTCATGGTGCCTTAGCTTGAGGATGGGCACCTCACCCTGTGTGGATTTGTGGGTCTTCAGTCCTCAATTCCCAGCTGCCTGTGAGTGTCTCATGTCATCTCAGACCTGGCAGGTGGTCAAGCACAGGCCCATGGCTCCTGTTTGTTTTTCTTTTCCAAGAGGACATAGTGGTTTGGATAAATGACTTCTCAGCTAGGCCACTTAGAAAGCAAAATTTCTTACAAATATCTGTCAGACAATTTTTAAAGCTTTTTTCATATAGTATTAGATTGTGGTTTTGTTTTTTGTTTTTTAAATAGGATTGTACTGCCCTAAGTGGTTTGATAATCTGTATTTCAGGGACATTTATCTTTTTTTTGAAGTTATAGAAACTATATGTTTGCTGTAGAAAATTTAGAAAGTACAGAAAAGCGCAAAGAAAGTAAAAATTGTATAATTCTATCATCTAGATGCAATTGCTCTTAACATTTTAATGTATAGTCTTCTGTATTTTTTATAAAAGATACTTATGTATATATATTTTTCTTTTCCAAATTTGAGTCATATGTTACTGTTCTATAACTTGCTGGTTTTTTTTTTTTGTGGTGTGTGGGCCTCTCACTGTTGTGGCCTCTCCCGTTGTGGAGCACAGGCTCCGGACGCGTAGGCTCAGCGGCCATGGCTCATGGGCCCAGCCGCTCCACGGCACGTGGGATCCTCCTGGACCGGGGCATGAACCCGCGTCCCCTGCATCGACAGGCGGACTCTCAACCACTGCGCCACTAGGGAAGCCCTATAACTTGCTCTTTTAACAAAATAACATTTTCCCAAGTTCCTAACTGTATGGGAATATAGCTTTTAATGGCTTAGTAGTATTTATAATATGTATGTAACCCTACTTTGTGTAACCAGTTTTCTAATGGTCATTTAAGGATATTTGTAAATCTGGGTACACACGTCTGATTATTTTGTTAGCAGATTTCATTTCTAGGAATTCATTCTAGTTCAAAAGTATAAACATAAGACTTTTGACATAAATTGCCAACCCCCCTTCCTGGTGGTTGCAATTTATATTTCTGCCAGCAGTTACTGAGGAGTACTTGTTCTCAAACCTGGCTGCTTTCAGAAAATTTTGGAGACTTGAAAAAAATATTTTCTTTTAGTTTCTAACCACAGGGATTCTCCTTGTTTATTACTTTTCCCTCTGGAACAAATTAAACTTTTACTCACTGTGAATTTAGGCAGTCCTTCCTGCTCCTGGCAAAAATCTGTGTGCCAAGTGTGTGCTTGGTGCTAGGGATCCAATATGAACACGATGTGGTGGTCTCTGCTCTTCTCTTGAGGTCTTGGAAGAAAGATACTTACACAAATAAACTTAATTGTAGTTTTGGAAACTCCAGAGCTTTCAGAGCTGGCTTTATTATGAGACAGTATACTAGGACACAAGATTATTAAGATGAATTTTGAAAAAGTAATTTAGGAGGAAAGTAACCAAGAAGCAGTACTTTCTCCTAATGGACAAAAACTCAGTAGCTCAGGAATGCAGTAGGTGACTTGTTCGACTGAGCACAGCCTTTACCCAGTAGAGGAAGCAAAGACCCTGTTTTTGAGATGGAAAATCTTTACAGCTTTCTGGTTCACCTCTAGTTATCAGTTTGGGTTCTTCTCTACACAGGACATCAGCATCTGCTGGCAAACTGAGCCAGCCTCTGAAAGGCCCTGGGTCAGTGTAGTCATTCTTGGGAGGAGACGGACAGGGCATGAAGGCATCTCTGTAAAAAAGATTGCTTCCCAGAAGAGGTCCCTGGGGTAGTTGTCTGTCCCTTTAATTATTTTTTAGTGACTTACTAATCAAAAGGGAGATAGCATTGTCTCAGAAGGAATTGAACATGGCTGTTATTTTCTTTAAACTTAGGACTGGTTTTCAAACCTCAGAATATGGGTGTATATTTTCAGTGGTGCTTTCCGTTATGTGACCTGATACATGTCCTCTTTTAATTTCTTTGTCTTCATAAGTTTACAAAAAACGATCTGATTTATATTTGCAAGTAATCACAAAGTGTGTTTCATCGCTATTTTGCTCATTTTAGAATATTGTGGGTAATGCTAGGCCTAAAGAAACAGAACACAAAAGTCTTTCATCATCTCTTGATAAACGAGAGAAGTTTAAAGAGCAGAGAAAAGCCACAGCCAATGTGAAGAAAGACAAAGAGGACAAAGCCTTAAAGACAGAAAAGAGACCCAAGCAGCCTGATAAAGAAGGAAAGTTAATCTGTTCTGAAAAGGGGAAGGTGTCAGAGAAGAGCCTTCCCAAGAACGAGAAGGAAGATAAGGAGAACATTTCAGAAAATGACAGAGAGTATTCTGGAGATGCTCAAGTGGATAAGAAACCTGAAAATGACATTGTGAAGAGTCCACAAGAAAACTTGAGGGAGCCAAAAAGAAAGCGAGGCAGACCCCCTTCCATAGCTCCTGCTGGTGAGTTTCCCAAGTGTGCAATGCCAGAGTGTTCTTCTGTGGTCCTTTGTGGTTCTTTATAACTTCTGTACTTCAAGCCTTTGTTTTTGTGACTGACTTTGAATCATCCTGTCATCTAAAAACAAGTCATGCCCATAGAGCTGAATTTTATGGGAGGCATATATCCAGGTGAACATAAGTTTCGGAAACATGTTCTTGACTGGGCTTCTGGGGTGACAGATAACTCTTCACTAGATACTTCAGCTTATATGATAAACCCTAATAAGCTAAGGCCTTTTGCTTTTGCCAGTTCAAATGATTTCACTTTAAGTAAGCTTACTAGAACGTAGAATCAGGAAGTAGCGTTTTCATGAGCGACATGAAAGGGGAAAGGAGAAGTAAATAGGTGTGGGCATCTGGAGGAGGCGACAAGAAAGAACACTGGACCTAGGAACATATGGGTACATTTGAAATTGAGATCTCTGGAGAGTGATTATGGATCGGAAGTTTTCCCCATCTAAATAAAAAGCTGAGATGGCTAATTGGTAGCATCAAGGTTAGAGGATTTAGGGAAGAATGCACAATTATTTTAAAAAGTTGAAATATGGAATTCTTCTAGAATAGCCAAGAAAGAAAGAAACCCTGAACTTTTTCCTAAGGCAAACATTCCTTCTCTAGATTGAGTGGCGTGAAGAACCCCCAGGATCTCTAGACTGAGCACTGCCTATGATTATCTGGCAGTGGCCTTCAGACATTCTTGTTTACATGTTCTTTACATAAATATTGAAAAACTGTGAATCCCCTAGTTTTAAAGTGATACCTGGGGACTTGCCTGGCAGTTCAGCAGTTAAGACTCCACGCTTCCACTGCGGGGGGCGCTGGTCTGATCCCCGGTCGGGGAACTAAGATCCCACACGACATGTAGCGAGGCCAAAAAAAAAAAAAGTGATATCTGTTTTTTTCTTACAAGTTTGAATAGCTGCCAAAGGTAAATTTAAAATATAAAATATGACAAAATATATTTTCATCAAAACTGTGGAACTACAGAGTTAGCTCATTTGTTGTTCCCTTATGATGCAGAATGCAAAGCCAGTCCTATCTGTCAATCCAGACAGCTACACCAGACTTAATTCCCGTGGCAGAAACTCTACCTTTATTTACTTCAAATAAATGTATTAGTACTTGTTCCCAGTAGACAGCCTTCTTACATCTTCTCATTTTAAGGTATGAAATAAGACAATAGATTGATTTCTTCCTAGATGAAATAAGGCACTTCCCCCTTTAGTGGTTATAAGTGGGTTTCACTCTCAAGATCTGAGCATGCTGGAATTGTCCCTACGCCTAACTAGGGCCTAGACCTGTGCTGTCCGATATGGTAGCTGCTAGCCACCTGTGGTTACTGAGCGCTTGAAATGTGGCTACTCTGAATTGAGATGGGCTGTAACTTGTAAAATACACAAGGGAGGGCATTTCCTGGTGGTCCAGTGGTTAGGACTCTGCTTTTAGCACTGAGGGAGGGCCCGGGTCCAGTGCCTGGTCAGGGAATTAAGATCCTGCTAGCTGTGCAGCGTGGCCAAAACAAAACAAAAAACCACAGTGGTTTTCAAATAGTACAAAAGAAAAAAAAAAAAAAACACCCAGGAATGTAAAATATCTCAGTAATTTAAAATTATTGACTACATGTTGGAATGATGTTTTGGATGTATTGGGTTAAATAAAATATATTCTTAAAATTAATTTCACTTTTTTTAACTTCTTAAAGTGACAAGTAAAAATTGAAAATTACCTATGTGGCTTCCATTTATGGCTCTCATATTTCTATTGGACAGCACTGGCCTCATTGGCTTTCTCAGTAGGGTTCCAAGAGAGAATTAAGCTCTAATGCCCAAGGCATCTGTGACCTCTAATGAATTGACTTCTGGAAATTGAGAATGTTAGTAGAATGATAAACCACTCTTGGGAGAATTGAGAAAATAACCTTTGTGTTCTGTTTTCAAATGAGGAGCCCTAATTGAGAAAGTCCTGGAGGTTTTAAACCTCTGGGTAGTGTACCATGTTAAGATGTGGGATATAATAAGCAGGCCTTTTTATTAAGTGTAGGATTTCACACCAGATAGGATCAATTTAATAGAGAACTGGAGTTTTCCAAGCTTAGTGTTAACACTTGCCTGAGGCATTCCTCTGCAGTCAGAATTTTCTGAAGCAGGATCTGGGAATGCTAATTGTTAACACCTTCCCAGATAATTCTTACTGTGGTAAGAGTTTGGGAAGCACTGAAGTTCTGTATGGTCAGCCCCAGTTTGTATGTGGTATCAAAGTGAAGAAGGTTTGCCAGTATCTAATATATAGTTCAAATCCCCTTTAAAAATTGCTTGGAATAAGTTCATTGACACGGTGGAGTCTTGAGCTCTGTAGATTGTACAGACCTTATTGGAACAGGATCTGAGCTGTTTGGGGAAGGTTGTTTGTGTTTAATTTGGAATGTGTGTGATCTCCAAGTTCCCATCCTTGGAACTAAATAATGTTGGCACATTGAGAAGATTGAACACAGGAAGAGACAAAGAGTTCAGCACTCTCATCACGTTTGCCTCCTCAGAGCTCAGCCCTGTGTCCTTTGGCCATTTGACATGGCAGATCTGAAGCTGCTAGTCTTAGATGAGTTTTTCTCTCCCTTCCCCCTTCCCCTCCCATTTCTTCCCCTTCCTCCCTCTTCTTTCTCCTGGCTGCTGCTTTCTCTCATTTCAACCCTCATCAGACCCCCAGCCCTACCTTTGCCTCAAGCTTCCCAATTTCTTTTCTTTTCTTTTTTTCAATTAATTAATTAATTTTTGGCTGCATTGGGTCTTCTTTGCTGCGCACAGGCTTCCTCTAGTTGCAACGAGCAGGGGCTACTCTTCATTGCTGTGTGTGGGCTTCTCATTGTGGTGGCTTCTCTTGTTGCAGAGCACAGGCTCTAGGTGTGCGGACTTCAGTAGTTGTGGCACACAGGCTCAGTAGTTGTGGCTTGCGGGCTCTAGAGCTCAGGCTCAGTAATTGTGGCGCATGGGCTTAATTGCTCTGCAGCATGTGGGATCTTCCCGGACCAGGGCTTGAACCCGTGTCCCCTGCATTGGCAGGCGGAGTCTTAACCACTGTGCCACCAGGGAAGTCCCCCACTATTTTTTTTCTTTTGTTTTTTTCTTTTGCCTGCCTTTTGGATTCTCACCTTTCCTCATGGGGGAGAACTTCTTAAGTGTTAGGTTTAAAAGTACAGAGTGAGGGGCTTCCCTGGTGGCACAGTGGTTGAGAGTCCGCCTGCCGATGCAGGGGACACGGGTTTGTGCCCCGGTCTGGGAAGATCCCACATGCCGCGGAGCGGCTGGGCCCGTGAGCCATGGCTGCTGAGCCTGTGCGTCCGGAGCCTGTGCTCCGCAACGGGAGAGGCCACAACAGTGAGAGGGCCGCGTACCGCAAAGAAAGAAAAAAAGAAAGAAATACAGAGTGAAGGACTTCCCTGGTGGCGCAGTGGTTAAGAATCAGCCTGCCAATGCAGGGGACGTGGCTTCGATCTATGGTCCAGGAAGATCCCACGTGCTGTGGAGCAACTAAGCCCGTGCACCACAACTACTGAGCCTGTGCTCTAGAGCCCGTGAGCCACAACTACTGAGCCCATGTGCCACAACTACTGAAGCCCGTGCACCTTGAGCCTCTGCTCCGCAACAAGAGAAGCCACTGTAATGAGAAGCCTGCGCACCGCAACGAAGAGGAGCCCCCTCTGGCTGTAACTAGAGAAAGCCCGTGCGTAGCAATGAAGAGCCAACGCAGCCATAAACAAATAAATAAATAAATAAACCAAAAAATAAAAATAAAGAGTGAGTACTATCTAAGGGTTTAGCTTCTGCACTGCTAAATTATGTCAGGGCTGGATTTTCCAGTGTTAAGCAGCCTTGCCTGGCCCTGACTATCAAATAGCATAGTCCCCTGAGAATTTTCTGGAATTGTTTTTTTTTTTTTTTTTTTTTTTTTTCTTTTTGCGGTATGCGGGCCTCTCACTGTTGTGGCCTCTCCCGTTGCGGAGCACAGGCTCCGGACGCGCAGGCCCAGCGGCCATGGCTCACGGGCCCAGCCGCTCCGCGGCACATGGGATCCCCCCAGACCGGGGCACGAACCCGTATCCCCTGCATCGGCAGGCGGACTCTCAACCACTGCGCCACCAGGGAGGCCCTGGAATTGTTTTTAAGAGGTTGTAAATGTTGACATTCTTTTTGGTCCTTCAAAATTAGGAGCAATGCCAAGCTAACCAATTTAGCAAGTAGAGGTTGAAAATAATAATCAAGCCATAGTCCCAGGGTACTATACATTTTAAGAATGAGCCTGCCTGGTGGATTTCCTGAATATTGTATAAACCAAATTTTGATAAGAAGATTTGATGGTGATAAAAATGACTTTTCTGTTGCCTTTGTACCCTCATATTTTAAAGGAGTCACGTTGGGGTATTTAAAGAGAGGATTTCAGGAGATAAATATATGAGTAGAGCTGGGTCATAGGAGAAACCAAAAAGATTCAGGAGGTCAGTCTGCAGGGTGTCTGTGTTTCCTAAAAGGAAGTAATTTCTCACCCATTTCACTTTTTTTTCCCTTTTGGCTTAAGTAGGAATTCCCTTTGAGGGTCTATTTATCATGCAAGGATGTGTGTGGATCTTTGTATATATGTTTTATTTACATATAATATGAGGATTGGTCACTAAGAAACTACATACCTATTTTTGTGTGGTTTTATATACATTGTAGCTGTGGATTCAAACTCTCAAACTTTGCAACCAATAACATTGGAATTGAGAAGAAGGAAGATATCAAAAGGAAGTGAAGTCCCATTAAAACGTCCTCGGCTTGACAAAAATTCATGTGAGTCTTCAGTTTGTGTATGTGTGGCTGGAACTTGACATCCATTGGGTTAATTCCGCTGTGTTCATCTTGTCGCCTATTCCTTATAGGCGCTGATGCTTGTCCTTGATCACAGGGGCTAGTGTGAGTGGGATGTGGTTGGATCAGAGGAGTTCTGCTAGAGGAAAAATAAATCTCAGAGCACAAGCTGTGTTAATGTTGGGGTCAGTAGTGTTGTCTCTATACCCATAAACTACATCTGATATGAATTCCACTGGAAATTTAATGGCTTAGGAAGGGATGGATTTCATATGCTGAGTAAAACTTTAAAAATACTATTTACTGATTTTACTGTATAGTACAGGGAACTATATTCAATATCTTATAATAACCTATAGTGGAAAAGAATCTGAAACAGAATATATATATATGTACACACATACATATGTACATATATATATGTACATACCTGAAACTGTCACTTTGCTGTACACCTGAAACTATCACAACATTGTAAACCAACTACACTTTCATTAAAAAAATACTGTTTATTGATTTTTTTTAAAGTACCCTGTTGGCTCCAGAAAGGATTTGTGATGGCTCTAAGGCTCTGTAAACCTTACTGACTTGGGAAGTTAGTATGTAGACTTCTATGTTGGAAAGCCCCAAAATAAAACTTGTCAAGACTGGGACACGACCTTGGCACATATTTTCAGATCATGAATCCTTAAATTAGGAAAATTATATCCTGGCAGAAGGACTGCACTTTTACTTAAAACTATAAACCAGGATAGGGTATTTCCTTTCATCATTGATCTAATATTCCAGAAGTCTCTGGTTGAAGCCCTTATAGAGGCAGCCAGTCCAGAAATCTGTAGTAGCAGAATTATTTCTTCAGGTCTCTTGACTACAACTCTCTTAATGGTTTATAGCCCAGGAAAAGTCAAAAAACTACTCGGAAAACACTGACAAAGACTTATCAAGGAGACGGTCCTCCAGGCTGTCCACTAATGGGACCCACGAGATCCTAGATCCTGACTTGGTTGTATCAGATTTGGTTGATACGGTTACTACTGATCCTTTGCAAAACACATCTGGCACCAAGGAGTCTGAAGAAGGTGAGTCAGAGTCTGTTCTGGAATGGTCTTGCCAACCTACTCCTTGTCTAATGAGAACCAGTCTAAATCAATCATTGTGTACTGCCTTATACAAGTTTTAGATGGTCTTGAAATCAAGTTATTGAATTGGCTGCAGTGTTTCTTATATTCTTCACTGAAGACTTAATAGACAAACCTGTTTGCATTTGTGATTGGTTTTGCTTATATATGTCTGAATGTTGGGTTGGAGGTGCAGTGCTTGAAGAGCCCTGTTCCTGTTTCTGTCTTTCTGATGCCATCTCACTCCAGTCCCTCTGCCTTTTTGTTAATATTTCCAGCAGATCCTCCCTTCACTTTAGCTTCTTATTGGTCTTCGTCTTTGATATGCTCACAGCCCTGGCTATGTGTGCTGGAACCTGTGAATGTATTCTTGTATGCCATGAAATGAATGGTTTCCTCTAAAAAGACCCTGGCTTTATCAGGTTTTTTTGGTTTTTAATTAATTAATTAATTAATTAATTTTTGGCTGTGTTGGGTTTTCGTTGCTGCCCGTGGGCTTTCTCTAGTTGTGGCGAGTGGGGGCTACTCTTCATTGTGTTGCGCAGGCTTCTCATTGTGGTAGCTTCTCATTGCAGAGCACAGGCTCTAGGAGCACGGGCTTCAGTAGTTGTGGCTTGCTGGCTGTAGAGTGCAGGCTCAGTAGTTGTAGCCCATGGGCTTAGTGGTTCCATGGCATGTGGGATCTTCCCGGACCATGGCTCAAACCTGTGTCCCCTGCATTGGCAGGTGGATTCTTAACCACTGTGCCACCAGGGAAGCCCCTTTATCAGTCTTTTGTGGGACTTTTGGTTCTCAGATTATGTACATGTATATATTCCCCAATCTTTCTCTTTTTCTTCTAGGTCAGTTGAAATCTCCTTTGGAAACTGGCCAGGTCTCATCTGCACTAACTTGCCACTCCATTGGGGATGGATTGGGGCCTGCAGGCTTGGAGTTGAACTGCAAGTCAATGGGAGAAAACACTATGAAAACGGAACCGGCTTCTCCCCTTGCTGAGTTACAAGAGATTTCTACGGTGGCAGGTTCATATTTAGAGTTAACGTAATCCTCTTCTTTTGCTTCTCCTTTGATTGTGAACTTAAAAAATGGATTTTCCTAATGATTTTTTTCACCTTTTATTAATAATACTTTCTTATTTTAATGCTATATACATTTTAAAATGCTATATACTTGTCATTTCTGATATTGCCAATTTGGGTTTCCTCTTTTCTTGATTAGTATAGCTAAGGATTTATCAATTTTTGTTGATAATTTCAAAGAACCAACATTTTACTTTAGTTTTCTCTATTTGTTTTTTTTTGTCATTGATTTCTGTTTTGATCTTTACTGTTTTCTTCCTTTAAATGTTTCTAGAAACATAGGTCATTAATTTTAGATTTTTCTTCTTTTCCAATATGAGCATTTAAAGTTATAAAATTTCCCACTAAGCACTGCTTCAGCTACATCCTACGAATTTTGGTATGTTGTATTTTCATTTTCATTCAATTCAAAATATCTACGAGTTATTTGTTGACTGGGTTACTTAGAAGTGTGTTGTTTCATTTCCAAGTATTGGTTTGTTTGTTTGTTGTTTTTAATTGATTAATTTTTGGTTGCATCGTGTCTTCGTTGCTGCGCACGGGCTTTCTCAAGTATCGGCGTGTGGGGGCTACTCTTTGTTGCTGTACGCAGGCTTCTCATTGCAGTGGCTTCTCTTGTAGCGGAGCATGGGCTCTAGGCGCGTGGGCTTCAGTAGCTGTGGCTTGCGGGGTCTGTAACTCAGTCTCAGTAGTTGTGGTGCATGGGCTTAGTGGTTCCACGGCATGTGGGATCTTCCCGGACCAGGGCTCAAACCTGTGTGCCCTGCATTGGCAGGCGGATTCTTAACCACTGTGCCACCAGGGAAGTATTTTGTAGATACCTTATTGTTACGATTTATAATGTAATTCCATTGTAGTCAAAGAACATACTCTGCAGGATTTCAATCTTTTTTGTTTTTGTTTTTGGCTGTGCCACGCCAGCATGCGGGATGTTCCCAACCAGGGATTGAACCTGGGCTGTGGCAGTGAAAGTCTGGAATCCTAACCACTAGGCCACCAGGGAACTCCTGAACTGTCCCCTTTGTAATGTGAAGTATAACTCTGGCTTTGGTGATAGTCTTTTACTTGAAGTGTACTTTGTCTCATATTACTCCAGCTTTCAAAAAAGGTACTCCAGCTTTCTTTTGCTTTCTGTATGCATGGTATATCTATTTCTATCACTTTTCTTTCAATATAACTATTAACTATGTCTTTAAGTTCCAAGTGTGTCTTTTATAGATAGTTGGGTTTGGATTTTAATTGCAATGTTTAGTTACATTAAATGAAATTATTGATATGGTTGCTTTTAGGTCTACCATCTCGCTTTTTGTTTTCTGTTTATCCTGTGTTTTGTTCTTTTACTTCTTTCTTGTTTTTTCAGGTCAATTGAATTTTTTAAAATCCCATTTTAATTCATCTATTAGCTTGTAGCTCTACTTCTTAGCATTTGTTTTAGAGGTTACTCTAGGCATTATGATATATATATATATATATATATATCCTTTTCATGGTTTATATAGAGTTAATATTGAACCACCTTATGTAAAATGTTGTATAATCCATTAACACCCCCTTTTTATGCTCTAGTTATGACATGAATTGTATCTATATGTGCTGTAAAGTCCACTATTTAGTATTATAACTTTTGCTCTGAACAATTATGTATTTTAAAGAATAATACAAAAGAGATAGTGCTTTACACATGTATCTACCATATCCAGTGTTCTTCATTTCTTCTTCTTCCTCCTCTTTTTTTTTCTGTAGTGCAGGTTTCCTGGTGACATTCTTTTGGTTTTTGTTTATTTGAACGTAACTTTATTTAATTTTCATTCTTAAAGGATATTTTCACTGGATATAGAATTGCGGGTTCACAGTTTTTTCCTTTAAGTACTTTAAAGATGTTATTCACGGTCCTCTATTGTTTCTGAAAGGAAGTTAGTAATCATTTATATTGTTGTTTCCCTGGTTGTAATGTGTTTTCTTTCTGGCTGCTTTCAAGATTTTCTTCTTTATCTTTGGGTTTTCTTTCTGGCTGCTTTCAAGATTTTCTTCTTTATCTTTGGTTTTTAGCAGTTTAACTATGATGTATTTAAATTTGTTTTAGTTTTTTTTTTTTTTTTTGCGGTACACAGGCCTCTCACCGTTGTGGCCTCTCCCGCTGCAGAGCACAGGCTCCGGACGCGCAGCCTCAGCGGCCATGGCTCACGGGCCCAGCCGCTTCACGGCACGTGGGATCCTCCCGGACCGGGGCACAAACCCGCGTCCCCTGCATCGGCAGGCGGACTCTCAACCACTGCGCCACCAGGGAAGCCCTGTTTTAGTTTTGTATTTAACCTGCTCGAGATTCACTGAGCTTGAATATGAAAATTGATTTATTTCATCAAATTTATGTTAGACCTTTAGATATTGTCCCACAGGTCACTGGGACTCTGTTGTCTTTTTTGTTTTCATTTAGTTTTCCCCCTTCATTTTCAGATTGAAAACTTTTTGATCTGTTTTCAAATTCTTCTCTCAACTCCAATATGCTTTTAAGCCCATCCAGTGAATTTTTTATTTCTAGTACTTTTTAGTTCTACAATGTCCCTTTTATCTCCCTAGATTCTCTGCTGAGATTTTCAGTCTGTTTATTCATTATGAGCGTAGTTCATTATTTTATTTTATTTTAATTAATTAATTTATTTTTAAAATTTATTTTTGGCTGCATTGGGTCTTCATTGCTGCACGTGGGCTAGCTCTAGCTGTGGCAAGTGGAGTCTACTCTTTGTTGTGGTGTGTGGGCTTCTCACTGTGGTGGCTTCTCTCGTTGCGGAGCACGGGCTCTAGGAACATGGGCTTCAGTAGTTGTGGCTCGTGGGCTCTAGAGCTCAGGCCTCAGAGGTTGTGGCACACAGGCTTAGTTGCTCTGCAGCATGTGGGATCTTCCTGGACCAGGGCTCGAACCTGTGCCCCTGCATTGGCAGGTGGATTCTTAACCACTGCGCCACCAGGGAAGCCCATGAGCATAGTTTTAATTGGTGCTGTCTACCACCATTTAGATTATCCTGACGTTAATCCCCATTGATTGACTTTTCTCTATAGGTGACACTTTCCCTTTTCTTTATATGTCTAATGTTTTGGACTATATCCTGTGCATTGTGAGTGGTAAGTTGTAGTTTGGATTATGTTATGTTCCTCTGAAGAATAATGATTTCTTTGTTTTAAAGGGCAATTCATTTGGCTGAACTCAAACTCCAAGTTCTTTTCCTCTGCAAGGGCAGTGTCTGAAACCCCCGTTCAGTCTTTGAGCCTTAGTTGGTCTTCTTGAAACTCTATACGTTCAGAGATCAGCCATAGATTTACACAGAATTTAAATGCATTTAGTGAGTCCACCCTTTTGTGGCTCTCCTCTTTCTAGGATTTTACCCCTCACTTTCTAGCTGTTGTAGTTGCACTGAATGTTGTCTTCTGTTTCTTTAGCCAGTAAGACTAAAGGGTTTTAGCTACACAGTGCTACTTACTGGAGCCTGCCTTTAGGTGAAAAGCCTCGAAAAATGGGAAACTCACCTAGCGCCCTTCTCTTATTCCAAATATCCGACTCCTGTTTCTGCCTCTCTTTGTTGGTCTTCAGTGCCTTTAGATATTTGTTTTTTTATAATTTTCCCCCAGAGTTTATAATGGTTGTAAGCAAAAGGTTTGTTTCCATATGAGGTCTTCTACCATTGCTGAAAGAAAAAACTCTACCTTATGATAACAGACATACAGTTTAGGAAGTTGTGCATATCCATGGCTACACAGAGGGATTTTTTTCTCTGAAGTAGTGATTGCTTGTTGCATTAATAGCTATTTGGATGTTACTGGTAATACAAACTCTTAGTTTTGGTAATGTTATGTTTGTGATAAATGGTCCTTTTTGATGGATATTTAGATTATTTCTGAGCAATAAGAAAGTATTTCAAACAATAATGTAGTAATTCTTGAACGTTTATTTTTGACTGCTTGGTGAATAGACCTATAGGATACATTTTGTAACTGTGATTGCTGGATTCAACGGAATGCAAGTTTTAAATTGCATCAACAGATCACCCTTCAAAAAGACCATTCCACTTTATATAATGACCAAGAGTATGGGAGAGTATGTTCTCCCTACATTCTTGCTGTCTATGGATACTATTCATTGTTTGAATTTTCTTAAATTTATGTTAACATTAGAAACAAGGTTTTACTTTTTTTTTTTTTTTTTTTCGGTACGTGGGCCTCTCAGTGTTGTGGCCTCTCCTGTCGCGGAGCACAGGCTCCGGACGTGCAGGCTCAGCGGCCATGGCTCACGGGCCCAGCGGCCATGGCTCACAGGCCCAGCGGCCATGGCTCACGGGCCCAGCCACTCCACGGCATGTGGGATCTTCCCGGACCGGGGCACGAACCCATGTCCCCTGCATCGGAAGGCAGACTCTCAACCACTGCGCCACTAGGGAAGCCCAAGGTTTTACTTTTTAAGTTGTATTTTTTTAAATGAGGTTTAGCAGTTTTTCTTTTTTTTTTTCTTTTTTTTTTTTTTTTTTTGCGGTACGTGGGCCTCTCACTGCTGTGGCCTCTCCTGCTGTGGAGCACAGACGCGCAGGCTCATCGGCCATGGCTCATGGGCCCAGCCGCTCCGCGCCATGTGGGATCTTCCCAGACCGGGGCACGAACCCGCGTCCCCTGCATCGGCAGGCGGACTCTCAACCACTGTGCCACCAGGGAAGCCCCTTCATATGTTTATTGAATATTTTTATTTATTTATTTTTGTGAATTGTCTTTTCATATTCTTTGCCCACTTCCCCTAGGATTATTTGTTTTTGTTATTGATTTGCCAAGTGTCCTTTGTATATTATTATTATTATTATTATGAGTTAATTAATTTATTTTTGGCTATGTTGGGTCTCTGTTGCTGCACGTGGACTTTCTCTAGTTGTGGTGAGTGGGGGCCACTCTTCATTGTGGTGCACAGGCTTCTCATTGCAGTGGCTTCTCTTGTAGTGGAGTGGGGCTCTAGGTAAGCAGGCCTCAGTAGTTGTGGCACATGGGCTCAGTAGTTGTGGCATGCGGGCTCAGTAGTTGTGGCACACGGGCTTAGTTGCTCCGCGGCATGTGGGATTTTCCCGGACCAGGGCTCAAACCCATGTCCCCTGTATTGGCAGGCGGATTCTTAACCACTGCGCCACCAGGGAAGTCCCATACATTGGTGTCACTTTTATTTATTGTATTTCATAATACTGAAATTAAAAAATTTAAATCTACATTCTTTTTTCCTCAGTATTTGAAAAATATAGTTATGATCATAGTATGTGTATAATCAGTATTATTACATATGCATTTTCCCATATTATAAACTCCATATGAAAATCATTTTAATTATAATATAAGCCACCCTTTAAAAATCTTGATGAGATCAAAATATGTCTTCTACCCACGGCTCATGTTCCAAGGTTTGATCAATATTCATCTTTAAAAATTTGTTTATTTTGTAAAGTTTGACTTATCATTAATTGAAAGAGGTAGAATAGGGGAGAAGGGAATTAGTATAGGTAAATTCTGGTGTTTCCTAAATACCCGTGAAGGCTGAAGGGCTTGTAGGGCCCTCTTGTGGGCTCAGCTATATTCTGAACTAAGGCAGATTTAATGGGTGGAAGACATGGCCTTATTGGAGAATTTAGCCAGGAACAAGTTATGGACTCAAAACTCATGAGATTCTATTGATGACTTGGTTCTGGACCTGGGAAGTGTTCCTTTGATAAACCTGGGTGGTCTGTAACTTTCTTCCTTCACTTGTGTGGAGAGGACGGGCCCTGTGGTTCCTGGAGCAGAGCTTCCTGGGTATGTATGAGCCCAGAGGAAGAATGAAGAAGCTTGTGGAGATTCGTGGGTTGCGCATTGTTCGTGGAGATTTGTGGGTCACGCATTGTTCCTGGAGAAGAATGTGCAGACAAGCTTTTCGTGAGAGACTCAGGGAAATAGTAGAGCTTAAATGAAATTGTCTTCCTGTAGTTAGGGCCTGAAAGGTGAGAAGAGATGCTGCACACATGGATGTGGAAGCTCTGCTTGTGTATCTTGTTTTGCTCAGTTCAGTTAGAGTGTCCTGTTGACCTGCTAAGTAATAGGCGCTGTGCTAATATAATAAGCATCAGTGGTGGAAGATCAGTCAGACTTAGTGCCTGCCTGGGAGGCATGACGTTTAAGCTGAATCTTGATGGATGTATAGCACTGTCCCATGAGTAACACATGAGGCTTAGATATTCCAGTAGACGAAACTATATGAATAGAGGATGTAGCACATCTCTTATTAGGCTATTTGAAATGGAGAGAAGGTAGTCAGTTGAACATTTAGTGATTCTGTATTTTGACACTACATACTTGTGACTTTATTTAATATAAGCTGTCATGAAATCTATACACTTATATACTCATTTGTGTTATACTAAATATAAATCTAATTTA
Organism: Mesoplodon bidens; assembly: GCF_964165515.1. NCBI lineage: Eukaryota > Metazoa > Chordata > Mammalia > Artiodactyla > Ziphiidae > Mesoplodon > Mesoplodon bidens. The sequence continues at coordinate 23,658,051 of NC_138171.1, read as the reverse complement.
TATATTTAATAATTAATGTAAGGTTTGAAATTCTTTGCCTTTCTTCTGGAAAGGCAAATTTCGAACATTAAGAGTAATTTAAATTTTGTCCAGTGGTTAGGGCTCAGCGCTTTCACTGCTGTGGCCTGGGTTCAGTTCCTGTTTGGGGAACTAAGATCCTGTAAGCTGTGTGCGTGGCAAAAAAAAAAAGAAAAAAGGTAATTTAAATTATAAATAGAAAATTTATTAAAAGGTTAATGAAATTTAAATTTTTTTAGTAAGAGTTTTATACTGTAAAGACTATGTGTCTACAGAATTGCATACTTTTGTTTGGATAATTTCAATTTAGATTGGAGGGGCAGATTTTCTTTTTTTTTTAATAAACAAATTTATTTAGTTATTTATTTTTGGCTGTGTTGGGTCTTTGTTGCTGTGCATGGGCTTTCTCTAGTTGCGGTGAGCAGGGGCTACTCTTCGTTGCGGTGCTTGGGCTTCTCATTGCGGTGGCTTCTCTTGCTGCAGAGCATGGGCTCTAGGTGCTCGGGCTTCAGTAGTTGTAGCATGTGGGCTCAGTAGTTGTGGCGCACGGGCTTAGTTGTTCCATGGCATGTGGGATCTTCCCAGACTAGGGATCGAACCCTTGTCCCCTGCATTGGCAGGCAGATTCTTAACCACTGCACCACCAGGGAGGTCCCCTTCTTCTTCTTCTTCTTCTTTTTTTTTTTTTTTGGTCTTGATCAGATTCTGTGTAGTTAACATAAATGCAGTGGCAGAGCAGTTCTTTGAAAATAGTAAACTGAAAGTACTCAAGTATCATTCCTGGCTCATCCCTGGTGCCTTTATGTTGGTCTTCTGTTCCACTGGGTCCAGAGTGTTATGCCTCAGCCATGTGAGCTTGTGGATACAAGGGCTCTCTCCTTTCGTGCTGAGCCTCCTCTCAGTTGCAGGGCTCCTCTCCTCAGCCTACTTTCTTCCCTGTGGGGGAAATTATTAAACTTGATGCGCAAATTTGGTGGAAATTTAATCTCAGAATTTAGTAGTCCATGTTTTGGCATGGAAAACTCTCTATAACAGCCATGTCCCTTAACTCAGCAGACTGAGCCCTTCATTATGCTGTCTTAAGGGTGGTGTTACATTAGACATCACTTGAAATTGGAAATGAATTGTTCCTACGCCACTGGGAAATATGCTGAGCAGATGAGATGAGTGAGAGGACTAGGTCAGAGGCTAAGTCCCAGTGCTTGTTTTAAAGTTTTCACACACATACAGTTTCTGTCTCATGTCAGTTAATATAGCTGCATCTCTGGTTTGTGGAGAAGATGGAAATAAGGTAAAGTGAGAGTGGCACAGGTGAGTCTTGGGAAAGATGATAGGAAGATTTTTTGTTGTCTTGCTTCTTTATGTTGCACATAGGATTTTCTGGGGAATAATTTTGAAACCACTGCAACTAACTGAAGCACTTGCCCATTTTCCAAGAGAGTGTATAGTAATGGTAGTGGTCCAATTACCTGGATCTTGAGCTATGAGGAGTAAAAGCAGCATGGATCCCATTGCTGTTCTCTTTTGGAGTAGGCTCTAAGCTATTTGCTTTCATGACTTAAATGCCAGAGGGGAATGCGGTTGAAATTGTTCTACTTGGGTAAGCATTTGTTTATTCTGTAAAACAGAAATTAGAATAGATGTCCTTAGAAGTTGGGATCTCAGATTAGTCTCTAAATCTGGGCCCAGCCTATTTGGTCATTCACAGATAACCAGGGCTGTTGGAAAATGGGCTGCCGTCCATTCGTTCATTTCAGTCAGGGAATATTTAACAAGTACCTACTAAGTGCCAGACTCTCTTCTAAGCTGTGTCATTTGTGAATATTCTACATGAACCATAGAATGAACAAGAGAGAAGACCCAATAGAAGTACAGACTTATTCAGCTAATTTTTTTTTAAACTAACTACCTGTTAGAAATGGGGTACTACCATGAGGTGTAGTGTCCCATTGTTATGTTGTTAGTTATAAAATGAATAGGAAGTTATTTGTCATTGAATTATTAAACGTTTACAGATGATTTACTTGTAAATTAACCAGGTTAGTTTCAGTGTAATGCCTATAATAGTTCTTGCAAATGATTTATTTTTAAATTAACATGGTCCGGTTTAGTTTAATGCTTACGATAGTTTAGGTTTCAGACACTTGTGTTCTTCCATGTTTTCTTGAGTAGGAGAGTGAGTCGTTGACCTATAGCCATTGTAGTTTGGGGAGTTGGGAGTGTCTGTGGTCTGTCATCAGACATATAGTGGTGGAACATTGGCTGAGAATTCATTGTTCTGGGGGTTAGAGAAATGAATGAGACATCTGGTCAATGTCCTTGTAGGTCTTTCTGTCCAGAGGAATGAATAAGACTGCAGGTACCTGCATTACAAGAGAGACAGTTAAGGTGGTGTCATGAGAAATACTTAAAACTATGGGAGAGAAAACTGACAGTGATAATGTGTGCCTGCCACATGGAAGTTGAACTCAGGATTAGCTTGTTGAACCCCTACTATATGCCTTGGAGCTCTGCTGTCAGTGAATGCGGCACTCTTGGTCTTAGTGTTCAGTAAATGCTCTTTGGATCTGACTATGGAGAGAGGTGATATTTAGGTTGGTGGTTTGGGGGCAGGGGTGGAAGAATATGGAACTTGCACAGGGCCTTGAAGGATGAGTATCACTTAGGTATTTGGAGATGGAGGCAGAGCAGTATCAGCAGCATAATAATAGGGTGTTTTCTGAGACCATTAAGTGTGCTTTCTGACTTAATTGCAGGCTTCCTGAAGTGGGTTAAGGCTGAGCAGGTAAGTTGCTGCCAAACTGAGGTCAGTTGCTTTGAGTTGCTTTTCTGTTTATGGAGCTATTGGAAATGCTTCGTTTGCAGGATAGGGAGATAGCCATCAAATGTTCACTTGGATCTCTGTTGGTAAGGTTGCTTTCCTCCTACTTAGCTGTTCTGTGGCCTTAAGGCATTTTAAAGTATTTTTTTATGAATTGTTTGACAATGAGTTGCAGACTTTTACCCCTGAATATTTTGATGTATATTTCCCCAAAAATGAGGGCATTCTCTTATGTTACCACAATTATCAAAATCAGGACCTTATTCAAACTCCACCAGGGATTTCATTGGCACGTTTTACCTCATTTATGGAAGTGATCTTGTCTTCATTCAGCACTTTCTTTCTTGGTAAGTTGCTTTTTTATATTCATAAATTTGTAGAGAAATCTAGAAAAATACAAGAACAATGAAACTAACATTCATGTTTCCCACCACCCAGAACTGTTGGTATTTGGTCTTGAGTGAGTGCCTCAGGTCCTTACTCTGGCCCGCAGTGGCCCTGCTTCTTCTGGCCACCTGTAACCTCTCCAGTTTCATCTTCCCTCAGTCTCGCTCCTTCCTGCTGCCTCTGCTCCAGCCACAGGCCTCCTTGCTATTCTGTAAGCACAGCAGGTACACTCTCACCTCTGGGCTTTCATTTAGCACACTTATTATTATTATTTTTTTAATATTTTCTTGGCCGTGCCGTTGCGGCATGTGGGATCTTAGTTCCCCGACCAGGGACTGAACATGCGCCCCTTGCACTGGAAGCGCAGAGTCTTAATCACTGGACCACCAGTGACATCCCTCAGCACACTTTTATTGAATACCTTTTATTCCCAGCCAGAGCAAAATGGATCCATTGGAAAACTTATTTCATCAGTCAGTTAGTGGGTAACATTTATCATCAGATCATTCATTCAGCAATTGCTTGAGCATTTCTTAGGTACCAAAACTTTGGAGGGGGGTGAGAGGAAATCTGGAAGCGTTAATGAAAACACAGAAAGATGAATAAGTTATCTCCTTGACCTCAGAGAGACACTTACTTATAAGAATGGATCGTTCTGGGGCTTCTCTGGTGGTGCAGTGGTTAAGAATCCACCTGCCAACGCAGGAGACATGGGTTCGAGCCCTGGTCCGGGAAGATCCCACATGCCACGGAGCAACTAAGCCCGTGCGCCACAACTACTGAGCCTGCACTCCTAGAGCCCACGAGCCACAACTACGGAGCCCAAGTGCCACAAATACTGAAGCCTGCACACCTAGAGCCCGTATCCCGCAACAAGAGAAGCCACGACAATGAGAAGCCTGCACACAGCAACGAAGACCTAACACAGCCATAATTGAATGAATGAATGAATGAATAGATTGTTCTGGATACTTCCAGTTGACTAGTGGTGAATAGCATTATTGATTGATCATTGTCCAGCTTAAGCATATGCCATAATGTTGACAACTTTTTCCAAACAAAATTTCAAGTACGTCCTATTTTTTGATGCAGTGATTCTTTTCCAACGTATATGATCAGATAAAGAATCTATTTTGAAAATAAAGGTGAAAAGGTATTTTAATACTTTCTAAGATATTAAAAGTTATATCAGTTAATCATTAGTATTCTTCATTGAAAAACAACATGGCAGGAACTTAAGATCATTACAGACTGTGCACTTAGTATGGTCATCACTTTTGAGTCATAAGGAGACAGCAATGAAAGGTTTTATTTAATGATGGTTTTTAAAATTTAAATTTGATTTTTCACAATTAAAACACTAAGGAATACTAATTCTTTATAAGTACTACTTCTTGATGAATTTTCACAACTACTCTGATGTAAAGGCAGTTAGGACCCTTATTTAAAAATTATTAGGGCTTCCCTGGTGGTTCAGTGGTTAAGAATCCGCCTGTCAATGCAGGGGACATGAGTTCGAACCCTGGCCCGGGAAGACCCCACATGCTGTAGAGCAACTAAGCCTGTGCACCACAACTACTGAGCCTGTGCTCTAGAGCCCGCAAGCCACAACTACCGAGTGGCCTACTAAGAAGAGCAGTGTGTGGTACAAGTGATGTCAGTACTCCAGGCAGGGTGGTGCCTTTGGAATTCTTTAATGTGAGGCGGGGAGGAAGTGTTGATCTGGAAACTGAATGGTGTTCCTGGTGTTTCTTTTGGAACATGGGCTTAGTGGTGAGTACAGGACATCCAGAAAGATTGCTGGGAGAGAGGGGGGGTTGTTGAGAACTCATTCACCAGGAATGTGTTATGTAAGTAAGCAGGAAGGAGGGCGGGATCATCCTCAGAAACATCCAGCGAGGCCCCTGGAGGCCAGGATGCTGCTGTTTTAGTCACTGTTTAGAGGTTGCTGTCCTGAGCTGGTGCCAGTCTTGGAATTTCTAACTTGGGATGGAGTCATGATCTGAGAAATCTGTGTGAAGGAGGCTCTTGGGCAGCAGGAGGAAGAGCTGGGAAGGCAACACTATCTAGTCTAGAGCAGAAGAGGGGCGTTAGCTGCATATGGAACAGCTCTGGCATTTGAGGCAGCTCTGCCATCTTGTGGAATAAATGCTCAGTGATTTTTGTGAGGGCTGAGTGTGGATAGCCTTGGCAGGGTTGCTTTCCTCACACTTAGCTATTCTGTGACCTCAAAGTATTTTTTAGATTTTTTTTTTTTTTTTTTTTTTTTTTTTTTTTTTTTGCGGTACGCGGGCCTCTCACTGTTGTGGCCTCTCCCGTTGCGGAGCACAGGCTCCGGATGCGCAGGCTCAGCGGCCATGGCTCACGGGCCCAGCCGCTCCGCGGCATATGGGATCCTCCCGGACCGGGGCACGAACCCGTATCCCCTGCATCGGCAGGCGGACTCTCAACCACTGCGCCACCAGGGAGGCCCTTAGATGTATTTTAAAGACGTTTTTATTTTGAAATAATTTAAGACTTATAAAAACTTGCAAAAATAATGGAAAGAATTCCTGTATATGTTCAACCAGATTCCATGCTTAGTTGCTCTGTGCCATGTGGGATCTTCGCGGACCGGGCCACGAACCCGCATCCCCTGCATCAGCAGGCAGACTCTCAACCACTGCGCCACCAGGGAAGCCTGGCAGGTGGATTCTTATTCACTCTGCCACCAGGGAAGTCCCTCTATGCATTTTCATAGTAACATTTTCCCCCTCTGTAACCATGCATGGGGTCATACCGTATGTACTGGGCAACTTCCTGTTTTCATTTAACAGTGTATCTTGAGATTATCCATATCAGTATCAGTAAGTACAGAGCTACTTCATTCTTTTAAATGACTGATTAGGATTACATAGTGCACACTTCCCATAAATTATTTAACTGTTCCTCTGTTTATGGACATTTTGTTATTTTTTAATTCTAAACATTTGACTGGACTAATTGTGAATATTTAAATGTGTTTACATTTCTCTCTGGTTGCTTTTTGTTGTTTTACAGCCGAGAAAGTTATTCCTTCACAGACCTGAAAAAAGTTTTATTCGTTATAGAATTTCAAGTACATTTCAAAAAGTATTAAACTACTGGGGTCATGTGGTGTCTTTGTTGACAAGAATACCAACTGTATCAGGGGTCACTGCTGAGGAAATACAAGACGATGAGCCTTATTCTCGGTCTGGAGAAGTGACAGACAGCAGATCCAGGAGCAGGTCTGCAGTGCTAAGGGCGGGGTGCAGTAGATAGTCATTTGTGCCAGGAGTTGACAGCATGTGGTCCCTGAGAGCCAGGGCCATCTGGATGCCTTCCTGCATTCGGAGTGAGCTGGGTCTGAGTGCAAGTAAAGACTTGGCTGAGGCAGTGAGGGGTGGCAGGGAGCGGGCACAGCCTGAGCAGTGGTGCAAGCTGTGAGAGCGTGAAGCAGCTGCTGAGGGCTCATGGTGGATTAATTAATGGGAGATGAGTTTAGAAAGCAAGATGGTGCTTAGATTGACATGGGCTTAGAATTCCAGCCTGAGTATTGCCAGCCCGAGTGAATACCATCATCATAGTCAATCCAACTGTGAGATTTTGAGGTACTGGCAATGGGTATACAAAACAACTACTGAAGCCCGCATGCCTAGAGCCCGTGCTCCACAACAAAGAGTAGACCCCGCTTGCTGCAAGTAGAGAAAGCCCACGTGAAGCAACGAAGACCCAACGCAGCCAAAAATAAATAAATAAAATAAATTTGATAAAAGGGGGGGTTATATAGAACATTATTTCTAAGCCAAGTTTCAGAGAACATAGTTTAAAAACCTTTTTTATTATAAAGGTGATATATGCTTATCATAAAAGGGAAAGTATAAAGCATTGCCCCAGCAAATAGAAAACTAGAGAGCTTCTGATCCTACTCTGTGTTACCTATTGCTGTGTGACAATATTACCACAAACGTAGTAGCTTAAAACAACATATTTATTTTCTCACAGTTTCTGTGGGTTGAGGAGTCTAGGCACAGCTTAACAGAGTTCTCTGCAAGGCTGAAATCAAGGGGTTGGCCAGGGCTGTGTTCTCATCTGAAAAATCTACTGGAGAAGGGTCTGTTTCCAGGCTCACATGGTGGTTGGCAGCATTCAGTTCCTTGCAGGCTGTCAGACTGAGAGCTACAGTTTTATTTTTTTTAAATACTCTTCTTCCTCCCTCCCTCCCTCCCTCCCTCCCTCCCTCCCTCCCTCCCTCCCTCTCTTTTTTCTTTCTTTTCTTTCTGTTTATGGCTGCGTTGGGTCTTTGTTGCTGCGCGCAGGCTTTCTCTAGTTGCAGTGAGCGGGGGCTACTCTTCCTTGCGGTGCATGGGCTACTCTTTGACGTGGCATCTCTTGTTGAGGAGCATGGGCTCTAGGTGTGCAGGCTTCAGTAGTTGCAGCTCGCGGGCTCTAGAGCACAGGCTCAGTAGTTGTGGTACACAGGCTTAGTGCTCCGCAGCATGTGGGATCTTCCTGGACCAGGGCTCGAACCTGTGTCCCCTGCATTGGCAGGCGGATTCTTAACCACTGCACCACCAGGGAAGTCCCGAGAGCTACAGTTTTTTAGTGGGCACTCTCAGTTCCTTGCCACATGGGCTTCTCCATAGAGTAGGTCACAACATAGCAGCTTGTTGCATCTAGCCCGCAAGGGAGAGTGCCTGCTAGTAAGATGGGTGTTACAATCTTACATAACATAATTATGAAAGTGACATGCTGTCACCTTTGCCTGTTCTATTAGAGGCAAGTTATAGGTCCTGCCCACACTCAAGGAGAGGGGATTACACATGGGCATGAATACCAGGAGGCAGGATTATTAAGAGACATTTTATAGTCTATTTCTACCCTTCCCCCCCAGAAAAAAAGAAAAAAAAAGAGAACATTCCTTAGAGTTATGCCATCATTAAAAGCAAATTCAAATTCTGTGGGCCATTTCTCCCCTCATATACCAAGGTATAGTAGTAATTTGTGAGAGGCAAGAGCAGAGGGTGACTTGGGATTTTGAGCCTGGGAGCCTAGGATAGAGCTCTAATGCTTTGCCTCAATTCTTCCATACAAAAATATGTTCAACATGAGGAAGAGCACAGCATTTAAATGGTAATACCCATAACTACTTGCAAATACTGATTTCCATACTACTTTCTAAAACAAAAATAAATTGGTTTCAGTAGTTTACCCTCTATCCCAAGGACAATTTGATTACCCCTCGCTTTTGAACCAGGCTCCCTGGAGGATTTTTTTTTTTTTTTTTTTAATTTATTTGGCTGTGCCGGGTCTTTAGTTGTGGCATGTGGGATCTTTGGTTGCGGCATGTGAGATCTAGTTCCCTGACCAGGGATTGAATCCGGGCCCCCTGCATTGGGAGCACTGAGTCTTAACCACTGGACCACCAGGGAAGTCCCACTCCCTGGAGGATTTTATTTACATATTTTCTGCCCTTTATCGCCTAGTAACTGCTCTCATGTTGACAAAGGACCATAGTATCCCTAGAGTGGATAATGTCATTTAGCTGGTGCCATCAGTGACATATGTTCCAAATGAACTGTCCTCCCATTGGGAAATAGACACTGTGTGTGAGACTTGGGATTTTTGTAGACTGTGGCCCAGGCCCTTTTGGCAACCATTGACTCTCCTGGTTGCTTGACCGTGCTTCCATCATCATGTTTCTTTTGTCACAGGAACACCATTCTGGGGAGGAATGTAATATAATATATAAAATAATTGTATTCTTTCTACTGTGAAATAATATGGGTATTATAACATGGAAGAATAGGGAAAAAAATCAGTTTTTTTTACCTTGGAATCTCAAATGCAAAATGGGTACCATTGTTTATATTCTTACAATTCTAAACAAAAAATACACTATTTTATATGTTATTCTTATATATAATTTTGTTTTGCTGAAACTTTCTTTTGAGGGTTTTCTTTAGCATAGTTACGCTGTGCATATTCTGTTTTAAAGTTCTTACTTTTAAAATGTAAAACATTTTTACTGGTCGCATCATTTTGCTGTTGTGCTTTTATTAATTACCACTAACACCTCAGTGTTTGATTAATAAAGTGGGGTAATTAGATGTTAAATTTTGTCAGGTCGTGCCCTGGTACATGGATCCCTGGCTGGGATTATGCATAACTTTGTTGGAAGCAAACAACTGTGAGGTCAGTGCCAACTCAGATGACGGCTAATGTTCCAGTAACCTATTGCAGTTAGTAATGGGCTTTCTCTTCTAATACCTCATGGAAACATGTGGGAGCCTTGTGAAATAAGTATTTTTATTCCCATTTAATGATAAGGAAACTGTCTTGGAGAGGCTAACTCTCTTGTTTGAAGTAGTAATACACTGAGTTGAGTACTGTAGGAGTAAAGAATAGAGCACATTCCTCATTTCAATATTTTAGAATAAGGAATGAACGGAACTAACTGTAATACAAATAGAAAGGGACAGATACTACAAGATTTATTTTCCATGAAGTACTTATGGGAATTCAAAGAAGGCAGGATAGAATGTTTTTTGCTCAGAGACCAAGGAAAAAGCATCGTACAAGTAGGTGGCCTTTGAAGGCTGAACAGGGCTTGGTTTGCACGTGGGAGAGGTGTGCCAGAGGCCTGCACCGGCTGGACTGGCAGTTTTCATTGTGCATACAGAGGGCTCATTTGGCTGCCATATGGGAAAATTAGGATAAAATTGTGAAGTCTGGAAAATGCAGTTTTTCATATCTCTAAAAAATTTGTTGGGTTCAGTTTGCAAGACCTTCATGAAAAAGGAGCAGTTACTTAAGTTTTGGGGTGTTTGATCTACTTCATTTGTGAGTCTGAAGTTATAGTTTTGTCTTCTTTTTTAAATATTTATGTTATTTATTTATTTATTTTCCTTATTTTTTTGGCTGTGCCAGGTCTTTGTTGCAGTGCGCAGCCTTCTCTCTAGTTGCAGCATGCAGGCTCCAGGGCACGTGGGCTCTGTAGTTTGCGGCACACGGGCTCTCTCTCATTGAGGTGCACAAGCTTAGTTGCCCTGCGGCATGTGGGATCTTAGTTCCCTGACCAGGGATCGAACCAGTGCTCCCTGCACTGGAAGATGGACTGTTTACCACTGGACCACCATAGAAGTCCCTGAAGTTACAGTTAATTGTTTAATTTATCAGATTTTGTCACAGGCTATTATCCACAATTAATTTATACCCTCTTTGCTGCTTGTCTCACCCTGATGCTCGTGTTGATTGTGTTTTCTCCACATTGCAAGGTAGGTTATATTTACTGGCTTATAATCAGAAGGGCTTGCATATCAATGAGTTATATATATACTTCACTGAGTTGAGTTTATGGGGGGAATCTTATTACTTCCTGAACTTCCGTGGTTGAAGATTCATAATTCTCAAGCCTTTCTTATTCCTTCAGACAAAAACCAGCAACTCATTTTGTCTTATTAACGTTGCCATCTTGAAAAGAGTTCTTGGTTTGGCCAGGGGCTTCATGATAGTGACACCAGGTAGTGTCTTTTCTCTTGGGGAGTTTATCTGTTTACCTGAGCCTCTTTGATCCTAGTACCACCTCTGAGGCAGGTGGCCACCTGAGTGCCAAGCTTGTTTACCTTTGGAGGACCAGCTGTTTCCACTTTCTGCTTACCTGTGAGGAATCAAGGGTTTTGCTTTTGGGGGCGAAGAGTTTTTATCCTGCCAAACTAAACGTATTTCCTTCTGAGAGGCTTACTGGATTGGTAGACTATCTGTCTTAATCCATTTGGGCTGCTATAACAGAATACCATGGACTGGGTGGCTTATAAACAACAGAAATGTATTTCTCACAGTTCTGGAGTCTGGGAAGTTCAAGATCAAGGTGCCAGCAGATTCAGTGTCTGGTGAGGGCCAGCTTCCTAGTTGATAAACAGCTATATTCTCACAGTAACCTCACATGGAGGAACGGGCAAGGGAGAATTCTGAGGTCTCTTTTATAAGGGTGCTAGTCTTATTCATGAGAGCACTGCCTTTATGACCTAATCACTTCCCAAAAGCTCCACCTCCAAATACCATCACATTGGGAATTAGGTTTCACCATATGAATTTTGGGGGTTTAGTATAGCACTGTCAGACTAGGTATATCTTTATTTCAGCAGATAGTTTGACCATATCACTTTTAAAATCTATCTGTGGACAAGGAGGAAATAGATATATGAGTGCATTGGTAATTTGCACAGGTGCAGTTCAATAGGTTCAGGTAACTCTACCCAGAGTGTACATTAATTGATCGGTGTCAGCCTGAAGCTTATTCTGAAGGCTGTCCTCAGCTCTGTCCTACTGGATATTTATCAGCAGCTTGGATAAAGACCTAAGAATACATAGGATTACAGAAACGAGTTATAAAATTCTTGGACTAAAATAATAAGATGGAGTTTATTAGGGTTAAATGTAACTTCCAGCGTATAGTTTGATAAAACTTTTGGGGGAAATGGAAATGCACTTGTGTTTTAAAAAGACAAACAGGACAAAGTTCAGGATTTTGGTGGATCAAGCTTGGTGTACTGTCCAGCACCATGTAATATAATTATTTTTTAAAATTTGGGGGAGGCTGAATTAGTGAAAGTAAGATGTCCTGAAAGGTGGGGGTAATAATGCCACTGAATGGCCATGCTAGGAATCTTGTGGTTGGTTTTGGATTTCACATTCCTAGTAGGATGTAGACAAAACTGAATGCTTACAGAGTGATGTGTCTCCCAGCCAGAGCTTATGAGGGCTGGTCAAAGGAATGTTTCACTCTGGTTGATAATTATAATATTGGGTTGGCCAAAAAGTGCCTTTGCCTTAAGCAAAAATAAAAGACACACTTTTCATTTTCACCAGGAACTTTATTGAACAACGTACTCACCCTTATGTTCCACTATCTTCTGCCATTTTTCAGGCAAATTCATAATTCCATCTTCCCCAAACTTTTTATCTTTTTGAGCAAAGAACTGTTCCAGGTGCCTTTTACAGTCTTCCAGGGAATTTTTCCATTAAGAGAATTTTGTAAAGACTGAAATAAATGGAAGTCCAAAGGGGCAGTATCTGATGAATATGGTGGATGAATCAGAACTTCCCAGCCAAGCTGTAAGTTTTTGCCTGGTCATCAAAGAAACAGGTGGTCTTGCATTATCCTGATGGAAGATTATGCGTTTTTTGTTGACTAATTCTGGACGCTTTTCATCGAGTGCTGCTTTCAGTTGGTCTAATTGGGGGCAGTACTTGTTGGAGTTAATCGTTTGGTTTTCCAGCAGGAACTCATAATAGAGGACTCCTTTCCAATCCCACCATATACACATCACCTTCTTTGGATGAAGACTGGCCTTTGGTGTGGTTGGTGGTGGTTCATTTTGCTTGCCCCACGGTCTCTTCTGTTCCCCATTATTGTATAGTAGGGGCCCCCAATCCCCGGGCCGCAGACTGGTACTGGTCCGAGGACTGTTAGGAACTGGACCACACAGCAGGAGGTGAGTGGCGGGCGAGCGAGCGAAGCTTTATCTGCTGCCCCCATTACTGCCTGGACCATCGCCCCGCCCCCACCCCCCCACCTCCAAGGTCCGTGGAAAAATTGTCTTCCAGGAAACCAGTCCCTGGTGCCAAAAAGGTTGGGGGCTGCTGTTGTACAGTATCCACTTTTCATTGCCCGTCACAATCTGTTTTAAAAATGGAACGTTTTCATTATGTTTAAGTAGAGAATCGCATGCAGAAATACTGTCAGGAGGGCTTTTTTTGCTTAACTTATGTGGAATCCAAACATCAAAGCGATGAACGTAACCAAGCTGGTGCAAATGATTTTCAGCGCTTGATTTGGATCTTTTGAGTATGTCGGCTATCTCCCTCGTGGTATAACGTTGATTGTTCTCAATTAATGTCTTGATTTGATCATTGTCAACCTCATTTCAACTGGTTTGCCTTACCGTGGAGCATCATCTAGCGAGAAATCTCTAGCATGAAACTTCGCAAACCACTTTTTTTTTTTTTTTTTTTTGGCCGTACGCGGGCCTCTCACTGTTGTGGCCTCTCCTGTTACGGAGCACAGGCCCCGGACGCGCAGGCTCAGAGGCCATGGCTCATGGGCCCAGGCGCTCCTCGGCATGTGGGATCCTCCCGGACCGGGGCACGAACCCGTGTACCCTGCATCGGCAGGCGGACTCTCAACCACTGCGCCACCAGGGAAGCCCGCGCAAACCACTTTTGACACATTCGATCAGTTCCAACTTCTCCATACACTGCACAAATCTTTTTTTTGCGTTTTAGTTGAGTTTTTACCTTTCTTGAAATAATAAAGCATAATATGCTGAAAATGTTGCTTTTTTTTCCATCTTCAGTATTAAAAATGGCTACACAAAAATTCACCAATTTTGATAAGTTTTTTTTTAATGCACGCTGATATGACAGCTGTCACATACAATCTAGCAAAATTGTTTCGTATGAAGTTAAAGACACGTGCAACTAGAGCCATCTTACGGAAGAAACCAAACGAAACTTTTGGCCAACCCAGTATCTGTCTCTTGCCACATTCCATAAATGACATAAGCCTGTTTATCAAGATTATTTTATATTTGAAATAATATAAAATAATATATTTTAATAATATATATAAAATAATATATATACTTGGCCTGTTTTGTGCCAAATCTTATAGCCCGCTCTCCAACTCTTGAAATGGGTGGTATTCCCTTTTATAGATAGGAACCTGGATAATAAGAACAGTTTAAAAAAACCATACACAGCTTATTTATGCAGCTAATGAAGAGTAGAGCCGGGATTTAAAGTTGGGTTGTTTGCATTATACCATACTGCCTCTGGAATGAGCATGCAGTGAAGCTGGGAGTGATGGGGACTTAGGCCCTTCTGCTATGAGCAGGTTAATTTCTGGAAGGCTGTTCATAAGTATACTTGTTCTTAAGTCCAAAATGATACTATATACACATATATACATTCTTTTCTAAATATTCTTTTTTTTAACTTCTACTGGTCTTTATTAAAAGGAAAACTGTTAGCTGAAAACAAAGACCCAATGTAGTCTCAGGCTAAGTCTCATTGACAGAACCCCTTAAGCTACAGCCCAGGAACCTAATCTTGGCACTACAGTGTTGTCCTTGACTCTGCCCTCTCTCCCCATCTCAAACTCTGGGGATTCGCTTCCTACCAGGATATTCCTCTCCAGCCAGGCAAGATATCTCGGCCCCCAGGACCCCACCCTTCCTGCCAGGATGGTGGCCACAGGGTCATCCCCCTATCCCCACCCGCTACACACCCGGTCAAGGTGACTGCTACACATTCGGGGCCGCCACACTGTCAAATCCAAATGTCTTCATTGTCTTGTCAGCACCCTGGGTACACTTTAAACATCTTTAAAGTCTCCAGCCCATTAACAATAGGGTCTCTACAACAATAAGGCAGACGCAACCTCCTCTGAACTCAGTGTGGTGGCGTCCAAAGCTCCTAAAATCTAAGACTTAGGTTCTCCCACCCCACGTCACTCCCTGGGGCATAAGAACTACTACTCATCCCTCAGGCCTCAGCTCAAAGGTTTCTTCTCTAAGAAGTCTGCCCAGCACTCGACAGGCCGAGCCAGGCGCCCTCTCCTGGGGGCCCCGTGCCCCCTCATTCTGGGCAGAGATGACACCCGGAGTCAGCGAGTGTGCCCGCCCCGGCCCCTTCCAGGGCCAGGGGCTCCTCGGGTGCAGGAGGGAAGCCGAAGTGCGCGCAGTTACGGTGTCCACGTGCTGGGTCTGCCCGGGATTGGGCGCCTGCTCCTCAGACGGGAAGACTTTAACTCCATGAAGATAGGAGTCCCCCGGTGGCCCACAGGCCTTTTTCCCAGCGCTTCCCGACGCCTAAATATTCTTTTCCATTCTAGTTTATCACAGGATATTGAACAAAATGATAACTATATAGTAATAAGAGCCAATACTTATCGAACACTTATTATGCGCCAGATGTTTTTCTAGAATCTTTGCACATAATTCATTTAATTCTTACAACTCATTGAAGTAGTTACTGTTATTACTATCTCCGCTACGCACATGAGGAAACTGAGGAGGCAGGAGTAATTAGAGGAGCCAGGATTTGAACCAGGCTGTCCAGCTGCAGAGCCCACACTTTTAACCACCATCCTGTCTTTGCCTTACGCAAATGGCCTGTGTGTGTACACAAGGGTGCAAAGGTTTTGAATAGAAAGAGTGGCAATTCTTCATGGAATTGGTTCAAAGTTCTCATTATTTTTAACTTTTTTTTAAAATTCAAAGGTATTTGTAGTTTGGCATTCTTCTTTTCTATTATAAATAAGTTGATCACAAACAGGGCTTCAAACACAAGCCAACGGATGGCTGAGTTTACTGTAGCTGAACTTGACTGCTGAGGTCCTCAGGTGATAGTAGGCAGGGTTGATGCTCTCTGACTTCCTCAGACCTTAGCTTTGTTCACACAGTGGTAAGTGGAATTTTCTGCAGTGATTTTTTTGAAACATTGTCAGATGGAAAAGGAACTATTAGGTTCGACCATATGAAATGGCCAATATCTAACCTTTCTTAACCTACAAAAACGGCAAATTTGTATGGTTCAACTTAATAGGCCGAAGGGGAGGAAATTCCACAGAAACTGTTTGTATTTTTTTTTTTGCGGTACGCGGGCCTCTCACTATTGTGGCCTCTCCCATTGCGGAGCACAGGCTCCGGACGCGCAGGCTCAGCGGCCATGGCTCACGGGCCCAGGGGTTCCGCGGCATGTGGGATCTTCCCGGACCGGGGCACGAACCCAAGTCCCCTGCATCAGCAGGCGGACTCTCAACCACTGTGCCACCAGGGAAGACCTGTTTGTATTTTAAGAAAGAATTTTAGGATGTATTGGAGGTTTGAATTTTGAATTTCTTCACTGACTTTTTTGTTTTTCCTGTACAACTATAAGTATGAGAAGTATGCATTCCATTTCATTTCGTGTTACTTTTTCTTAACTGTATCTGATTTGAACCTCTTTGTTATGTCTCTTGTCATGGATAGAAAGTGATTTAAGGCATTATGCTTTGGCATGGGTATGTGTATATAATTTGTTACTTGTTTAAATGCCTATGTAACAGAATCCATCAGATCATCAAGCCTACCAGTTTGATGTATGTATGTATGTATGTATGTATGTATGTATGTATGGCTGCATTGGATCTTCGTTGCTGCATGCAGGCTTTCTCTCACTGCAGCGAGTGGGGGCTACTCTTTGTTGTGGTGTGCAGGCTTCTCATTGCAGTGGCTTCTCCTGTTGCGGAGCACAGGCTCTAGGCGTGCGGGGCTCAGTAGTTGTGGCTCATGGTCTCTAGAGCGCAGGCTCAGGAGTTGTGGTGCACAGACTTAGTTGCTCTGCGGTATGTGGGATCTTCCCGGACCAGGGCTTGAACCCATGTCCCCTGAATTGGCAGGTGGATTCTTAACCACTGTGCCAGCAGAGAAGTCCCAAGCCTACCAGTTTTATAATCATACCCTAGCGCTGATTTTGAAATGTAGAGGATGATTCAGATTGAGCTTAATAATTTTTTTTTATTCCTTCTGATTATGGAATGGTACTTGAAAAAGTAATCATAATATTTACCAAAAGTTCACCATGCTGTTCGCTTCTAATGGAAATTGTGTCATTGCATTTAGGAAAAATTTGATTCACTCAAGAAAGTTCCGTCCATTCAGGATATTCTTGGGTGACTTAATCTGTAGAGTAGGAGTGATTTGAGTTTATGGTGATTGCTCTCATTAGGGTGAGGGCATTGTGAAGGGACTTCAATAAACTGAGTTTCTAACACTCATGAATTCCTTGTGACAGCATTACTTTTTGTCACTGATTCATGACCATTGCCTTCAGTTTATTTGGTTTGGGGAGAGGGTGTCAGACTTTTTTTTGTCTCTTTGAATTTGATCATTGAGTTCTCCGAGTTCTCCACATGCCTTCCAGCTCCATTCAGTTGGTTGTCTTTTTTTCCTCTTCTTTTCTGAAACCTCTTGATCAGAGTACACGGTAGCGAAATCTCAAAAGCTCAATACTAAAAGCTTTGTAATAGTTACTCTCCTTGTGCAAAAACCATTGTAAGATCCTTTCAGTTTCATAAAGAGATCCCACCAGAATATTCTCTAGTCTTGTCTACACAAAGGTATCAGGATGGTAGAAAGTCTGAATCTGGTCCAACCTATGAATAACAAGTGCTAGGTTGGATCCCTGATTTTGTTTTTTTTTTTAGGATTTTCCCTTGTTCTTCTGAAACCCTGAGAACTTGTGTGGCTGCTTTAAAAAAGAAAAAAAAAGTTGATCTCTTCTTTCAAAAGATGAATCACAGTTGAGTCTCTGTTATTTACCCTGAAGTTACACCATTCTTTCAAACAGCAGTAGTCATTGATGTCTCCGTCTACATATGCATGCTGCTCTCTCACTCTCTGTTGCCATGCGTTGTGTTAATGCATGTATTGTAATAGTTCGAATAAGCATGAGGGATCTTTGTTTTTTTTGTTTTTGTTTTTTTCAGTAACAAATACTTGTAAGAAAACAGATGATTTTGTGACATCTAAAGCACCAGCTGTCGACCTAGATCACAAGTTTAGGTGCAAGGTTGTGGATTGTTTAAAATTTTTCCGCAAAGCCAAACTGTTGCACTATCACATGAAGTATTTCCACGGAATGGAGAAGTCACCAGAGCCAGAGGAGAACTCAGGAAAGAGGCATGTCCAGACGAGGGGCTCTTCAGCTTCAGACAAGGCCAGCCAGGAGAGCCTGACCAGGAAGCGGGTCTCGGCCAGTTCCCCAAGTAAGCATTTTGGTTCTGGGTTGTTATCTGTATCATGAAGGGCTGACACAGAAAGTGGGTGTTAGGTTGGTCTGGTCCAGTTGAATCCCTCAAAATTGAAAATGACAAGTGATCCTCAGGAATTGCCTTGTGGAGTTGTAGCCTTCTTGGAGGAAGTAGAAATACCTGACTCTCATTCTTACCTCCACCTCTTGCTGCTCAAGTTACCTTGAGAAAGTCACTTAGCCTCTGAAGGTCTTGGTACTCTTGGTATGGAGTGGGAACAATCAAGGAAAGGGAGCTCTGTTAGAAGCCAGCAGGAGAACTAGTGCTCAGAACAGCATGGGTGCAGTCATCCCATCCCTGCTAACAGAACAGAAGAACTAAGAGGTGATGTGGGATTCTGCTTCTGGGTCCAATTTTGTCATAATTGCAACCAAAGGTGTTTTCTAACAACACTGTTTATTTTACATAGAAACTACAGTGGTGGTAGTAAGGGTTACCATAAAATCTCATGTTCACGTCTTATTCTAAAACTTACAGAAATTGAAAAATTACATGTTCCTTGGGAATTTCAGAATAATTAATGAGTTTCCAGTAAATTCTGCAAGCTTCCCAGCTTCGTTTTACCTGAAATTGTAACATCACTATATATTTTTTGGCTTGAACTTCTCTGTTAAAATACATAGGCATTAGATGGTATATGGAACTCCTGGGACACCTGACAGTGTTCCCAAGGGAGTACAGAGTTGGGTTTCAGACAGCAGGTCAGGGCCATGCAGACTAAGGTGATCTCTGACCCTGTGAGAGGTCAGTTCTTAGCCAGGCTGTGAAGACATAATGTGTCAAGTGACAGTTTCTTAGTCATATGTGCTGCATTATCCATTAGAAATATAATGTGAGTCAGCCTGTAACTTTTTCTTGTAGCCACATTTTAAAACGTAAAAAGAAACAGGTGAAACTTCTTTCTTTTTTTTTTTTAATATTTATTTTTTTGGCTGAGTTGGGTCTTAGTTGCAGCACGCAGGATCTTCGTTGTGGCACGCGGGCTTCTCTTTAGTTGTGGTGTGTGGGCTCTGGAGCTCGCGGGCTCAGTGGTTGCAGTACATGGGCTCTCTAGTTGTGGCGTGTGGGCTTAGTTGCCCCGCAGCATGTGGGATCTTAGTTCCCTGACCAGGGAACGAACCCACGTCCCCTGCATTGGCAGGTGGATTCTTTACCACTGGACCACAAGGGAAGTCCCTGAAATTTCTTTTAATAAATTTTGTTAACTCAAAATATCCAAAATACTATCATTTCAGCATGTAATCAGCATAGAAATTACTATTTAATAAGCTATTATGTATTCCTTTTTTTGTATTAAGCCTTTAAAATCCAGTATGTGGGACTTCCCTGGTGGTACAGTGGCTAAGAATCCGCCTGCCAATGCAGGGGACACAGGTTCAAGCCCTGGCCCGGGAAGATCCCACGTGCCACAGAGCAACTAAGCCCGTGCACCACAACAACTGAGCCTGTGCTCTAGGACCCGTGAGCCACAACTACTGAGCCCGCGTGCCACAACTACTGTAGGCCATGCGCCTAGAGCCCATGCTCCACAACAAGAGAAGCCACCACAGTGAGAAGCCCACGCACTGCAGCGAAGAGTAGCCCCTGCTCACCACAACTAGAGAAAGCCCACCCGCAGCAACGAAGACCCAATGCAGCCAAAAATAAACAAATAAAATAAAATTTTTAAAAAATCCAGTATGTGTTTTACATTTACTGAACATTTCAGTTCAGACTAACCACATTTCCGGTGCTAGTAGCTGCATATGGCTGGTGGCCACAGAATTGGCCCAGGCAGCTCGATTACTAGCTGTAGACTACCTGTAGGCAGTTTAGCTGTGCACTTGACGAGCCCAAGTACTGAGCTAAAAGGAGCTGCCTGAGGAAGGCCAGCTGGCCAGTAGTCACCCAGGAGGGGCTCCCCATGTGGGCTGCAGGGCATGGCAGCACTCTCCACCTTAGTGACTTCACCAGAGTCCTGCTCAGGTACCCACCAGTGGATGGATATCTCTCACAGCAGGGTGGTCTGAATCAGATAGCAGTGGATGATGCTCAATGCCAGGTGCCAGTTATTTATTTACAATGAAGCCAACAGCTACCCAAACTCCTTGTTTATTGAGCATTGGAGCAGAGCACTGGAGTTAGAGATGCCTCCGGCTCAGAGAGATGGACTTGTTCATTCAACGACTGTATCAAATGCCTCTCTTCTGGGGAGTAAAAAGGAAACCTAGGTCCCATTCTGCCTGGTGCTCTTGGTTGTGGGTGTTCCTGGAACAGAGAAGAAAGGACAGGCTCAGTTGTTAGATGGGAGCATCCTCTTGCCTGGGCAGTGCTCGTTTTATTAGGGCCACTGATTCCTTAGGGATGTTAATAATGTCTTACTGGCCAGTCCCACTGGCTTTGGTGGCCATTCTGTGTCCTTTAGATAAGTTTATATCTCTCTGCCATTGAATACATGGTTCATTCTGGAGGCAAGCTTATTTCTGAGAACTTGAGAGAGACCTGTCAGTGAGATCCTTTTCTCCCCTCCATGTGTCACCTGGCCCAGGTCTCACCTGGAGCAGTGGCCAACTCACCTGCCTGGGAGTCACTGGGTGACTTGTTAAAAGTACAGATTTGGGCTTCCCTGGTGGCGCAGTGGTTGAGAGTCCACCTGCCGATGCAGGGGACACGGGTTCGTGCCCCGGTCCGGGAAGATCCCACATGCCGCGGAGCGGCTGGGCCCGTGAGCCATGGCCGCTGAGCCTGCGCGTCCGGAGCCTGTGCTCCGCAGCGAGAGAGGCCACAACGGTGAGAGGCCCGCGTACCGCAAAAAAAAAAAAAAAAGTACAGATTTATTGGACCCTGCTTTACAGTATTCCAGTTCAGTGGCTCTAAGTTTAGAATCTGAAGTTTTTGTACACGCCGCCCCCCAATATAAAAGTGACATATGATTGCTGTAAAATCCATACAAAAGAATACTAAGGGGAAAGGCCTCCCTCCCACTGGTAGCCCCACCTCCCTTGCAGATATACCTATTTTTAGCAAACTCTTTTATAACTTTTCAGATATTTTCTGTGCGTATCCAAACTGCACATTTCTTTCATGTCTAATAGAAAATATCTTTTTATACAGTTGGTATCATATGCAGCTTGCTTTTTTCATTAAAGATACCTTGGCCCTCATTTCATGTCAGTATAGATACGTGGCTCTATCTCATTTTGACAGTGGCCATTATTTCATTGTATGGGTGTACTGGACTTTAAACATTTTCCTACAGAAAATTATGATTCACCGATTTTTTCACTCTTACCAAGTGCTAAAGCAAAGTAAACCTTCCTGAAGATTAATTTGCTCTTTTGTATGAATAAATTCATGCGATAAGTTCCTGGAGGCGGGATTTGCTTGGGAAAAGGGTATGCATATTTAAATTTCTGATAGATGATGCCAAATCACCCTTCAAAGAGCTTGTCCCAGTTTGTAATCTCCCACCAACTGGTTATGCACATCAGTTTCTTTACAATCTTATCAGTATTATCAAATTTTAAATTATTGCTAATCTGATAGGTAAAAAATATTGTAGTGACTTTAGTCTTTTATTTTAAAAATTTTGGAATATTTTAAATGTATAGAAAAGTACACAGGATTATATATAGCAAACATGTATGCATCTAACCCCCACCTACACTTAAAAAATGTTAACATTTTGCCATATTTCCTTCAGATTTTTTTTTAAGGGAAACAAAACACTAGGATGAAGTACAAACCCCCTGAATTGCTTTTCCTTTCTTTCCCTTTATGCTTTCCCAAATACATGCATATATGTTGAGAAATAATGTCTAGTATTAAAAAAATTTTTTTACTGGAGTATAGTTGATTTACAATGTTGTGTTAGTTTCTGCTGTACAGTAAAGTGACTCAGTTATATATATACATATATCCACTCTTTTTTAGATTCTTTCCCCATATAGACCATTACAGAGTATTGAGTAGAGTTCCCTGTACTATACAGTAGGTCCTTATTAGTTATCTTTTTTTTTTTTTTTTTTTTTCGGTACGCGGGCCTCTCACTGTTGTGGCCTCTCCCATTGCGGAGCACAGGCTCCGGACACACAGGCTCAGCGGCCGTGGCTCACGGGCCCAGCCGCTCCACGGCATGTGGGATCTTCCTGGACCGGGGCATGAACCCGTGTCCCCTGCATCGGCAGGTGGACTCTCAACCACTGCGCCACCAGGGAAGCCCTAGTTATCTATTTTATATAAAGTAGTATGTTTATGTTAATCCCAGTCTCCCAGTTTATCCCTCCTCTCCATATAGTATTTTCGAGTGTTATTAACATTTATATTGGTAAATGATAGAGTATTTTGTGTGTTTTAAAAATATGTATAAATAGTATCATATTATACTTACTCTTTTGGAACTTGCTACTTTTTGTCTAGCATTATGTTCATCTTCATCCCGGTTGAAACCTGTAGGTGAATCTCATTGATTCTTCAGCTGGTGTATTGTGGGTTTTTGGGCACGCCCATCCCCCCTTGTAGGTGTAACTTTTTTTTTTAAACAATAGTTAAGTATGCCAGAGTTTCTTTAACCCCTTCCTACTCGGGGTCATTGAGGTTTCTAGTTTTTTACTTTTATGGATGATGCTTCAGGGACTGCCTGTGTACACATCCCCTGTGCGTGAGCATTTCTTTTGAGTATTTACCTAGAAGAGGAATTGCTAGATGGAAGGGTTTTAGTTAATGTACCAGAATGTATTTGAAAATGGTGGTTCTGACTTCAACATTCCTGTCAGCTCTGTGATTTGTCTATATCCCCACCAGCTTTTGGTATTATCTGACATAAGTTTGCCCAGTCTTAGGAATTTGAAATGATCATCTCCTTGTTTTTCTCAAGGAGAAAAACGTTTGTTCTATACTTTTTAGATGAGAGTCGGAATTGTTACAGACCTCCCCTGTTTCTGCTGGGCTCCCACTGCAGCGCCATTCTCGGACAGCCTGAGAGAGGAAACCGTGATGTGAGGGATTTGGTCTGCTCTGAGGACGGTTCTCTCTGAGCCCCTCTCTCTGTGGATTGGCCTGGCTTGCTGGTTGGCTCTGGTCAGCTGACCTCTGACTTTAGTCTGCACCCTCCCCTCCTGCTTCCCTTTTCAGTGCTGTGGTGGAAGGAAGGAAGGAGCAGTGGTCGGGGAGCCTGAAGGTCTGAGTTTGAGACCCAGCTCTGCCACTCGAAGTTCTGTGGTATTGATTAAATCCCTCACCTTCTAGTATGTAACATGGAGGTTAAACTACTTGCCCCCCCAAAAAATCCTGGAAAGGTCTTTATGTTAGGCATTTAAAATTATTTTGAAATGTGCACACATGTTCAAAGCAGCACTGTTCTTAAGAGCCCTAAATTGGAAACAGCTCAAGTGTTTATTCACAGTAAATAAATATGTGAAGAATAAATCGAGTAAATAAATTGTGGTGTCTTGATACAGTGGAATACTATACAGCAGTGAGTGAATGAGCTACAGCTATACCCACCAACATCTCACAAATATAATGTTGAGCCATCGAAGCTAACATAAACTCATATATATGATATGGTAGATATGTATATGAAGTTCGAAAACAGATTAAAATGAATCTGTTAAGTTTGAGGTCAGTACAGTGGTTTTCCTTGGGGGTAAGTGGATGAATGACTGAAAGTGGGGCAGGAAGGAGACTCCTGGGGTGCTGGGGTTCTGTTTCCTTATCTGAATGGTGATTATAACACATAATCATGGTAATTGTCCGAGGAGGCACCTTGCCCTGAGTACAGGGTGGGTGTTCCCGCACAAGAGGGTGTGCGGACCTCTTGTTTGGTTTTGGAATTCCTGATTAACCGTACTTGAGCGTCTTGATTTGTGTTGAGTAATATGAGCAGGCTTGGAGTCAGCACACCTGAATTTGAATCTAGCCTCCACCACTTGCTTCCTCTGTGACCTTGGGCAAAGAACTGTGAGCTTCAGTTTCTCCATCTGTGAAATGGGAATACCTACCTACCTCAGAACTTTGTTACATTAAATGACCTAATGTAAAATGCTTAGCACAATGTCTGGCCTACAGTAAACTCTTAATAAATACTAGGCCTTTATCTTAGTGAAAACATTAACCCAGGCGGTCAGAGAGCTGAGTTCTAAACTCAGCTGACCTCTGATAAGCTGCAAGACCGATAGACAAGGTGTTGCCATGTTGATAAAATGAAGAAACCTGAGTGAGTGATTTTCTATTTTTATGTACTGCATTTGGGTCTCATACCAATATACCGACATGGGATTTCTAAAATTCTCTCTCAATACAGAAGGATCCCTTTCACTGGGGTTTGGAAGTCCCTTGGTGAATTGGGAAAATTTGCCTGACAGGTTTGAAAATAACAAGATCTGCTATGGGAATACTTGCCAGGCTGGCAGGGGTGGACAGTTACAAAATGCTTTAGGGGGAACAGAAGGGTATTTTAAATCCCTGTGTTTTAACTTGTTAGCCCCCTGCTGGTCCTTTGTAAAACTGGTCAATTTGGTGGCTGAGTGTACCACACAGGCCTCTCACCCATGTTGGGGTATAGCCTGGTCATTCCTGTACCCTCTCAGATGGAGAGCAGGTTTGTGCAGCCAGAAAGGGACATTTCCCCCCCGCCACACACACCCCCATGTCAGACCACAAGACCACAGACCCCCATGTCAGACCCCACAGACCACAAAGACGATTTCACAGCTCTCCCAGGCTTGATTGCTGAGATTGCCAGCAGTTCCCAGGCTGAAGCAAACTAGACCATTCATCTTGCTGTGCTCTAGCTGGGAAATTAAAAACCTGGCCACTCGTCCTGCCTCTGCCACTAACCAGCAGGAGCCTCAGTTCTCACCATCTGTGAACTGGGGTCAGTAGACATGTTCAGCCTTCATCACGTCGCTGGATACCAATGAGAGCAAACATAGGCATATTCAGCATATTCCAGAGGCCCCAGCCCTCCAGAAGGCACCCCCTGTTCCAGGCATTGCCCTCACTTTTTTCACATCAGTCTTCTTCCATTTCCTCATGGATTTGCTGGGTACTTGATTAATCTGATGACTAAATTTCTTAAGATTTGAAAGAATAAAACCAGCTAAACAGATCATCTGTTCTCTCAGCATATCTAGTTTTCACCTCAGCTTCTAAGAAAGCTCTTATCTTTAGGGGTGGAATTTCAGACAGTGGGGGGAGTTCAACTGGGGAGATGTTTCAAGGTGAGACTCTGACACCAGGCAGCTTGTGTGCTAGTTCACAGGCAGTGTGAACTTGACGCTATGCTTAAGTGAAAATCAAAATATTACAGAATGTGTGCTGCTTGGGACAGCACAATTACTGTACTGTAATTGGAAACAGTTATTTGGGGACAATTACTGTAAAAAAGTACTCCCTTTATTCCAAGTACTCTGATTATGGGAACTTGGGTTCTAATAGATTTCTCAGATGGAGATTTCTGGGGCTTCTGGTCCAGCGTGACCAGAAAACGCTCTGCAGAGGTTTATTTTTTGGTCTATCCTCCCCAACCATTTTCCTGCTGGTAAAGTTAGGCAGGAGAAGCAGTTCTGGTCTGAAGTCCACAGACTCTATCTTAGTAGCAATTCTGCTCCTGTTCACTTATGATCTGAGCTCTTCACAGATCTGATTTCCTCCTTTCCAAAATGATGATGTAGGACTAGGTATGAATGAGGCAGGGCTCTTTCTTGTGGGGAGAAAAGCACATAAACAGCTACAGTGAGAACTACTAAGTTCTATGTAGAGAACGTGTGAAGTGTTGTGGGAACACAGATTGAGATTTTGCCTGAAGAGCAGGGGCTGGGATGTCGAGAGGAGGAGGTGACGTTTGAGTTAGGCCTTAAAGTGTGAGGGTAGGTAGGGGGTGAACCAGAAGGCAGGGGAATAGGAAAGGGATCCCTGTGCTGGGAACAAGCAGAACAAAGTTCAGAGGCATTGAGAGGAACAAACTGCCATGGTGGTCTGTCCCTAAGGTACCCCTTCTGACTCTGGCCTTCAGATGTTTCCTCTTCGCTCAGCCAGGCCTTTAGTCACATAAGTTAATTTGGAAGGTCAGTTTAGATTTGCTTTTCCAAATGAGGTTTCATAGAATACCAGAATCCATTTAGTAAATTCTCTTCCAGGGGTGAGCTTAGGCTTCCTTGGTGCTTGTGTTTGATTCTGCATAGGTGAGTTCAGTCCTGAGTAGAGGTTTGCTGCAGAAAGAATATTTGAGGATCAAAGGGAGGCTCACCTGTGCTCATTACCTGTTGTTACATCCATTTCATTCATATTCTCACTCTGGGTGTAAACCTTGGCTTTAGGCCAAAAGGAGCCTTGGAGCACCGGAGTGGACAATTCTTTGTATCTTTTCTTGTGGTTCTAGACTGGCCTTCTCACAGAACCGTGCCCTCTCCCCTTAGAGGGAAGGGAGAAATAGGAGCTTAATTAGGATATAGATTATGGTGCCTTAAAGAGAATACCAAAGAAGCTGGCTTAAGACAGAGGTTTATTTCTGTCTTTGGTCAAACTGTAGGCTCTCCACAGTGGCTCTGCTGTGGCTCTGAGCAGGTGTCCAGGTGTCCAGGGCCAGCTTCCTCCTCAGTGCCCCACCAGCCCAAGGTGTTGCTCTCTCTGTGTGGACCAAGATCCCTCACCACCTTGCCTGTCTTTCAGCAGCTGCGAAGGGAAAGGCGAGGCATGCCTTTTTCTTTTAAGGGCACAACCCAGAAGTGCCACACATCACTTCTGTTCATATCCCATATGCCAGAAGATCTGTACATGGCCACACCTCACTCAGGGGAAGCTGGAAAGTGTACTCTTTTCCCTTTGGGAAAAGTGGGTATTGGAGAATGCATGGCAGTCTCTGCCGTATGAGCCAAGGTAGAAAAAGGCAGGGGGCTTGAGGGAGGGGTTTATTGGAGGACCCCTTTGGGCCAGTGTCTGGGTGGGATCCATGGTGGGGGACTAATTGGAGATGAGGCTGGAAAAATAGACAAGGTGAGGGACTTCCCTGGTGGTGCAGTGGTTAAGACTCCACGCTCCCAGTGCAGGGGGCCCAGGTTCAATCCCTGGTCTGGGAACTAGATCCCACATGCATGCCACAACTAAGGAGCCCATACGCCGCAACTAAGGAGCTGGCGAGCTGCAACTGAGGAGCCCACATGCTGCAACTAAGGAGCTGGTGTGCTGCAACTAAGGAGCCCACCTGCCACAACTAAGGAGCCCACATGCTGCAGCTGAGGAGCCCGAGAGCCGCAACTAAGACTCGGCGCAACCAAATAAATAAATAAATAAATAAATATTTTTAAAAAAAAAAAGACAAGGTGAAATGATGGTGTTAGGCCATGAGACCATTTCCTCTGATAGGTGGTGAAAATCCCTCCAAGAGCATACCCACGCCTGCTCTGCCCTTGAGTTGCCCTCCCCTTGTACAGGTCAGAACAGACTCTGGTCACTGCTTGTCCCTGGCACGTGGCAGTGCTCTGTGGTGTACAAGCAGTTCTCCCATAGGGGAGGGTGATGTCATTTTTTTCCTCTTCCCTCCTGGAAGCAGCAGTCTGATGTCCTTCTGCTATCATAACATAGTGATCCGAGGGAGAAATAGGGAGCAGGCTGTATAGAGGGAGCAAGAAGGGCTCTGGTATTTCTCCTGATGGGCACCTGCAGCCTGAGGAGCGGACGAGTGGCCATCTGGAAAAGCCTCGCCCTCCTCAGGCGACAAGCTGCTCTCTGATCCAGAGCCCTGACAGGAAGTTGCTCTTTGTCCAGCCAAGTCTGGGCCTTCAGGAAGAAGCTCTGTAGCCAAGTGTCTGTTCTGTGGGTCATGGAACAAATTGGTCAAGCTGTTCAGAGAGAGAGCTGACCACAGATGAGTACCACCTTCCAGGGAGAGAGTAGCACAGACGAGATAACAACAGCTAATTTTGTGCCGGGCACTGTTGCAAGTTCTTGTATTTTCTTGTGTAATCCTCAAAAAAAAACCCTATGAAGCAGGTACTATTGTGATGACTTTATGGATTAGAAACTGAAGTGCTGATGAGGTGGATTAACTTGAGCCAGTATAGACACATCTAGCGTGTAGTGGAGCCACAATTTGAATCTAGTTGCAGAACACATACTCTCACTTTTAGGCTCTGCTGTCTTTTAGGATTCCATGGAAGGATGCCCTGGCCCTGGGCCCTGGGCCTTGGAGTGGGGAATAGGAGTGCCTCCCTGTAGGAGACTTCTGTGCACATGGGTAGTCCAAACGAGTGAGTGAGCTCTGCCTGTTGTCACCTTGTCTGCCCCTGTTCCTCAGGGACTCACCTGGGTTAGCTTAGTCCCTGCTGGGCAGTTCTCCCTGTGAGCTCTGTCACCTGTGGCCACATGTGACTTTACAGTCTTCATCCAGAAGCCAGGGTGAGGCTATGAATGCTTTCTCTCTTCCCTCTGTGTTCAGAGAACACAGGTTTCTGTAGAACAATTTCCTAGAATATCTCTTCTTTTTATCCTCAGTGCTTACTCCTCTAATTGAAGCCTCAGGAGTGGACTCTTTAAAGCTTAATATGACCATATTTCTGACCAGCTGCAGCACTTGGGATGCTTTTAGTTACAAGTAACAGGAAACCCAATTCAATTTGATTTCACAATAAAGGGGATGTGTTAGTTCACGTAATAGGGAAGTCCATGGAAGGTGTACTGCTCCGGGCCTGTTGGTTGTCTCACCTCTCAGTGCTGTTTTCAGGTTAAACCCTTGTGGTCAGAGGATGGAAGCCAGTATCATTTAAGACTCCATGCTGCTTCATTCAAACCTAACAAGAAAGTAAGAGCATACCCTTTTAATAAACTTTGGACCAGAGTCTCGAGTTCAGGTTGGATTACTCCATTCCTGTCCCTGCCTTATGAACCAGTTGGCCCAGGCTCAGATTGTCTAAGCCTATGACTGTGACAAGGGGCATGGGATTACTCTTATAAGTTTAAGTGAGTGTGAAGTCAGTCCTGTCCAAATCCCTTAGATGCTGCACAGTGAAAGAGGGGTAGAAGAGATGCTGGGAGATATCCACAATTTCGGCTACACCCAGCAAAATCTGCACAGCCAGGGAAAGGGTGGTGGTGGTGTTGAACTGTAGAGCAGATCCATGCCCTATGCTCATTTCCTGTATCAGGGACAGTGCACAGGGCCCACAACATGGCCCAAGTCCTCAGACCCATAGGTCTGAGTTCATCTTTTCTATGCACCAATTTATATGATCTTGCAGCTTCTCTGAGTTTCACTTCCTCCTCTGTAAAGTGGTAATCAAGTTAAGGTATAGATGTATTTTATGCAAAATTGAAGTTGATCAGTTTGAAGTTGTGTGATATAAAAAGCCTTATGTATAAAATTTGAATTAATACAAATCCTACCAAACTGACAAAATTCATCAACCACATGATTTCAAAGCTGGTAGGCCAATGAAAGTGTGTTCATTATGCCTTTATTTTCTGGAAATATTAGTCATGAATTATGTGAGTTTGAATAATGTAGGGTCTTCAGGAATCTTTTGTATGGAATGAACTTCACCATCCTTTTCTTAATTGCCTGTTGGGTTCCCTAAAGGTTGTGATGCTGTTTTATAAAATGTGAAATGCAAAAAAGATTGTTGTTGGAGAAGCCCAAGGGAACTACCATACTAGGTGATAACTGGGTATGCCCTGGCATTTGGCAATTTATATCCTGCATCTGGACCTTTCTGTCTCAGGGATCCAGAACCTAGGTGGTATCTCTTCAGCCAGTTCTGCTAGTGATTGGATTAATGCTGTTAGCATTTCAGTACGCTAATGGAGACAGTTACTTTAGTTTGAAGGTCATTAAAACTTGAGTTTACAAACCAAAAACTGGATTGGGCAATTGTTTCTATATGTGTGTGGGTGAAGGTACATCAAATCCCATCAAACATTTGCTCAAATCCTTCCAGTGAAGTTACTCATAGTAAAGGCCAATTTCCTTTTAAAGCATAAAGTCTCATTTCTTCTGTTCCAATTTATATTTTATTTCCTTTTCTTGTCTTATCGTACTAGATAGGATGTCTAGTACCATGTTGAAAAGAAGTGTTGAGAGGGTACATCCTTGCCTTGTTCCTGATCTTAAGAGAAAGCATCCAGTTCTCACCATTAAATATGAAGTTAGTTGTAGGTTTTCTGTAGATGTCCTTTATGAAGTTGAGGAAGTTTTCCTCTGTTCCTAGTTTTCTGAGAATTTTTATCATGAATGAGTGTTGGATTTTGTCAAATGCTTTTTCTGCATCAATTGATACTATACATAGAAAATTCTAAAGATGCCACCAGAAAACTACTAGAACTAATCAATGAATTTGGTAAGGTTTCAGGATACAAAATTAAGGCACAGAAATCTCTTGCATTCCTATACACTAACAACGAAAAATCAGAAAGAAAAATTAAGGAAACAGTCCCATTTACCATTGCAACAAAAAGAATAAAAATGCCTAAGAATAAATCTACCTAAGGAGGCAAAAGACTTGTACTTGGAAAACTATAAAACATTGATGAAAGAAATCAAAGATCATATAAACAGATGGAGAAATATACTATGTTCTTGGATTGGAAGAATCAATATTGTGAAAACGACTACACTACCCAAAGCAATCTACTGATTCAGTGAAATCCCTGTCAACCTACCAACGAATGGCATTCTTCACAGAATTAGAACAAAAAAGTTTACAATTTGTATGGAAACTCAAAAGACACTGAGTAACCAAAGCAATCTTGAGAAAGAAAAACGGAGCTGGAGGACTCAGACTTCCCAACTTCAAACTATACTACAAAGCTACAGTAATCAAGACAGTATGGTACTGGCACAAAAACAGAAACATAGATCAATGGTACAGGATAGAAAGCCCAGAGATAAACCCATGCACATATGGTCACCTAATTTATGACAAAGGAGGCAAGAACATACAATGGAGAAAAGACAGCCTTTTCAATAAGTGGTGCTGGGAAAACTGGATAGCTACATGTAAAAGAATGAAATTAGAACACTCCCTAATACCATACACAAAAATAAACTCAAAATGGATTAAAGACCTAAATGTAAGGCTGGACACTATAAAACTCTTAGAGGAAAACATAGGAAAAACACTCTTTGACATAAACCACAGCAAGATCTTTTTTGACCCACCTCCTAGAGTAATGAAAAAAAAAACAAAAATAAGTGGGACCTAATGAAACTTAAAAGCTTTTGCACAGCAAAGGAAACCATAAACAAGACGAAAGACAACCCTCAGAATGGAAGAAAATATTTGCAAACGGAGCAACGGACAAAGGATTAATCTCCAAAATATACAAACAACCCAATTAAAAAATGGACAGAAGACCTAAATAGACATTTCACCAAAGAAGACATACAGATGGCCAAGAGGCACATGGAAAGATGCTCAACATAACTAATTATTAGAGAAATGCAGATCAAAACTACAGTGAGGTATCACCTCACACTGTTCAGAATGGCCATCATCAAAAAGTCTACAAACAATAAATGCTGGAGAAGGTGTGGAGAAAAGGGAACCCTTTTGCGCTGTTGGTGGGAATGTAAATTGATACAGCCACTATGGAGAACAGTATGGAGGTTCCTTACAAAACTAAAAATAGAACTATCATATGACCCAGCAGTCCCACTACTGGGCATATACCCTACATCAATTGATATATTATTTTTCTTTTTTAGCCTATTGATACGATGGATTACATTAATTGATTACCAAATGTTGAACCTGCCTTCCTTGTATACCTGGAATGAATCCCAGTTGGTTGTGATAGATAATTCTTTTTATACATTGTTGGATACATGGTCTGTAGTTTTCCTTTCTGTAATGTCTTTATCTGATTTTGGTATTAGAGTAATGCTGGCCGTGTAGAATGAGTTAGGAAGTGTTCCCTGTGCCTATTTCTTGAACACTGAAGGCCTTCCTGTCCTTAGAATCTTTGCATTTGCTGTCCCTGGCCTGGAAGACTCTTCTCCCAGATTTCTGCATGTTTTGTTCTCTCGCTCCTTTCAGGTCTTTGCTCAGATGTCCTTTTCCCAGCGAGGCATTCTCTGACCACAGACTGTTAAAATTGCAAATCTCCCCTTCCCTCATCCCTACTATCCCCCTTCTCTGCTTTATTTTTTTCTATAGCACTGATCACCTCCCAAAATACTATATGACTTACTTGCTTTCTGCCCCCACCCACTAGAATGTAGTTCTGTGAGGGCAAGGGTTTTTGTCTTTTTTTGTTCATTGCCTTATCCCTCCTCCCTAGAATGGTGTTTGGAACATGGTGGATGCTCAGATATTTGTTAAATAAACGAATTTAAACCGTGGCTGATAATGTGGTTGTAGCCAAGCGAATGTGCAGAAATGAGTTGTTCTGTTTCTATTCCTGAGGAAGACTGTTTCCAGGATCAGAGGAAAAGTAAATATTGTTGATAGCTTTTATGAATGAAATTTAGGAGGCATTTAACCATGTTTTGTTTATCAACTGCATGACTTTGGCTTAGTCACCTTATTTCTTTGGGCTCTGGTTTCTTAATCTTAGAAAGAGTACTTCTGTAAATTAGACTAAGGTCTTTTCTAGAGTTCTTGTTTGTTGAACTTTGTTTCCCAGTTGCAGAGTATTTTAACAGGAAGGGAGCTTAGAGACCCTTAAGTCCTGTGTTCTTTAGCCAGTAGATTAACTTCTACCTGTAGAGCCAGGCTTGCCAGCTGGGGGATGCAGCCCATCGTCCTCCCGTACAGTTCCTGGATGCCTGTTTGGGAGAGGGGCCTCGGAGGTAGTGCTGACTTGGTGCTGGAGAGCCAGATGAACCTGTTTTTAAATGTCTGTATGATCTCAAGCAGGTGTCATCACCTCACCAAGCTTCAGTTTCCTCATCTGTGAAACTGGAATGATATACACAGGTGGTTGTTAGGGTTAAATGAGATGTTTGTGATATTTGCACACAGGAGCTCAGTTAAAATCAGTTGAACCTGACTGCTTATCCTACCCCACACTTGCTTTGTGATCCATCTTGATTCTGCATCAGAATCACCTGGAGAGTGTTTTTAAAAACACTGATGCCCTTGAAAACGTTACGCTAAGTGAAAGAAGCCAGGCACAGAAGGTCACTTATTGTATATATATGAAATGTCCAGAATGGATAAATTCATAGAGACAGATACAGATTGGTGGTTGCCAAGGGTTGAGGGGTTGGGGAGAATCTGCTTAATGGTAAGTGGTTTTACTTCGGAGTGATGGGAATGTTTTGGAACTGGGGTAGAGCTGGTTGGACAGTATTGTGAATGTACTACATGCCACTGGATTGCTTTCTTTTTCCCTCCCTCCCTTCCTTCGTACCTACCTACAGGTTTATTGAAGCTTAATTGTTGTTCAGTGGACTGCACATATTTAAGTTGTATAATTTGATGAGATTTGGCATATATATATACCCAGCCATTACCACAATAAAATGGTAAACATATCCATTACCTCCTAAAATTTCCTTATGCCCCTTTTTAATTCCTCCTTTCTAGTCCTCCCCCCTCTCTCATCCCCAGGTAGTCTCTATTCTGCTTTCTATTATATAGATTAGTTTTCATTTTCTAGAATTTTATATAAATGGAATCATGCAGTATGCATTAGATTTTATATGGCTCCTTTTACTCAGCATACTTATTTTGAGGTTCACTTACGTTGCTGCATATTATTAATAGTTTATACTTTTATTGTTGGAGGTATTCCATTGTATGGATACACCACAAATTATTTGTCCTTTCACCTGGTGATGGACATTTGGGCAATTTTCATTTTGGGAGATTACAACTAAAGCTGCTGTGGGCGTTCATATACAAATCTCTGTGTGGACATAAGTTATCCTTTCTCTTGAGTAAATATCTAGGAGTGGAATGGCTAGGTCACAGGATATATGTATGCTTAAACATATCTTAACACCTAAAAAGTAAGGCGTGGTCAATTATTTGAAATGCTACAGATATGTTTGATAAGATAGAT
Organism: Mesoplodon bidens; assembly: GCF_964165515.1. NCBI lineage: Eukaryota > Metazoa > Chordata > Mammalia > Artiodactyla > Ziphiidae > Mesoplodon > Mesoplodon bidens. The sequence continues at coordinate 23,623,987 of NC_138171.1, read as the reverse complement.
GAAACAACTGGATTTTTGCAATGGTTAGGCTATTATTAACTTGAAAACTACAGTCTCAGTTGAGTGGTAGGTGGGAAGCTTTTTAGAGGGGAATTAGGAAAACTGAACTGAGAAGTTTGGCAGGGAGTATTGATAACTTAAGAAGTTTTGCTGTGAAAAGTAGCAGAGAATGAAGTTGTGGTTTTTGGAAGGTGTGAATTATTCCTTTTTAAGTGGATAATTTTATATTATATGAATTGTACTTCAGTTATTAAAAAAAGAAGAAGAAGAAGAACCAAGCAAACAAAATCCTGATGTTCAGGTTGCACCTCAAGCCAGTTAAATCAGAATCTTTGTGGGTGGGACCCGGGCATTCACTTTCTAAAAACCTACCTTGGTGATTGCAATATGTAGCCAGTGTTCAGGAGTAGTGATCTAAGTAGGGTTGGCACATTTTTTCTGTAAAGGGCCAGACAATAAATATTTCAGCTTTGAAGGCCATAAGGTCTCTGTCTTTACTCCTCGAATCTGCCATTGGAGTGTGGTAGCAGCCATGGTCAACATGTAACAACTGAGCATAGTGTACTTTCAATAAAACTTATTTGTAATAACAGGCAGCGGGCCAGAGTTTGCCAGCCTCTGGTCTAAAGGCTTGATGATAGAGAAGGGGCTGCAGAGCTCTAAGGAGGATGGAAGGTGACCTCCCAGGCAGAACCAGACGTGGAACTCTGTTCTACTGACCATTCTAGTTCTTCACATTGTGCATGCTTACTTACTTAAGCATAAACATCCCGGCATTGAAAACAAAATGTTAGAATGCCAGTGCTTACACTTGTTTTTAATTCTAGCTGCAAAAGACAAGGAGAAGAATAAAGAGAAGAAATTCAAAGAGTTTGTGAGGGTGAAGCCAAAGAAGAAAAAGAAAAAGAAAAAGAAAACCAAACCTGGTAAATTTTCCCTTGGGGCGTTTCACTTGGATTTCCTTACTGTAGGTAGGGAGGGGTTGCTTCTCCCCAGTCTTGGCCTCTGAGGAGAGGAAGGGCCAGCAGGCCTTTAATGGAGCTTGCGGGCTCAGCTCACCCCAGGTGCTGCAAGGCCACACTGGCATTTAGAAAGCCCTCCCTCTTGCTGTGTTGGCCGGTGTGCTCTGTCATAATGGAAGCTCCATTGTAGGAGAGGATATGCAGGTGAATGACTGTACTTGTCTGCACACACAACTCTGAAACACACATCTCTGAACCCTTTCAAGAAAGGATTCATTTCTTGAAAAGTGTGTGTCTAGCCCCAACAAAAATGCTGATTTTTAAGAAAATCAGTGTTCCAGTCTTGGGAGCTAAAGGGATGCCACATTTTATTCTCAAAGTATCTTCTGGCTTAGAAAAGCAGTCTTATCAGAAAAAGGGGAGAAGGGTGATGGTGAGGAAGAAGCTTTTTGTTTTGAGGTTTTTGGAGGTGGCTAGAAGTATTAATCCCTAAATCTGTTCTAGCTGAATTGCTTCTGAGCATTTGAGCTCTTTGAACAGCAGAGCTGTTGGGTGGATGGGGTTGATTCTGGAATGCCCTAGTTATGTCTGAGGGTGCTAATTTCTTCCTGATCTTGTTCTTCCAGAATGCCCCTGCAGTGAGGAGATCAGTGATGCCTCCCAGGAACCTTCTCCACCCAAGGCATTTGCTGTCACCAGGTGTGGGTCCTCACACAAGCCCGGGGTCCATATGAGCCCACAGCTCCATGGCTCAGAATCTGGAAACCACAAAGGGAAAGTGAAAATGTCCGGTAAGGAGGCTCTCCTGGCTTGATCATTTGTACAGCATGGCAGTCTGAGAAGGCTGGATTTATGTTGATATTGTAATCTACTCTCAGGACTTCTGCAAGTAGTCTGTTAGGTCTTTTAAACAAGAAGTCCATCAAATAAATAGGCCATTAGCTATACCTTCCCAGAACTTCCCTTCTCTCCAACTTTGGTCTTAGTAGAATGTCTCTTAGGTACCTCTAAGCCAGTGTGTCTATAACCAAATCCATTATCTCCCAACTCCTTGCACACCTGCCCCTCCTGTTCCTCCATTTCTTGTTGGTGGCCTGTGCATCTAACCTGGTTGCTTGGGGAAATCTGAGTCAACCTTGTGAAGTTTTCCCTTCTTTAGCAACTTATAGGGTGATTGTGAGTTTAAAAGTAGTTAATAAGTATATGGAAAGTACTTAGAACAGTGTCTGGTATAGAATAAGTGATCGGTAGAGGTTAGCTGTAATAACCACTAATCAGGTACCAAGATCTAGTGATTCTGGTTCTGATTATCCCTGGAACCTGCCCCTCCCTCATTCCCCACTGTTCACAGAGTTTTAAAGGTGGCTGTGGATACAGACTGGGCTGTAAGCCAGGTCACGGCTGGGTGGGGTGAGGTCAAGGAACACGTTTGAGTCGTTAGGGATGATGATCTGTGTGGCTCATGTGGAGTTGCAGTTTCTCCGCAAGTGAGCTCTGTGACCTTGAGCAGCCATTTACCTTGGGCTTCACTGTCAGGAAAATGAGGAAATGGAGTCCAGTTCACTGCTGGGCAGCACGTATCATTCGGGCTGTTAGTAGATGACAGGCCTGAGGAACAGATTGGAGTTCGTGTTTCCCAGCTCTGTAAAAAGTTCACAGAGGAGAAGTTCTGTAAGGTCATTTCTACTCTTGACAATCTAGGGTTTTTTTTTTTTTTTTTTTTTTTTTTTTTTTGCTGTACACGGGCCTCTCACTGTTGTGGCCTCTCCCGTTGCGGAGCACAGGCTGCGGACGCGCAAGCCCAGCGGCCACGGCTCACGGGCCCAGCCGCTCCGCGGCATGTGGGATCCTCCCAGACCGGGGCACGAACCCATGTCCCCTGCATCGGCAGGCGGACTCTCAACCACTGCGCCACCAGGGAAGCCCGACAATCTAGGGTTTTTAAAAAATTTTCTAACTCTAATTTTTTAAAGTGACTGTTGTTTTCCCTTTCCTCTCAGAAGAAGATAATCTGAGTGACTCCTCCTCCGAGAGCTTTCTTTGGAGTGATGAGGAGTATGGCCAAGACGTTGACGTGACCACTAACCCAGATGAGGAACTTGATGGGGAGGACCGTTATGATTTTGAAGTGGTCCGCTGCATCTGTGAGGTTCAGGAGGAAAATGACTTCATGATTCAGGTAGGTGGAGCTTCCAGGAGACACAGGTATAGAGGAGCACAAACCGGTCCTTGGAGGGAATTTTGAGGGAATACAGTCTGAGGCCAGCAAAAATAATGTCATGTCAGAAGCCCCAGGCAGGCAGTGCTGTCAGCAGCAGATTGAGCTTTGCTCACTGGCTCAGCTTCCTCTGCATCTCAGGCTGGTATAAATAACCTATGAATAGAATAAGAGAGGACTTGAGGGATCACTGGATCTAAACCTCTTATGCTCTGCTTGGGCCAGCTGGACCCACAAATGGGAAGGGCCTTGCCTGTGGTCACACAGTGAGGAGTTGAACAGTAGGGACCCAAATCTCTGGAGGGGCAGTTTGATCTTCCTGTGGATCCATATCTTCTCTCTCAGGTAAATTTTCTTTATGGCCTAAAGAGATGGAGGCCAGTTTTATAACTTGTCTGTTTCTTAGTCTTCATTTTCTTGGCATTTGTGTGTGTCGTCTCCATTTCTGGGACGTGCCTGTTGGGGGGCCCCCCTGCCTGCCTGGGGAGACCATCACTGGCCAGCACCTGCTTGCCTCTGGCCCTTCTCTTGCTCTTAATCACGGTTCTGGTGGACGTGGTGCTGCCTGGCTCACTCCAGGGAACCTGAGTTTTTTAAGTAAGTCATGTTTATGTTGGTTAGAATTCTTCTGGGAGTTTCTTTTTTTTTTTTTAATAGCCTTCATGGCAACCTCTGGGAAGTCAAGGTGCATGAATGGTCTCAAATAGCTCATGATACTTATGACCTTTGGTATGCATCAGGTCAGTGGTTTTCAAATCACTTTTTCAGCATCAGAACCCCTTTCCCTAATGGACGCTTTTCACAGAACCCCCAAATGTGTAACAGATAAAAGCAGTAGTTTTGGAAGTTCAAAATGAATAATTTTCACTTTGAAGTTCAAAAATGTGAATGGCTGGCCTCTTCCCATGAGCTCTAATATGCAGGTGGGATTGTGAGCGGTGGTTGCCAACTTGGAGCATTTCAGTGGCTCAGTTGTTTTCCTTTTTTTGTGAGACAAGCCTAATGAACATGGCCATTGTATGGGGACTTTTCCTAAACAGCATGCTGTGTAGTCACTTTGGTTAATCAGAGATGGGAAGAAAAGCTTTGTTTTGAGGACAGCATAATAATAAGTTAGCCTAGCAGTACAGAATTATGTGTACTGGTGGGCTCTGTTGTCTTAACATTTAAGCTTGGAGTGTGCATTTTTTGTTTTGTTTTGTCTTCTAAAATAGTCCCATTTTATAAAACACACCAATTTGTAGAATCTCTGAAGCTCAGTGGAATATAATTCAGAAACGTATGTAACATGAAAACCTTTTGTTTGGGGTTTTTTTGTTTTGTTTTGTTTTGTTTTTTTGTTTTTTTGTTTTTTTGTCTTTTGCCATACGCAGGCCTCTCACTGCTGTGGCCTCTCCCGTTGCGGAGCACAGGCTCCGGACGCGCAGGTTCAGTGGCAATGGCTCACGGGCCCAGCCGCTCCGCGGCATGTGGGATCTTCCCGGACCGGGGCACGAACCTGTGTCCCCTGCATCGGCAGGCGGACTCTCAACCACTGCGCCACCAGGGAAGCCCTGTTTGGGGTTTTTTTCCCCTCCAGTAGAATTTTTTTTTTAAGTTTGGCTTTAAAAGTATGTTGGGGCTTCCCTGGTGGCGCAGTGGTTGAGAATCTGCCTGCCAATGCAGGGGACACAGGTTCGAGCCCTGCTCCAGAAGATCCCACATGCCGTGGAGCAATTAAACCCATGAACCACAACTACTGAGCCTGCGCTCTAGAGCCTGCGAGCCAAAACTACTGAGCCCGTGTGCCACAACTACTGAAGCCCGTGTGCCTAGAGCCCATGCTCCACAACAAGAGAAGCCACCACAATGAGAAGGCTGTGCACTGCAATGAAGAGTAGCCCCGCTCGCTACAACTAGAGAAAGCCCACGCACAGCAACAAAGACCCAATGCAGCCAAAAATAAAAATAAATAAATAAAAGTATGCTGAAGATCGTTAGTTTTCATCGTGTCTCTCTGGGCGTGTGCTCAGTTCTGGGCCTTGGAAGCCTGATTTGGTCCTCATTTGTCCTTAGGAATCATTAGTGGGTGAGTAACGAAGGCCTCTCTTGGCAAGGCTCTTCCAGCTAATCAGTATAAGAGATGCAGTTCTGATCCATCATGGTACTTTCTCCATTGACTATTCTGTAAGTGGCAAAGATCATGGGGTGTTTGGGGGGGTAGAGCTTGAAGTGCCATTTTGTGCTGTGAGGAAACTAAGTTTGAAAAAATTGAGACCACACCATTGTTACATGGCAGAGTCAGGAACTGAATTCCATCGCCTGCTTTCCAGGCTCCACATGACCTTCCCTGCAGCTCATCTCAGCACTGTGGCTTCCTTCCTGTCTGGCATTGTGGTGGTGACGAGCTCACTTCAGAACACCTTGGGTTTTGTTGTAGAAGACTCTTCTTTGCTGTCCACTTGTTGTCCAGCTGGCTTTGCGTTATAGAGGGACAGTTTCTGACTATACCTGTCATTGTGAGCAGGGTACCTTTTTCCACTCAGTAACTTTAGCAAAAGGCATAAATTTAGAGGAAGCTAACTGGAACAATACAGTTTAAAGTTTTAAAACGTATTCGTCTAGTTTTAAATACATTCATCATTTAGGAAAGTTCAAATAAGTTTTTCTTAAAATAAATTTTAAACTTACATTGATAATTGCACAACCCTAGAAAGCATTCAGAATTTGTTCTCTAAAAGATTACGTTAGAGAAATAGTTTTCTTTGATCATTTTCGTTATTTGGTAGCAGTATTGTTCATGTATATTATTATTTGATTTTATTTACCAGTGCTAATTTAAATCACTGGAAGGTTAAAATCCTACTTAGTAATCATGAATGTTTGAGAAATCTGGGTACCACATAAAAAAATGAGCAACAGGAAACCCATTTAATATTTAAATTTATTTTAATTGCTCTAAGTCAGGTTTTGGCAAACTTTTTTTTGTTTTTTTTTGTTTTTTTGTTTTTTTGTTTTTTTTTGTTTTTGCGGAATGTGGGCCTCTTACTGCTGTGGCCTCTCCCATTGCGGAGCACAGGCTCCGGACGCGCAGGCTTAGCGGCCAGGACTCACGGGCCCAGCCGCTCCGCGGCATGTGGGATCTTCCCGGACTGGGGCACGAACCCGTGTCCCCTGCATCGGCAGGCGGATTCTCAACCACTGCGCCACCAGGGAAGCCCAAACTTTTTCTTAAAGGGCCAGAAAATAAATATTTTAGGCTTTGGGCCATGTGATCTCTGTCACAACTATTCAACTCTGCCCCAAGCAGTCAGAGGCAATACAAAAAAATGAATGACCATGTTTATGTTCATATTATACTTTATTTACCAAAATAGGACTCAAGCTGAATTTGGCCTGTGGGCTGTAGTTTGCTGACCTTTGCCCTAGAGCAACAAATATGTAACATTAGGTGCTGGACCCCAGTGAAAATTGTGTAGCAGCTTTAATAAGAAGCCCATTTTAAAAACTTTATTTGCTTTCCCTGGAGGCAGCCCTTGTCATCTTCTTGCATATCACTCCAGAAACATTCAGTGGCTAAACAAGTGATATCAAATATATTCTCTCCATTTTTTTTCTTTCTTTTTGTGATAAAATATACATAACATAAAATTTACCATCTTAACCATTTTTAAATATATGTGGCATTAAGTGAACTGGCATTGAATACATTTACATTGCTGTACAACCATCTTTTTTTAACACAATGTTATTTTAATACATAGTGTTTTCAGTATCTTTTTTTCATTTAATAATATATGTTGAAGACCATTCCATTTTCAGATGTAAAAAAGCTTCCCCATTCTTTTTAATGGTTGCATAATGGATGGATCATCATTTATTTAACTCTTCCCTTGTTGATGGACATTTGGATTGTTTCTAATCTTAGCAGTGATGTAGTGAATAATTTTGTGTAAGTGTATCTGTAGGACCAAGTTTTGAAAGTAAAATTCCAGGACCAAAGTAGGTGTGCGTTTATTATTTTGACAAATACTGGTGTCATAGCAATATTCTATACACTTTCCCTGGTGTTACCAAAGAACAGTCTTAGCAGCGCCCTTGTCAGTACAGAGCACTATCAGACTTCTTTATCTTTGCTCTTCAGATAAGTGAAAAAACAGTCTACTAGTGTAGCCATTTCGTAATTTATTTTAATATACTTAAAAAATTTTTATGATTGTGATTTTCTGCATTTTCCAAGAACTACAAAGAAGAAAACAAGGATTACCCAGATTATTTTTACCCAGGGATAAATCACTGTTGTTATTTTAGAATACACACATATACATGCATATATAAATGAAAAACTGTAAACAGTTTTTCATGAGAATAACACTTGTGTGATGAAAGTCGTAAATGTTTATTATAAAAACTTCAGGCAATACGTAAAGGTATGAAGAATTAATTGATATTTACATGTAATCCCAGAATCTAGAAATACTAATGTGTATGTATATTATTAGGCTGGTTTCATTTCACATTAATTTATATTAATTCAAGTTCCCTTATATTACTTTATTCTTATAATGGTTGCTTTGAACATCTTTTTATTTAAGATGTGTTTTTTTCCTTTGCCCTGCCTGTTCATGTCCTTTATTCAGTTTTCTGTTGGATGGTTGGTTGTTTTCATACCCATTTGCATAAGCTTTTTTTAAAAAAAATAATAATTTATTTATTTGGCTGCACTGGGTCTTTCTTGCAGCACACAGGATCTTTGTTGCTGCATGCAGGATTTTCGCGTGTAGGATCTTTAGTTGTGGTGTGCAGGATCTTTAGTTGCGGCGTGTGGAATCTTTAGTTGCAGTGCGTGGGATCTTTAGTTGTGACATGCTGGATCTTTTAGTTGCGGCATGTGGGATCTAGTTCCCGGACCAGGGATCGAACCCGGTCCCCCTGCGTTGGGAGCATGGAGTCTTAACCACTGGACCACCAGGGAAGTCCCTGTGTAAGCTTTTTGTAGATATGCTTTTGTATCAGCTGTGAGAACAGTTACAAATATTTGTACCCACTTTGGCATCCGTCTTTTGGCTTGTCTGATAGATTTTTTTGTTTTTGTGAGGTCAAATATATCAAACTTTTCTTTAATGGCTTTTGAGATTTGAATAGCAGTTGCTTCCTCATTGGAAGTTCATAACAGTTTATAGAAAAGTCAATAAAAGAATTTTTCATGGTTTCTTCTGGTACTTTTGAGGTTTCATTTATCTTTTAGAAACCGTGTAAGTATTTGATCCGCCTGGAATTTATCCTGGTAAGGTGAAGGCTCTCACTACACAGTTGTCCCAACACCATGCCTTATTATTGAAACACCACCTTTATTTACTCTATTTCCATATGTAGTTTGGATCTCATTCTGGATTCTCTCTTCCAATGGTCTCTCTGTCTACATATTTACTTGTACAATTCTATTTTAATTATTATACCTTTATAATATTTTAAAAATATCTGGTAGGGCTCGTACCCCCTTTTGTTCTTTTTAATAAATTTCCTGGCTATTAGAATCAGCTTCTGTATAGTTCCAGAGCTACTAACTTATTATTTTGTTGGCATTACATTATTTTTATATATTAATCCAAGGAGAACTGTCATCCTTATGATAATGACTCTTGCTATCCAGGAATAAAGTACAACTTTCCATTCATTGACTTAAGTCTCCATGTCCTTCAAATATTTAAAAATTTTCTTTACACAGACCTTGCATGTTTTTATTCTTAGTCTCAGATTTATTCTTAGATATTTTATCTTTTCTGTTATTGTTCTTGTTCACTTCTAAATTTAAACTTTTGGGGAATTCCCTAGTGATCCAGTGGTTAGGACTCAGCGCTCTCACTGCTGGAGGGCAGGGCCCTGGGTTCAATCCCCGGTCGGGGAACTAAGATCCCTCAAGCCGCGTGGCACAGCTGCCCTCCCCCCCCAAGAAAAAATTTAAACTTTTATTTTTAATATTTATTAAAAAAATTTTTTCACCGCACCACACGGCATGTGGGATCTTAGTTCCCCAACCAGGGATTGAACCCACGGCCCCTGCAGTGGAAGTGCAGAGTCTTAACCACTGGACCGCCAGGGAAGTTCCAATTTAAACTTTTTAAAAATGAATAATGTATATTAGCCAGACCCACATGAAAAACGTTATTTTGAAATTTTCAACTTAGGTGTTTTTGATTCAATTTTGGTGTATCCTAGTTCTTAAGACACGAAGTCACTGGTGAGAGAGACTTCCATTCTTAATTATTAGTCTGTTTTCTGCTACTAACTGCCTTGGTTGTCTCATACCCTTTTCTTTCCCTCTGAGCCTTTAGTTTCCTCATTGGAAATGGAAGAATCTGGATCGCATCTTATCTGAAGTCTCTCTTCCAGCTCTGCCCCTGTTGATTCTGATATGATCAGCCCATAAAAACCCTTTGATCCTGGGGCCTATCTGACTCCAAGTGGCTGAGGACTGTGAGCTTTTTCCCTTGTGGCCAGGCTGGTGGCTCACCCTCCAGACCATATTGGAAGCTCGCTGTCCACTTTCCAGAGCTATCCATTTGGTTGGGTAGTTAAAGGTTTAGGGCCCTGGTTTGGAATTGCTTGAAGTGTCCTAGTATCTCCTTTGGCATCCTTTTCCCTCCATTCCCTCCTCTGGATCCTTAGCCCTCAGGCTTGCTATCCTCAGGCCAGCCACATGTCTGTCTCCCAGTGCTGCCCTCATCCTCTGCTCTTTTCTTTCCCTCTCTGCCTCTTGCCCCTTCTCTCTTTCCCCCTTCCCCAGGGAAGGCAGTGGAGCCTAGGGGTTAAAAGAACTAGCCTTGCAGTCAGCCAGGCTTGTGTTCTGATCCACTGTTGTGTCTTCTCAGCTGTGTGACCGTTGGTAAGGTTTAGAAAGAACAAATGCAAAGCGCTAGCATATGTTGAGTCCAGGAGGCATCAAAGTGAGTTAGCCTACCCATTCGTAACCGTAATAAGCTCTTAATACATAAAAGTTGTGTGCTGGGCTCTACTATATGAATTTTGACATGTGACCCATTGATTCCTCACAAACAGCCCCACACGGTTGGTAGGAATAGTATCCTATTTTGCAGATGGGGAAACTGAAGCCCAGGGTGGAGAAGTGACCTGTGCAAGGTCACACAGCTAATGAATGTCTGAGACAGAATTCAAACTCAGGTTTTTGTCTTTCTAAGTTAACCTCCCTCTAAGGACTTAAACAGTTTTTCCTTTCTCTTTATAAAGTGGTAAGAAAAGTGAAAGCCTCTAGAAATGGGAGGGAAAATAGTCATTTTTCTGAGATCAGTACTGTTTAATTTAAATGTTCTTCATCTGTGCTGTCCAGTACGGTAGCCAATAGCCTCATATGGCTGTTGAGCACTAAAGATGTGGCTAGTGGGACTAAGGAACTGAATTTTAAACTTAGTTTGTTAACTTAAATGTTAAAAGCACAGGTGGCTAGTGGCTGCTCTGGAAGAGTGGTTGCAGCTCAGCTCCCACTCCCTCCTCCTCCTCTGCCTCCCTCCTGCTTCCGCCTCCCACTGCCCCTTTCCCCCCACAGGTGGGTCTTATTTTTGGATGGAGGATTCCTTCTGAGTTTAATTTTTATTGCTTCTTTAATTCTAACAGTGTGAAGAGTGCCAGTGCTGGCAGCATGGGGTCTGCATGGGATTACTGGAAGAAAATGTGCCTGAGAAATACACCTGTTATGTTTGCCAAGACCCTCCAGGTAGAGATTTCTAGAGTCAGGGGTATTAACAATATGTAGCCTTTTCCTTAGCACAGCTGGCGGTGAAGCAGCCTGAGTGTCTGTGGTCTTGAGACTCATTTCTTCAGCATCGGCTAGACTCTGCCTCCTCCTCGCCTTTGTTGCTAGCTCACCTGGTGGCCAGCTGTCCTGAACTTGGCAGTAAGAGAGCATGTATGAAGAGGTTCACCTAGTGGAAGGCCTGGCCTTGAGCTAGAATTTTGTTGTGTGTGTGGGGGGGTGGGGGTAAAAATCATATAACATGAGCTCTACCCTCTTAATAAATTTTTAAGTGTACAGTACAGTATTCTTTATAAACTATAAGCACAATGTTGTATAGCAGATCTCTAGAACTGTTTCATCTTGTACGACTGAAACTCTGTATAAACTATGGAACGCTGTACCGATTTGCATGTCATCCTGGCGTTGGGGCCATGCTAATCTTTTCTCTGTTGTTCTAGTTTTAGAATATGTGCTGCCAGAGCGAGCACCTTTTCCTTTTCTTGCGAGTTCATGAGGATGTGGGCTGTGTCCTTGGCTTTTCAGGGCTGTTGAAGGGTTGGAAACCGGCCTCTGCTCCCTCTGGTGGCATCTGCCTTCCATTGCATCGTTGCCACCTGGAAGGGAGATATGCCCTTGAGGGGAGGGGAAAGGTGTGTTTGCAAAGAGCCTGTCTGCCACCCAGAGTAGTGAATTAATTTCTTAGGATCAGTTCGTTTCATTGTTCCTTCACCGCAGGGCTGGCCTATGGCTCTTGGGTTCCCCTTTCCAGAAATCTCAGGGGTGGATTATAAATCTGTGGTTCTTGTCTTGCTGTCAGTGGGATGTGACATCGTCTCCATTCATCACCCGTAAGGTTGCTCCCCTTGGGTCCAGTCCCATGATCCCCTTACAGCTAGACAACGCTGGAGAGCCTCTGCTTCTGTTATTCCTTTTTGTCCTATGAGGTGGGCCTGATAGGAGCTCCTATTCCTATTTTTGCTTATGAGGAAGAAATTGATGCCCAGGGAAATGAATGACTTTCCTAATCTCATGAAGAAGATTGGAATTAGAACTGACCTGTGGGACCAAGTCTCTTGATTTTGCTGGTGGTATAGGGAGGGACTGGGCTACCACAGTTCATTTTCCAGCAAGTAGGTCCCCCTGGGGCCTGATAACCTCTGTTGTGACACTGTGTCTTCTTGTGCTAGATTAGTCTATAGACAGAGAGCAATCTGCCTCTGTTTTTCCCTTTATCCCAAGGAAAGAATATGGTCAGAAGATTAGTCCATAAGTCATAGAATATAATTGATGGGCAGGATCTCAGAGACCACTTAGTTTAGCCTTGACATTTAACAGGCAAGCAACAGGCCCAGAAGGGACATGATTGGCCTAAGATCACTCAGACAGTTAGTGCTAGATAGGAGAGGACAACTGGTGTCTCTGACCTTTGTCTTGTAAAACAGGTAGTGCTGCTTTGAATCCTGCTGCTCAGGCTACCTCTGTGGCAGCTGCCTCTGAGATTCCACACATAATCCCCAGGACTCCTTTAGGGCACCATTTAAAAACCTGTTTTGTCTACTTTATTGTCTCTCACTCTTTCCGTCCACTTTTCTCTTTTTAGAAATCATGTACACCATCTTTATCAATCCCTATGCACTTTCTGAACTTTTATAAAAATTGCCAAGACTGGGAATAGATTCCTTGAATTGAGCACTCAGTGACTGTCACATTTATTGACTATGTTTGATTCTGCAGTCTTGGGCCAGAAGTTTAATCTAACATCTATTCTTTAAAGGTTACTTAAAGGTGTTGTTAACAGAATGGAGGTGCATCCCCACCATGTGTCTTAGAAAAGCCAGAAAGAGCGCAAGGACCTTGATAGGGTTTGCCCGGGTTATTTTAGGGTCTTTATAGCCATTGAGAGGTGAACAGCAGTCTGATTGGAAGCTGTTTCCTGGGCTTTTACAGCAGGAAACACTGTGCCAAGTCACGTGTGGTTGTGTTTTCAGTCCTTCCTTAGGATCCCTGTAATGAACAGGACCGCTGAAGCTGTTTGGTTCATCTGTCATTGTTACAGATGGGAAATGGAGGTCCAGAGAAGGGAGTGGGGGGCTGACCATTCATTTAGTTAGGCGGTAGGTGGCACTTGGGGCTTCTTTCCATTTGATAAATCCATTCACGATGCCTTTTGCCAGACACTGAGGACATAACCATGAACAAAACAATTCCTATTCTTCTGGCTTTGAGTGGGGTTTGGACCAGCAACAGATGTCAAAATAAGTCATCTAAACAAGAACATGTTAGGTAGGGATGAATGCTTTGAGGGGACAAAAGCCCTCAGATTGGGAATGACTAGGAGGCACGGAAGAGGCTCTCGTACTTTGGGAGGTAACCAACGCCCTCTCTGAGGAGGTGGTAAGGAGCCAGTCCTGCAAAGGCCTTGGGGAATAGTGCTCCAGACAAGGGTAGGGGTGCTAGAGCAGAGACCCTAAGACCAGAAAGAGCCTGAATGTGTTCCGGAAAGGGTGGGGCAAGGAGGGCAGGAAGGAGCCCGGGCCTGCTGGCCTCATTAGATCAGTCAGGGCCTTGGGTTTTCTTCTGTGCACGATAGGAAGTCATCGAAGGTTTTAAGTGGGAGAGGGAATGATGTGATTTAACTTTAACAAGATGTCCAAGTTCCCACTCTACCTCTGGCCAGTTGCAGAGATCAGGAAATTTATATACTTTTCTCGCTACCTTATCCCCAACACCTAGTAGAGAGCCCAGCATATAGTAGGTGCCAAGTAAATGTATACTGGATGAATGAATGAACAAAATGAACACACCAGTCCATCCTTCCAATAGTTTGTGTGATAATTGTGCGATGATGAAATGGTCTGGGTTTTCTTCAGACCAAGGATTAACTCTCTCATTGTCACTGCTTTAGGTCAGAGACCTGGTTTCAAGTACTGGTATGACAAGGAGTGGTTGAGCAGGGGACATATGCATGGCCTGGCATTTTTAGAAGAGAACTATTCCCACCAGAATGCCAAGAAGATTGTGGCCACCCACCAGCTTCTCGGCGATGTGCAGAGAGTGATCGAGGTTCTGCATGGCCTGCAGCTCAAGATGAGCATCTTGCAGTAAGTGTGGCACCTGCAGCTTTGGGGATGAGTCTGATTTGGCGTGGGCAGAGGGCAGGTTAAATATGAGAAATTGGAAGGCCACAAAATCAGTGATAAGATGGATAAGTTTGAGACTTCTGTTTAAAATTCTCAGTTACATTATTAACATTCTTTTTTAAAAAAATTGACTACTCTATTGAGGTATAATTTACATATAATTAAGTTCACCCATTTTAAATGTTCATTGAGTTTTGGCAAATGTATATACAAACACTACTGTAATCAAGATACGGTGTGTGGGGACTTCCCTGGCGGTCCAGTGGTTAAGACACCACACTTCCAGTGCAGGGGGTGCAGGTTCGATCCTTGGTCAGGGAACTAAGATCCCACATGCCACATGGTGCGGCCAAAAAATAAAATAAAATAAAATGCCTTAGAAAGAAAAAGAAAAAGAAATGGTGTATTTATAGTTTGTTTTTTCTTTTTTTTGTACCGTTCTAAGTTGTTTTTTTCTATTCTTGCTGTGCTGGGTCTTTGTTGTGGGCTTCTCTAGTTGCAGAGCATGGGTTCAGTTGCCCCGCGGCATGTGGGATCTTAGTTCCCAGACCAGGGATTGAACCCACGTCCGCTGCTTTGGAAGGCAGATTCTTAACCGCTGGACGACCATGTTCTGAATTTTTGGGTTTTGGTTTTTAAACTGTGGTAAGATATACATAATGTAAAGTTTGCTATCTTAACCATTTTTAAGTGTACAGTTCAATAGTGTTAAGTACATTCACTCTGTTGCAACCAATCTCCAGAACTCCTTGTGTGGGGCAAAACAAACTCTGTACCCATTAAGCAACTTCTCTCCATTTCCCCTCCCCCAGCCGCTGACAGCCACCCTTCTACTTTCTGTCTCTCTGAATTAGACTGCTCTGGGTACTTCATATAAATGGGATTCTACAGTATTTTTCTTTTTATGACTGGCTCATTTCACTTGGCATAATGTCCTTAAGGTTTGCCTATGTTGTAAGTTGTATCAGAATTTCCTTCCTTTTTAAGGCTAAATAATATTCCATTATATGTAATGCCACACTTTGTTTATCCATTCATCCTAAACATCGTGTGTGGTGTTTTTTTTTTGGCCACACCTCACGGCTTGTGGGATCTCAGTTCCCCGACTAGGGATTGAACCTGAACCGCAGACTGGCAATGAAAGCCTGGAATTCTAACCACTAGACCACCAGGGAACTACCATCCTAAACATTCTTGATTGGTAAACAAAGTAAAATTGAAACAAAGTAAAATTGACATGGCAAGGAGAGGTTGAGCAGGGCACATTCAGCAAGGGTATATATAAGTTGATTTGGGTAAAAACCAAGCTGCTATAACAAAACCAAAAAAATAAAGGCTAAACAAAATGGAATTTTCTTTCTCACATAAGCCATGGTCCAGAGGTAGGCAGGGGTCCAGGCCACGTAGGTGGCCTTTCTCCAAGATTCCAGCTATGGGCGTGGGGACTTGGGTTCCTTCTGTCTTATTGCTCTGGCATTCCATTAAGGTTAGTCTCATCTGTGTGGTCTAAGCAGATGCATCTGTACCTCCACTCTGCTCTGACCCCCAGGAGGGGAGCAAGTGGTTTCATAGACACACCTAACTGCAGGAGGCTAGTAGCCAGGTGGCCGTGTGCCCTGAGCAAACTCAGGAGTGAGGGTGGAGGTGGGTGTAAGAGAAGGAAAGGATGGTTACTGGGGGAATTAGCCGTTACTGTGACGGTATCTGTTGAGGTGAACTGAATCAAGTGACCCTGTTTTGGATGTCTTAGACTGGGTATTCCCTTACATTTTATAAAATCAGAAAATTTTCCTCCATATAAGCCAAGTGAATTTCTTCTTAACGAGATGCCAGAAATTGACTGAGACAGGTGGAAGGTGAGGGCAAACCTCAGATGATGCTCCTGACTGTAAATGTTGCTGTTTCTTTTCATTTGAGGATTCAGTCAGATGGTGTTCTCTTTCTTCTCACTGAAATACCAGTGTTCCAGCCCTGTCCCATATTCCAGAACCTTGTTCATTCTGAATCCCCATTTAGATCCTTCATCTTTAATTTTTTAATATAAATTTATTTATTTTATTTATTTATTTTTGGCTGTGTTGGGTCTTCGCTGCTGCGTGCGGGCTTTCTCTAGTTGCGGCGAGCGGGGGCTACCCTTCGTTGCAGTGCGCAGGCTTCTCATTGTGGTGGCTTCTCATTGTGGAGCACGGGCTCTAGGCGCACGGGCTTCAGAAGTTGCGGCACGTGGGCTCAGTAGTTGTGGCTCATGGGCTCTAGAGCACAGGCTCAGTAGTTGTGGCACACGGGCTTAGTTGCTCCGCGGCATGTGGGATCTTCCCGGACCAAGGATCGAATCCGTGTCCCCTTCATTGGCAGGCGGATTCTCAACCACTACTCCACAGGGAAGCCCCTAGATCCTTCATCTTTATAGCACTGACTTTGTACTGGAATTAAATCTGACTTCTCCAAGAAGTTCAGGAGGGAGTATAGGGAGATTTTGTTAGTCATTATATATGGAGAAAAGAGCCTGGGAGACAGGGAGGTGGTCCCAGTATGTCTCTGTACACCTGGATAGTCTCTGCTATCACAGGCTCTGGATCTTCATTCTCAGAAATTTTGTTCCTAAGTGACCTGGTGGATTCATTTTCAAAGGCAAACAGTAAAACTGGGAATAACTTCAAATGTTGTCATTTCAAAAGTAACATGCATGGCTATGCATACCTTCTTCATGATTGACAGGGCTTACAAAGAAAGGCCAGGGTCATCCTTGTGTAGTAGCTGGGGCTTCAGATCTTAGCTGGGAGGGTGAAAATTGTAGGAGGGAGGAAGCAAAGACTTTTGTGATTTTCGTGCAAGAACAGGTCCATACTGTGGCCTCTATGCTCCAAGTTAACAGATTTCAGGCTACAGTAGACCTGAAAGTGAACAGGGACTCCCATTTCCTCTGATGCAATTATGATTTCAGAGGCGTGTCTGGGGTCCTAGGTTCCTGGTACAGGCTGTGGTACCCTGTTGGAAGTGGCCAGGGACCCAGGCTGCCTCGATGCTGGTGGTTTCCTCTCCTTCTCCAGTGGATCGGAGTGGTATTGAGGATTGCTAGCGTGGGAGAGCCGAGAAAGGATAGTTGTAGCCCCTTGCGAGCAGAATTTTAGGTTCTGTAAGATCATTCCATGCTGTCCTATTTATGGCCTACTCCATTTCTGCAGGAAGGCTTCAGGAAAGTGTGTGGGGGGGTATCTATACGTGGGAGTTGCTGCTGAGTTCCTGCTGATCGGGTTTCAGTGTTTCTCAGTTGGGACTGGTGAAGGTAATGTTTACAATTATACCATGAGATAATTCTCTGTATGTGTGGAATTGTACCGAGCATTACAGATTATTTAGCATCTCTGAATTCAGTGAACTGAATGCTGAGGTCACATATGTGACAATCAGTAGTCATTGTGACAGTTGGAAAGGCTCCCACACATTTCTGCACATCTGTGAACCAAATGTGAGTAGTACCTGTCCATCCTCCCACTTGCTTGCAAACACCCCTGCCAGCTAGGAACTGCCGGTAGCTGGTGGGCCTTACCCGGGAAGCCCAGTTTTTCTTCCTCCGTCCTTTTCTCCTTTCCTTTCTTTCTTCATTTCATTTAATGATCCAAGGTTATAATGGAAGTTCTGGGTGGTAAGCAAGAGTTAAAAAGGTGAAGTTTATCTAGAGTCGTGGCTTTTAAACTTAAATATATATCCCACAGTAAGAAATAACATTTTATATCACTCACGTACAAAACTGAAACTAAAATTTCACAAAACACCTACTCTTACTTAGAATGGTGCATTCTGGTATTTTCTGTTCTGTTTTTCCTTTTTTACAATTGATTATGATCCAGTAAATTAAAGCCTTTCTGTTGGGTCAAACCTCAGACGGTGAATGATTGTGGGAAACTCTGAAGTCATACACAGAGTTTTATGTACACGTATACATGTAGCAAGAGCTTTCAGATTCTCAGAAGTGTCTGTGGCCCAAAAAGGGAGCAGAATCCTTGTTCTTTAATAACAGATTTTCCTCTTTGGAATGGTGCGAACAGAAGATTTTGTTATTAATGGCCTATGCCTAGATGACTTCTGGTTACCACCTCCCTCCCGGGTCACCACTGGATTTGTGTAATTGAGTGCCATTGCATGCCAGGATTATCATGGCTGTTTATTAATAAGTTAAGGTTATTTTTAGCAAGTCACATTTGAAGAGCACTTTACTGCCAACAAAGTACTGTACTTCCATTCAAATTAATTCACTTCATCTATAGCAAACTCAGTGGTTGCTGGCAGACAGGTAGATGGTTAGCCAGATTTGCAGAGGAGGAAATGGGAATGAGGCTGGCTGAGTGACTCGGCCCAGCTGCACTGCTAATCAGCGGCTGAGCTGAAATGCAGTCAGGTCTTCTGACTCCCAAGTCCAGTCCCACTCACTGTGAGTGATACAGCAAGAGCTTGCCTGGAAGTGGTCTCCTCAGAGGCTGCTGATTTACATTCCCTCTTGTGTGGCAAATAGTGGCTTGTACCAGTTGGCCCAGGTGGGAGGTCTTCCCCCCTATTGGAAAGCCCCTGCAGTGGTCCCAGGTACTCCAAAGCCCTCTCTGTTTGCCCTCCCAACAGAAGCCGGGAACATCCTGATCTGCAGCTGTGGTGTCAGCCTTGGAAACAGCATCTGGCGGAGGGGAGATCTCATTCCAAACACATCCATGTCACTGAAGCCAGGATCAGGGAGGAAGCCCCAAGCTATAGAACTTTGAACGGGGCGGTGGAGAAGCCTCTGCCCCTGCCGTTGCCCCGGTCTGTGGAGGAGTCATATATCACCAGCGAGCACTGCTACCAGAAGCCCCGCACCTACTACCCTGCTGTGGAACAGAAGCTGGTGGTGGAGACCCGGCGCTCTGCCCTTGACGATGCAGTCAACCCCCTCCACGAGAATGGTGACGATTCCCTCTCTCCGCGCCTGGGCTGGCCTCTAGAACAAGACAGGAGCAGAGGGGACAGTGACCCCAAACCCAGCTCCCCAAAGGTATGGGGCTCGCTTGTACTGGTTCTTAATTCAGTGTTTGAGTGCTTGTACCTTCTCCTCCTAGGGCTAAATGTTCTGTGGAAGATGTTCATTATAGAGTTGTATTTACTGTAAAACTGTATATAAATTTGCTTATCATAGATGTTTTTTGATCTGTTAAAATGAGTACAAAGTCAAGAGAGCCCACTTAAACCCCAAAGATCATTGGTTCTAGGAAATGTCCACAAAATGGCAGAGTCGGGGGCAGGGTGTGGAGAGGTGGGAGGTAGCAGGGGAAAAGGGTTGACTGGAACTTGATAAATGGAAGTAAGTTAGGAAAGTGAGTTTTTTTCTTCAGTGCAACATATAGTTGCCCGTGGGTGCTAATCCTTCGCACGAGCAAAGAATGAGTCGGGTGTTTTGTTAGGCATAAGGTTTTCAGTACAATTCTATGCTGGCTTTACTTTTCACTTTGCAGCCCTGACATAGGAACAGTCCATTTTGTCAAAATATTTGCTGGTTTCATCAGTTTTCCCAAGAGATAACTCTCAGTTTCTTGTTATTCAAGTCATTCTCTTCTGGAGCCCCCTGTGTTCTCTTGCCAGTGTTCACTGGTCTCATTCTGCGCTGTCCTCAGTTGTCAGTGAGGATTTGTGTGATTTGAGAGCTTCTCCACCCTTGTCATACTTTCACAGACTTCATTTTGTGGGATGGTATCACCAGCATAAGTCCACTGCTGCATCTTGCCGAGGGGGAGCATCCTAGGTTAGAAGCCCCTCAAGGGTGGGCATTATACCTCGTTCAGCCTGTATCCTTGCCAGGGTCTAAACAGTGCTGGATGAGGCTGGTGAGGACATGGTCTTTGGAGACAGACCCAGTTTCAAGTCTGGGCTCAGCCACTTGCTGTGTGATTCTGAGCAGGTCACTTCACCTCTTCAGACGTGTCTCCTTACCCGCTGTCGAGTGGAGCCAGTGGCAGTGCCCTCTCAGTTACTGTGCAGCATATCTGTGAAAAGCTCTCAGAACATGGCTTTGCACATAGTCACCCCTAAATAAATGTTAAGTAGAACCTGTTTCATTTCAAATGAGTGAATGAAAGGTTGCGGTCACAAACCCCAGAAAAGGTTTATGGTCATGCAGACTAGGCAAATTGACTAGAGGTGTCTGGCACATCATGAAAAAATCAGGAAATACTGGGCCTAAACAAGGCAGCTGGGGTTAAAAATCTCTTTCATTGATAGCAGGCTGACCGTAGGCCGGCACTGTGTTTTATAAACATTATCCTATTTCATCCTCATGAACCTTTAAAGTAGGATTTACTACTTCCTTCTTTCCCATGAGGGAACAGAGGCCCAGAGAGGTGAAGTAACTCATCCAGATACATGCGTTCAGCAAGACATGGAGCTAGGACTTAAAGCTAGTTTGTCTGACATCCACATACTAACCCTTGTCTACACTCGCCCTGCCATATTCTGATCTCAGGTTTCTGGGAGCCCTTCTGTGAGGCCTACTTCAGGCCTAGGGCATTGGGCCATTCTTTGGGAAGCAGCTGTGGGATCCTCTGAGCCAGAGGTCTGTGCTGCTCTAAGGTGGTTGTTATTGGTACAGCAGGCATGCTTCTGCCCAGTGCCCAAGAGGGGAGGAACGGGGCAGGGAGGTAGAGAGTTGGGATATTCAAACTGCAACTGGGTTTTCAAATGGTTGTGGACACTGGCGGGTCGGAAAAGGGGCTGGGAGCTGTCTCCATGCAGTAACTTCAATGTTGTTGCATCCCCAGGTGAAGGAATATGTCTCCAGAAAGGTCCTACCTGAGGAAGCCCCCGCTCGGAAGCTGCTGGACAGAGGCGGAGAGGGGCTGCTGAGCTCCCAGCACCAGTGGCAGTTTAACCTGCTGACGCATGTGGAGTCTCTTCAGGACGAAGTCACGCATAGGATGGACTCCATTGAGAAGGAGCTGGACGGTAGGGCTCCCTCCTTGGCTCCCTGCACTTGGCAGGCACTGTGGATCCGCCGGGATGAGCTGCTTTCTGAACCCCTGATCTGCTCTCCAGGCACAGCTGTGTTCTTGCCTCCTCTCCGTTAGTCTCACCACCTTCATTCTCCCCTCAAGATGGCAGAGCCTTACTTTTAGTATTGATCGGGTACTTCTCAGGTTTGTGCGATGTCAGGGGTCCTGCCTCACTTTCCCAGTCCCTTCTGCCAAGGAGAGTGTGCAGAAGAGCAGCTGGACTCTGCCTGCGGGAATGTGTGATCTGAGCAGATCTTTGCTAAGCCAGGTCTGGGGGGAATTGAAACTTTGGCCTATTTGAGCTTTTAGGATGCCTGAGGATTGATCTGAAAACACCTTTTATTTCAGCCTTTCTTAAAATTTAATATGAAGCCTTCTCCTCTTTATCAGTAGAGATTTAAGAACTTGACTAAGTCATTTATGTAGCCCCTGGGTGTTTGTCCCAGATGTTAGTGGTAACAAATGGGCTTGGAGGACTGAACTCTTGATCCCCAGGATGTTGTCAGTTTGCTTTTTGAAGACAAACTTCCTTCTTGATTGTTTGTTGTCTTATTCTCTTATTTCCTAATTACTTGTTTTCATCCTTAGAAAGGAGACTGATTAAGAAATAAATGTTCTATTTGAGGATTCTGAGTACAGCCAGGCTGTTATTACTGTAATTGGGGATGAAATAACTCAGAAGAAAAATGCCATGTGTTATGTAAGCGAGGGTCACAAGGTATGGCTGAAGCCGGGCCAGGGAAGGAGAGCTGCTGTGAGGGGAAGTGATAACAGGAAGGCTTCGACTGAAGCGGAGCCCTGAAGAGAGTAATGTTTTCTGCTACAGGGCGGGTGACTGAGGGTGGATGATAAGAGGACTGGCTCGACTGGGAAGGGGTTGGCCCTGCTGGAGGACAGTGCGAGGACGAGAGCCTAACATGCCCTCATGCTTTCTTTCCTGCCCCGGAGGCAAACCTGCGGAACCAGGAATGGGAGGCCAGTCCAGGGTCCATTGTGAGGGCATTTCTGGAAGGTGGAGTGTTTCTGTCTCTCTTTCACTCCTGAAAGGTTTCCTTGGGCTCCTTAGAACTGTAGCTGATGCCAGGTCTGTGAAAAACCGTGCTATTAGAAAACTGAAAGAGGATCGAATGCCAGACTGAAAATTGTAGTTTCAGACAGTGGCGGTAGAATTGGCTCTGGGTCCCTGAGAAGAGGCTTAGCACCATGGAAACAGGGCGAAGGTTCTGTTGTTGCCAAAGGAACCTGCCCCTAGGGGAGAAGTCAGAGCCTTCTTTCTTTCTTTCTTCCTTCCTTCCTCCCTCCCTCCCTCCCTCCCTCCCTTCCTTCTATTTTATTTTTGGCTGCGTTGGGTCTTAGTTGTGGCACGCGGGATCTTCATGGCGGCATGCGGGATCTTTTGTTGCGGCATGTGGGCTTCTCTCTCTCTAGCTGTGGCACATGGGCTCCAGAGCGCGTGGGCTCTGTAGTTTGTGGCATGTGGGCTCTCCAGTTGAGGCGTGCGGGCTTAGTTGCCCCGAGGCATGTGGGATCTTAGTTCCCCAACCAGGGATCAAACCCACATCCCCTGCATTGGAAGGCAGATTCTTTAACTGGACCACCAGGGAAGTCCCAAGCTTGGGCTGCTCCAGCCCTGAGTTCACTGAGTGGTCAGTGTGGCCAGGATGATAAGCCTGGGCTCCCTTCTCTGGCCTTCTAGAGGACTGCTGTGTCCTGCTCATCTGGGGCCACATACTCTGTTCTTGTTCTGATATTCCAGGCCCCGAGAGGTACTGGAAGCATGAAAATCAATTGTAAAGTTTAAAGATTTTATTCAGGTAAACAGAGTTTGCATTGTATTTAATTAAGATTCATCAGAATCCCATTTTACTTCTACTATCTTCATTTCATCTAAATACCATCAAGATAAACTGAACTTTTATAGGAATTTGGATACAGTATTCCTTTTTTAAAAGTCTGATAAGCTATTGTATTGACTTTTTAAAATGTCATTGTTGGGCTTCCCTGGTGGCACAGTGGTTGAGAGTCCGCCTGCTGATGCAGGGGACACAGGTTCGTGCCCCGGTCCGGGAAGATCCCACATGCCGCGGAGCGGCTGGGCCCGTGAGCCGTGGCCGCTGAGCCTGAGCGTTCGGAGCCTGTGCTCCACAACAGGAGAGACCACAACAGTGAGAGGCCCACACACGGCAAAAAAAAAAAAAAGTCATTGTTTCAGTATTAACCATTATTTAATAACTTACGTAGTTGTGTGAACAGTCTTATAAAACTAAAAGATATTTAATGACCATGAAAATACTGAATCTTTTAGCATTAGAAAGATTTTTCTTTTTAAATGTTACCTTAGTGAGCATTGACCTCTATCTAGATGGTCTGGGGGAGTGTATTTGAAATGAAACTTTACCTTTATAACCTGTTGCCATTCTTGGAATCATGATACTGTTGAGAAGCTGTTGAGCTTCCTTAAAAGAGAAACTTGGGGTGATGGTCCAGCACCTGGTGTGGAGAGAAGGCTGGCTTGCTGGATGCTGGGGTCCAGAGGAGGTGCTTTTGGCTCCCACAGTTCTGGGTCTGGTCTTCTTCGTTCCTGCTAGAGAGAAGACTTCCACCTTAGGGGCTCCAAACACTCCTCTTAACCAAGTTCAGACACTATGAGTGGCCTACACTCTTCTAGTCTGCACACTGACTGATGCTCTTTCTCCCTGTGCGTGCCTGCTGGGTCACCATGGTGTTGGGGGACGTCTTGGGTGAGCCCGAACCAGATCTGAGGTAGTTCCAGTAGCTGTAAGAGGGACCTCTCAGCAATTGTAGGATCATCTTGCCCAGGACAGACTGACTGACATTTTCTCTTGGAATCAACCCAGCCAGCCTTGACTGCCTTAGACTCACCCAGATGGGCTCTTACAGCATTAACTTGGAGTCTTTTCTCCATTTACTCTTTTTTAATTTTTTTTTTTAATTTTTAATTTTTTTTTTTTTGCGGTACGCGGGCCTCTCACTGTTGTGGCCTCTCCCATTGCGGAGCACAGGCTCTGGACGCGCAGGCTCAGCGGCCATGGCTCACAGGCCCAGCCGCTCCGCAGCATGTGGGACCCTCCCGGACCGGGGCACGAACCCGTGTCCCCTGCATCGGCAGGCGGACTCTCAACCACTGCGCCACCAGGGAAGCCCCTACTCTTTTTTTAAAAAAAAGATTTATTTATGCATGCATGCCAGGTCTTTGGGATCTTCGTTGCCACGTGTGGGATCTTTAGTTGCGGCATGTGGGATCTAGTTCCCTGATCAGGGATCAAACCTGGGTCCCCTGCATTGGGAGCGTGGAGTCTTAACCACTGGACCACCAGGGAAGTCCCCCCTCCATTTACTCTTGTGCTCTTTAGCTGAGCAGTTCCTGTCTCTCTCTAGTCTATGGACTTCTTTTTCTTTCTTTTTTTTTTAATAAGACTTACTGTTGTATTGAAACTGGTCACTATGGAGTTTTTCTTGCTCAGGAGGTCACTGGTCACTGTCATTTAACTTTGATCCTTTACTCTTGGTTTTCAAGTTCCGTCTGAGAAGTCAGTTTTATATTTCTTATTTTCAAGTCCTTGTACTTGTTGGGATCAGGAGGAGGGAAGGTTCCTCCTCCTTGGAACCCCCGAGTGCCAACAAGAAACCTGATGGAGGAAGGTGAACTCTGAGGAGCCCGAGCATTCAGTGGGGCATATCGCTGGGCTGTTCCTGCATTCTCTCACTGCGTCTGTTGAGAACCTACTATGTACCAGGCATAGTTGAGTGTTAGGGATATAATGGTGAGTAAGGCAGACTCTGCCTCTGCTCTTATGGAGCTTGACCTTATGTTAGAGACAGATATTAATTAAATCATCCCATTATGTTTAATTACAAACCAGGATAAGTGCTCCAAAGGAGAGCAAGTGATAGCGTAGCACCTGTGACACAGGGACCAGATTCAGATTGTAGAGTTGGGGAAGGCTTCCCTGAGAAGTAACTTGCAGGGAACAAAGGATTTAGAAAGGTGGGAAGGAAGATGGAGGGCTGGTCTGAGGAAGGCAGAGGATTGTGTATGAGGCTGCGGGCTGCTTGAGGAACAGGCACTGCGTGGTCTCCCTCTTTCTGCACTCTGGCTCCAGGGTCCAGATGGTGCTCAGTAGAGCTTGGTACACGGACTAGAAAGGCTACGGGCAGACCAGGGTAAGCACAGGGCCTACCTGGAGGGGCTGGCTCTTGTCAGAGGTGCAGGGCTCCGGAATGGCCCCTCCCCAAATGCCAGAGCTTAAGGGAGTGGCTGGGGAAGAACAAATATCTTTCTATAGAGAAATTTCTGCTCTCAGAAGCAAGACAGCTTTTTAGATATTGAACCAATTGTAGTCAAGTTTGTTAGTACTTGGACATTTTACATTAAGTACTTAGAAAATAAAATCGGAGTGTTCGTGCTACTGATGATAGGAATCAATATGAAGCAGATCAGAATTTATGGAGACAAAAGTAGACCTTTTCAAGTCCCTTTAGATTCTCATTTTTCTTAACAGAAGGCTAAAACACCAGGCTCTCTGATTTTCAACATGGGAAAGCCTTATAAAGGTGGGGCGGTAACACTGAGAAAGGTGGGTCCTTCCAAGCTGGCTAGACTGTAGAGCTGCACGAATGCAGTAGTCACTAGCTATGTGTGGCTATTTAAATTAATTAAAATGGAATAAAATTTAAATTCAGTTCCTCAGTTGCACTAGCCACGTTTTAAGTACTCAGTAGCTACATATGG
The DNA here is from genome assembly GCF_964165515.1 of Mesoplodon bidens. Classification (NCBI taxonomy): domain Eukaryota; kingdom Metazoa; phylum Chordata; class Mammalia; order Artiodactyla; family Ziphiidae; genus Mesoplodon; species Mesoplodon bidens. The sequence continues at coordinate 23,598,172 of NC_138171.1, read as the reverse complement.
CTAGTGGCTATATTAGACAACACAGACATAGCCCATTTCTGTCATTGCAGAAAGTTCTGTTGGACTGCACTGCTCTACAGCATTTGAGCTTTGTCCTGGGAGTAATACTTTGCAGAGAGGGTGATGAGTCAGTGTTGCCTGAAATGGCCCTCCCTCCCCGCCCCCCATGAGTGAGATAAAGTGCTGAAATTTTTGCTGACATTCTTGCAGATCAAGTATTGAGAACTCACCGGGTCTTCTCTCTTCTGCCTACAGTGTTGGAGAGCTGGCTGGACTACACTGGGGAGCTGGAGCCCCCGGAGCCTCTGGCCAGGCTTCCGCAGCTCAAGCATTGCATCAAGCAGCTGCTGACGGACCTGGGCAAGGTGCAACAGATCGCACTCTGCTGCTCAACATGAAACTGGGCACCCCACACTAATTGGGGGCACAATCCTGGGGCACCTGCAGGAGGAGCTTCACATATTTAAATAAATAAACCTAGCATGCTGAATGCACGTGACACCGACTGACTTCAGGGATCTGGGCAGGGGTGTGATGGACTTGGACAAAGGCCGTTTTGGCTGCTGGAAGGGAGGGCACTCTGATCTCGAAGCCTACCAAGAAGGTAGCAAATAGACTCTTGGGATTCCCTTCTTCTGTGCACATTGTTGAATGGAGAGTGAGTCTTTTTGCACAAACTTCACTTGAAATCGTGCCACTGATGATAAATGGAATGAGAGCCAAAAAAGTTTAGTCGGAAACAGTTGTAAATTCAACTTGCAGCTTATTTAATTGACTTTTCTGTCAGGTTGGGGCACATGCCAAGCCTTCTGGTTTTCTGCCTGGCATGGATTTAGGCAGCAGGCATCATTTTCATTTTTCCAGCTTCGTGGGAATGTCGTGACCTCACCCTTCTGTGGAGGTTGGGAGGGAGCAGAGGCCTTGGCCGCCCCGCCTCCTTAGAACTCTTCGCTTTCTCACCACCTCTCGTGCATGACTTCATGGTACCGGGGACAAGTTTTGTACGCTTTCACCCCAGAATTGGCTGGGTTGTGTCTTTTGTGGCAGAACCCATACAGCCTGTGGAAGAACTAGAATCTCACTGTAATAAGAATCTAGGAGGAATTCCAAACCGAAGCAGGCAGGGTCTGGAACCCAAAGGACAGCATTTTCTACCCACTTCTTGACAGCTTACCAGTTCTATTTAATGTCCAAAAAATGGTTCCCCCAAATTTGAACTCTCACTGTAAAGATTTGTTACAAAGAATGTGGTTTGGGGAATTACCTTACTTTGTATTGTTGTAAACAAACCAGATTCTACATCTGCTGCCGCTTTTCTCCTTCCCCGAAGGGTATATGTTCAGTAGTTGGCATTTTCAGAATTGTTTTAATATACTTTAACACTTTAAATTTCCTGTTCATATTATTTTGTGAGATCAAGGTGATTATGCTGCTTAAGGTCCAGGTACAGTTTGTACCTTCTGAGACAATATTTGTTACTCTTCCAGGTTACGGTTCCACGTGTAATTGTTTTGTTTTTCCTTACTAGGCAAAGTTAAAGAAAATGTTCCATGCTTTGAGGAGTGACCCGTTTTACCATTTAGTTTTCCTGTCACTAAAGGCAAAAATCAAAGCACATCTATCCATTAACACTCACAAGTTAATTATGGGTTTATGAATCTGTAATGTTATATGCTGCAAATATTTACTATGTAAACGTGAAGTAGCCAATATCTCAATAGCAATGACAGTATCTCCAGTGACCTTTGGGATGGTTAGGCTTTAAGGTTCAGGTCATTGCGGTCACAAAGCCCTCTGTACCAAGATCTGTTTCAGGGTATCCTTTGTCTAGTAATTTAACTCACCATTTGATATAAAATGAATTTAGGACAAGTTGACCTGCTGTAGCTCATCCATCGGAGGGAATACATGTGGCTATGACATCTGTAATAAAGCTGACACAATTCCTCTGTAAGAGGTTGTTTCCCATTGCTAATATTGGTGTTTCTGGTGTGGGAAGAAACGCTCAAGGAGTATGCATGGCATCTGTGTTTTGCATAATTTATCAGACAGCCACATTATAAGAACTGTGTGAAGCTTGTCTGAAAGGGGAAGAAACAGGATTATTTTCTGTAGCCACAACTGTGAGGTATGGTGACTTATTAGATTACTGATTTTTCTTTCCTGAAAACACATTTGAGCATAACTTCTGGGGAAGCTGTAACTTTAAGGGAGTCAATCTCATGTCTTTTTCAAGATGAAAGAAGAAACTGAGTTACCCTAATTTTGCCAAGTGGCCATTATTGAGTTTACTGTATGCTTTTTGTAAAGGAAATAATCCCATTTCACTCATTATGACCTTTGTCCTTAGGGAAGCAGGGGGTGACTCCAAGTTCTGATAACCCCAGTGTGCTTCCCTAATTTAAAGCCATGTTGAGGGGCTCCATCCCCAATTCCTGGGTCAAGTTGAATTAACCCCAGGCTGGAGCACTAGAAACTGTTATTTGCAAATATTACTGTTACCATTTAGAAATATGTACACTACCTAAGTTTTCTTTTGAGAAAAACTATCCACCTATTAAAAAAAATTGCCTTGACAAAAACAGTTCTGGTTTGACTAATCATTTTGTTTTAAGTGATGAGTGTATGCAAGGTGGACCCTTGATGAGCCAACATTGCACTGTGGATACATATCCATGTTTACGCGCTATTAGAACAGAAGGCGCTGTATATAGAAATGTTGCTTTGAAGCAATATTTGCAAAACATGCAAACTTCTGTATCTGTATTTGGAAAAAATAAAACAGGTTTTTGTTGCTACGTTTCAGTCGTTTGTTATATAGTTATCTACCCTATTTTTTTAATATAAATTTATTTTTCTTTTTATATTTATTTTTAGCTGCATTGGGTCTTCTTTGCTGCGCGCAGGCTTTCTCTAGTTGTGGTGAGCGGGGGCTCCTCTTTGTTGCGGTGCACAGGCTTCTCATTGCAGTGGCTTCTCTTGTTGCGGAGCGTGGGCCCTAGGCATGCAGTCTTCAGTAGTTGTGGCACACAGGCTCAGTAGTTGTGGCTCGCGGGCTCCAGAGTGCAGGCTTAGTAGCTGTGACGCACGGGCGTAGTTGCTCCGTGGCATGTGGGATCTTCCCGGAGCAGGGCTTGAACCTGTCTCTCCTGCATTGGCAGGCAGATTCTTTTTTTTTTTTTTTTTTTTTGCGGTATGCGGGCCTCTCACTGTTGTGGCCTCTCCCGTTGTGGAGCACAGGCTTCGGACGTGCAGGCTCAGCAGCCATGGCTCACGGGCCCAGCCACTCCGTGGCATGTGGGATCTTCCCGGGCCGGGGCACGAACCCATGTCCCCTGCATTAGCAGGCGGACTCTCAACCACTGCACCACCAGGGAAGTCCCATCTACCCTGTTTTTAATGTGCATTAATTTTCTATAAACATTACCTTTTAAAGGAAGTCTGCTTTTACATTCTAAATAGATGTATCTTCTGCAGGGAGGCAGGTGCAGGCTTAAATCCAAAATCTCAAGGAAGTATGCAAAATACTTTTGAATTCATTTAAGTGTCTTTAATATTCAAAAGTAAAATGCCCCACACCACCCTCTAGCCCAGTCTGGCTCATGCTTTGTGATGTGAGCTGCTGGACTATTCAATTTTTGATTGTTGAAAGCAGTGCAGGGAAAATAGGTCTGGCCTTCCTTATATTAAAAGATGGCACCCACTGCAATTAGGACCCTTCTGAGGGCAAGCCAAACGGCCTATGAACCCCAATCAGCTCCTTCCTGGGTGTGCGGAAGACTCAAGGAATGGAGTAGGCTCTAAGGTTATACTGCAGAGCTTCCCTATTACTTGCCACATTGCTCCTTCCCTTCCTAAACAATTATGCTTATTAAAAAAGTTAAGGGAGGCAGTTGGGGAGACATTAAAGTGAGTAGCAATCCATTAGTTCACACCAGATATGCTCCTTAAATCTTTCAAGAGCCTTAAAATTTGGTATGGAGGCTTAAACCAGAGCTCACAAACAAGAACTAGCCTATCTCTGTAAACACCTGCACTAAACACTTACTAAAATAGCCCTATAACTTGGGCCTTTGGGGAAGTCTGTGCCCAAAGGGCAGGCAGATGGAGCAAGTTGGTGGCAGTATTGGTATAGCAGTAGCCAGTTAAATAAGCACCTAGTAGAGCCAGCTATTTGCCGGCACAACCCACCGCCATCTACAAGACAACAGAACACTGTGATCTGTTCTCTTGGAAAACAAGCTCAAATTCTAGCTAGTAAGAGGTAGGGGCGACGACGGAACACAGGCTGCTGGAGCCCTCATTACACAGACTCCACAAAACAAAGGAAACCCAAGTGGGGCGCTGGGGAACGCGCAGGAAAAAAAAAATTTCCCAGATGTGGCGGCCCAGGCCTAACCAACACATAATGATCCCACAAAAGCCAACGATGGCCAAGTGAATGAGAAACAAAGGATTTATTCTCATGGGCTCCCAACCTGGTTTCGCCACCAGCCAGAAAGGAGGTTGGAAATAGGCTCGGGAAAATAAGCACAGTAAAGCACGAACGAAAAGGACACACGAGACTGCAGGAACTGCCAAAACTCATTTTTCATTAACGCGTAATGGGGAGCCAGGCTCAGGGCCTCGGATCTGATCATGGCTCTAGTCCAGAAAGCGCCCGGGCCGGGCCGCCCGCAGCTCTGCCGCTCAGCCGGTGATGCGCACGTCCGTGCGGCGGCGAAGCCGCCGGGCCCGCGCTGCCTCAGGCAGGATGGCGAGCAGCTGCTCCTGCACCAGCATCTCCACGATCTGCTCCTTCGTACGGATGTCGGGCCGCAGCCACTGGCGGGAGAGCTCCCGCAGCTGTCGGAACGCCTCCCGAGGGCCTGCCGCGTCCTGGTAGCGGAACTGCCGGAATCGCTGGCGGAACGTCTCCGGGCCGGGCCGCGAGCCGCCAGGGCCTGGGGGGGATCGCGGAGCGGCTTCGGCAAACGGCGCGGAGGCCAGGGGTGCGGGCCCGAGGGGCAGCTCCAGGGCGGCGGCCGCCGCCGCGGGAAACGTAGGATTCGCTTCGGGGACCGCGGCGTTGAGGCTGGACGACTCGGGGGCAGGCGGTGGGGTCTCAGGAGTCGAGGAGGAGCCCGTGGAATTACGCTCCAGGCCTGAGCTCAGGCCGGCCCCTTCCTCTTTTCCCGACAGCGGCGCGAAGCTCTCGGTTACTGCCAAACTCTGCTCACTCGCCGCCATGATTCCAGCTCTGGACGTCACTCTTTGTCCGGCAGCTGTGGGCGCAGCACTGCGTCTGTGAGGGGGCGGGGTGAAGAGGGAGACGTTTCCGCTAAAGGGCGGAGCCCGAGCGACCCTGAGGGAGAGGGGCGGTGGGGGCCCCAAGCCTACCAGCGCCAGCAAAGCGTCTGGGGCAGGCGGAAGTGGGCGTCCCGGCTGGCTTCTCTATGGCGAGCTCGGCGCGCGAGCGTCCGGAAGCTGAGTCCGGGCTCCCGGAAGCGACGCCCCCTCGCGTTCCTGAGTCCCGGTAGGAGGCTGTGGTACCGCCCCGCCGGCCAGCCGAAGCGTGCAATGGCTGGCTCCGGCTGGTGGCGCCTCCGAGCACCAGTTCGAGGAGGAGGAGAAGTCGAAGAGTCGGAGGAGGAGCCAGAGGAGGGGTCGGAGGAGGAGTCGGTGCCGGAGCCGCCGCTCAAGCCCAAGCGCAAGCCCAAGCCTAAGGAGAAGGGGCCCAGAAGGGTCCCTATCAGCCTCGATCGCTTCGGCTTGCAGGTGACCTGCGTCTGCCCCTGCGTGCGCGCCTCCTTACTTGACCCTGATTAGGATGATGGAGAACCAATGGCTCCCGGAGGCTGGCGCCCGGCGGGTGGCGGGAGCGGGACGGCGGTCGGGCTCTGGAGGAGGGCCCAACTCCGGAAAGTTCTCTCGCTCACTCAAAAGAAGAGGGCAGTACACCCGCCTTGTGGCGAGGAAGACACAAGATAACGTGTGTAAGATTTTCAACACACGTAGTAAAAAGTTGCCCTTTTCATGGCACAAAGTAAACGCTCAAGAACTTTTTGCCGTTACGATTTTTTTATTTTGGCGTGGCCTCTGAAACCAAGGGACAGGTGGCTCTGTGGGTTTTGCTTTTAATTTCAGGATTACTAAATAGACTAAATGCGTAGCCTCATATAGTGGCCACTAGCCCCATATGCTTACTGAGCCCTTGACATGTGGCTAGTGGGAATTGGGACGTGATGTAATGTAAAATACAGCCAGGACTTAGTATGAAAAAAAAAAGGTAAATATCTCAATAATTTTTTATATGGGTTACATGTTGGATTGGTAGTATTTTGCATATATTGGGTCAAATAAAATATATCATTAAAATTAATTTCACGTGTGTCATTTACTTTTAAATGTAGCTACTAGAAAATTTTACCTTACGTATATGGTTTTCATTATACATACGTTGAACGGTAAAACTGTGCTACCCTATTGGAGTCAGGCTGCCTTGGAATCCCCGAAGGGTTTATTTGCCTTAGGCCAGAGTTGCTGAGAGGATTAAATAGTGAAGACTTTGGAAAGAAAGGGCTTTTTAAATGTTTGTCTTCATTAAGTAAATTGCTGTCTCTGAGCTACAGTTTAATGATCTGCAAAATGTGGATGTATTAGAACTAACCTCATTAGTAGTTATGAGAATTCAGTGAGATGATGCAGGTAAGCATGTAGTTCTGACAGCCCTTTGGTAATTGATATTCTTTTTGACAACTGGCTCACAAATATGTTTTGTATGTATTTTACAGACTGGGAAACTAAGGGAGAGACAGGGGTCCCTTATGAAGATTTTGTATAACCCTTGCAGTACCTTTGATTTCTATGCAGAATGAGTGGGCCTCTTGTACAGCCATCAACACACCAGTGGCTCTGATATAAAACTTGCCTCCCGCATAGGATGTGCTCTTGTAAATGGGTTGAAGTAGATCCTCACAGAACAGTTTCCACAGCCTGAAAACCTTGAAAGTCATCACAATAGGTCTTTAATGTTTTTCGTTAGTAATATGTAAAAATTGAGATTTCACGTGCAAATCTGGATTTCCAGTTTTTCTTGAAAAAGTGGACAAGCTGGCTGCACCGGACCCACCCACATTCCTGCCAGTTAACAATTAGCTGGAGCTGAGTCTCCTTCTTTTAGACAGATACTCTGTTCCGGTCAGGCTCAATCCCCACCCACTGTTCCCTATTGTTCTCTGAAACAGAATGTTGTTTCCTGTTACATTAACATTCAGAAGAGTTCATTTACTATTGCTCTCAGGTTGTCGTTTTCCTTAGAGCCAATATTTTTCCCTATTTTCTTTTCAAAGGTGGGAAAACAGGGGCCTAGAGTTTGTCATACCTACCAGCTTCAAACCTTTCCTTCCTCTGCCAGGCCCCTTGGCAGTTCGGATTGCTGCCTTGAGTGAACCAACAGTCCTATTTCCTGTGTGGTAATAGGCAGTCGGTATCCAGGGCTAAGGGAGCCCACCAAACCCTGCTGTAAGGATGAGGGGTCCTGGAAGTCTTCACTCAGGAGGGGACCTTTAAGCTTAGACTCAAGAAGAAAAAGGGTGGAGTTAGGGGCATTCCAGGTAGAAGGCACTGTCTGTACCAAGGCACAGAGTGAATCGGAGCAAAGCTTTGTGGAAACTGCAGGCTGAGGTGAGGTCTGGGGAAGGGATAAGAGCTGCGGTTGGAAGGTCAATTAAAGGTTAAATCATAAAGAGCCTAGAATTCCATGTTGAAAAATTGAATCCTTGTCCTCTTGCAGAAGGGAACGAACTCTTGGTACTGGGAATCACGGGTGTTAGAGCTTTAGCCCATTTCTTCCATTCCTATTGGAATCACAGAACATTAGAGATAGAAGGAGACATCTTAGAGTTCTACTAGAATTGTAGAATGTTAGTATGGAAGGGACCTCAGAGAGTAAATCCAAAATCAGTTTCAGTTATAAGCCCCCAAAATCTATTTTTTTAAAAATAATACCTCTTCCTAGAAGAAGGATGCACTTACATACTTCTGCATACAATTTCAGGTAATTTCAGATAGCCTTGAACCCACCCGGAGGGCTCAGATTAAGTTTAAAATATATATTTACGTGCATTCTATTCTCCTGAATTTTGCAGGTTAAGAAACCAAGATACCAAGAGGCAAAGGATTGGTCCAAAATCAAAAACCTAGTAAGTGTTTCCAGGAGGACAAAATTCTTTTGACTTCCTAGTCCAATGCTCTTATCTTATTAAACATTTTTATTAGCACTAGGTTGGGAGCTCCCATGGGAATGGATGATAAATTATTCATCTCATATCACTTAGCTTCCAACACAAGGCCTGACTTCCCAGCTGACACTCAGTAAATGTTGATTAGAGAGGACAAGCAGTGGATTGCAGATCATGCCTGTGAAAGGAGAGCTCCAATAATGATTTCCAGACTCTTTCAGGCAGAGATTTTGTTGTCTTTTGATGGCACACTGTTGGGGGTTGTGGAACAGAAGCCTAGATACTTTTTTTTTAAAAGCTTTTAATTTGGAAATAATCATAGATGCACAGAAAATTGCAAAAAGAGTGGAGACTTCACTTAGTTTTCCCCAGTGGTAACATAACTGTAGTACAATATCAAAACCAGGGAATTGACATTGATATAATCCACAGAGTTTATTCAGTTTTCACCAGTTTTATATGCACTTATTTGTGTATGTATGTAGGCCTATGCAATTTTGTCACGTGTAGATTAGTGCAACGATGCCACCATAAATACCTAGAAATGTTTGATCATCACAAAGGTCCCTCATGCTGCTGCTTTATAATTACACCCATTACTTTCCCATACGCCGTATCCCCAACCGCAGGTAACACTAATCTATTCTCCATCTCTTTAATTTTTTTCATTTCAAAAATGTTGCATAAATGGAATCATTTAGTATGTAACTTTGGGGGATTGGCTTTTTTTTTTACTCAGAATAATTCCCTGGAGATTCTTCCAGGTTTTTGTGTGTATCAATAGTTTGTTCATTTTTATTGCTGAGTCATAATCCATGGTGTGGATGTACCATGGTGTGTTTAACCAGTCACCCGTTGAAGGACATTTGAGTTATTTCCAATTTGGGGCTATCACAAATAAACCTGCTATGAATTCTTTTATAATATGGCCTTAGGTAAGTCATATACTCTTTCTGAGCCTGGGGATAATAACTACCACACAGAATGGCTCTGAAGAGTCAATGAGAGAATATATGTAAAAGAACTAGTACCAGGGCTTCCCTGGTGGTGCGGTGGTTAAGAGAATCCGCCTGCCAATGCAGGAGACACGGGTTCGAGCCCTGGTCCGGGAAGATCCCACATGGAGTGGAGCAGCTAAGCCCATGCGCCACAACTACTGAGCCTGCGCTCTGGAGCCCGTGAGCCACAACTACTGAGCCCGCGTGCCACAACTATTGAAGCCCGTGTGCCTAGAGCCCGTGCTCTGCAACAAGAGAAGCCACCGCACTGAGAAGCCCGCGCACCGCAACGAAGAGTAGCCCCCACTCACCGCAACTAGAGAAAAGTCCGCATGCAGCAACGAAGACCCAGGTGCAGCCAAAAATAAATAAAATAAATTAATTAATTTTTAAAAAAAGAACTAATACCAGGTCTGGTATTATTTAGATGTTCTTTAACTTTTTTTTTTTTTTTTTTTTTTTTTGTGGTACGCGGGCTTCTCACTGTTGTGGCCTCTCCCGTTGCAGAGCACAGGCTCCGGACGCGCAGGCTCAGCGGCCATGGCTCACGGGCCCAGCCGCTCCGCGGCATGTGGGATCTTCCCAGACTGAGGCACGAACCCGTGTCCCCTGCATCGGCAGGTGGACTCTGAACCACTGCGCCACCAGGGAAGCCCCAAGATGTTCTTTAACTTCTTACATCAATGTTTTATAAACTTCAGCATACAGAAGCTGCACATATTTTGTTAGACCTAAGTATTTCATGTTTTTAGTGCTACTATAAATAGTATTGTTTAAAATTTTTTGATTTCTAATTGTTTGATAGTATATAAAAATACAATTGAATTTTGTTTAGTAACTTGTGTCCTTCATTAAATCAGGAAACTCAGCCCCGCTGGGGTTGTTTCTTCAAGTTTTTACTACCCTCACTCCCAAAATCCATTTGGCATTATTTGCTTTTCAGATTTTGAAGTTGGGTGCTGTTTGTATTTTGTCCAGAGTTTTTAGTTGTAACGGATGAGGGAGAGAGGCTGTAAAGGGATTACTCCATCTTGGTTGCCACTGGAATTCATTATTTATTCTGATACTCAAATTATCTCAGATTTGACCAGTGGGAGCCCCTTCAGGCTGACTTCTGTGTCCTTTTGATACGTCTCCATCATTTTTTGAGTATTTTCTTACTTTCTAGCATATCTTGTACCTTCTCTGTCTCAGCTCAGGATTCAATCATTTCTCCAAGAAACCCTTGTTCTTTTAGTGGAGAATGGTGTTTAGAAACCAAGATTTGGGCAGTGGGTTTGTTCATTGCTGTTGGAATGGTCACTGCTCCTAGGCTGTCTCATGGACAGAGGGAGGGTATATATGTATGTATATATGGTAAGTGCACGTACATTTATATCTGTTTATTTCTACATCTATCTATATATATTGAAATCCATGAGTTCACACCAACACATTCAACTCCAGTCCAACACCACAGGGTTTATTCTAGTTTTCTCTCTTTCTATACATTTAACTTCCTTCTTTGACAGAGAGAAACCTGGCTCTCACGATCTTCTTTGACCAGCCCTCCTGAATGTAACCAGTCTCCTGTTGTTGCACGCTAACCCTGTCCCTCACTACCATGCCCTCACCCCAGTCCCCTCACCCTGCTCAGGGCTCCAGCACCTTGTGCTACCCCACCACAGCCTCCCTCTACCCCGAGACAGATGCCTGCTATGCCTGGCCTCAACTAATGGCTTCTAAACAGAATCATTCAGGAAGGGTGGGGGAAGGGGAATGAAACCGTACCTCGAAACCTCACACCTTAGATGGGACTCAAACCCAGTTGCACCTCAGATGGGACTTGACCCACAATCTCTGGCTTAGGAGGGTACTCGAACCCACAGTCTCCCAGCTGAAACCGCACACCTGGGCTCAGAACGTAATGAAGCTCGGGTTCTTTACGTCTCAGCGCAGAAGGAATTCAACAAGAGGCAAAGTGATAGGCAGGAAGTAGATTTATTAATCTAGGATGCTTGTGAAGGATACAAGTGGGCAGGGAAGAGGGATCTGCCCCAAGGATTAAGTGGGCTACATTTTTATAATCAAAGGAAAAATGAGAACGGGGAGAAGACCACCTTTGTCCTCTTCCTTTGTAAAGATGCAGCAGGAAAACGGGGCACAAGAGGATGGTCATGTCCCAGGTCTTGGGTGAGTTCCTGGGACAGGCCACCAAGTGAGGGTCCTTGGCCTCGCACAGGAACGAATTCAAGAGCGAGCCATAGTAAAGTGAAAGCAGAGACACACATTCCGTAGGCAGAATGCGGTTCGTCTTAAAAGGTGAGAGAGGCCCTGGGAGAAACACTCCACAGAGTGTGGGCCATCTCAGAAGGTAAGAGTGGCCCAGAAATATGGGGGGTTAGTTTTTATGGTCTGGGTAATTTCATAGGCTAACAAATGGGGGGATTATTCCAACTATTTTGGGGAAGGGGTGGGGATTTCCAGGAATTGGGCCACTGCCCACTTTTTGGCCTTTTATGGTTAGCCTCAGAACTGTCAGTGGTGCCTGTGGGTGTGTCATTTAGCATATGCTAATGTGATACAATGAGTTTATAATGAGGCTCAAGGTCTAGTGGAAGTTGAATCTTCCGCCATCTTAGGCCTAATTAGTTCTAACCAGTCTTTGTCGTATCCTCAACAGCTATGTCATTCTTTTCAAGGTTGTGCCCTGCCCCCTTCCCTCCTGTCTCAGGAACATACTTTTTTTTAAAACTTAAAAAACAATTGTGGTAAAATACACAAAAACAATTTACCATTTTAACCATCTTTAAGTGTACAGTTCAGTGACATTAAGTACATTCACATTGCTCTGTAACTGTCACTACCATTCATCTCCAGCACATTTTCATCTTCTCCAACTGAAGCTCTGAACCCATTAAACAATGACTCCCCATTCCTGCCTCCTTCCAGCCCCTGGTAACCACCATTCTACTGTCTCTATGAATTTGACTCCTGTAGGTACCTCATACAATATTTGTACTTTTATGTCTTATTTTAGTTAATATTTTCAGGGTCCATCCACATTGTAGCATGTATCAGAATTTCCTTCCTTTTTAAGGCCAATTTTCCACTATATATATGGCACATTTTGTTTGTTTATCTATTCATTTGTCAATGGACATTTGGGTTGTTTCTCCCTTTCGTTTTTGTTTTTTTAATATATTTATTTATTTATTTATGGCTGCATTGGGTCGTCGTTGCTGTGCCTGGGCTTTTCTCTAGTTGCGGTGAGCGAGGGCTACTCTTTGTTGCGGCGTGCGGGCTTCTCATTGCGGTGGCTTCTTTTGTTGTGGAGCACGGGCTCTAGGTGCACGGGCTTCAGTAGTTATGGCTCAGGGGCTCTAGAGCGCAGGCTCAGTAGTTGTGGTGCATGGGCTTAGCTGCTCCGCGGCATGCGGGATCTTCCCGGACCAGGGCTTGAACCCGTGCCCCCTGCATTGGCAGGTGGATTCTTAACCACTGTGCCACCAGGGAAGTCCCTGTTTCTCCCTTTTGACTATTGTTTATAAAGCTGCTATGGACCATGGTGTACAGAAATCTCTTTTGAGTCCCTGCGGTCAATTTCTTTGAGTATATACTTGTTACCCAAAAAACTGGGTTCGCCTCTTGGTGAGTATCGAGCCAAAAGACACAACCAAGCCAAAAATCTGGAGAAGGAAGGATTTATTATTACTTACAGTAAGTAAGGAGGCCACTGGGGATCTTTCCCAAAGCAGTGTCTCCCCAAACAGCAAAATCGGGCAAGTTTTAAACCAAGGGCACATGCATATTCATGAAGGGGTTTGGGCGGTCAACAGAGTCCAAGCTTTAGTTGATTGAAGTCACTAAAGGGTCAGAAAAGGTCAACATCATCATCCCTTAGGTTCCAGTTGATGTAATGGTAGAGCGTTTCAGGCCAGTCTTTACCACTGAAACAGAATTGGGAATCTTTACAACTGATTTATAATCTTTGCTATTGTTACATCTGGTGCCTAATACTGAGACCTGTTCAAGGACAAGCCTGTGGCCAGGCTTAGATCACAAAATGTCTTAGGTCAAAAATGACGTCTCTTATGTCAAGAAAGCTATGCCTGGTTCTCTTTCTCTGGGGACCCCCTACCCTATCTTCTTACATACCCAGAAGTGGAATTGCTGGATCGTATGGTAATTCTATGTTTAATTTTTTGAGGAACCACCTTATTTTTTCCACAGCAGCTCCACCATTTTACATCCCCACCAACAATGCACACGGGTTCCAATTTCTCCTCATCCTTGCCAACACTTGGTATTTTGCATTATTTTTTAAAATGTGAGATGTTAAATAGAAATTTTTAAGATAAGTTACCAGTGATCAAGAAATTCAGATTTTCAACAGATTTAGTAATCCTGTAATTTCATTTACACACACCACATACTGCATACATCATTCCAGGGGGCCAGCTGTGCTCATGGTGAAGAGGAAGCAGGTTCCTCTTGCTAATGAGGTAGTTTGGATAAAAAGCCCCAGGCTATTCCATTTGTGTGTGTATGTGTGTGTGTGTATGTGTGTGTGTGTGTGTGTGTGTGTGTTTAATTTTTTATTATGAAGTCTAAGAGGCTTGCTGTGGTCTCTCTACTGACTATTAACTTCTTTTTGATAACCTTTTTTATCATATATGTTTGATCTTGGGATGAAGGTCTGTTTTATCTTTTGATGTTTTGATGAACTGAAGAAGATAACTGGTCTAGGGTGCTCAATCTAACCCTCTGTATGTAATTATGTTTGTAACTAACTCTTATTATTAGTAAGTCTCATTCTTGATAAACCAGTGTAAATTCGGTAGCCTAGATACTTCATCAGCTTTTTGCCCTTTTCTCCTTTCACTGATTTCTATTCAATTGCAGCCCTCCTAGATCCCAGTTTCAATGAACCTGTTTTTACTGTGATGCTCTACCAGTAGCTCTGTGTTCCTTGTTGTACTGCACTGATTTTGTTTTATTACTTAAAAACTGATTCAGTCATTTGAATAGGTGAAATGTATATACATATAGATAGACAGATAGATAGTACAAAATTCAAAAGTCAAAAAAAGAGTAATTGGGACTTCCTTGGTGGTGCAGTGGTTAAGAATCCACCCGCCAATGCAGGGGACATGGGTTCAATCACTTGTCCGGGAAGATCCCACATGCTGCGGAGCACCTAAGCCTGTGTGCCACAACTACTGAAGTCTGTGCGCCCTAGAGCCCGCGTTCCACAACAAGAGAAGCCACCGCAATGAGAAGCCTGTGCACCGCAACGAAGAGTAGCCCCCGCTCGCCACAACTAGAGAAAGCCCACATGCAGAAACGAAGACCCAATGCAGCCAAAATAAATAAACAAGTAAATAAATAAATAAAATAAATTAGAAAGTTCACACCTTTAAAAAAAAGATAATTGTTATACTTCTGCTTTTCTTTATCCAGTTTTAATTATTATTGTTAGTTCCCTTTATATCTTTAAATGTGCTTAGACATCTGTTTCTAGATTTATCAGATTTTAAAGGTATCTTAAGATTTACAGCTATAAAAGTTGAAGAAACGCATGTGCTTAACCCTCCCACTTTCTTGCCCTCTGTGTCTCCATACTTGTTAGCTATATTATTTCTTGGTTCCCTTTTAATTGTTCATTTCCAACTCCTTCACTTGCTTTTTGCAATCTTATCCTCTATATTCAGCAAGGCTCGCTTCCTTGTTGATGTTTCTGAAATTACCTTCACTTCTGAGATGTTTTTTTTGTTTTTTTTTTAATACTTTCTTTCCTGAGCTCTGCCAGTGCCATCTCCTCCAGTTGCTTCATCATCTCTTCTTTGAACTATAGCATCCTTGCTTTGATCTCTTGCTTTAAAATTCATTAAGCCCTGAGTCCTTTGCTGTTCATGATTATCATCTGTTTCATGTTAATTTTTTTTTTTTTTTTGGTGAGTGCCTTTTATCTAATATTTGTTTTCCTTGTTCCCTGCCTCCCCCCCTCCCACTTTTCTGTAATATATTTATATAGGTCTGGTGCTATTTATTTTTTTACTATAACTTCCCTTCAAGTGAAGTGAGTTCTTCCTGGTCAAGCTATTTGTTGGAGTTGTGCATGGAGAGGGGACTAGAGTAGAATTCCAGGCTGGCAGGAAGTCCTTTAAGGTCATTAGTGAAGCTCCTCAGGACAAGGGTTTTGTGTGGGTGAATTGTTTTAGTTTTTTCCTCTTCCCGGCAGATGGAGCTTGGCAACTGCAGCATTACAAAGATGGCATGTCTGTGTGTGTCCCTGGTCCATGCCCTGCTTCTCCTTGGTGCCAGTGGTACCAGGGAGGCTCCCAGAGCCAGGCCTTGCATCACAGTCCCAGTGTTCAACAGAAGGTGTTGTTGGTTCTGCCTTCAAGGTGCATGCCCTTCTCTGGAGGACTCAGAGCGCTGCCAGCTCTCTTCCCCTGAGACCTCAGTCCCAGGCCTTCTCTATGGACCTGAACTCTCTGTGTCTTCTCAGCACTTGCCGTTTCTTCATTGACACGATGGGTTCCTATTCTGAACACCTTTGCCAGAGGGCTTGTTCTGCCACTGGATAGCTCAGCCCAGAAATGCTGGCGAGTGAATGCCTTTAGGAGCAGCCCTCAACCAATGGGACAGCCCTGAGGGGTAGGGGAGCAAAATTTCCCACCCCAAAATGTGTCTCTTTGGCATTAAGATTAATTTAACCTGATTATTTTTAAGAAACAGAAACCTCAGGAAGTCTTTCTTTTTACCTCCCCCTTAGCTGCCTAGAGAATTTAGATTAAGGGCCTGGAATAGAGCTAATGCCAGAGATACCTGCAGAGACTATGAGCTGAGTGTGGTAGGGGAAACGTGCAGGACCTTAGTGATCAGAGTCCATTGTGTGTCCCATTGTCTCTGCATGACCCAGGAAACATTTGTTTACCAAATATTTGTTTTCTTCTATCTCCATGTAAAATTGCCTTCCTCTCCTTTGAAGTCCCAAACCACAACCCCCAACATCCTCTTTCATTTTTAGCTGAAGAAGCTGAAATTTAAGGTGAGGATTTTGGCCATTTTGGCAAATTACTCAGTTTTCCCAGGTCTCTCCCAAGTATACAAGTTATTAAACTTTTGTTTGATTTTCTCCTGTTAATCTGTCTCATGTCAATTTAATTCTTAGACCAGCCAGAAGAACCTAAAAGGGTACAGAAGAGGAAAATTTCTTCCTCCCTGACAGAGGCATGCTAAGCCCGTTGGAGCCCCAAATGCCAACAAGAATGACATGTTCGTTAATGTGTGTGCCTCTCTCAAAAATTGTTTTTAATGGATGAAGAAGAGCAGATGATTCTTCTCCTTAGTCATCTAACATAACATTATATTTATGCATTCTCTATTGACCATCCTTGCATTCCTGGAATGATATGCTATTTTAAAGTGTGCTATTGAATTTCATTTGCTTAATATTTTATTTAAGATTTTTAAAACAATATTCGTAAGTGAAATGAATCTCTAGCTTTCTCTTTTTATGCTACCTTTATCAGGTTTTAGTATCAGTATTCTCCTTGCTTAATAAATAGAATTTGAAAGTTTTCCTTCTTTTTATGCTCTGGAACAGTTTAAGAAACATCAGGATTATCAGACATTGCCTGTGAAAACTTCAGGACCTGGTACTCTTTTCTTTTTTGGTGGTAGTGGTGGTGAGAAAGCTCTGTTACAACTTTCTCTGTTTCTCCTATGAAAATTAGTCTATTAGATGTTTTCTATTTGGGTCACTTTGGTAAATTATTTTTTCCTGGAAAATGACTCATAAAATCCCAGTATTTAAGTGTTGACAACTGATTCAAAAATTTTTGAAAACTCTGTCAAAACTTGCCAGCAGGCTAGATATGGCCTGTAGACTACAATTTTGCAACCCCTGATTATAGTCAGAGGATTTTAGACCTGAAAGAGGCCATATAGATCCTATACCAGGGGTTGCAAATAGGTAACATGCTCACAGGTAACACAGTTGTGTGAGGTGAGGACTTTGTTGAATTGGAGAGCCCATTCCCCAACTAAAGATAAAGAAGTTAAGTTTTCACAATATTTTAACCAAAACACCATGTGGGTCTGCAAGCTCAGTTTGGCCCATGGGTGGCTGGTTCGTGGCCTCTGCCAGTTTAACCCCACTTCCTGCCATACCTCCTGGGCGTCTCACTTTCCAGCCACATCTTATGCTCCCTGAACAAGCCCTGCCCTTTCTTCATGTATCTTTATAGCTTTATTCTAGTGAGACGACCACAGCTGGCAACAGATGAAGTTGGGAGAGTCTACTTTTGAGGTTCCATCAGGTTTTTGGTTCTACCTACCGGCATCCTCTAATGCCCCTCATTAGCCTGGTCCTCTCCATGTCACTTGGATCCTGAGGCAACTCCGGGGCAACTCAGGGGACTGATGGGACACCCCCCTGTCCATATCTACCTCCTACTGTCTCTTTTGCTTTCCCCACATCCAGTAGTCGTTTCTCTCTGAAACCCTCTAAACATTTGTAGGAGATCTTCTTATATTTTCTTCCTCAAGACTAGGTCTGGGGTTGGGGAGGCAAAAACTCCACACTGCTTCTCTCTCTTTCTCTCTTTTATCGAAATGTTCTCTTCCTCTGTTTCTTCCTAAGTTCTTTACATTTTTTCTCCAGGTAAGGGGGAAAAACCAGTTCTATCTCTTCTCACCTCTGTAAGTGATTAGTGTCTCATCCCAGGAGTGATGGCCTTTGAATTTAGTAATTTAGAGCCTGAATATTTCTTCCCAGCTGTCCAGCTGTCCTCACTGTATTCAGTACCCTTCCATTTCGCTGTCAGTTTGGGGGTGCTTAGCTGGATAAGAATGGCACATCAGGCGGTAACTTGAAATCACAGTCTTTTACTGAGGATTCTAGTACAAGAGCAAGTTGGGATTTTCAGCTGCCATCTTTGATCTAGTAGAAAAAGTACTTTATAACCTGTATGCTTCACTTTTGGAAGGACCTCAGAGTCATTGATTTTCAGTCACCAAATACCTTTTAACATTTGGCACCCCATTTGGTTGAGGACTTCCAGTTTGCTGAGTGTTCCTGATTTGCTGGTTTAACAAGATTTATAGGATAGTGCCAGGCACCTACACTCCAGGGTCATCTCCAATTTCTAAGCCTCAGAGTGGTCCCCAGACTGAGGTTTTGGATGTCCTCACGCCAAGCCCAGAAGCCTCCTACTTTCCTTAAGCTGGCCCTGTGGCTCTGGCAGTCATTTAGCTACTTTGAGCCTTAGCCTCATGCAGGGAGTGGGTGTGAAGTCCCTCACCTTATAACAGTTGTGAGGATTAACTAAGATAATACCTCGGAGTGTGCACTAAATGTTAGATTCCCAGATTCCAGTTACTTCCCACTGCCCTCTCTTCCTTCCAGACTCTTCCAGTGTGACATAAGGAGGTTCTGAGAATAGATTCGTTAGAATGAGGCTTCCAGCCACTGTTGGTTGGGGATGAGGAATGGAGAGGAGCTCTTACCTTGCCACTGAGGGAAACTTTGTTTCTAGTATAACTGGATTCTTGGGGAAAGACTTGTGGTCCTACCCTTGAAAAGCAAAGGGGCTGTTGCGCCATTTGCCAACTCAGGAACCATGAAGAGATTTGTGGTGTCCCATTCCTGGCAGATCCTGAAGAAGGAATTGGTGAGGAGTGTCAAGGACCCCGGGAGGGAACAGTGGAAGACTGAACAAACAGGTACTTTGAGGGAAGGAGAGGCAGGTGTAGGAGGCGGCCTCGGATAAACGTGGCCACCCTGTACCTTTTGGAGTCACAAAGGAAAGACTGAATTCTGACCCCTGCCCTGTAGCCTACTCTGCCCTTGGCATTGGCTACACTTTGAGCCCCTGAGGACTGCTCTGTACTCACCCTTCTTGCTATTAGGAGAGTCAGAGAGAATAAGGCCCAGCATCAGGGTAGAGTAATAGGTTAAACTTATGGACTCTGGAGCCAGACTTCCTGGGTTTAAATCCCTATCACCTATTAGTCATGTGGCTAATATTAGTATTAGGCAAGTTACTTGATTTGCTGTGCCTGTTTTCTCCTCTGTAAAGGGTGATGATAACAGTACCTACTACATTGATTTATTATTGAGGATTAAATAAGTCAATACATATAATAGGCTTAGAATAGAGCCTGACAATGGCAAATTGTATTCAATAAATATTAATTTTATTAATAAAGCTTTTCCCCATATTTCCTTTAGATATATAATTTTTTTTTTTTGCGGTACGCGGACCTCTCACTGTTGTGGCCTCTCCCGCTGTGGAGCACGGGCTCAGTGGCTATGGCTCACGGGCACAGCCACTCCATGGCATGTGGGATCTTCCCAGACCGGGGCACGAACCCATGTCCCCTGCATCGGCAGGCGGACTCTCAACCACTGCGCCACCAGGGAAGCCCTAGATATATAATTTTTAAAAAATATTATAGTTACAGGTAGATCGCCTCACTATCTCACTCCCTTTCTCCTCACTGGCAACCACTTTCCTGAGATTGATATGTACCCTTCCTGTCTATGTTTAAAATTTTTTTATTATATCTGTGTGTATCCATAAGAACCTGCAGTATGCAGCACATTTTAAAAAATGGTATCATAAATGGCATCTCATTTCACCTTTTTTCCACTCAAAATTGTGTGAGCTTTACCCCCATTGACACACACTCTAGTGCCATGTCCAGCCCCGTGACTCTACCGGATGTATTTTTCTTATTTGTCCCTCAAACGTCTTTTACAGCTTGTTATTATGAACCAGGAGCCAATCAAGGTTCATATTTTGCATTTGTTTGTATGTCTCTCTTTTTTTTAATAAATTTATTTATTTGGCTGTATTGGGTCTTTGTTGTTGTGCGTGGGCTTTCTCTAGTTGCGGCGAGCGAGGGCTACTCTTCGTTGTGGTGCATGGGCTTCTTGTTGTGGTGGCTTCTCTTGTGGAGCACGGGCTCTAGGTGCACAGGCTCAGTAGTTGGGGCACACAGCCTCAGTAGTTGTGGCACACAGGCTCAGTAGTTGTGGCTCACGGGCTCTAGAGCGCAGGCTCAGTAGTTGTGGTGCACGGGCTTAGTTGCTCCGCGGCATGTGGGATCTTCCCAGACCAGGGCTCAAACCTGTGTCCCCTGCGTTGGCAGGCAGATTCTTAACCACTGCGCCACCAGGGAAGCCCTTGCAGCTGACTTTTTGAAGAAACTGGGTTAGATGACTTGTAGATTGTTTTACATTCTGGATTTGTCTCTTTGGTGTTGAACTTGTTTCCCTGTCCCTTATATTTACTTGGCAGGTAGAGGGTGACTGCCCTTACTCCTCAATTCATATTGGGATGGAGAGGCTGATTTGTTCTCAGTTCCAATTCCAAATTCCCAGGGAAAAGATAGGATGGCTTGTCTTGGATTAGGTGTTATATTAGTTTTCTTTTGACTGCTGTACCACACTTTAGTGGCTTAAAGCAACACACATTGGGACTTCCCTGGTGGTCCAGTGGTTAAGACTCCGTGCTTCCAGTGCAGGGGGCACAGTTTCGATCCCTGGTTGGGGAATTAATATCTTGCATGCTGCACGGCACAGGCAAAAAATAAATAAATTAAAACAAACAAACACACATTATCTTCTGGAGGCTAGAAGTCTAGCACGGGTTAAAATCCAGGTGTTAGCCGGGCTGCGTTCCTTTCTCGAGAGTGGAGGGAAGAATTTAGTTCCTTGACTTTCTATCTTCTACAGACCACCCACATTCCTTGGCTCATGGCCCTTTCTCTGCCTTCAAAGCCAGGATTGTTGCATCTCTCTGACCATTCTTCCCTCAGATACATCTGATTCCATCATGCTGGCTCTTCACATCACCCCTCACGGCGTGCCGCGTGCCATTACTTGCGCACATTATTTTCTGGACCGAAGTGAAGGACTTGACAGTTAACTAAAGCTGTGCTGGTGAATGTTTTAACAGGCTCCTGGGGAGGGAGATGCCACCACTTGTAGTAGTTGCCAGTTTCTGTGGCATAAATACTCCCACCATGGCCAATTTCAAGCTACCAATATGATTTCAACAGGCTTGAAAACTTCCTAAAGATGTAACTATGGTTCCAGCAACAACACTGCACTTAATCCTATTACATTTCACCTTGTTCACACTATCCAGCCTGCTGTTGACTGTTGAAAACAGATGGTTTCCACAGATCTTGTTTGTTTTGTTTCCACAGGGGCTGTACCAGCTCACCATGGATATCATTACGATGAACCGAGTGTGTAGAATGTTCCGCCAAGGCCTCAGGGGGTTTCGGAAATATCAGATCATTGAGACTGCTCACAGAAAGCACCCTATCTTCTCTTTCTGGGATGTAAGCTGCTGGGCTTAGCAGGTTTATACACGGTTTAAAGGGGTCCAATAAATAGCACCTCACTTCCCAGCCCAAGTTCTGAATCAACTGAGAGAGAAGACAAAGGGTAAAGCAGATGGGAGACTGAGCTGTCACTTTTATTAGTGACAAAACTTACATTGGAGAAGCTGACAGGTGTCATCAAGCCAGAGGGTTACCTAATACTAAACCCCAGAGTTGGACAGCCTTATCGACGACCCCAGTCACAGGCAGTGCTGGACCAAGGCAGGCATTCACTGCAGTAGCAGGGTCTCCTGCCCTACACTCACAGCAGGGAAGGGCAGAGCAGAATGTGGGCTTGGAGGGATGGAGAAGGGGATGATCGTGCCCGGTTTCTCCTTCCAAATTCACCAAAGAGTTTAAGTCACTCCTTCTCAGTGTGAAAGGAGAGGAGCTGGTAGTGTTCTGCTAGTACAACTCCCTCCACGTAGAGAGAAACATCAAGAGTGGGGAAGAAGCCATCTCCATTCCAAGGGTGATCAAAACAGCCGGAAGAAATCCAGGAGCCACAATGGAGCCAGGATTTCCCGAATACTTACCAACTGTTCATCTTCTCTGCCTTCTTTCCTGTCCCCCCCACCTAGACAAGAAGGGGACATTTGCAGGGCCTCTCTGGTGACCTTGCTTTCTAGATTTTCTGGAAGGTCCCAATTTCAAATATTTTATCCCAGTGGTAGATCCTGAGCCCCTTTTTGGCTCAGAAAAGTTGATCACCATTCTGTTAACTTGTTCTGGGTCCCCAAGGGTGTCTTCATTACTATCCAGGGCTCCAAAGTTTCCCCAGCCAATACCTAGACAAACCCTGCCCAGATTCCTATTGTGCCAGTCGTGCCTCCCCACTGCATCCAGCGATTGTCTCCAAAACATTTCCCAGAATGGTTTCTGAAGCCTAGCAACCAAGGAGAGGGGCGTGGAGGGGTGGTGATGGGGAAAGGAAGGTGTGTTAGGTTGGTTTCTAAGGGACCAGAAGCTAATGTAACTGTGTATATGTGGCTGAGTTTAAGACGAAGCAGGGAGTAGGCACCTGGGGGCAGCTTGAGGGGAAGGGCTTGCCCCATCTACAGACATTCAAATTCATATGTTTTTAAGACATTTTGGTGGCCAAACCAAACAAATCTGCAGCCAGATTCTGCCCTGTTATTGGGTCGTGAGATGAGAAGGGTTGGAGCAGGAGCATCGTAACCTCAGTAAGGACCTTCTGACTCAGGGTGTCACGCAGTGGTGAAGCGAAGGGCCCTGGAGACCAGGAGTCTGTGGTTACCAGAAGACCTGGGTTGGTGCCTGGGCAGCTGGAAGCTGAAGACCAGAGTCAGGCTTGTCATCATGGGAGTGTGAGGCTAAACCTAACAACATTGCTCTGTCAGGATGGCCTTGAGCAGAGCAGAAGCGTCTCAGGGACAGCCTATGGGGGTCATATGGCTTCCGGGCAGGGAGCCAGGGGGTTGGGGCATAGTGTCGGGCAGAGAGAGCCGTAGACTGGTTTTCAGTGGAGTATGTGAATCCAGATCTTTCTGAACATCACGTCTTTCATTGGCCTCTCTGAGAAGCACCACATGGATGTATAAACTATAAATGGAGGGAGGGGACAGGGAACCGAGTGGGCTCTGGGGAAGGATGTGAGGTGTGCCCAGAGAGATGAATGGGGGGTCCTGGTTTGCCCCAGGATGCTGTTCAGGGCCTTGTTTGTCCCTTTCCTCCCCTGCTACTCCCCGCCTACATATCTTTTTCCTCCCTCTCTGCCCCTTTCTCTACGCTTTCCACATCCTCTCTGCATCTATTAGGAAATAGGGTTGAATTAGTTCATCCCTAAGACCTCCTATACCTCTTCTTCCTGGCCATCCTTCAGATGAGGACCATTTCCTCACTGTGTGATTTTTGGGCAACTTCCTTCACCCACTTCAGGTCCTCAGTGGAGCTGCTCAGTAGTACCTGCTTTGTCCTGATGATGAAATGGAATAAGATAAGCCATGCCTGGCTCGTTATAGGCACTTAATGAAGGTTGGCTTCATTTGTTCCTTCCTTTTTATCCCTCTTTTCTTTCTTTTCTCTATACTTTCCTTTTTTTTTTTTTTTTACTTCTTTTCCCTCTTCCTTTTCTCTCTCCATCCTTCTTCTCTTTATCCTCCTTTCCCTCTCCCCACCCCCATCTTTCTCTGCCTCCATAATAATACATTGTCAATGCTGGTCCCAAGTCTTATGTGGAGCTGGGGCTTTTGAGCGGAGGTGGACATGAGAGGCCCAGCTGGTAGGAGGTTTCCCAAGGCTTGCTGCCTACCACAGTGGCCCAAGTACGCAGAAGGGTTTCAGTGCAAAATTCTAGAAACAGTCTTGCTGATTCTCCTTCCTCTCTTCAGCCCCCCTTCCTTTTTTATTTTCCCCAGAAAAAGAAACAAAGCCGAATCACATTTGATACTATGGACTTCCTTGCAGAGTCGGTATGTATAGACAGCTCTGACCTTGCTGCTGGGAATTTTTTTTTTTCTCGTATCATAGCCTAAAAGAAGCCCTGGGCTGGGTATCAGGATAGCTGGGTTCAGACCAGATTCTGCCACCAACCCAGCGTGCCACCCTGAGCTAGCCACTTAGTTTCCTCACCTATAAAATAGCTGACCTTGGTGATCCCTTTCAGTTCTGGCATCCCAAGACTGCGAGCCTTCCCCCCCTCCCACCCACCTGAACCCCAAACCCATTGTTGCGTTATAGCTGAGCAGAACCAGCACGGGAGATCGCCTGTGCTTGGACCAGTGGGAAAACCGTAGAAGGCAAAGGAGAGGATGTGAGAGCCCCAGACAGAGGAGAAATAATCAAGGTGGTGGGAAAAGCACTGGCCTGTGTGTGGATTCTGGCTCTGCCTGAAACTTTCTGATAGATGCTGGGCACATCTGTCTCTCACCTGTGCTCAGATGGCCATTCTGAGAAGGGAATGCCTTCATGTCATTTACACTATGTGATTTGTTCTCCAAATTTCAAGCATTATTATCTTCCTGGCTTCTCCACACCAAATCCTGGATATTAAATTAAAATTAAAATTTAAATTTAAATTTTAATTTAAATTTTAAAGGGGCTTCCTTATTTATAGGGAAGATCTGAAGTTCTCACCAATGTAGACCTGACTTGACCCTGGCCTGGAGCAGACATGCTGGTTTTTCTCTAGGAAAAGCAGGGAGAACAGAGCTTTATAACTGGTACCAGGACCACCTGTGCCACCCTGCTGCCTCCTCCTCCTTTGGAACCAAGGTGTGGCTCCTGTTGACTGCCTCCCCTGGGCATAATCTAATTTCTCATGCCCCATTATATATGAAGCACAGTAAAGTCCTCCAAATTCTGAGTTTTCTTCAGTTTTTGAGACCAGCCAGTGTGACCTGACACTGTGCATTGAAGGTTACCCAAGTTTCACCCTTCAGACAGGAGAAACTAGGGGTCTCTCTGAGAGCCACAGAGCTCTGGAGATGGAGGCAATTCTGTGCATAGCAACAGAAGGAGAGAGGCGAGTACAGAGGAAAAGTCCATCATATAGGCAAGGCCTCTCTGCCTTTTGAATGAGTTATCACTGGCTCCGTCTCCAGCACAGACATGGAGAGTAGAGACCCGATTTAAAAACCTGCCCTTTTAGTGACTGCGAATGGGTACCAGGTTTCTTTTTAGGGTGATGATTAAAAGGTTCTAAAACCCACTGTGGTGATGTACTACTCTGTGAATACACTAAAAATTGATCTGTGCACTTTAAATGGTGAAATCATTATGTTGTGTGAATTACGTCTCGATCAAGGTGATACACACACACACACACACATTTATACATATATAAGCTGTCTCTCAGACAACACTGGAAAACTCAACTTCCATATAGTCTACTAATGCTAACCTTCTCAGAAAGAATCCTAAGAATTATAGAGGCTTAGAATCATAGACTCATTTATTATAGCATTTGTGAGACATTGGAAACAATGGGTACATTTCTAAAACATGGTTTAAAAAAATATTGAGTGAAAAAAGGCAAGTTGCATAAACGATGTCAGCAGTCTAACATTTATGCAAATAAAAATAAAACAATTCTATACATATTCTGTGGGCACACATATAAGTATATAATAATATATATAAATGGTTAACTGGTGGTGGAGAGCAGGTCTGGGTTACTGGTGACATGGTACAAGGGGATTTTAACTATATATATTGTTCTGATTTTTAATGGAAAATAGTCATGTATTATGTTATTTTCAAAATTTTTATTTATGCATAAGAAAAAGGCAGGCAACAAGAATGCCACATGTAAATGGCTAGTTCTGGGTGGTAGCATTATGGGCAGCCCCTCTTATTTTCCTTTATCCTTCCTGTATGCTAGATGAACACACTGAGGAGATGGCTGGCCTGAAGTGAGTGAGGGTGACAGCGCTGAGAAATGGTGTGTGAGAAACAGGCAGGGCTCTGTTTGAATACTATTCCCTTTTCCCCATTCCAGATATTTTTATGAGCTCCTAAGGTAGGGCTAGATCTGTGTCTGGTGGTGGGGAATACAGTCAGGTGTCTGTATCTGCAGGTTCCACATCCGTGGATTCAACTGACCATGGATAGAAAATATTCAGAAAAGAAAAATACCAGAAAGTTCCAAAAAGCAAAACTTGAATACTGCTTGCAGACAGCAACTATTTATTGTATTTGCAACTATTTACATAGTATGTACATTGCGTTAGGTATTATAAGTAATCTAGGGATGATTTAAAGTATACAGGAGGATGTACAAATACTACACCATTTTAGGTAAGGGACTTGAGCATCTGCAGATTTTGGTATTGGCAGGGGTCCCAGAACCAATCCTTCCTCCCCACCTTGTGGATACTGAAGGACAAGGATGACAGTGCTAGGTTGTGTAACATTCGCACCTTCCCTTAAGGAGCTAATTAGGAGTTAAGGTGATGAAACTTACCCAGGAAGTTAATAACAAATTTTCACTTTTGTAGGAATCCACAGAAGGGAGTCTCAAGGGTTAGGGGTAATAAGAAGGATTTCCTGAAGGAATTAGGGCCCTAAGTGGGCCCGAAAAATAAGTTTGGTTCATAGAAGCCAGAGGCATCTGGTTTACCATAAATAGACCCTATGATAGAAATCCTAATGGGTTATTGATAGTAAGAGAGAGAAAGGAGAAAAATTGGATTCAGACCATAAAAAAGACCAGCACTTCCATAGCCCTTGCTCTGTGC
Organism: Mesoplodon bidens; assembly: GCF_964165515.1. Taxonomy (NCBI): domain Eukaryota; kingdom Metazoa; phylum Chordata; class Mammalia; order Artiodactyla; family Ziphiidae; genus Mesoplodon; species Mesoplodon bidens. The sequence goes on along the minus strand of NC_138171.1, from coordinate 23,571,367 downwards.
CATGCACATTGTAAGCCCTTGACACGTATTAACCCTGCTATTTGTACATGTAGTTTCTGTTATCATCAGGTAGGGAAACGGGCTCCAGGAGAAGAGACTTGTGCCAGGACACGCAAATGGGAAGTCGCAGGACAAAGTTCAAACCCAGGCACCTGGCAGCATAGCCTGTGTGCTTTTAACCACTGTGCTACACTGCCATTCCGTCTGTCGTTGTGAAGATCAGAATTCTGCATCATGTCCCACTTTCCTTTTGCTTCTATGACAGTTACTGTTATGTAAGACTGCCGGTGTTCATTCCTTCCTTCCATAAATATGTATTTTGTTGAGTGTCCACTACAGATGAGACATTATTCTAGAGTGGGAAACAAGGTAGACAAGGCCACTATCGTGTTTATATTGGGGCTTATATTCTAGAGCACCTTTGTCCGATGGAACTTTCTGTGACAATGGAAATGTTTAGTAGTCTGCATTATCCAAAACAGTAGCCAGCAGACACATGTAGCTACTGAACACTTGTCGTTAGTGTGACTGAGGGGCTTGTTTTTTATCTAATTAAATTTAAGTAGTCACATGTGGCTGTTGGCTGCCATAGTGGACAGCGCAGTTCTACACGTGTGTGTGTGTGTGTGTGTGTAGGGTGGGAAATGACAGATAATATCCACATTAACAAAAAAAGAATAAGGTCATTTCAGAAAGTATTAAATGCTTTGAAGAGAATGATTCAGAGCTCACAGAGTGCTGGGAAGGGGGCCTGCTATTTTAGCTCAGATGATGCAGAAGGAACTCCCTGAGGATGTGGCACCATATGAGCTGAGAGCAGAATGAGGAGGAGGAGGAGGCGGCAGCCATATCCATGTGAAAACCCAGGGGAAGAACATTCCAGGCAGAGGAAACAGCCCAAGCAAAGATCTAAAGACAGAAGTGAGCTTGGCACGTGCAAGAGATGGATAGAAGGCTAGAGAATGAGGGGAGAGGCAGGAGGAGAGGTTGGAGGGCAGTAGGCAGGTAGGGAGTCAGACCATGTGGGGCCCCAGGCTGTGGTAGGAGTTAACATCTTCTCCTGAGTGCCACGGGCAGCCAGTGCGGGGCGTTTAACAACTCACAGTGCCATTTCCCCGCAGGTAGGAGTGGTGAGCGAATGGGTAGATCTGCCCGCCCCCTGGTCCACGAGTCCTGGCTGCTGAAGGTTAGCTAAGAGTCTCTGTAGGCTCTCTTTGTTCCTTAGGCTCCCGGAGCATGCTGAGGTATAGGCTGAGACAGGGGAGGTCTCCCCTGACTGAAGTGTGTCAAAGGGCCCTTGGAGCCCAGGGAGCCCCATTATTGACTTGGGGGCGTGGTCAGTGAACAGCAGAGGTAGTATGATCAGTAGTTGGGGATACAGGCCTTGGCATGTAACAGATCTAGGTAATAATCCTGCCTGAATGTCTTCATCTGTCAAAGGGGATAATAAGCATGCCTCGCTTCTTTAGGTAAAGATTCAATGAGACGGTGTGTGTAAGTTGCCTATCCCGATGCCTGGCACGCAGGAAGCACTCATTACCTGTCAGCCACTATTGTATGGGAAGTGGGACTGTGAAAGCAGGAGTGTGGGGAGTTGCCTGCTAGCCCCTGGGGGAAACTGCTGGGCTCTCTGTGTCACTTTGGCTCTCTCTTTCCAGGGTCACTTCCCTCCAAGGGCCATTCAGATCACACAGAAGAAGCCCGCTTGGAGGACAGAGCGCGAGATCCAGTCCCTCTGTAACCTCCTGCAGGTTCTGGATAGTTACCGGAACTACTCGGAGCCCCTGCAGCTGCTCCTGGCCAAGGTCATGCGCTTTGAACGGTCAGTGAGGGGCACATCCCTTGGCCCCTGGGCTGGGGCTGGGCTGGGCAAGAAGGGCCCGGCTGCGAAGGCCACGGCGGGTCTACCAGCCCCTCTGCGGGGTGTCAGCCGTGAGAAACCTGTCACTTCACCTTGGTGCTCACCGTTATGACTGCGGCCCACTGTGTCTCAGCCATTCACTGAGAATCTACCCAGAATTAAGGAGTCACTGAGTCTGGAGAGGATCTGGTTGGAACCTCAGAAAGGATCTAGTCTAATTCCCTCATTTTTCAGATCAGGAAACTGAGGCTCGGGGGGGAAATAAGTCATCCTAGTTCACCCAGAAAATAAGTAGCAGAGCCGAGACTCAAATCCAGGCCCTAAAAGCCAGAGGGGATCACAGATGAGGTACTACATCCAGGTAGGAACAACTAGGGCAAGAGTCTGTGAACTTGGATGAGAAAAAATATTATATCTGTATTTTCATTAACCTCTGAAATTTATAATTTCCTTCAGTCATGAATGTAGGTAACAAACCACTGCATACTATTTATTTATTTATTTGGCTGTGTCGGGTCTTAGTTGTGGCACGCAGGATCTTTCGTTGCAGCACGCAGGCTTCTCTCTAGTTGTGGCATGCGGGCTTAGTTGCCCTGTGGCATGTGGGATCTTAGTTCCCTGACCAGGGATCAAACCCGCATCCCCTGCATTGGGAGGTGGATTCTTAACCACTGGACCACCTGGGAAGTCCCTGTATATATTTTTTTATAAATAAAAAAATACAGGTATTATGACATATTCAAGTTGCTGCAGATTTCTCAAAAGTTAATTTATATTTATCACATCTTTGAAATGATGGTAGTTATTAGATCTGCTGCTGGCTCTTGTTTTTCAGTGCCTTAATGAAGAGGCACATATATTGCTATATCACAAACTTGGTTTTTTCTTAACTGTAATTCTAATGTATATTATTTTATACATTTAAAACATTGTTCTGTGAAACCTTCACCAGATTGTCAACTGGTCCGTGACACACACAAAAAAGGACCTTGTAAATCCCTTGTAGTAGAGAAGCCTAAGAGGTACATGTGAAAATAGTTATTTCCAGGACATTTCAGTGGCCTCAGGGGGGCAGCCTAGCAGAATATTTGAGGTAAAACCTGTCTTGAAATCTAAGATGTAAGGTCACTATAGGTTTGTGCCCTATCTTCCTTCATAGTGGTCACAGTCTAAGACATAACCACACTAACTATGGGTTACAGACGACCCTTTATGACCCATGCAGGGTCTGTTTCGCAGATAATAAGCCAGGAGGAGGTAACCTTCCAGCTAGCTTGGCCAAGGGAGTTTCACAGAAGAGGTGGCATTTGAACAGGTAGATTTGACAAGTGGAGGTGTAGATGGGACATTCCAGGCAAAGGGAACCATCTGCTTTGTTCTAGCCCAGTAAAGAGAGGGAGTCACTGCTGTCTTTTTTTTTTTTTTTTTTTTGCAGTACGCGGGCCTCTCACTGTTGTGGCCTCTCCCGTTGCGGAGCACAGGCTCCGGACATGCAGGCTCAGCGGCCATGGCTCACAGGCCCAGCCGCTCTGCGGCATGTGGGATCTTCCCGGACCGGGGCACGAACCCGTGTCCCGAACTCGTGTCCCCTGCATTGGCAGGCGGAGTCTCAACCACTGCGCCACCAGGGGAGCCCCCACTGCTGTCTTAAAGTAAGATTCTATAGCAGGCAGAATGTCGTCACAGAAAGAAAAAGAGTCACAGGCTTAGAAGCTCTGGAATTTAATGCCCCGTCTGCTGTGTGACCTCAGGCAAGCCACTTAACCTTTCTGAGCCTAGTATCCCTATGAGTGATATAAAGATAATAATATGAATTTTACAGGCTTTTTGTGAACATCAGGAGGTGGTAATTGTTAAAGCCCTCCACTAAGTTGCTGATTACTATTTCTGGGACTGGGAATTAGCAGATTAGATAGGATTCTTCCACTTGCTAGTGACAGAAAACCCAGCCTAAGGGAATGCACTGGTGGCTCATGTATCTGAAAGTCCTGGGATAGTTCTCCAGCTTCAGGCTCAGCTGGATTCAGGGGCTCAGTGTCACCAGGACCCACGTTTGTGTCTGTCTCTCTCCATCTCTTGGCACTTCATTTGCATAAGCAACTTATGCAAATGCAAAGGAGAGTGTCTGTCTGAGACTCTCCCTTCATGGTGGCAAGCCGGCTGCTACAGCCACAGCTCCAAACTTCTAGCTTTCCAGGTTCAGTCCATTGGAAAGGAGAGAATACCTCTTCACAATCAAGTCAGAGCCTTGGGATTAGTTCTTTCTGAGCCAGGGTGATCTCACTTGAATCACCAGTGGGTTAGTGATGTTCCGATTGTCTAAGAGTCAAGAAAAGGTGTTTCCCCCAAAGTAAAATCAGGGTGCAGTTGGTGGAAAAAGGTGACCAGATGCTTGGCAGAGAAAACAACAGATATCTGCTGTATGAGATATCTCTTCACTCCCAAAATGTAGGTTCTGGTCTCTGAGGGTCTACCCTGGAATGAAGGCTGGCCTGTGTTCTCTCGTCCCCAAAGTCTTATTTCCTGGCTGAATATGCTTGCCTTCTCCCATCTAGTCATTGTCGTCTGGGCTGTCGCCTCTTTCCTCTATTGATAAAGCCTCTGGCTTGTACATTGTCCTGTCTGATGGAGCTTACTGTTCTTTCTTTGAATATGCCAGGCCTCCAGCCATCTCTGTGCTTTTGGACATGGTGGTCCCTCTGCTTACGACACTCTTTTTTTTTTTTTTTTTTTTTAAAGATGTTGGGGGTAGGAGTTTATTAATTAATTAATTTATTTTTGCTGTGTTGGGTCTTCATCTCTGTGCGAGGGCTTTCCCTAGCCGTGGCGAGCGGGGGCCACTCTTCACCGCGGTGCGCGGGCCTCCCACCACCGCGGCCTCTCCCGTTGAGGAGCACAGGCTCCAGACGCGCAGGCTCAGCAGTTGTGGCCCACGGACCCAGTCGCTCCGCGGCACGCGGGATCCTCCCAGACCAGGGCTCGAACCCGCGTCCCCTGCACTAGCAGGCAGACTCTCAACCACTGCGCCACGAGGGAAGCCCCACGACACTCTTTCATCTCTCTGGCCACCTGGATGACTCTAGCCACCATCCTAGAGCCTTCTCTGGCCTTCCTAAACTGGGTTAAGTGCCCTTTCTCTCTGCTTCTGAATTAGCCTGTGCCTTACGTCTTTTAAAGCATTTTTAAACCTTATTTACTTCTTGTATTTAACCATAATTTTGAGAACAAAATTTGTATTTTTTATCACTACACCTGTTAGACACCATTGGTATTTGTCTAACTTATTGAATGAATGAAGGAAATGAATAAACACTAAAAGAAGTGAGATTTGACTTGAACTTGCATTTGAAATACAGAAACTATCCTCCTTTGAGCCTAAGAACTGTTAGTTTGCTCTGAACCTGGGTACCTCTGCCCTAAAGGTTCCCAGTTGGATAGTGAGCTATTAGGGATCATAATAAGATCATTTATCCATCTCTTTCTAAGTATGCTCATCTGCATTTTACAGACAAGAGTAACTGAGGCTCAGAGAGGGGATATGAATTGCCTAGTGTCCCACAGCTAAGGGCAAAACCAGGATTTGGATCCTGGTCTGACTCTAAAGCCAGTGGTCGTAATCATTTAGCTACGCATCCATTGCTTCCAGCATTTGTTCATTCATTTATTCAACAACTGTTCATTGCCTGAGCAGACTGACAAAGGCTCTGCTCTCCGGCAGCTTCCTCTAATGGAGGTGGGCGTCTGGACAAATGTTAGTGAAGGGGTCAAGCTTGATGGGGATGGGGCTGGGCTGTTCTGAGGTCCCTTCTAGTCCCAGTCTGTGCTTTCATACTCCAGAGCAGGGAGCACGGCCCGTCCAGATCTCCTCCCCTTAGGGACCAGACTCTGTGTTGCTACCAGGTCAACTGGCCATGGTTTTTTCCCAGGTTTGGTCGCAGGCGTGTGATCGTCAGGAAGGGCCAGAGGGGCAACAGCTTTTATTTTATCTACCTGGGCACGGTGGCCGTGACTGAGGACGAAGATGGCATCAGTGCCTTCCTGGACCCCCACCCAACGTTGCTGCAAAAGGGCAGCTGTTTTGGGGTAAGCACGGGGCACGGGTCTGCGTTCCTGGGGTGGGGTTCGGGGTGTGACAGGACTCCTGCTACAACCTCTAGGCCAGGCCCAGTCCTGCCTTTCACTCTGTGCAAGTCATTGCCCTGTTGTGGGTCACAGAGCCCTTACCTGTCAAATGCCGACTGAGTTGGAGCCAGTGATGTCCAAGTCCCACCACTTCGTTTGTGATGTTTAAGGAGTATGTTCCCTCTATAACCCCCTAGAGATGCAGTGACTCCTCAGCAAGGCCTCTCCAGCTTCCTTTCTCTGCCCTGGTCAAACCAGTTGCCTCTTTTTCCACAGGCAGCATATTAAGAGGGAGGGGCGTGGGCCCATAGAAGCAGGGAGTGAGCAGGGGCACAAGGCGGTCCAGGGAACCTGCAGTCTGGGGAGGAGAGATTTCTCAGGGGAGATGGAAGCAGGGAAGAGGTGGTCAGGGCTGTGGGCACAACGCCAGGGGTGACCTCTCACTTGCCTTTGCCCCTGCCTACCCAACAGGAAATGGGCTTTCTAACTTCTTCAGTGAGGAGGGCCACCGTGGTCTGTATGGAAGAAACAGAGTTCTTGGTTGTTGACAGAGAGGATTTCCTTGCTAATAAACTGGACCAAGAAGTTAAAAAGGATGCTCAGCATCGGTTTGAATTTTTTAGGTAACTCCACCAGCCAGCATCTTCCCCCTGTGTGTCTATTAGGTGCCTTTGTCCTAGACCCAGTGGGGAACACTAGGTGCTGTCCTCTCTGCTTGGAATGCTTTTTGGTACCCACCTCCCACCCAACTTCTCGGTCTAGCAAACTCCTAACATACCTTCAGGTCGCAGTTCAAATATCCCTTCCTTATGGGATAGTAACAACAGGATAGCTAACATGCATTGAGCACTTGCTGGGCCGGGCAGGATGCTCAGCCCTTTGTACCACCCGTTATATCTAATCTCACATTCAACCCATGATGTTCTTTCTCTTTTTCTCCCCAGTTTACAGTGAGGGAAGCAAGGCTCAGGATGGTGATGTGTCCAGAATGCCTGACTCAGAGTCTCTGGGCTTCACCACCCCGCCTCACTAACCAAGCCCAGCTACCCTCACTCCAGAATAGAGAGGGTGCCCCCTCAGTGCTTCTACCCTGTGTTTCCGTAAAGCCCCATCCAAACTGTAATTCTTGATCATATAATACTTTCTTTACAGTTTATTTGTGCCATCAGACAGTAAGCAGCACAGTGGCAAGGGCAGACCTGGCTTTTTCACCATCATCATCCCTATGTTATCACAGTGCCAGGCGCATGCAGGTGCTCGTTTAATTATCTTTAGTTACTTGCCTTGAGGAAAAGAGTGAAAATCAAATGGAGCATCTGCACTGGCACTGAGAATACAGGTTGTAGGGTTGCAGGGCCATAGAGAAGCGTGTTGAGCAGAGGGGTGGGCTGGAACTGAGAGAAAGCCATCTGCATGAAGGGGCTGCAGCCCGAAAAGGGAGGGACTCGGTTCTGAAGGGAGGGACAGTTCATTTTTGTATACAGTGGAAGAAAAATAGGACCGTGTTCTAATCTCAGCTCTTAGGCTTATCCACCATGGGACCCTAGATAGGTCGCTTCACTTCTCTGGGCTTTAGTCTCCTGTGCAGTAAAATGGGGATAACAATTCCTCTCTCCCGAGGTCATTGTAAGAATCAAATGAGGTGATCGTGGGAAGTGCGTGGCTCAGTCTTGGCCCAGGAGGTGCTCCTTCTGTGGTGGCCCTGCTTTCCTCCTGTGTTTCCAGACCCTTCTCCTCCTTGGGCATGGCACTGACCCTGTTCCCCTTTGATGCCTTGGACAGAACTCGGTGCTCCCTCGCCTAGGTTGAGACCTGAATCACCCGAGTTCAGGGCTCATAATCTGTTGGAGCTGAGAAGATCTAAGATGATTTTTGTTGGCAGCCCCGCGGGGCCACCTGCGAGGGAAGGGAAGCCCACGATCAGCGGTGTATGAGGTTCAAGATCAGCGGAAGGGGTGGTCACTGCCGGGTGGGCCTTTCACCACAGGGCACAAACAGGCCAAAAGAGGAGAGTCCAGAATTCCCCCATTCCCAGGCCCAGGGCTGAGGATTTGAAGCCAATAGGCTGGAGGAGACAGGGGTTGGAATGAGCTGCCCAAACCAAAGGTAGGGCCCGGACTGCTGGGCTGGGGGACAGGATAGCCAGTGAGCTGAAGTGAGGAACTCTTGGGTGCTCCTTGTAATGGGAGTAGCTCAGTGGTAACAAGGTTGGCAGGGGATTCAGCCGGGAGAAGCTCCTGGAGGGAGGAGCGGAGGTGAAAGAAGCAGAGCTCCAACCACCCCCGGTGCGTCTGAGGCTCAGTTAGGGGAGCAGCTGAAGGGCAGGGCCTTGAGAAGAGGGCAGGGGAGCAAAGGACAAGTGACAGGAGACCAGCTGCAGGCTAGGCTAGCGAGCAGGGTGGGTGTGAAATCTTCCACCTCAAGCCTTTGCAAGAGCAGGAGAACATATTCCTTTTCTGGAAATTGCTAAGTGCTGAGCCACCTTGGTGACAGAGGGCGATGAAGTCTAACAGGCTTTTCCCCTCAGGAAGATGGATCTGTTTCACTCCTGGTCCGATGAGAAGCTCTGGAAGCTCGTAATCCTGGGGAAGAAAGAGAAGTTCTCATACGGGCAGCTGATCTCAAAGGACTTTGTAGAATCATCCTCCATCGTGTTTGTGTGTAAGGTAAAGAGGTCTGGGGTAGGGTGGTGAAGCTGGGAAGAGCGTGCCTAATCTAATGTCCTGTAGCCTGGTGACTGGCAGAGCCCTGGCCTTCAACACGTCTTTTTCTGAGCTCCCACGTCCTACTTAAAAAGGCAAAGGAGTGTCCATCGACAGGTGAATGGATAAAGAAGATGTGGCACATATATACAATGGAATATTACTCAGCCGTAAAGAGAAACTGAGTTGTTTGTAGTGAGGTGGATGGACCTAGAGACTGTCATACAGAGTGAAGTAAGTCAGAAAGAGAAAAATAAATACTGTATGCTAACACATATATGTGGAATCTAAAAAAAAAAAGATGAACCTAGGGACAGGACAGAAGTAAAGAGGCAGATGTAGGTAATGGACTTGAAGACACAGGGAGGGGGAAGGGTAAGCTGGGACGAAGTGAGAGAGTGGCATGGACATATATACACTACCAAACGTAAAGTAGAGAGCGAGTGGGAAGCAGCCGCATAGCACAGGGAGATCAGCTCGGTGCTTTGTGACCACCTAGAGGGGTGGGATGGGGAAGGTGGGAGGGAGACGCAAGAGGGAGGAGATATGGGGTTATAGTATGCATATAGCTGATGCACTTTGTTATACAGCAGAAACTAACCATTGTAAAGCAATTATGCTCCAATAAAGATGTTAAAAAAAAAAAAGAAAAAGACAAAGGACACATTTTGGCCACCCTCCCTCAGAGGGTTGCTGTGAACGTTAAGATATAGCTGTTATATTACAAAGAGGGCAGGTGTGGGGAGGGGACCCCTTCCTTCAGCTCATATACATGTTTATTTACAAACAGGTACATATTTAAATTATGCATTTGGCTCTTGAATTTTAATGATGCCAGGTCACTATTTATTATTTCTTTTTGGCTGCATTGGGTCTTCATTGCTGCACACGGGCTTTCTCTACTTGCGGCAAGCAGGGGCAACTCTTCGTTGCGGTGCGCGGGCTTCTCATTGCGGTGGCTTCTCTTGTTGTGGAGCACGGGCTCTAGGCGCGCGGGCTTCAGTAGCTGTGGCACTCGGGGTCTGTAGTTGTGGCTCGCGGCTCTAGAGCTCAGGCTCAGTAGTTGTGGCGCACGGGCTTAGTTGCTCCATGGCATGTGAGATCTTCCCGGACCAGGGCTCGAACCTGTCTCTCCTGCATTGGCAGGTGGATTCTTAACCACTGCGCCACCAGGGAAGTCTCCAGATCACTTTTTATAATTATAATCTCTAAATTGTAAAAGTGATACCACCACATTATACAACTTTCCAGGAAGAGGGACAAATGAGCTCATTACCACAGAATAGATTTCCAAAATTGAAATTGCTTAGCATCACCATTTTTATGACTCTTGGAACAAACTGCTTTTCACAAGGAGGGATCCACTTTCTCTAGCTCCCAGCAACATACAACTTTGCCAGTGCCACCAAGCTCTGCCGTCATTCTTTCAAAAGTTTTTAAATTTAATATGTGGCAATTACTGCCTCATTGAGGATTTAACTTATGTTTTTTTCTGATTACTAGTGAGATTAATCTTGTTTGTTTACTATCTGAATTTTGTGTTTTGTGAATTGCTTTATGTCCTTTGCCCCCTGCTCTGTTGGTTGATAATGAAAAGAAAATTTAAGGAGGTTGATATTGTCATTATTGCCATTTTACAGAGGTGGAAAGGAAGGTTAGGTGGCTGTTCAAGGTCACGCATTTGATGAGGGGCATGAGGCAGGGTTCGACCCAGGTCTGTCTGACCCCAAAGCTCTTCTTCCCAGAAGCTGGGACTTGGGATTTGAGTTGACCTTTCCATCAGTTGTTGACCCTGCTCAAATCCTAAGTAGTTCATCATCATAATCATCATCATAAGAGTCACTGTTTTTTTTGAGGCTCTTTGCTCCTGTGCTAGGAGTTCTACTGACATCATTAATCTTTTTTTTTGTTTATTTTGGAATAGGTAGTACTTCACATGCTTCAAAATTCAAAACGTTCACAAGAGTGATGTCTCCCTCCCCCCTCTCTCTCCCAGAATATCCCTCCCCAGGGACCACCACCAGCACCAGTTTCTTGTGTCTCTGTCCTCCACACGTTCTCTCTCTATACAGGCAAATGCGTGTGTATATGTTTTTTCCTTTTTTTTCATAAGTGGTGTCATCCTGTACAGACTGTTCTGCACTTTGCTGTTTCATTTAAGAGTATTTCTGTAGGTTGTTCCATATCAGTACATAAAGAACTCATTCATTCTCTTTTACCACTCATGAGTATTTTACTGTATGGTTGTGCTTTATTTTTTTATATATTTATTCGAGTATAATTGCTTTACAATGTTGTGTTAGTTTCTGCTGTATAACAAAGTAAATCAGCTATATGTATACATATATCCCCATATCCCCTCCCTCTTGTGTCTCCCTCCCACCCTCCCTATCCCACCCCTCTAGGTCATCACAAAGCATCGAGCTGATCTCCCTGTGCTGTGCTATGCAGCAGCTTCCCACTAGCCATCCATTTTACATTTGGTAGTGTATATATGTCAATGCTACGCTCTCACTTTGTCCCCGCTTCCCCTTCCCCCTCGGTGTCCTCAAGACCATTCTCTACGTCTGCGTCTTTATTCCTGCCCTGCCACTAGGTTCATCAGTACTGTTTTTTTAGATTCTATATGTATGGTTGTACTTTAACCAGTTCCCTAACTGATGGATATTTAGGTTATCTCAACGTTTGCTATTTCAAACAGTGCTTTGATGAATAACTGTGTACCTAGTACCATTCTACCATAAATCTTCACCGTAGCTCTACCAGGAAGATATTATTATTCCAAGTTTGCAGATGAAGAAGTTGAAGCTAAGATGCCTTAAGAAAGGCCACCTAGCTAGTAAGTGGCAGAGCCAGAATTTTGCCCCCAAACTCCCATATTTAATATCTCCTGTATACCTATTGCCTACACGTTAAGCCACCACAGACATTTGCCAAGTTTTTGCCAAGATCATGACACAGTGGCCCAGGCTCTGGAGGGATACAAAGGTGGAAAAGATTGGTTCTCTGGGGCTTCCCTGGTGGCGCAGTGGTTAAGAATCTGCCTGCCAATGCAGGGGACATGGGTTCGAGCCCTGGTCCGGGAAGATCCCACATGCCATGGAGCAGTTAGCCCGTGCACCACAACTACTGAGCCTGTGCTCTACAGCCCGCGAGCCACAACTACTGACCCCGAGTGCCACAACTACTGAAGCCCGTGCGCCTAGAGCCTGTGCTCTGCAACAGGAGAAGCCACCGCAATGAGAAGCCCATGCACCGCAACAAAGAGTAGCCCCCGCTTGCCACAACTAGAGGAAAGCCCACGCGCAGCAACGAAGACCCAACGCAGCCAAAAATAAAATATATTTATATATTAAAAAAAAAAGAAAAGATTGGTTCTCTCTCCTTATATATCTTCTCCACTAGATTCTAAGTGTAGACAAAGTTGTCAATGCCGACTACCAAGCGATTAGTACAAACCCTGTGAATTACAAGAATTCAGGATGCAGAACTCTCTAAAGGCTGAAGGCTCCAAGGAGGGCTTCCTGGAGGATGTGAGGTGGGAGATGAGCATTGAAGTATTGGGCCCTTAGACAAAAGTAGGGGGCAAGATTGGTTGTGTGCTGGAGCTGGCTCTTCCTGGCTTGAGAGAGCCGATTGTTAAGTTCTCAGGAATTTTGCAAGTCAGTACACATGATAATTATTAAAAATTAAATTATATAAACCTACAATTAAATATTGAAAACAAGGGTAATAAATACTGAAAAACTTATCATTTCCTGGATTTATTGCATTTTACTATTATCTATGCTCTTGAAGTTCCTTTTGCCCATAGTATCCATATGGTGGAAATCTCTACCATTGTGCACATCTCTTCTCAGTTCCATGTACAGTGACTTCCCATTGGTAGCTGAAAATCGACCATGGTGGGAGTATGTGAACACACAATGGAAATAGGCAGACTCTCTAAGTCAGGTCTTGATTTATGGCTTTGCTGATTGTCTTAAGAAAGCTATAGAGGAAATGTTTATAATGCAGATTAAATTTCAAAGTGGGCTGGGTCTGTAGCCATTACATTGTAAAGAGCAGAAAATTAAGGAAATGTTTTCCAGTATTCAAAAATGACTCATCATAGTTTCATCATAGCAGTTATATAATTGATGAACAGGTGAAGTTCTGATAGACATAGTGTTAAAGCTAAAAGAGGTTTCAATTTAATGAATATAATTTATAAGAGGGTGAGAAATAGTTTACCAGTAGAGTACAAGTCAGACTTAATAATATTAAATTTATAGATTGGGATGCAGATTCATTTGTCAAATTATGGTTGGATTGTGACTATAGACTAGCCACTGATATGAGTTCAGCCAAAGTCAATAAAAGCATTCTGTGAGAATCGATTGGCTATATGGAATTTCCAATAAGTGTGGTATATTTTATTATTATTTATAAATTGTGTGTAACACACCCTTCATAACAGTAAAATGTATAGACGTGCATACATTTTACCCAAGAGCCGGTTGTTTCAGCGTCACCAGGGATGTGTTTGTGTTGTGGTTTTTGGGTTCAGTCCCAGAGAACAGTCAAGTCTAGCTAATGCAAGCAGGAAGGGATTTACTGTGGGATGTTAAATGGCTAACAGATTTACTGGTGAGGGGAGACCTGAAGAAACAGGCTCTAGACTGAAAATGACTCCCAAACGACTCCAAATCAGAGTCCAGAACTGGACTGTCACCGGTGCTGCTGCTCCTGCCAAGTTCAGGAAGCCACCGTCTCCACTAGTGAAGTGGATGTCCCACCGTTCCAAAACCAAGCCTTGCCCAGGTGTACTGGATTGGTGGAACCCAAATCACATCCAGAGCCTTAGCTTCAGGGTACCTTGGGAAATGTAGTGTTTGGTTTCCAGCCTCTACACACTAACACTAAAAGGGGATTGGATGCACAGGATCTGACCCAGAGGAGGGCGAGGATGAGGATGAGGTCCTTGCCAGTGGAGGGGGGAAGAGTCTGATAAGTTTGGAGAATCCTGATGGTCATGTGAGGAGAGGTGGGAGAAAGCCTAGAAGAGAAACTGGTGGTGGAGAGCCCTGAAGGCCAACCTGAATAATTTGCCATTCTTTCTCCCCCTGATATCTGCTTCCTATTTCCTAAAATATTGGGGTGATTGCCTCCAAAGCCAAGAATGCCATGTGTCTGCAAATTTAACTCTAAGCTCTTTTGATACTGTATAACCAGAAAAGATGGGGGAGATGAGCAGTAAGGGATATAAATTCAAGACTTTGTTTACTCAGCATGATGGTTACATCCTGACCAGCAGAAGGTTCTTAATCTGGTTTAGCCTGCATTTCTTTATTTGTAAAATTGGACTATGTGCTTACTTCATAAAGTCTGTGAGGATGAGATTAGCTCAGCACATGCTCACTCACCTCAGTCACCCTCTAATCCAGTGGTTCTCAAAGTGTTGTCGCTGGACCAGCAGCGACACCTGGGAACTCATTAGAAATGCAGATTCTCGGGCCCACCCAAGAGCTATTAAACCCAAAACTCTGGGAGAAGGGGCTCAGTAATCTGTGTTCTGACAACACTGACATCTGCTTCCGGGTGATTCTGATGTGCACTAAAGCTGGAGGACCCCTGATCTAAGGGAAGAGTTTTCAAATTTTGGTAAGCATAACAAACTCCTAGAGTGCTTCTGAAAATGGCAGAGTCCTGCCTCACCCCAGAAATTCTGCTTCATTAATTCTGGAAATCTGCATCTGAATAAGCGTCGCAGGTGATGTCTAATGCTTGAACTTCATTCTGAGAAAAATAATACAGATGTCACAAAGTGACATCAGATAGAGAGCCTCTTGCCTAGTAGATGAGTTGGTTTATCCCTTATAGTATTTTGCTAAAACCTGATTTAATTGTTAATGTGAAGTTTCTACATAAAAGTTCTGATTTCTGGCTTCTTTTGAATATTCAGAAGATCAGGCAATACCAGGCTATGTTCTGGTGTGGCCCCTCTGGCTGGAGTTGAAGTGCACCTGCCACCTCTAAAGGGACTGCTCTTTTTTTCTCATTTTAATTTCCCACCTGTCCAGCTGCTTAAATGTTCATCTGCTAAAAACAGTTGTCCCGACTCCTGTAGTTTACTGGTATTGCCACTAGAGGGAGAAATCAGCATCGGGTGGCTGTGCGTCCTTGGGGTAACGGCAAAGTTGGAGAACATGATTTCCGCTAGCATTGCAAACATAATTAATGCCCATAATCAACTCATTTTGAACAGTTTATCATTTGGGAACACATGGTGAAATTGTTTTTTCCACAGATACAGATGCGATTAAAGACCCATGAGAGTCTTTCCAGAGAGAACTGCTCATGTGTGTTTCTCCAGTACCTGCAGTTCCTGGTAGATAAATGTTTGTTGAATGAATGTTGAATAAAGCTCCTAGCACAATGCCTGGAATATAATAAGGGCTTATTAAATGTTTGATCTCTTCTTCTCCTTCCTGTTCAGCAGTAATCTATCTTGAACCTTAACCCTTTATAATGTGTCTTTTAGAATTCCTACTTAAAAAGATTAAAATTTTATAAAGTATGAAATACATAAGAAAAATGACGTATCTTTCTTGCCTCTCAGAAAAGATTAAAAGGGTTGCGAAAACCCAGTTGTCAATGTACTACAAAGATGTATTACAACAAGTTCTGTTATGCACTGTTGGACAGAGTGTAAACTTATCTAACATTTCCAGGGGCTTCCCTGGTGGCTCAGTGGTTAAGAATCCACCTGCCAATGCAGGGGACACCGGTTTGAGCCCTGGCCCGGGAAGATCCCACATGCCACGGAGCAACTAAGCCCGTGCGCCACAACTACTGAGCCCATGTGCCGCAACTACTGAAGCCCGCGTGCCTAGAGCCCATGCTCCGCAACAAGAGAAGCCACCGCAATGAGAAGCCCGTGCACCACAGTGAAGAGTAGCCCCTGCTCACTGCAACTAGAGAAAGCCCACATGTAGCAATGAAGACCCAATGCACCAAAAAATAAATAAGTAAAATAAGTAAATTTATTTTTTAAAAAACCAACTTATCTAACATTTCTGGAGGGCTGTTTGGAAATATGTATCAAAATTTAAAACATGCATAATACCTTTAGGAATGAATCCCAAGGAGATAGTCAAGCATAGCTATTGTATTAGGATAAACTGGATTAAGCCACAATTATTTTTAAAATCCTCAGATCTCAGTGGATTGACAAAGATATATTCCTTCCTCCCACTACCTGATCATAGCAGGTCAGCAGGAAGCCTTACTCCTCATGGTCACTCAGGGACCCAGGTCACATGGAGACATGGGCAGAACAGGAGAAGGTAATATTGAGAGTCAAGTGATGGCTTTTATTTATTTATTTATTTAGGCCTCGCTGAGCGGCTTGCAGGATCTTAGTCCCCCAACCAGGGATCGAACCTGGGGCCCCCGCAGTGAGAGCACCAAGTCCTAACCACCGGACCGCCAGGGAATTCCCTGGCTTTTAAAGTTTCTACCTAGGATTATCACAAGTCACTTTGCTAAGGAAACTGGCCAAAGTGGTAAGAAGGCCATGCCTAATTCAAAGGGTAGAAAAGTATAATCCTGCCATGTGCCTGGAAGGAGAACTCAAGTACTTGCCTTAATGACCACTACGGGCATTAAGATGTAAGTACAAGGTTATCAGTTAAAAGTTGCTGTCCACTGCAGGTCACAGTATTAATAGTCTAGAATTAAGCAATCCAGGGCTAGAACAGCTGTCCTAGGAAGTCATCAAGAACCCAGACCCCTTCTAGCTTCTCCCTTCATCGTCCACAGTTTATGGCTTTCATCCTAATGGCGACAGTATGGCTGTTCCACCTCCAGCCATCACATCTGAGTTTCAGGCAGAAGGTAGTGGAAAGGATAACCATAGCTTTCCTTGGAGATTTATCCATCAGTCTTCCACTTGTATCTCATTAGCCAGAATTGAGTCACTGCCAGCCCCACTGTAGGCGAGTTTGGGAAGGCGGTGAGTTTTTTTAAACTGGGGATTTTGTTGTCCTGAACGAAATCAGAGTTATATATAATACTGGCAAATTAGAAACAACTAAATATTAATCTTCAAAAATGTTTTCCTGGGGCTTCCCTGGTGGCGCAGTGGTTGAGAGTCCGCCTGCCGATGCAGGGGACACGGGTTCGTGCCCCGGTCCAGGAAGATCCCACATGCCATGGAGCGGCTGGGCCCGTGAGCCATGGCCAGTGAGCCTGCGCGTCCGGAGCCTGTGCTCTGCAACAGGAGAGGCCACATCGGTGAGAGGCCCGCGTACCGCAAAAAAAAAAAAAAAAAAAAAAAATGTTTCTGAGGTGTAACATATATGCAATAAGGACCTCAAATCTAAACTTTTACAGCTTGATGGATTTTTACATATGTACACCCCTGTGTAAGCATCACCCAAATCAAGATAGAGAACATTTTCAGTACCTCAGAGGCTCCCTTATGTCCATTCCCAGACAAAATGCCCCCACACAGGTAACCACTCTTCTGACTTCTGTCACCACAGATTACTTTTGCCTATTCTTTAACTTTGTGTAAATGGAATCGTATCGTATGTGCTCCTTGTGTCTGACTTCTTTTGCTCAACTGAATATTTATTTTTAATTTTATGTAAATTATGGCATACATAGAATAATATGCAATCATTAAAAACAATAGCATAGAACCATATTGCTTGGCATAAAAAGATGTCCTTGATATATTATTGAGCTTTTACAAAGGTTACAAGAGTCTGTTTTACATTAAAGGACTTATTTATGCAAAATTGTATTTATACATCTTATATGCTTAGAGAGAAGAGTTTGAAATAATATTCACCGAAGTGTTACCCTGTTATTTCTGGGTGTTAGGATTAACATAGTTTTAACTTTCTCTATGTTCTTCTTTGTTTGATTTGAATATTTTTTAAACTTTTAGTTTTGGAATGATTTTGAATTTACAGAAAATTTGCAAGAACAGTACAAAGAATTCCTGTATAACCCTAACCTGGCTTCAGCAATTATTAACATTTTGCCATATTTGCTTTTACATATATGTATATATTTTTCCTGCCTGAATCATTTGAGAGTTAAGTATCATTCATCATATTCATTTACCCCTATATACTTAAGTGATTATTTTCTAAGATCAGAAATTAACCACAGAATAATTTTTGAAATCTAGGAATTTAACATTGATATAATATATAATCTGTAGTCCATAATCAATTTCACCAGTTGTCCCAATAACATCCTCAATGGTGATTTTTTGTTTTTTTAGTTCTCAGGCCTCTTTAGCCATTTGAATTTTTTATGATGAGTAGATAACATTTTCATTTTTAAAAAGGACGTGAAACCACTTGCATTAAGCAAGTAAAACAAAAGAGAGCTTATCTTCAAAGCCTAGCCTACCTGGAGCTGGGGTTGACCCTTCTGCTTGTGTCTCTTGACGTGTCCAGGGCAGCTGTGAAGTACTGCAGTTGATAGACCTTGCGACCTCGCCCTTCTACCACAAGTGGATCTGGCAGCACCTGCAGCTGATAGACGACACACCTCCAAACACCCACCTCAAGGGTAAGCCGATATCCACATCCGGCAGCCCGCAGCACAGCAGGGGGTGCCTGATCCTGTGGGTTCTCAGTGCCTGGTCCACAAAATCTTAGAAATCTAGAGCTGGAACGTCCTGGCAGGATAGACATCCTTCTTCTACTAGCTGTGGAAGCCTGGTCCGCGTGGCCCTCCGAGGTGAGGCTCCTGCCCACTCCTGCAGCCAATTTCAGCCTTTCCCCTTTGCTTCAGCCCAGGGAGAGGGGTGGAAAAAAGAGAGCTTGGAGCTAGACAGAGCCAGGTTTGAATACCACTGATTAGCAGGGTGATCTTGGTGAGTACTCAAGCCTCTGGGCCTGGTGTCTTGGGGTCTGTCGCTGGTGTCGTGGTTAAGAGCATAGGCCCAGGGCCAAGCTATGTTTGAATTCAGGGTCCTTCTCTTACTAGCTGTGTGGATACTGGGCAAGTGATTCCATGTCCCTGCACACTGATGCCCTCAGAGTATGTAAAATATGACTCATGGTCCCTGCCTCATAGGCTTGTTATAAAATTAAGCAAATGAATATATAATGCTCTTAGAACACTACCTAGATGTATTAGTATATAGTAGATGTTCACTCTCATTATCACACAGGTTACTAGGAGCACCGAATCAGATCATGTGTTCATAGGGCCTGGGAGGTGCTCAGTAACTTTCAGCTCTCTTCTCATGTCAATTCTTTTTTTCTCTCTTTTCCATTGCTAATCCACCAGAGAAAAAGCTACATCCCACACATTTCCCCCCCCCCATTTTTTTTTTTTTTTTTTTTACTGCAGCAGGATACACATAACGTGAAATTTACTATCTTAACCATTTTTGAGCACACAGTTCAGTGGTATATTCTTTTTCTTACCTGCCTTCTTTTGGACTATTATGTATGATGCCATTTCATTTTCTCTGTTGGCTTATTAGCTCTAACTCTTTGTCCTTTTATTTTAGTGGTTGCCTTATAGTTTGTTGAACATACCTTTAACTTATCACAGGCTACCTTCACGTGATATTATGCCACTTCACATACAGGATCAGAACCTTACAACAATATGCTTCCATTTCTCCCTTCTCAGATTTTGGGCTATTGTCAAATATTCTACCTTCACATATGTTAAAAACCTTACAGTACACAGTTGTCACTTTTACTTTAAACAATTATCTTTTAAATATATTTAACTAATAAAAACAAAAGTATTTTATATTTACCTATGTGGTACCATTCCTGATGTTCTTCATGCCTTTGTATAGGTCCAGATTTCCATTGTACAATTTCCTTCTGCCCAAGGTATTTCCTTTAACATTTCTTTCAGCTTTTCTATGTCTAAAAATGATTTTGTCTTAATTTTTAAAAGAAATTTTTTGTTGGGTATAGAATTCAAGGTTAACAGGGTTTTGTTTTTGCTCAATATTTTAAAGATTTGCATTAAAGTCTGTCTTCTCGCTTGCACTGTTTTCCATAAGAAGTCTGCCAACCTTCTTATCTTTGTATAATCTCTTTGCGTAACTTTGTATATTCTTTGTACGTAATAATGCCTTTTTGCTATGGCTGTTCTCTTTTCTTCCAATTTTATTGAAATATAATTGACATACAGCACTGTGTAAGTTTAAGGTATACAGCATAATGATTCAACTTAAATACATCATGAAATGATTACCACAATAAGTTTAGTGAACATCCATCGTTTCACATAGATACAAAAGAAAAAATAAATTTTTTTCTTGTGATAACTCTTAGGATTTACTCTCTTAATAGCTTTTGTATATAACATACAGCAGGGTTAATTATATTAATCATGTTATACATTACATCTCTATTACTTAGTATTTATCTTATAAGTAGGTGTTTGAACCTTTTTTAAATTATTTATTTATTTATTTTTGGCTGCGTTGGGTCTTTATTGCTGCCCGTGGGCTTCCTCTAGTTGTGGCGAGCGGGGGCTACTCTTCGGTACGGTGTGTGGGCTTCTCATTGCGGTGGCTTCTCTTGTTGCAGAGAATGGGCTCTAAGCGTGCGGGCTTCAGTAGTTGTGGCACGTGGGCTCAGTAGTTATGGCTCACAGGATCTAGAGCGCAGGCTCAGTAGCTGTGGCGCATGGGCTTAGTTGCTCTGTGGCATGTGGGATCTTCCCGGACCAGGGCTTGAACCCGTGTCCCCTGCATTGGCAGGTGGATTCTTAACCACTGCACCACCAGAGAAGCCCCAGATGTTTGTACCTTTTGACCACCTTCATCCAATTCCCCCTCTGCCCTTCCCCCTGCCTCTGGTAACCACAAATCTGATCTTTTTTTCTATGAGCTTGTTTATTTTTGAAGGGTAATTGACCCATGACACTATGTTAGTTCCTGGTGCACAACATAGTGATTCGATATTCCTGTACATGGTAGAGTGATCACCACTGCCCTGCCCTGGTTGGTTTAAAATTTTTCTCTTTATCAGTAAAGATCTTATCAAATAAGCAATTTGGTCACACTGTGCCTTCACAAAAATTTTGTCATGTTTCTGTGCTTGGGGTTCATTTAGTTTTTTGGATCTTTGGGTTTATATTTTTCATCAGATTTGGAACGTTTTGACCATTAAAAAATTTTTTTTTCTATCTTTCCTTCTTTCACCTCCACTTTGAGGATTCCAATCACATGTATATTGGACTGCTTGAAGTTGTTTCACTGATGCTCTATTAATTTTTTGTTGTTGTCTTTTTTCTCTCATTTTTGATCATTTTTATTGCTATGTCTCCAAGTTCAGTAGACTTTCTTCTGCATTTTCTAATCTGCTATTAATCCCATCCATGTATTTTTCATTTCAGACCTTGCAGTTTTCATATCTAGAAGTTTGATTTGGGTCTTTTTTTTTTCTTAAATAATTTCCATGTTTCTGCTTAATATACACACAATTTCCTCTTTGGAATACAATTATAATAACTATTTCAATGTCCTTGCATACTAATTCTGTTATCTGTGTCATTTCTGGGTCAGTTTCAGTTTATTGTTTTTTTCTCTTTATATGGTTCATATTTTCCTACTTCTTTGCATGGTTGGTAACTTTTCACAGAATGCTAGAAGCTGTGAATTTTGGGTGCTACATATTTAAAAATTCCTGTAAATATTTTTGAGATTTGTTCTGGGATGCAGGTAAGTTATTTGGAAATATTCTGATCTTTTAAAGACTAGCATTTAGGCTTTGGTAGGTAAGATCAGAGCAGTGTTTAATCTAGAGCTAACTTTGCCCCATTCATGAGACAAAGCCATTCTGAATATTCCACAGGTGCCCACGGCTTGCGACGCTTTCTATTCTAGCTATTGAGAATAATAACTATTTCTGGTCCTGTGTGAACTCTGATTATTTATCCCTCTAAACATTTTGGGTGGTTCTTTCCCCAGCCTTAGGTAGTATTTTTGTATCTATTACTGCATAACAAATTATCCCAAAACTTAGTGACTTAAAACAATATTTGTTATCTCTCAGTTTCTGTGAGTCAGAAATCTGAGCATGGCTTAGCCAGCTGCCTCTGGCTCAAGTTCTGTTGTGAGGTTGCAGCTGTCTGCCAGGGTTGTGGTCTCATCTGAAGACTCACTTGAGAGGGACCCACTTCCAAGTTCACTTACGTGGCTATTTGCAAACCTTGGTCCCTCACCTTGTGGGTGTCTCTACAGGGCTGTTTTATGACATGGCAGCTTGCTTCCCCAGGAGAGAGAGAGAGCAACACAGAGTATACCCAAGGCAGAAGCCTTTTAAAACCTAACCTCAGAAGTGATATCCCATCACTTCTGCTATATTCTATGTATTAGAATCAAATCCAGCCCACACTTAACGGGAGGATAGTACACAAATGTGTGGCCATCAGGAGGTGGGAATCACTGAGGGCCATCTCAGTGGCTGCCTAACCACTGGTGGTTTCCTAACATCATTCATGTATTGCTCAGTACTCAGCTGAGACCAAAGGGGACCCTCGGAAGATCTTCAGAGTTCTCTCTTTCTGCAACTCTCTCCTCTCTGGGACTCTGCTCTGTGAACTCCAGCTGCCTTGTCTTCCCTGGACTCACTTCTGTCTCATTAATTCAGAGAGATTGCTGAGCTCCTCCTGGGTTTCCCTTTCCTGCACCATTGCCCAGAAGGTCTCTAGGTGGTCAGCTGGGGCAATAGTAGGGCTCAGCCCATTTGTTTTCTATCTTTCAGGAATAATGGTTCTTCATGGCCTGATGCCCAGTGTCATGAAAGCCACATTTTTCATGTATTTAGCCCAGTATTTTATTAGTTTCAGGTGGGAGGGTAGTCCCTGTTACTCTGTTTGGCTGGAAGCAGAAGTCTAGATCTATGGTTCTTAATAGCTGAGTTTTATTCTCTTGTATGGATATACCACAATTAAACCAATTACCTTTTACAGATATTTTGGGTTATTTCCAATTTTTCGCTATTACCCTACTGTGGGGAATTTCCTGGTGTGTTTATCTTTGCATACTTGTGCACAAAAACATATGGGATAAATTCTTAGAATTACTGGATCAAGTAATTGGTTCAGTGTGTACTGGCTATGCACATTTAAAATGTTGATAAGTATTGCTAAAATGCCTTCTAAATAGGCTGTACTTAGGGCTTTTTTTATATATGCTACGTTTTTCTAGGCCTACTCCTTGTGTAGTTCGAGTTTATTTCTATTAACATTAATTTTAATACTAACACTGGAGAGGTTTTTGGTTTTTTTTTTGGTCGTGCTGCACAGCTTGTGGGATCTCCATTCCCTGACCAGGGGTTGTACCCAGGCCACGGCAGTGAGAGCCCAGGATCCTAACCCCTAGGCCACCAGGGAACTCCCAGAAGATCTATTTTTTAAATCAATATCATTAAGGTTTCATTTTCATACAATAAAAGACACACATTTAAAGTGTGTAGTTCAATGAATTTTAACAAATTTACATCTGTTGTAACCACCACAATCAAGTTATTGAACATTTCCGTCACCCCCAGAAGTTCCCTTGTGCCCCTTCCCAGTCAATCCCTATCCTTCACCCCTGGCCCTGGGCAACCACTGATCTGCTTTCCATCACTATAGGTTACATTTGTCTTTCCTAGAGTTTCATGTAAATGGAGTCATATAGTATGTACTCTTTTGTATCTGGTTCCTTTCACTCAGCATAGTGTTTCTGAGTGGTATTCTCTTGGAGATCTTTTTATTTTTAAAAAAAATTTATTTTATTTATTTATTTTTGTGGGGGGGCTGCATTGGGTCTTCGTTGCTGTGCGCGGGCTTTCTCTAGTTGCAGTGCGCGGGCCTTCTCTAGTTGTGGTGAGCGGGGGCTACTCATTGCTGTGGCTTCTCTTGTTGCGGAGCACAGGCTCTAGGTGCATGGGCTTCAGTAGTTGTGGCGCATGGGCTTCAGTAGTTGTGGCTCACGGGCTCTAGAGTGCAGGCTCAGTAGTTGTGGCTCACGGGCTTAGTTGCTCCATGGCATGTGGGATCTTCCCAGACCAGGGCTTGAACCCACGTCCCCTGCATTGGCAGGCGGATTCTTAACCACTGCGCCACCAGGGAAGCCCCATGTTGGAGATCTTTTTATTAATGCTCACAGAGGACCTATTATGTTCCAGGCACTGTGTTAGGCATAGCACATACTTTATCTGTAATGCTTACAATAGTCCTAGGAGGATTCCAGGAGACTGAGACTTGTCCAAGGTTCTATGGCTGGTCACCCATTTATTTATTTATTTATTTATTTATTTATTTGTGGTACGCAGGCCTCTCACTGTTGTGGCCTCTCCCGTTGCGGAGCACAGGCTCCGGATGCGCAGGCTCAGCGGCCATGGCTCACGGGCCCAGCCACTCAGCGGCATGTGGGATTTTCCCGGACCGGGGCACGAACCCGCATCCCCTGCATCGGCAGGCGGACTCTCAACCACTGCGCCACCAGGGAAGCCCCACCCATTTGTTTTTTATTGCTGCTCCTGCCCCCAGTCCCAGTTTGAAAGCCCAGATAAATGTGATCTGTTAATGGAAAGACATGAGCTTTGAATCAGAAACAGCTGAGTTCAAATACAAGCTTCAGCCCTTTCCTGGGTGTTAAACTCTGCTTCTCATTTTCTCTCTTAAATAAGGCTAATGACATTTGTCTAGATGTAATGGATGTAAAGGCTCTCGCTCAGGACCTGGCACAGAGGGACAATAGTGGAAGCCAGTGTTTTTCTTTCCTGTTTTTCTTAATTCCCCCGTGCATCAGACTAGCCACACAGGAGATTGTGATATACCTCCAGACACCTCCAGCACAACCCTCATGTATGCAAAGACCCACTAATGTGTTTTCCTGTGCTTTCTCTAACAGATCTGTCTCCTGTGGAGAGATTTAAGGAATTCCAGATCAGGTCATATCCTGTACAGGATTTTAGTTTTCTGAAACTTCTGCATCTCCGGAAAGCCCAGGAACAACAGGGATCCAGCTTCAGTAGGAAGATTAAAACCTCAGGAAATACTCTCCCAAAGACCTTGGGCTCAAAGATCAAGTAAGCTTTGCCCTTGACAGATAGAATGGTCCAGATTCTGGTTGAAAAGGGGGATATAACTTACAGGGCAGAATGTCAGGGATGCTGGGGAGGGGGCGGAGGTAGCAATCACAGCTTGACCCCAAAGGTTGGGATGTGTGCAGAAGGCAGCCTACAGAGGTCCTAGGTGTGATATGGGGACTGCCTTCCCTGCCTCCAGCCCACAGGGCCCCTTTAGGTGGTGGCTGCTTCCTTTCTCAGGGAACCCATCTGAAGAAGAAGGGGCAGGACACAGTTTTTGGTGATGACATTCTGTTTGTATATCACTGGGCCTTTTTGACTCTGAGCTTCTTTTTTTTTTTTTAAACATCTTTATTGGAGTATAATTGCTTTACAATGGTGTGTTGGTTTCTGCTGTATAACAAAGTGAACCAGCTATACATACACATACATCCCCGTATCTCCTTGACTCTGAGCTTCTTAAGAAAAGTCTGCTCATTTAAGGGAGGCAGTAGATAAGTGCTTTGGAGTCAGTCCAATCTGAGTTCGAATCCTGGCTTGGCCACTTACTTTAGCTCTGTGTCCCTGTGCAAGGGACTTGACCTCTCTAAGCCTCAGCTTCCTGGTCTGTAGCTAACAGCATCTAAGTCTCAGTTTTGTTGTAAACCAGCAGTTAAATGAGATAATGATAATTATAGCTAACACTTATGGAAATGACTCTGTGCCTGGTACTGGATTATCTAATTTAATTCTCCCAACAACCCTACAACGTAAGTACTGCTATTATCACTCACATCTTTCAGGTGAGAAAACCAAGGTACAGGGAGAGATTAAGTTATTATTCAAGGTCACACGGATAGAAAGTGGCAGAGTCAGGATTCAAACCTGAGCAGCTTGTTAGTGCTCAGTCTTGCTATCTGGTATGATCGTCATGACAGAAACAAGGTGGATGCACAATGAAGGCTGTGCTTTTTGCCTTTCCTGGGGAGGAAGGGACACTCAGTGGGCACTGGCCTAGAGGCAGCTCAGTGCCCTTCCCTTCATTACATATGAAGTAAAAATATCATACTGATAATGGCATCAGTGTCACAATCTCTCTGGTGCCCGGATCCAGCCTGCTTGCCTCCATAATGAGCACCCTGTGGTTGCTTTGTTGTTTTTACCTCTGATGGATACTCTTTCCAAAGGATCCAGTGTTTGAAATCCCAATCCTAGTTCTTCTGAAGGTAGAGATGGAACAGACTTAGTTTCTCTGCTGTAAATAGTGAGGAAAAAGGGGACAGGCTGTCCCCACAGTAAAAAATAAAAGACATAGGCTGGGCATGTCCTGGGAGGCAAGAATGGAAGCCTACCTTGTGTATATGTTGGGTGAGTTCAGCTATGTTCTCAGCTGTTGAATAATCTTTTCCCTGCCTCTAATCCAGATAGCATACTTTGTCTCTTCCTTCTACCTAGCCTGAGACCAAAGAAAGCACAACAGGATTGCCTGTGTAAAAATCACTCCAAAGTGAACAAAGTACCGAGTCTACAGATCACTGAGGGAAACCCATTTTTGTAAACAAACAAATGAAGCCATCTCTTCTCTGCCTGCCTCTCAAGAAGAGCCCCAACCTCTGCTGTGTCCCCAGGAGGACAGAGCTTGCTCTTTCTCAAAGTAGTCTGTTCCATTTTTAGACAGGTCTGACTTAGAAATCCCTTCCTTGTGCTGAGCATTAAGTCAGCCAGCCTGGACTTCTCACCCATCAGGCCTGGCTCAGGTGCATGTCTTCTCCCTATTAAACCTCTCCAAATCCTGACAGTCGGTTTGTCCAGGGGCTTGATTTTCTGTTTTCTCACCACCTGGGAGAAGGGAGGGGCGATCTCAATATGCAGTTGAATGGGGGCTGCTTATCCAGGGCTTCATGAACTGGCTGTGTTACAAATGAGTTCTCTTTAACAAGGTGTCAAATTTCAGATCCAGGTGTCCTCATTTCATCGAGTGTCCCATGATTGATACGAAGTATGGTGATCTCCCCAAGGAGGCTGCTGTGGGGGCCTACATGAAGATCCACACCGTGGAGCAAGGAGAAATCTTGGTAAGTGTGCAGAGAGCCTTGTTCACAATAGAGTGTGTAACACGAAGGGCTGGGGGTGCTAAGTAATGAGAATAAATGTTTAAAATCATCCTGTTCGAAATTCGGTGATATTAAGGAATATTGTTGATTTTTTTAAGATATGATAATGGTATTGTGGTTATGTTTTTTAAAGAGTCCTTATGGGACTTCCCTGGCGGTCCAGTGGTTAAGACTCTGCACTTCCATTGCAGGGGACGTGGGTTCTATCCCTGGTTGGGGAACTGAGATCCCACATGCCACGCAGGGCAGCTATAAATAAATAAATAAATAAATAGTCCTTATATTTAGGAGATACATATCCAAATATTTACAGATAAAATGATATGACATCTGGGACTTGCTTTAAAATAATCCAGGAACAAGGCAAGGATGTCCCTTCTCACTACTCCTATTCAACATTGTTTTGGAAGTTCTAGCTAGTGCATTAAGAAAAGGAAGTTAAACACATACAGATTGGGAAGGAAAAAATATAGCTGTCTTTGTTTGCAGATGACATGATTGTCTATATAGACAATTCTAAAGAATCAAAAAAACAAAACAACAACAATAACAAAAAAGAACAAATAAAACTTCCTGGAGCTAATAAATGATTACAGCAAGGTCACAGGGTATAAGGCAATGAACAATTTTAATTTGAAATAAAAAAACACAATGTCATTTACAATAGTAACAAAAAATGAAATACTTAGGTATAAATCTAACAAAATATGTTCAGGATCTATATGCAGAAAACTATATAACTATAATGAAAAAATTCAAAGAAGATATAAATAAATGGAGAAATATTCTATGTTCGTGGATTGGAAGACTCAGTATTGTTAACATGTCAGTTTATTCCAACTTGATGTATAGATTCAATGCAATCCCAATCAAAATCCCAGCAAGTTATTTTGTGGATATTGAAAAACTGATGCTAAAATTTATATGGAAAGGTGAATGTAAACAAACTGATAAATCCATACAATGAAATATTATTTGGCAATAAAAAGAAATTAGCGGGGCTTCCCTGGTGGCGCAGTGGTTGAGAGTCTGCCTGCCGATGCAGGGGACACAGGTTCGTGCCCCGGTCCGGGAAGATCCCACATGCCGCGGAGCGGCTGGGCCCGTGAGCCATGGCCGCTGAGCCTGCGCGTCCGGAGCCTGTGGCCGCTGAGCCTGCGCTTCCGGAGCCTGTGCTCTGCAATGGGAGAAGCCACAACAGTGAGAGTCCCGCGTACCACAAAAAAAAAAGAAATTAGCTAAGAAACCATGAAAAGACATGGTAAAATTAAATAAATATTTCTTTTTTTTTGGCTGCACCAAGTATGGCTTGTGGGATCTTAGTTCCCCAACCAGGGACTGAACCCAGCCCCAGCAGTGAAAGCCCAGAATCCTAACCACTGGACCACCAGGGAATTACCTAAATGAATATTTCTAAGGGAAAGAAACCAGTATGAAAAGATTAAGTATTGTATGATTCTAATTATGTGACATTTTGGAAAAGGCAAAAATATGGAGATAGTAAAATGGTCACCAGAGGTTTGGAATTCAGGGGGAGGGATAAATAAGTAAAGCACAGGGGGTTTTTAGGGCAATAAAATTACTCTGTAATTACTGTAATGGTGGATACAAAACATTAAGCATTTGTCAAAACCCATAGAGCTTTACAGCACAGAGTGAACCTTAATGTATGCAATTTGTAACAACAACAAAAATCATTTAGGAGATGGGGAGGGGGATCCCCCAGGAAGAAGTGCAGACTGAGGAGAGAATCTAACAATATTACAAATCTGTGAAACAACTTCAGTGAAGAGGATGGGAGAGAAAGGTCCTGACCTAAGTAACGTTGGAGATGAGTGGAGTCTCTAAGACTGAAAACAAAAGGAACTGCACATGAGCACTGTACTCTATGACAAAGTTTTTTCCATGGGTGTGTGGATTAACAATGCTGATACTGCTGTACGTGTATACTGAAATGTATCAATTAAGTAAATGAATGGCAGAGGGTAGGAGCCAGGTTTTTCACCACTGGAGTGGAAATATACAGATATGCAAGGGGAGGAGGCTAGAATGATCCATGTGGTAATGGGTTAGAGTTACAGACATCATGTGAACTTATGTCTATCGTAATATAGATACAGATGGTTCCATAAAGAAATATTTATAGATATATGTATAAACATGTATCTTTTGTTCTGTTAGCCGACAGGGCCTAGAAGAAATGACACACCAGTAGCAATGAGCACACATAGTGCCCAGATCTTGGTTCCTAATACCTTTCTTCAAAAGAAACAAGGGCTCTTTGGTTGAGTCTAGAACCAGGACAAGACATATATGAGTGAGCCTGGAGCCTTTTGTAGTGCCAGGAAGTAAGGATGTGCTGGGGAGAAAATCCCTACATTGATGGGAGTGGGCATATCAAAGGAACACAGGGGCCAACTGAAAAGAGCTCCCAGTGGCCAAAGCTGGAACAATCGGAACAACTAAATAAAGTAGTATTGGATTATAACCCAAAGTACAAAATAAACATCTGTAAGGACATACTGATATAATGCATAAATAATGAATAAATGAATAAACAGGGGAGAAAAGACAAATCTCCCATGCGGAAGAATTCCAAATAATTATGTAGACACTCTGCCCTAAAAGAGAGGGTATATAACTCACCGCTCCTTAGGTGTGGGCTGCACATAGTGACTTCCTTCCAAAGAGTACATGATAGAAAGGAGGAAAAAAAAAGAATAATTTCACAGAGGAAAAACCATTGAGTGAGCAGTGCTTCCTCACTCAGGTGATCAAGGCCAAGATCAAGAATAATAAATCATGCTGATAGTATGTCCCCTAATATGAGATGATAAAAGTGGGATGTGGTGTGATGAAAATGGCATACTGTGGTCCTCTTCCCAATAACCCATAACCCCAGTCTAATCATGAGAAAAATCAGACAAATTCTAATAGTGGGGCGACCCAAGAAATACCTGACCGGTACTCCTCAAAACTGTCAAGATCATCATGAACAAGGTAAGTCTGAGAAAGTGCCACAGCCAAGAGGAGCCTAAAGGGACATGACAATTAAATGTAATGCTGTGTCCTGGATAGGACTGTGGAAGAGAAAAAGGAAATCTAAATAACTCGTTGGCTTCAGTTATTGATTATGTATCCATATTGCTTCATTAATTGTAACAAAGGTATCACAGTTAATGTGAGATCTTAACAGGAAACCAAGGGCAGGGTATATGGGAACTCTGTACTATCTTCTCAATTTTTCTGTTAAGTCTAAAACTGTTCTAAAGAAAAGTCTATTCATGAAGTCATTACAGTGACTGTGACTGTGAACTTGTATATTTTCCTCAGTGGTCTATACGCATCTCTATAGTAGGGATTGCCTCAGAACCCAGCACAGAGACTGTCAGTTATTAAAATTTCAATAAATATATGTCCATGAATAAAGAGAGTTCCATTACTCATGGAAATCTGGTAAATGTATGTCAGGAGCTCACAGAGCCAGAATCTGAATCTGAAACCTGAATCTGAAAGTGTTGAATAATATGAAAACATAAAGGACATACAAAAGGAAAAAAAAAAAGTCTATTAAAAAGTAATTATCCACGGGACTTCCCCGGTGGTGCAGTGGTTAAGAATCCGCCTGCCAATGCAGGGGACATGGGTTCGATCTCTAGTCCAGGAAGATCCCACATGCTGCGGAACAGCTAAGCCCGTGTGCCACAACTACTGAGCCTGCGCTCTAGAGCCTGCTCGCCGCAACTAGAGAAAGTGTGCTCACAGCAACGAAGACCCAATGCAGCCAAAAATAAATAAATAAAATAAATAAATTAATTGTTTTTAAAAAGTGGGCTTCCCTGGTGGTGCAGTGGTTGAGAGTCCACCTGCCGATGCAGGGGACACGTGTTCGTGCCCCGGTCCGGGAGGATCCCACATGCCGCGGAGCAGCTGGGCCTGTGAGCCATGGCTGCTGAACCTGCGTGTCCGGAGCCTGTGCTCTGCAACGGGAGAGGCCACAACAGTGAGAGGCCCGCGTACCGCAAAAAAAAAAAAAAAAATTAGTAATTATCCAGGGACATCCCTGGTTGTCCAGTGGTTAAGACTTCGCCTTCCAATGCAGGGGCTGAGGGTTCGATCCCCAGGGAGCTAAGATCCCACATACCTCGCAGCCAAAAAACCAAAACATTAAACAGAAGCAATATTGTAACAAATTCAGTAGAGACTTTTAAAATGGTTCCCTTAAAAAAAATCTTTAAAAAAAAAGTAATTATCCAATAGTGGAGGGGGGATGTATGGGTGAAACAAACTTGGCCATGAGTTGACCACTGTGGGAGCTGGGCCATAGGTGCTGGAGCTGGGTGGGCGGGTGAGCTGTACAGGGAGGGCACGAGGCCTCCTGGTGGGTAGCGATTCACCTCAGTCTTCCTGGAGGTGAGGGAACTGTCTTCTGATGTATGGTCATCGTTGTTGCCATGAACCTCCAGGGTCCTCACCCCGTGCTGTGCTGAGCTCTTAGTGCTCCTGCTCTGGCCTGTGCACACCCCCCCGCCGAGGCAGGGAGGTCAGCCCAGCACTGTCTGGAGCCCCAGGCCCTAGCACAGCCCTCGGTCAATACCGCGTGAGTATTTCCGAGCTTTTCAGCAGCTCTTACTTTTGCTCAGTAAAACTCTGCCTCCTACAATTTTTAAGGAGCTCCGACTCCCGCTTACCCATCCCCCCAAGAACAAACAGAAATCAGCTTCCTTGCCACATGGTGGCCTCTCAGGTATTTAAAGAATGCTGTTTTGTTTTTCATTCAGCATCTGTGCCCTGTTAATTATTTTCTTATGCAGGGAAAACATTCCTCCATTCCTTCAGTCTTCATGTGATATAGTTTCCAGCCTTCTCACTTCCGTTTTCCTGCAGTTTCAGTGTCTCAGAGTGAGGTGCTCAGGACTGGACACAGGCCACCTGAGGCCAGGCACCTGCCGTGCATGCAGCCTTGTGGGCTGCCCGCGGAGGAGCCGGGATGCCTGGCACCCTGTGGAGGAACCACAGGGCAGACGAGGCGTTGCCCACTGTGGTAGAGGGTGACAGGAGCGGGAGGCTGTGGAAGATGGAACAAGAGGGACTCGGGTCTTGATTCTCTAAGCAATCCTGGAAGGCTCGGAGCAAGGCCCTGACTGCCTCATTCACCACACAGGACCCAGAGCAGAGAAACTCCCACCACCAAATAGTCATTAACGTGATCCTGTTGAAGAAAATGCCTGTGGTGTGCCTTTGGTAAAATTCTGTTCTCCCTGCTTTCAAGGCCCTGGCTTCATTTGCAGGAGAATGAATGGTAACAGCTGTGACTGTATTCACCTACCAGGAGGTAGGAGGTCACATTTTCCTTTGGAGGCAGGAGTGTAGAGCTGAGTCAGCCCTGGAAACAGCAGAGCTTGGGGCCTGGAGTAAAGAGACCCAGCTTTTGAGCCAGAGGGTGTAGAGGAACCAGCTTCTCCAGGGAACAGGCGGGCTGAGGCCTCAGACTTGGTCAAGACTGGGCAGAGCAGCAGGGAGATGGCAGATGGGCCACCTCACATCTTTTAATTTTTGCTTCTAATTAGCTTGCTGTGTGGCCTTGGGCAAATCACTTTACCTCTCTGAATCTGTACCCTCATCAGAAAATGAGGACATTCACCTGGGTGAGCTGCCGACTCTAATGTTCTATGATTCCATTGGAGCATTCACTCAGCAGATATTTCTGGAAGATCTATCATGCTCCAAGCGTGGCCCAAGGTGCCAGTGTGGGCGAGTAAACTGACATTATTCTTGCCCTTATGGGGCTAATGATCTAGTCTGGAGACAGACAGTAAACAGATAAAGCAGCAAACACACAGAAAGTTTTAAATTGCTGTTGGGAATGGAACAGAAAGCTGCGTTGAAGGGGGTGGTCTTCCTAAACGGAGTGGTCAGGGAAGGCTGCTCTAAGGCAGCGATATTTAAGCTGGGACCTGAACGACAAAAGGAATAAACTACAGACAACCTGGGGGGAAGAGTGTTCCAGACAGAGGAACAGCAGGTTGAGCCTGAGGCAGAGAGCAGCTTGGCCTGTTGAGGGGACTGGAAGGGAGGGCAGCATGGCTGGAACAGAGTCAACGAGGCAGGAGCCTCACAAGGGTGAGATAGCCAAAGCCTCGGTGGCCACAGTGAAGAGTTCTGCTTTATCCTGGGCGCTTTGGGAAGCTACTTGAAGACCTGACTCCAGCTGGAACGTGTGGGGTGGGGTGGAGGTGGATAACAGTGCCTGCTGACGGTGCTGCCCTCAGTGAGACCCTGGACAGATTGCTGGTTCAAATCCCGGCTCCACCACTTTCTGTCTTGTTACCTTGGGCAGGTTAGTTAAGTTTGTGCCTCAGTTTCCTCGGAGTGTAGTGGTTAAAAGCATGGACTCCAAAGGCAGGCCCATCCGAGTTCAAATCCTAGCTTTATTGCTTCCGTGCTGTATGATGTTGGACAAGTTCCTTAACCTCATCAGCATCCTCTGTAAAATGATGATCATAAAAGGACTCACCTCATGGGGTTCTAGTGAGGGTTCCATGAGCTAACACACCCCAAAGCTACAAGAGGGCCTGGGATTTAGTGAAGGCTCATTAAACATTAGCTGGTGCTGTCATCACTGTCATCATCATCATCGTCGTCATTATCATCGTCATCATTGTTATTGTTATAAGATACATGACCTTTGACAAGTAAATTTCCTTTTTTGAACCTTATTTTCCACATCTGAGGCTGATAATTCCTGTATCCCCGGGTGGTTGTGAGGATTACATCTACACACATGTTTCTCCCACACAGTAGGAGCTGACTAAAGAGCAGCCATCTGGCTTCTGTGCAAGGCCTGGCGCTGGTCAGAAGGGCCTTTATGCCCATCGCACTGAGCACAACTAAAGTGGGGGGCTTCACGTCTCCCAGAGCATCCTCACACACACCATCTTGTTTGGACCTTCAATAACTTCATGAGAAAGATAACACATCTCCATTCCAGTCTTACCAAGGAGAGACAAGGCCAGGGCTCAGAGTAGATGGTCATTCTTCAAGGTCTGGAACCCAAATGGTGGTAGTGTGGGTGAGGGCGGGGAAGGGGAAGCTGTTCCAAACCCTACTTCACATCTCCTTTCAAACTGAGAATCCTTCAGAGACATGCAGGGCAGGTATTTTCACCTCTGTTTCACAGGTGAGCAAACAGTGGCCCAGGGACATATAACTTTGCCCAAAGTCGCATGACAAGTAAACATATGGATCTTTCTTCTGAAGCAGGATTATTCTCAATCCCACACGGCCTCCATAGAACAGAGCTCTTGGTTTATGGCTGATGTCTTCTTTTTTGCGGTACGTGGGCCTCTCACTGTTGTGGCCTCTCCCGTTGCAGAGCACAGGCTCCGGACGCGCAGGCTCAGCGGCCATGGCTCACGGGCCCAGCCGCTCTGCAGCATGTGGGATCTTCCCGGACCGGGGCACGAACCCGTGTCCCCTGCATCGGCAGGCAGACTCTCAACCACTGCGCCACCAGGGAAGCCCTGGCTGATGTCTTCTTAAGCCCAAGACAGCTGGGCATTGTAGGCTCCAGACCATTGACCTCCCCTCCCCTCCTTGCCTGAGTCTTAATAGCCGAGAGGCTGAGTGAGCCCTGGATTGGGGTTTCAGCAGCAAAGACTCTGGTCCCGGCTTTGCCCCATCTCAGAGTGTCTCCTTACAAAGGGGGTTACACTCTGTAAAGCTGTGCCTGTTGACCTTCATCTCCCTTCCAGATATAACTGAGTAGGAATCCACTCCAGGGAGCCCAAGGGGCAACGGGAGCCGCACAGGGACTACCAGTGGCCCCAGAGCCCGTGAGGGACGGAAGGAACTAAGGCGACACACGCTTATGAAGGAAGCCCTGGAGGAAAGGGTGTGGGAGGGTGTGACAGCTGTAAAAGGGAAGATGTAGAAGAGGAGGATGAGCTGTCCATCATAGTCCTAAGGAAGAGAAAACGGGCTGGCCTGGCACAAAGAAGAGTCGAGACTGGACACCGGGGAAAGCTTGTAAAATGCCGTCGCTCGGCAAGCGACGGTGCGAGTGCGACTCTTGCAGAGCCTGCTGCCCGTGAGCAGGACAGCTGACAAAGTGCCCTGAGGGCTCTTCTAATGTGAGGAGCCCCAGGACTTTGATGTCATTAGCAAAGGGAGTTCTGGACTTCTCCCCGTCACTTGCTGAATGACCCCAGGTGGATTCACCTCCTGTTCGGGGCCTTGTTTTGCCTACCCTGAAAATCTGCTTGTACAAGTGGATGGTCTCGAACTTTCTGGGACTTCTTTTTTCTAGGGCCTTCACCAGATCCTCCTCCCGGAGAGCCAGCATGACACTCGGCCCTTGATCCTGGTGAGCCTGGGAGCTGAGGTGATACGGATTAGGAAAGAGAAGTTTTGCGAACTGATTGACAGTAGGACAATAGAAAAATTGTCGAAGTTCGAGATCAAGTACCCCAGGTCAGTGCTGTAAATGTGCATACCTCCCACCAGATCAAATCAACAATTTTTTTGCCTCTTATTTTGGTAAAAGGAAGAAAAAAGTGATGATACCTAAAGCTGACACTGGTGGAATGAAACTGATAATTGTTGGTACACTGGAAATTGGCTCAATCCTTTTTTTTTTTTTTTTTTTTTTTTTGTGGTACGCGGGCCTCTCACTGTTGTGGCCTCTCCCGTTGCGGAGCACAGGCTCTGGACGCGCAGGCTCAGTGGCCATGGCTCACGGGCCCAGCCGCTCCACGGCACGTGGGATCTTCCTGGACTGGGGCACGAACCCGTGTCCCCTGCATCGGCAGGCGGACTCTCAACTGCGCCACCAGGGAAGCCCAATCCTTTTGATAATAATTTTAGATAATAATGTTTCAAGGGCCACAAAACTGTTCCTACCCTTTGAAGCAATGGTCTACCTGTGAATTTATCTGTATGTAACTAATTATAGGGAAAGCTACATACACTAAGATGTTCGTAGCCGCCATATTCATAATAGAAAAACAACCACCTTTACCCACATGTGGTACACTAGGGGGATAGTTTAGAAAACTGTGGTACATTCCCTTGATAGAAAGTAACTTTTATTTAAAAATCATAAGTAGGGGCTTCCCTGGTGGCACAGTGGTTGAGAGTCCACCTGCCGATGCAGGGGACACGGGTTCGTGCCCCGGGCCGGGAAGATCCCATATGCCGCGGAGCAGCTGGGCCCGTGAGCCATGGCCGCTGAGCCTGCACGTCTGGAGCCTGTGCTCCGCAACGGAAGAGGCCACAACAGTGAGAGGCCCGCGTACCGCAAAAAAAAAAAAAAAAAAAAAAAAATCATAAGTAAATGAGTGATAAAATGCTACAAGAAAAGGATAGGGTACAAAATTGTGTATATACATACTATGACTATGCCTTTGTAAAACACATGAGAAAAATCTAGAAGGAAAATGAGCAAAAGTGATAGTATCTGTGGTATTGCCCAATTTGTAATAGTCATTCTCTCTGGAAGGTCGGACTAAAAGGGACTTTTCTGGTTATAGTTATATATTCCTCTGATGTGTAATTGGTTTTGTAGTGAGTATGCATTTCTTTTATAATGAGGGAAAAAAAGATATACTTTTTAAAGTTGTTGTCAGGGTATGACATTCCAAGTGGGTTTTTTTCCCTTTATTCTCCAAATGTTTGTTAATGATGATATATTACTTTTATAATTTTAAAAAATTTATCTTGAAAGATTTGATAAAAAAGATTTTATATTTCCCTAGTTTACAAATTTTCCTGAGTGAATACTTTTTTTTTTGCGGTACGTGAGCCTCTCACTGTTGTGGCCTCTCCCGTTGCGGAGCACAGGCTCCGGACGTGCAGGCTCAGCGGCCATGGCTCACGGGCCCAGCCGCTCCGCGGCATGTGGGATCCTCCCGGACCGGGGCACGAACCCGTGTCCCCTGCATCGGCAGGCGGACTCTCAACCACTGCGCCACCAGGGAAGCCCTGAGTGAATACTTTTATAGTGTGAAAAAAAACCTAATTTTTAGGTAAAAACGAATTTATTGTCTGGACCACTGGTCACAAAACTGTTTTGATCTAACACCGCTATTACTAAAGAGTGTTTGAGTGTATACCCCCTAGAATATATATGTGATATAAATAATATATGTTATTTAATTTATTTTTATTTATTATGCCCATATATTGCTATATGAATATATCATATATTTTATAAACATGCAACAAATAGATCTTTAGAAAGAGTAAGACAAAGGTAAATATAAATGGAGTCCTACTGTTTTTTTCACACAGCCCAGTGGATCTCATTCACCTCCCTGGCTGACACCCTAACCCCCACTTTGGGATCCCCAGCCGAGACTCCTGTAGCCGTCCTACCGCTGGTCCCCTGCCTCGGTCTCTCCCTGCCAAATCCTTTCTGCATACTTTGCTCTTGCTGAAACCCAAATCTGGCTGTGTTAAACTCCTGCTTAAAACCTTTCAGTGGTATCTCACTGCCTGTATGATACAGTGCAGATTCAATGCCACGTAAATGGCCCTTCATTTTCTGGCCCTTCAACTCCCCTGCAGCACCTCCTGCCACCTCTAACCCACTCCAGCAACCCAGGCAGATTGCCTCCTGGACCTGCACATACTTGCCTTTGCCAGTGCAGGCCCCCTGCCTGCAATGCCACCCCTCAATCCTGCTCCTCTCCCCTTTATTTTCTGATAAATTTCTTCTCATTCTTTAAGATTCATCTCCTCCAGAAAACCTTTCATGACTGACCCCAGGCTGGGCTAAGTACCCCTTTTTCTGTGCACTCGTAATCCTCCCTACGTAGCTCTCACAGTGGCCACACCACGTTATATTACAGCTGTTTAGAGCTGCGTATTTTTCGCACAGTTCTTTCTCCACCACTTGGTTAATTGCTTCGTGAACGCAGGGATTGGGCTTTATCCACCTTTCATCTCTAGCGCCTGTATAGTACCTGGCACATGGTAGATGCGTGATAAACGTTGGGTGAGTGAATGAATTAATGAGACACACTCATTAGGGAAAACTGGAAAATGCTGCACATTTAAGAAGGTGAAGACCTTCTTAAATGCATTTGCATTCCTCCAGCAATCTCAATTAGCATTTTATGTATTTCCTTTCCGTATTTTTTTTTTTTACCGCATGGCTGTGTACCAAATAGGTATTTATCATTCAGGCACACAGAGCTTCATAATGGAGATCATACCGATTGTACAATTTTGCATCCTCCCTCCATTTTCTTTTCTTGTGGTGATGCTGTGATCAGACATCGTTTTGTGGGCAGGTGTGGGAAGCAAGTGATTCCTGTGGTTGAGAAAGAGGTGTGAAGGCAAGCAAACCTGTAGAGTTGCTTCAGCTGTGCCCAATAAGCACATGAAAGAATTTGATATGGGATCCATATAACCTTGGATAAGTCATTTCCCTCCCTCCCATGTGACCTTGGATAAGTCATTTTCCCTCCTCTAGGCTTCAGACTCCAATCTACAAAACAAGAAAATTAGACTAGAACAGTGTTTCCCGAAGTATGGATCATATTCACAGAAGGCTTACAAGATGACTTTAGGTGGTACACGGATTGTAAACAGCTATGTATTTATTCTAGTGTGACCTAGAAAAACATGACTAGCTCACTAAACCCATGATTTGACAAACTTGTTGCTTAGAACAAAGCCAAAGTAAATACTTAAGTAAAAGAAACTAAGTAGAAATTCAAAAAATCATTAATAAAATAATAGATGATATGTAGCTATGGTCCAAATTGGGGCAGTTTTGTGAAAAAAAAAAAAAGTTGGGAAACACTGGTGGTTCCTTGCAGTTCAGCGATGCCCCAATTCTGATTCCTGCATACTACCAACATAAAAAATAGCTATTTAGAAAATAGCTACTCAAAAAAGGATTTAAGGGGGCTTCCCTGGTGGTGCAGTGGTTGAGAGTCCGCCTGCCAATGCAGGGGATGCGGGTTCATGCCCCAGTCTGGGAAGATCCCACATGCCGCAGAGCGGCTGGGCCCATGAGCCATGGCCGCTGAGCCTGCGCGTCCGGAGCCTGTGCTCCGCAACGGGAGAGGCCACAACAGTGAGAGGCCCATGTACCACAAAAAAAAAAAAAAAAAAGGATTTAAGGAGCCTTAGCTTCTCACATAACATCTGGTACATGATGGGTGTCAGTTAATGTTGGTTGAATTGAAATTCAGATGTTTATGTAGACTTGAGGGTGGCAGATGTTTGGGCACTCAGCATCTGTGCTGCCCAGTCAGCACTTTGCTGCAATCATCTGCAATGCTGACAGAATTCTCGCTTATTCATTAATTGTTGAACTCATGGCTTTCTAGACTGCTAAAGCAGGCAGAAAATATAAGCATTATCTAGCTCAAATCCTCCATGTTTTAATTGAGGACTGTGAGGCCCAGGAAAGGGGACGTGACATCCTGAAGATCACACAGTCAGTTGGTGAGACACCTGTCCTGTGGATGCTACAGGCTAGATTATCTGAAGCCTCTCCCCCATGTAGAATATGAACAACTGAGTTCACAGGAAAGAAGGGAAATCTCCAAGGACCCAAATGAAGAGCAGCCTAAAACCAAAGCACAGAGTGTGATCTAGTGCTGGATTGCCAGGCAGGCATGGGGAGGGGTTGTGGCTGAGGGCACCACAGGCTGAAGTGTTGCATCCTGCAAGGACAGGTGACACTTTCAGTTCAAGCGAGGCAGAGAGTGGAACTGGAATTGCTGCATGAAGCTGAGGACTTTAGAAGAGCTGCCGCATTTAGTGAAAGGCTAGACTAGAAATCAACGTGACTGTCGGCATCAGGAGGTTATGTGGAATCTTGTCTGTCTTAACTTGGACTCTGGATCAAAAAAAAAAAAAGATCCCTTAAGAATCTGTAAGCACGTGCTTGCCCCCTCATAGGTTTTGATGAATTCCTTAGCCCCACTGAGCCTTAGTTTCCATGTTTGTGAAATGGGGTGGTCCTGAGGATCAAATGAGTTAACAAGTGTAAAGTGCCTGGTCATGGTAAGTGTGAAGCAGAGTTAGATACTGTTATTTATTATGTAAGAAATTGGGAGTTAACGGGACTTTTTAGTTGGAGACTATCCAGTGGTGTGCTGGGAAATGTTCAACAAGCAGCTCTCTGGGAGGTGGGAAGTAACCTGATTGGAAGTGTTTGCTGGTTTCTGTGGTGCACATACTGCCACCATGGCCGGTTTTGAGCTACCAACCTGATGTCATCGAGCATGGAGTTGCTCTCGTGAGCTGGTAGGAGCTGACGCTGGCAATGCTGAGACCACCAGGGCTAACTTGTAGCCCATTCTGACCTCTAGATTTTATATTAAGTTGATCTCTATGAATCAAAGTTGATTTTGGCCTGGTCAATATAATCTACCCAGAAGAATGCTCTAATGTGTTAGTGATTTATCAGAGTTGCCTCCTTAGGTGAGAGTATAGGTGAGTCAGTGGAAGTTGAGTGTGCCCTTCCCTTGCTGAGGTCTCAGAAGAAAATAAACCAATGAGTCCTGAGCTCATTCCACCCTCCCCCACTTTCCTCACCCTCATGTGCTATGAGGGAAGGGGGCCGAGTAGAGCCAGGGCACCAAGACCAGTCCAAGGTAGCTACCAATGGACCTTCTATCTCTATAGAGTGGCCTTGTCTGGACATTTCAGATAAATGGAACCATGTATATGTGACTGGCTTCTTAACATAGTGTTTTCAAGGTTCATTCATGTTTTAGCACGTACCAGCACTTCATTCATTTTTATTGTCAAATAATATTCCAGTGCATGGATATACCACTCTTTTATTTACTCATTCATCAACTGATGGACAGTTGGGTTGTTTCCACTTTTTAGCTATTATGAATAATGCTGCTATGAACATTCTTTTTTTTTTTTGCGGTAAGTGGGCCTCTCACTGTTGTGGCCTCTCCCGTTGTGAAGCACAGGCTCTGGACGCGCAGGCTCAGTGGCCATTGCTCACGGGACCAGCCGCTCTGCGGCATGTGGGATCCTGCCGGACCGGGGCACGAACCCTTGTCCCCTGCATCGGCAGGTGGAATCTCAACCACTGCGCCACCAGGGAAGTCCTGCTATGGACATTCTTGTTCAAGTTTTTGTGTGGACATATTTTTCATTTCTCTTGGGTATATACCTAGGAGTGGAATTCCTGGGTCATAAGTTAACTGTTTAACCTTTTGAGGAACTGCTAGACTGTTTTTTCAAAGTGGCTGCATCATTTTACATTCCTGGCAGCAATGTATTGGAACCCTCGCTCCAATGTCTCCACATCCCCATTAGCACTTATTATTATTTGTCTTTTTAATTATCGTCATCCTAATGGGCATAAGTGGTATCCTGTGTGGCTTTGGCTTACATTCCCCTGATGGCTAATGATCACATACGTAATTTAAAATTTTCAGTAGCCACGTTATAAGAAATCAAAAGAAATGGGTGAAATTAACTGTAATAATATATTTTATTGAATGCAGTGTATCTAAAATGTTATCATTTCAACATGTAATCAACATAAAAATTACTGAGATATTCTGCATTCTTTTTTTGTTGTTCTAAGTCTTTGAAATCTGGTGTGTATTTTATACTCAGAGCACACCTCTAATTCAGATTCATCACACTTCAGGTACTCAGTAGCCACATGTGGCTCGTGGCCGCCACATGGAATAGTGCAGGTCTAGGTGATGAAGGTGTGGAAAGGTAAAGGAGGCAGAGGAAAGAGTCTGGGAAAAGGCGCGGAGGTGGGACAGGGCTCAGTGTGTTTCAGGGCTGGAAGGAGGCAGGGCTGGAGGGGCAGGGGGCAGGGAGGAGCTCGTGTGGGAACCTCAACATCTGGGCCTTGCCTTCAGCGACGAAGATGTGTGCCAGAAGTTCCTCGAGGAGAACAGTTGGAATGTCTTTCGGAAGGACCTGATGCAGCTGCTGGTGGAGCCTCGCCAGTGTCCACCATTCACCCCAATCCAGCCCAAGAAGAAAGGGATCTACAAGCCCAAGGCTGTGATGCTGGATTTGTGTAGCTTAGACAAGAAGACTAGACCTCGTCATCCCATTTTTATGGCACCCCAGAAATACCTCCCCCCGTTGAGGATTGTCGAAGCCATTATAGCACCCCGGTACAAAATCCAAGAACTCCTGCCTCAGTATAAGAATGCAGGGGTCCTTGTTTAGAGTCAATAAAAGATGTTGGGTTGACCCTCGTGTTTCCTGAATAACCACCATGGGAGTTGCGGGGCTTACAGTGGGGGATCCTGAGGGCTGAGCCATGGGTCCAGAGAGGTGTTTGGGGCAGCACCTGGGGCACTGTCTCTCTGGACACTTGTGGGACTGAGTAAGGGATGGTTGGGAGGCTGGGTGGGGATGGGTTAATCACTGGAGGTGGCCTCAGAGTGGGAGGGTCTTATCTGAGGAGACAGATGGGAGACACAGAGGCAAGATGGGGTTGCAAACTCAAATGCCTTGCAAGCCCGGCAGGTCGTCTAAAGGAGTGTAGCAGAAGGACTGGGGAGGCGGCAGGGAACGGTGGGGGCTGGTGCGCACATTCCCCGTCCAGGTGGAGCCGCTGCTCCGTAGACCCAGTCAGTTGATGCCATGCCAGGAAGTAATGCAGGCCCAGTACGGCCAATCTTTAGATTTTTCAGGAGAACCCAGAAATGCAGTGTTTCAGATGATTCCTACCCATTTTCAAATGTGAGCAACGAACTCAAATTGTTTTTGAAATACTGTGTTAGGCAAACAAAACACATACACAGGCTGCGTTGGGCCCACAGGCTGCTGGTTTGCCAGTAGCTTGTCAGGCAGCTCTGTCAGAATGACAGGGTGTTGCCAGAGACTGGAGTGAGGCGTGACCGTGGGGGGAGGTACAAGGAGCCAGAGACGGATGGGCAGCGTGACAGGAGCCGGCGTCCCGGGTCAAGGATGAGGAGTGAGCAGCCTGAGAGAGGATGTAGACCAGAGACAGGAGGCGGTCAGTGGGACCTAAGGAGCTCTCCCTGGTCCCTCCGGTGGGGCCTGGAAGCCATCAGTCACTGGCCTGGGCCGGCTCTCCTTGTTGGTAGCGCTGGGCCTTGAACTCGGGGTTCCTGTCTCACTCCAGCCTCGGCACCACAGACCCAAGACTAAGTCACCTCTCTCCCTTGGGAAAACCCATGGTTTAGCTTTGAGAGCCCTGAGGGGCCTGGTGGAGGCCATGGCAGCACAAGAGCCCAGCCTGGTGGTGCCAGGAGAGACAGGAGCCCTCCCCAACCAGTACCTCCCCCCACAACAGCACCCCTGCGAGGAGCGGACTCGGAGGAACACCGGGCACTGAGCCGGCATCGGGAGCCCTGGAGAGCCTGCTTCTGTCCCGTGGGACCCCCTTGAGTGCCTGGAGTGCTTCACCTGCCCTCCGGTTTCCCCAGTGGCAAAATGAGCGTGTTGGACAAGATGAATGGTTTTCACGAGTGAGAGGTGAGTATAGTTTGAAAAGCACATTCAACATTATACTTTTGTTTGTCGAATTTAGAAGAAAGCTGTTTTCATGTTACCCAGCAAAGAAGGAGGAGTAGGGAATTTGTCTGTCAGAAGAGCGTGTGGATGTAAGAGAGGAGAGAAGCAGTGGACTTAAGTCATCTCGACTTCCCTGATAGCTCCAGAGGGTCGAGGAGCCTGGGATGTCTGCAGCAGTCCTGGAAGGGCTGCCTGTGACCTACAAGGACAGGGTGGCATGGTTTGGGGACCAGGTAAATTGGGGTGTCTGACTATATTTAGAGATCTCTTTGTGTGTAGGTCTGTGGCTCCAAGATGATGGTGTGGACATTTTGTTCATTCATTTGAAATGTATTTATTAAGTACTTGCTCTGTAGCAGATCCAAAGGAGGATAAGAGGCAGTCTGCATTCCCTCTTATTCTGTAGGCCAAGGGCCAAATAATAAATATTTTAGGTTTTATAGGCC
The DNA here is from genome assembly GCF_964165515.1 of Mesoplodon bidens. Lineage (NCBI taxonomy): Eukaryota > Metazoa > Chordata > Mammalia > Artiodactyla > Ziphiidae > Mesoplodon > Mesoplodon bidens. The sequence continues at coordinate 23,527,576 of NC_138171.1, read as the reverse complement.
TTATGGTCTCTGTTGTAACTACTCAACTCTGCATGGTGAAGGCAGCTTTAGTGTTCCAATAAAGCTTTATTTGCAAAAACAGGTGGCAGGCGGGCTTCCCTGGTGGCACAGTGGTTAAGAATCCACCTGCCAATGCAGGGGACACGGGTTCGAGCCCTGGTCGGGGAAGATCCCACATGCCACGGCGCAACTAAGCCCGTGCACCACAACTACTGAGCCTGCGCTCTAGAGCCCACGAACCACAACTACTGAGCCCGCGTGCCACAACTACTGAGCCCGCACGCCTAGAGCCCATGCTCCGCAACAAAGAGAAGCCACCGCAGTGAGAAGCCCACACATCGCAACAAAGAGTAGTCCCCGCTCGCCACAACTAGAGAAAGCCTGCACGCAACAACAAAGACCCAACTCAGCCAAAAATAAATAAATAAATTTATTTAAAAAAAAAACAAAACAGGTGGCAGGCTAGATTTGGCCTGTGCGCCATTGTTTGCTGACCCCCGCTCTAGGCAATAGGGAGCCCTTGAAGGTTCTTGAGTCGACCTGACATGACCAGAGAAGGGGTGGGAAGCTTTTTATTGAGCATTTATTCTATGACAGCCATCTTGCTAAGCATCTGACTGGAGTCTAATGACTTGGGCTAAGATCCTAGGTCTGCCACTTAATGGCTGTTGAGGATTAAAAGAGGTGGTACATGAACAGCAAGGGGGAGGATTTTATTCACCAGGACCACTGCATCCAGCTTCCTGGAAAGTGAGAGAAAAAACTTCCAGCGTAGGAGGCAGAGCAGGTTTTCTAGGGGAGCGGTGGGTGAGAACTCAGACTAGAAGAGCAGCCTGGGAGCAAGGGCACCATGTGTAGAAGGAGAGGCTGTGAGGTAGGGGCTTTGGGAAAGAGCAAAGCTTTTTCTGAAGCTACTATGTAACAGATAGGAGAACTTGAGAATGAGAAATGCCCAAAGAGGTCTTCAAAGAGCTTTTCTGTGTACTGAGAATGTGTTTCTCCTTTGGCATTTTCTTGAGAAACCAAGTAAACATTTGAATAGCTCCTTTTATTTTGTTTTTTTGAATAGCTCTTATTTATAATTTTATGCCATAGTGCTGTTTCTTTGAGTTCAGTTACCAAGCCGACAGTGGGCAGCATGAGGCCCTAGTTATGTTCGGTTACACATGTAAAGTCCCTGGTACATAGTACGTGCTCAATACATGTTAGATGGTATTAGTACCTTTTTTAAAATTTATTTTATTTATTTTATTTATGGCTGTGTTGGGTCTTCATTGCTGCGCGCGGGCTTTCTCTAGTTGCGGCGAGCGGGGGCTACTCTTTGTTGCGGTGTGTAGGCTTCTCACTGCGGTGGCTTCTCGCTGTGGAGCATGGGCTCTAGGCGCGTGGGCTTCAGTAATTGTGGCGCACGGACTCATTAGTTGTGGTTCACGGGCTCTAGAGCGCGGGCTCAGTAGTTGTGGTGCACGGGCTTAGTTGCTCCCCGGCATGTGGGATCTTCCCGGACCAGGGCTCGAACCCGTGTCCCCTGCATTGGCAGGCGGATTCTTAACCACTGTGCCACCAGGGAAGTCCTATTAGTACCTTTTTGATCAAGATCAATTTGGCCTTCCAGAGACTCTCTTCCCCCTTCAGTGGAATAGGAAGCCAAGGCTTTGGAAGGCTGAGGCTGCATAATCAATGATAAAGACCATCTCCGAGAGATTTGGGATAGGAGGGCGCTGGCTGTCATCTCACCCGAACCCCACACTCTAAGTGAAATGGTTAATGTCAGTATTAAGAGGCAGCGTTGGAGGGAGAGAGCAGAGGTGGGTCAGCAAAGCATCAACATGCACTGTGGGCAAGGGTGCTGGTCGAAGGAAGAATGAGTGGGACGGTGTGGGGAGGGCTGTGTGAGAACCTCCCAGCCTCCGGGCCGTGAGCTTCAGAATCCCTCCCCTTCCGCATACACTCTGCAACAAACAGCAGTGGATCAGCATCAGGCAGGGAGGAGGACACATCAGGATTTATTTGGGAGAAAAGCTCATTCAGAAGGAACCAGTATGACACCCCTTGACACAAGTGTTAGTAATAAACATATTTTCAGTGCTACAGAGGTTCTTACTGCCCACCTGGCACAGATCCAAGGGTCAGGAAGCCCATAGTGACCCGTCACAAGGGAGTAGGGCCCGGCTTAGGTACGGAGTGCTCCCTGTGTACCCACATCGTGTGAGGCACTCTATAGAGGCTATCACTTATCCTGAAAATACTTCCTGGCAACTAACCAGGTGGCATTGTCCCCATCTGACAGATGAGGAGCCTGAGGCCCAGAGAGGCAAAGGCCTTGTCTAAGCTCACTCGCTACCAGGTGGTTGCTCCAGGAAATCCGAGAGCTTTCACTGCACCCCAGCACCCTCCCAGGCAGGAAGCGTCTCAGCGTGTGCACTGTGACACCACCCTCACTCATCTATCCCAAATGAGCCACCTGTTTTCCAAACAAATTCTGTACACACAACCCTGGAACTGTGCTGGAGAGAATATATTCACCCTCTGGGATGATTTTCCATATGTAAATAAGCCTAGTCATATTGCACACACCAGGCCACTCAAGCCAAAAATACAGCCCCCAGTACTGATAGCTTCCACTGTTTGGGGAAAATGAAAAAAGCCATCTGAGAAACACAGGAGATATTGCCAGCATTTGTTATAGGAAGTGTTTAAGATCCCTCCTTGGGGTTGGAAGCAAAAGCATTCTTTAAATCCTCTATTCCTTTTATATAACTCATGGAAAAATCTTACCTTCCTGTTACAGAAGGTCTAAGGGGTGAGATGGGTAGCTTTGCAACCTCCATCGCACTCACTAGAGGCTATTTTGCCATGATGCTTTTCTGTCATTTAGGGATTTAAGGGGTTTAACCACAAGGGTGCTGAGTTGCAGAATTTGTAGTCACAGGTTCAGAGCTGACAATGAAGACGAGTAATTTCTAGGTGGCTGAGAAGCAGCACCAAAGCTGGAAGGAGGGTTTTTCATGGCTTCTAAAGGCTGTGGGCTTTAGCCCTGGGGACAGAGCCTGGGGATATTGGGAGGGTGGCACTTCTGGACAAGAGCTGTGTGACTTTCAGCCAGGCTCCTTCCCTTTCTGGAGCTTCACTACCGTCATTGGCAAAATTGGCACAGGGTCTGGTAGGTGTTCTTCAGCCTCCCTCTAACCCCAACAGAAAATCAGAATCAAGAAGAAAATGGATTACAGAGACCCTTGGTGAAGTGTGAAAATGAACCGCAGATGAGATAATAGTACTGTATTAATGCTAAATGTCCTGATGTTGGTAATTTTACTGTGGTTATGTAAGAGAATCTCCTGTCCTTAGGAAATGCACACTGAGGTCCTTGGCTGTTAAAGGAGATGGTTTCTTCAACTTACTTTCAAATGATTTAGAAATATATTGTGTGTATATTTAGAAGAGCAAAGCATATATAGCACAATGATAACAACTGGCAAATCTGGGTGAAGGGTACTTAGGAGTTCTTTGAACCATTCTTGTAATTTTTTTTTTCCAATTTGAAAGCAGTCACTGTTTATTAACTTGACCAGATTACAAAAATAATCATGGTAGATACCTTAGGTCATCCTTCATTCTTGTAACTTTAAAAAAATTATTTTAAGTTGTATAATACACATAAAACTTACCCTCGCAGCCATTTTACTGTGAGCTACCTTCTCCCAGGGTACTTTAAATTAGGGGCCTGTTTCTACCTGGCTCTGGACTTCTTGGCCTCGGGTCCCTTCTGGCACCACAAAGTTAGTATCTAGAATGGTTGGCTGCCGGTGAGGGCTGTTCCCCCCTTGCTCCCTTATCACGTTTATCACATGGAAGGAGGTGGACTCATGGTCTTTAAGTCTTAACAACACTGATCATCTATGATTTTAATGGTTAGAAACTGAGACCATATCTTTTCCTGAGAGCAGGTTTTTATCTTGAAAGATACTGTCAGAAAGTCCTTCTTCCGGTCATAACTTGAAACTCATGCTACTGTTCAAGATTTTTTCTTGTTTGTGTGGAGATGGAGAGGAATTGCTCATTGCTCTTCTGGAAGCCTCTTCCCCATAAAGCCAGACCTTCTCCTGTCCTTCTGTCTGATTTCACTGACATCACAGGGCAGAAGGAGCAGGATAATGAGCAGGAGTTCTGGATTTAGGCTGCTCTGCTTCTGACCAGCTGCGTGACAGCAGGCAAGCCACTGCTCTTTGCCTCAGTTTCCCCATCTGTAACATGGGAATAATAAAAGCATCTGTTTCATAAAGTCATGAAGATTAACTTAAATAGTCCATATAAAACACTAAATTCAGAGTTTGACTCTCAGAAAGCAAAAACCTGGGGTGGGAGAAAAAAGGGGACCCAGGGACAAAATGATACAGACAGTAGGTCTGTGAGACTTGCAGACCGACCGGGAGGCCAGCCCTGCCCACAGAGTTGAAATAGAAGAGCCCCACATATGGACATTTCTCAGTTTAACAGATCACAGCAGCTGGGGGATTTGCACATGTAAAAAGCTCTCACCGGTGAATCATTCTGCATTTGCACATTGCTCTATTATCATACACATCTTATCAGCTTCGATGATTACCAGCTCATGCGGTCCTCTGCCTTTTTGAGAGGAGAGCCCTGGAGCCTGCTGGCTGCCTATCTCCTCCTCCTCCCTTTATGCCAGTGCTTGTCTTCTGTCCCTTAGCTGCCAGGCTCCTGGCATCTCCATTAGATAGGGAAGCATATGGGAACTGGAAGGACTGAACTAAAACCTAGATGAATTCAACCAGTATATCTCCAATTAGCAGACATGCTGCAGGGAGAGGGAGCTGGTCAGGGCTTAGAGAGACAGCACCAAACCAAACCAAAGTCCTTGGCATCAAGGAGCTTACATCTGGGTCAGTGGTTAAAGAACACAAGGAAAATCAGGGAAACTGGGGGATGGAGGTGGGTTACAGGTTACTGCATTGTAAAGGATAGTCAGGGAAGGCTTCTCTAAGACTGTGATATTGATGAGTACAGGAAGTGAGGGGATGAGCCATGCAGATATCGGGGCAAGAATGTTCCAGGCAGAGAGAAAGTACATTCAAGCATAACAGCAAGAAGGCTGGTGTGGCTGGAATGGAGTCAAAGGAGAGAGAAATTGAAAAAGGGCAAGGGCAGAGAGGGACTGGAGGCCAGCTCATGATCATGTGAAGGGAGCCTTTGGAAAGTTCTTAGCAGAGGAGTGAGTGATATGATCTGGCTACAGACTGGGGGTTTAAGCATGAGGGTGGCATGGGGAGACGGGGGTGGGGGACAGTTGGGAAGCCAGTGCCATAATCCAAGTAGGAGATTACGGTGGCTCAGATCACCATATTGATTGTGGTGGTGTCTCGATGGGGCTGATCGTGGACATATTTCGATGGTAGAATCGATCAGGGTTTGCTAAAGGACTGAATGTCAGGAATGAGAGAGAGCGACTAAGGATAACTCCAAAGATTTTGGTTTGAGCAAGTGGAGGATGGAGTAGCCGTTCCCTGAGACAGAGAAGACTGTAGGAGAAGTACATTTTAGGGGCGAATATCAGGAGTGTGGTTTTTTTTTTTTTTTTTTTTTTTTGCGGTACGCGGGCCTCTCACTGTTGTGGCCTCTCCCGTTGCGGAGCACAGGCTCCGGACGCGCAGGCTCAGCGGCCATGGCTCACGGGCCCAGCCGCTCCGCGGCATGTGGGATCCTCCCGGACCGGGGCGTGAACCCGTGTCCCCTGCATCGGCAGGCGGACGCTCAACCACTGTGCCACCAGGGAAGCCCAGGAGTGTGGTTTTTAACAGTTAAAAAAAAAAAAAAAAGGATTTAAGGATGATGTGGTAACACACGTAAAGCAGTCGCAACCCCACCCGGCACTTCATGCAAGGTTAGTATTATCCCCATTTTCACACTGCTGGTTTGGTAGAAGAGCCAGAATTCAAACCTGGGTCTGTTTGGCTCCAAACCTCGGTTTGTTTCTCTTCTTAAACATCCTCAGTCTTCCATGATCCCTTGTCCTTAAGGTTTCATGTTGATACTGTCAGAAAGTTCTTCCTCCTGTTTAATGGCAGTCTGTCCGATTGCAGTTAGAGCCTGACCCTTTGTTTGGGACTCTTGGGTTATGTCAAGTGAGGTGAGCAAGATCCTGTTTTGTGTGGTGAAGCAGGAGGCACCCATGAGCTATTTGCCTCTTCAAGCATTACTGGTAGCGCCGTGAAATTTAAATTCCCTTTTCATAGGTCTTCATCACAAGAAAGGTCATTTAAAACTTCACTGGCCTCAAGTAATTCCTAAAACATGCTTTAAAGATATAGACAGACAGGTAGTAGGTAGGTAGGTAGATATTTATCTGTATAGATATAAATATTAGAAAAATTCTAAAAATTTTGTTTTCATAATCCCAAATTTTAAATGTATATAATGAGAATTGAAACATTTCCACTATCTCACCCGTCTAATCTCATCTCACAAGGATAACTTGACTAACAGTTTGGTATGTAACCTTCTCAAAGTTCACATACTCATATCCATTTCCTTATTTATTATTTTAACAAAAAAAAAAAAAAAAGGAAGCTATACCAGCTCTGTCCAATAGAATTTTCTGCAGTGAAGACAATGTTCTATCATACATGTCCACCAGCCATATACGGCTACTGGGCACTTGAAATGTGGCTAATGTGACTGAGGACTGAATTTTTAATTTTAAGTAATTTAAATAGCTATAGGTAGGTAGTGGCCACCATAATGGTCAGCACAGTGTTATACATTTTGGTTTTTTTACTTAGAGTATCATGGACATTTCTTTTTTGTTTAATTTTATAAATTTTGAAATCATCTCACAGAAAAGTTGAAGTTACACTACAAAAAAGCCATTTGAGAGTAAGTTGGGACCAGATGCAACAGCACATCCAAATAATTTAGTGTTTATTTCCTCAAACAAGGACATTCTCTTATGTAACCACAACCATCAAAATCAGGAAATTATCATTGACACATTACAGCCATCGAATCCTCAGGGCCCATCCACACGTTGCCAGTTGTCCCAATAACATCCTTTATAACAAAGGATCCAGTTCACGATCGTGCAGTACACTTCGTTGGCATGCCTCTTTGGTTTCCTTCTGATACAGTTCTCAACCTTTCTTTGACATTCATGACCTTGATACTTTTGAAGATTATAGACCAGTTATTTTGTAGAGTGTTCTTTCTACAAGAAAGGGCCTGTTTGATGTTTTCTCATGGTTCGATTTAGGTTATGCATCTTGGGCAGGAAATCCCAGAAGTGATGCTGTGTTCTTCCCATTGGATGTTATCAGGTGGTGCAAGATTTCAGTTTGTCCCATTACTGGTGGTAACTTATTATTGGATTAAAATGGTGTCTCCACTGTAAAGTTACTCTTGTTTATTTCCTTTTCATTTTAAAATGTATGTATGCATGTACGTATGTATGGTGTTAAAAAAAAAACACATAACATGAAATTTACCATCTTAACCATTTCTACGTGTATAGTTCAAGAGTGTTGAGTATATTCACATTGTGAGAGAGATCTCCAGAACTTTTTCATCTTGCAAATCTGAAACTCTGTACCCACTAAACAACTCCCCTTTCCCCCTCCCCCCAGCCCCTGGTAAGCACCCTTCTACTTTCTGTCTCTATGAACTTGACAACTTTTGATACCTCATATAAGCAGAATCATACAGTCTTTGTCTTTTTGTGGCTGGCTTATTTCACTTAGCACAATGTCCTCAAGGTTCATCCCAGTTATAGCATGTGTCAGGATTTCTTGCTTTTTTAAGGCTGAATAATATTCCCTGGCATTTATATACCACATTTTGTTTATCCATTCATCTGTTGATGGAAATTTGGGTTCCACCTCTTGGCTTTTGTGATAGTGCTGCTATGAACATGGATATGCAAATATCTCTTTCAGACCTGTTTTCAAATTTCTTGGATATATATCCAGAAGTGGGACTGCTGGGTCATATGGTGGCTCTAGTTTTGATTTTTTTGAGAAACTGTCATCCTATTTTCCATAGCAGTTGCACCATGTTACAATCCCACCAACAGTGAACAAGGGTTGCAATTTCTCCAGATCCTTGTCAACACTTGTCATTCTGTTCTTGTTAGTAGCCATCCTAATGGGTATGAGTTGATATCTCATTGTGGTTTTGATTTGCATTTCTCTAATGATTAGTGAGGTTGAGCATCTTTTCATATGCTTGATGGGAATCTGTATGTCATCTTTGGAAGAATGTCTATTCAAGTCCTTTGTCAATTTTTTAATTGGATATTTTTGTTGTCAGAGTTTTTTATATATTCTAGATATATCAGATATATGATTTGCAAGTATTTTCTCCCATTCCATAGGTTGCCATTTCACTCTGTTGAGCGTGTCTTATTCCCTTCTAATAGGTATTTTGTGAGGAGGTGCTTTGGAACTATGTAAATATTCCCTTCCTTATCATGCTTTCCATTTATTTATTCATTTACTTATATCAGCATTGGACTCGTGGCTCCCTATTTTATTCAGTGTATTATCTGTTATTATCATTTTCTTTTCTTTTTTTCTTTTTTTGCGGTACGCGGGCCTCTCACTGTTGTGGCCTCTCCCATTGCAGAGCACAGGCTCCGGACGCACAGGCTCAGCGGCCATGGCTCACGGGCCCAGCTGCTCCACGACATGTGGGATCTTCCCGGACCGGGGCACGAACCCGTGTCCCCTGCATCGGCAGGCGGAGTCTCAACCACTGCGCCACCAGAGAAGCCCCTCATTTTCTATTTTGATGCACAAATTGCCACAGATTAGGCCAATGGAAGCCACTTGATGCTGGCTTCTGGGGTCCTTTTGACATGTCCCTATCATTCTCTGAGGCCCTTTCTTGTTTTCTGCTGCCACAAGATATTCCAGGATGATCTCGTACTTTCCTGTTGCAGCCCTGGAATTAACCATTTCTCCAGGGACCCTGCTTCCTTTTAATAGAGAATGGGATTTAGAAGCTTCTGGCCCAGGCTCTTCTGCTGAAATCTGTGGCTTTGAAAAGCCCAGCATCTGATCTGGAGAGGCATACCTCATCTACCAGCCAGAACAAACCCCTCATTTACAAAGGAGGGGACTGATGCTCAGATGGGATCAGGTGGCCAATGTTCCCTAGCTCGTGAGAGAGCTCAGACGAGAGCTGAGGCCTCTGCCTCCCTTCCAGTGCTCTTTCCCTGGCAATACATGTTGTTTGTTATGAGGTGTGATCCCGGTGGGGCCTGTCCCCTCTCTGGACTTCACTTTCCTCTTCTGTCCACTGAGGGTTAGCTTTGCCTGGGGGTCCAAGACTGCCTTTCTGAGAGCTAACCTTTTCTCTTTAACTCTTCCTGAGCCTACCTTCCCCCCACCCCCCAGACCTTTATGGGTGACTCCACCTTTAATTACAGAGAGCTTCACCTTTTATCTCCAGCTCTGGTGGACTGGGGTTGCAGACTGGTCCTAGCCTGGGATGAGTTGTCCAAATGCACCTGGTTCTCCCCTTCCAGGCCAGGGGTTCCAGGCATATGTGCCTCCCTGAAGCCCATCTCCGTCAGCTAACACCTGTCTCATAGGGGCGTCAATAGAAGATGGCAATGGGAAGGGCCTCCTCTACCTGCCCTCACTGGCTCCCAGCTCACCCATGTTATACCAAGAGCACCCAGGGAAGCACCAGAAATGCCACCTCCCCACATTTCGAGGCCAGTGTCTCTTGAGCTTCACTCTCAAAGCTGGGTGTAAGAAACCCTCTGGTATTCCATTAGAGAATACTTGATGCCTGACTGGGGTGGGTGGTGCTGCATCCAACCTTCACCCTCTGGTTTGGTCAGCTGATAGGAACCGCCAGCCTGGGAAGCCCTGTCTATTCAACTGATGCCAGCAGCAGCTACGCCATACAACTGTCTGAAAAGCTGAGCTTTTGGCTCTTTTGTATTCAACGGGCATTTCCTAAGCACCTACTATGTGTCAGGCATTGTGCTGCACCCTGTGGTAAGATGATTTAAGCCAGAGCTCAATCCAGTAGAATTTCAGGTAACAATGACAGTAGAAGTGGGTTCCATATGTCAATACAAGAGGCACAAGTAGGGGCTGCAAGGGAAGGGCCTAACTTCTGACATTTGGTTCTGGCATGTCAGGTTCTTGTAGGCAAGACTGTATACAAAATTTGAGAGGGCAACAAAGAATGATTTTGCTAGATGAAAAATTTGGAAAGGGGGGCTTTCCTGGTGGCACAGTGGTTAAGAATCGCCTGCCAACGCAGGGGACACGGGTTCGAGCCCTGGTCCAGGAAGATCCCACGTGCTGAGGAGCAACTAAGCCCGTGCACCACAACTACTGAGCCTGCGCTTTAGAACCTGCGAGCCACAACTACTGAGCCCACGCGCCTAGAGCCCGTGCTCCGCAATGAGAAGCCCGCGCACCGCAACAAAGAGTAGCCCCCGCTCGCCGCCAACTAGAGAAAGCCCGCGTGCAACAACAAAGACCCAATGCAGTCAGAAATAAATAAATAAAATAAATCGATAAAAAGAAAGAAAAACGTGGGAAGGGCGCCATGGGTGGAAGGAATAGCTTGAGCAAAGCTGCAATCACCGAAGCGCAGAACTAGTTACCTAGAACAGCAGGGCACGTCGCTGGGGCTTGTGGGGCTAACATCTAAGCAATGGAAGGCATCCTAAGACGTGACACTTCAGATACCTCAGAGCCCAGGCATGAAGGGTGTGGACACTATGCTTCTATGGAGACTTCATTAAGGTTTTCAAAATAACATTTATTTCTTAAAAGTTAACATGTGCATAATAGGAAACCAAAGAACACAAGAAGCAAAAAACAAAGTCATCCATCATCACAAGTAGTTTACCATCTGATGTGTCCTTCTAGGTCTCGTTTGTGTATTTAAACACAACTAAGCATCCATTTTTATGTAATTAAGATCATACAGTTATGTATCATGCTTTTTCACACATCATGAATATTTACCATTTCAAAGTCCCAAAGCTATGAGTATTTTGATAACCAAAAATACACTACACCAACTCAATCTGGAAGGAAAAAAAATGTAATCCTTTCTTGGCGACAAAAGCTTCAGAAAAGACAAAAATGGCAACAGTCCTCTAGATAAAGATATTGGCAGAGTTATGATTAAAATACTACATTCCCTTAAAGTTCAATTAAAAATGAGACATAAAGCAACACAGTACCCAAAGTATGATGCTTTTAAGAGGATTCATTATCTGATCTAACTATTAAAGTATTAGCAAGGAGGTATGTTTCCACTGAATTACTTAACAATGTATTCCTATAGTACAGCTAAGAGATGCACACACATCAATGGTTATCATCAAAATATAAAAAGGAACACATCCACATACTTCCCTCCCTTTTATACTTCCTTCTGCCCCTCTGCTGCCAACCTAATGAACAAGTCCTGGTGTACATTTCTCAGATGGTTTAACAATTCCATGTCCAAGATGCTACTATTTTACCAATTATAACAAAGATATTTACAAATTGGTTAATTCACTAGCTCTACTTTTTATCATACATTGTCACCTCAGGACTCCTAAAAAGCCTAGATGTTGCAAAATAATGAATGAACCTTGTCCATAATAAGCATTGGTACTTTATAAAAATGCACATTTAGACCTATGGTTATAACCTAAAACTGTCTTCTAGATATGGAGATATTAGCTAAGAGCCCTTCCCTTCACCCTTCCTCTTACCCCTCCTCCAGCATATCAGCGACTAAGTACAGGACTATATCTAGCTCCAAGAGGTGGATTAACATAGACACTCCCAGAAGACACAGCCCTTCCTAAAAACCAACAAAAGGGCATTTATTAAGGGGTTATTTTACTACCTCTACTTTTAATATACTTTGGGCATTAGGACTTGCTTATTCTTTAATACACAGCAATATTAACTAAAACACACAAATAGAACAATGGTTAGACAATCTGAACTTGTCTGAAGACTCATGGGCACAGATCCCTTCTCTGTACTTCCTTCCCTGTCCGCTCCCCGCCTCCCCACCCCCCAGTGAATAGTCAGCTTACTCTCCAAGACTCAAGTTTAACAATTTCCACTCCCCCAATACAAACATTCCTATGAATTAACAGAAAAAAAAAATACTTAAAAGGTCTTACTTTTAACTATTTTCAACATATGTTGTGCACTTTTACACATCTAGAAAGATTAGACGTTTCAAATACAGATTTAAGTTTGTCCACTATATATACACGTAGTAGCACTGAAGAAACTGCACATAAAGGCTATAGTCACAAAGTGTCTCCTAAACAGGAACACTCTGGCCTAAAAGCTTCCCCTCTTCATCTCTATCAACCCAGTGGACAAGAATAATAAGCATCTGTAATGCTTAGAGGGGATTTTGACAATTTTACTTCCTCCAGTTGTTTTCAGAAGTCTTTCCAATGAATTTTAACACAAAGTTACACAGTGTATTTATCGGCTCTTTTTGTCATACACTGGCGACCTCTTTAACACCCGGGAAGACGAGATGTTGTAAATTTGGACCCTCTGTCCTTTATGTACACTATGTACACAGCCAAGTAAAACAAAACGCAGAGACACACCAGACAATGGTTAGTCTTGGTATAAAGCCCTTTACACTTTCTTCTTTCTCCCTGAACCAGCACAAATAAAATAACGTGTACTGCTCAGAGAGGTGGTTTGATCATTTTGATCACTCCATTTCTAAAAGACAGTATTTCATATGAATTTTAACAAAAGGATATATCTACAAAACATGTTACTTCACTACCTCTACTTTTAACATACTTTGTGCACTTCTAAACATCTAGAAAGACTAGATGTTTCAAATAAGGACTTAAGTTTGTCCACTATATACACAGTAGTGTTGAATAAACTGCACACATGTAACAATGGTTAGATCTGAAAGTGTCTTCTACATAGGAACATTCTAATCTAGAACACTTCGTTTCTCCCAGTACCTCCTTTCTGCCATCCATCCAACATTGGGCAAGTACAGGCACAGGTGTCACTTAGATGTGATTTACAATTTCACTTCCAAAGGCCCTTTTCAGAAGACGGCCTTTCAATGAATTTTAACACAAAGTGTACAAAATGTGTTAGTTTACTAACTCTACTTTTGTCATACATTGGCAACCTCTTTAATATCTAGAGACTAGATATTATAAAATTGGGACCCATTGGTCCAGTATATACAAAATATATACAGTAAAGTTAAACAAAATGCATGTAACATATAGAGCAATGGATAAGTTGAAATGTTCTAGTACCTGCTAGCAAAACATCTTTTGCAATCTTTCCCTCCCACCTCCCTAAACCCAGTGAACAAGCACAGAGTATACTGTTCAGAGAGGAGGTTTAACAATTCCATTTCCAAAGACAGTATTTCCCATCAGTTTTTAAAAGCTATTTACAAGAAGCATTATTCTATTAAAACTACTTTTAAATACATCGAGCACTTCTAAACATCTAGAAAGAATAGATATTTCATATAAGAGCTTACTTGTCCACTATGTACACAACACTGTTAAATAAAATTGCACACATGTAACAATGGTTATAATCTGAGGTATCTTCTTCTAAATATGACCATTTGGGCCTGAACCATTTCCTCCCTCACTTCCTTCTCTCCACCGCCAATCCAGTGGACAAGTACATGCATGTGTAATGCTTAGAGGTGGTTGAACAAATTCATATCCAAAAGTCATTTACAGAAGACAAGCATTCCTATGAATTTCAATAAAGTATACAAAATGTGCTAATTTTACTACTTTGTCATACACTGGCAACCCCTTTAACATCTAGAGGCTAGATGTTGCAAAACTAGGACTCAATTTGTCCATTATATACACTATATACACAGCAAAACAAAATGAACATACAAAAAATGGTTTTGTCTGAAAATATCCAGGTATGAACACACTAGCATATTACCTTTTGCAATTCTTTCCCTCCCTCCTCCAAACCACTGAACAAGTATAAACAATAGTATACTGCTCAGAGAGGTGGTTTAACATTTAACATTCCCAAAGACTACTTCCTGTGAATTTTAGCAAAAAGATATTTACAAAGTGATATTTTACTACCTCTACATTTAACATACGTTGGGCACTTCTAAACATCTAGATGGACTAGATGTTTCAAATAAGGACTTAATTTGTCCACTATATACAGAGCAGTACTGAATGAACTGCACACATGTAACAGTTACAATCTGAGAGTGTCTTCAAAATACCAGCATTCTAGCCATTCTAAGACCAACCCCCTTCTCTCTCTCCCCCCTCCACCAACCCAGAGGGCTATCATGCTCAAATTTTCAGAAGACAATCTTTCCTAGAAATTTTAACACAAAATGTACAAAACGTATTATTTACTAACTCTATTTTTGTCATACACTGGCAACCTCTTTAACATCTAGAAAGACTAGGTGTTGTAAATTACGACTCATTTGTCCATTATATACACTATATACACAGCAAAGTCAAACAAAATGCAGGAACATAAAAAAGACAATGGTTAATCTTGCCTCACTATAAACACACTGGCACAGAGCTCTTTGCACTTCCTTCTCCTCCCCCCGACCTTGAACCAGTGCACAAACAAACACAGTGCATACTGCGTACTGTTCAAAAAGGTGGTTTGGCCACCCCTGCCCCCCAAAACAACATTTCATACGAATTTTAATAAAAAGATATTTACAAAATGTCTTTTTACTACCTCTACTTTGAAGATATATCAGGCACTTTAGAACATCTAGAAAGACTAGGTATTTCAAAAAAGTACTTATTGTCAACTACATATACAGTAGTAAGGAGTAAAATGCACACACAAAACAATGATTCTAATATGCAAATGTCTTCTAACTGTGACCAGTCTGGCACAGAACCTTCTTTTCTTCCTCCTCAACGTCTTCCATTCCATGGTCTCTAACCCACTGAACAAACGTGGACCTCTGTGGCTCCTGATGTCGCCTCTAGAGGTGGTCAAACAACTCCATTTCGAAAAGTCATTTCCAGAAGACATTTCTCTTCTACGTTTTTTTTTAAAGAAACAAATGGGCATTTACAAGACATGTGACTTTAACTCTATCATACGTCGGCAACCTCTTCACATCTAGGCCTATATGTAGCGAAAAGTTTTCTTTCGAAAGGTTGGGGGGAAAGTTGAGAGCAGCTTTTTCATATTATATACACAGGCCTTCTATAAACGGCCAGTAAATCTTCCCAAAGGGTGGCTGGCACTTCCTATTGGCCGCATGTGGTACGTTATTCTACCATTTCTATCTTCCGACATCGAGGTCTTGGTAGAACGACCACCAACCGCCCGATGACCCGCGAACGTTCCACCCGTCGTGGACCGGGGCTCCGCTCACCTTCCGGGCCCGTTAAGGCCTTTGTCCGTCGTTGTCCGGACGAGGTGAGGTCTCGTCCAACTGGGGCAGAGAGGTCACCTCAGGTCCCCGATCCGCGCGGGCTCCAAGGCCTAAGGGTGGCTGAGCTGGCGTCCACGTAGACCCCCCTTCCCGGGCCCTCGAGGCTCTAACGGCCCTCCGCGGCGTTCCAGTGGCCGCCATTCTTCTCGCCCTGCCACGCCCGACGCCCAAAGGCGCCACGTCCTCGGTGGCCTGCCGGGGGCTTCGCCTAACCCCTGCAGCGTGGGGTCAAGAGACCCGGCGGTGGGCGGGATCTGGGCTCCGAGGGGCCGCCGCCATTAGGTCGCGGAGGTGGGGGTGGGGGAGCAGTTCGTTGCTGCTTCCAGGCTCGGGCCCTGCCAGTGGGCGGCTGCGGCGAGGGCTCTGGGGCTCGGCAAGACGCAGCCTGAGCCTGTCCCGGGGGCCCCCCAGTTCACCTGCCGACCAGAGGCCGGAGGGCCTGGAGGGCCCCGGGCTAGAAGGCCGCGATCCGCTTCTTACCGCGCTCTCTGCCGGAACTGACTTGGCAGTTCTCTTTGCTGGCTAGAGAAGAGAGGTACCGGAAGTGCCAGCGCGCGGGACCCGCGAGCCAAGGTTCCGGGACTGAAACGTTCCGGCAGGGAGAAGGACGAGGGAGGTGTCACGTGAGGTCCGGTCGCCCTCTTGGCTTGCCCTAACAAACGGTAATTTTTCAGAATTCCCTGAGCATGCGTATTTCTCCATCCCCTCACACCCCCACTGTTAAGACACTGAGGCTCCTTACAATCTTTCATTCGTTCACTCATTTACCCCTTATTAACTGAGCACCTACTGTGTGCCACATAAGCACTGGGGAATGCAGCAGTGAAGGGGCGCGAAAATTTCCGCCCTCTTGAAATTTACACTACAGTAGGGAAAACAGACAACCCGTAAAATGTGTAAAAGGGCAGATGGTGAAAGTGCTATGAAAAAATAAAAGAAGGGGAATATGAGGTGTGAGTGTGGAATGTGGCCATGTGACTTTTGACCAGACATACGGAGGTGAGGGAATGGAGCCATCCAAGGGGATGTCGGGTGGAAGAGCCTTCCTGGCAGAGGGAGCGGCCAGTGCGCAGGCACTGAAGTTGAGGCGTATGGGGCTGGCCTGATCGTGGGACAACAAACAGGCTGGAGCAGAGTGAGCAGCAAGAGTGTAGACGTTAAACCACTCACATAATGCGAAAGACGGAAAAGGGAATTTGGTGTATTTTTCTGAGTGAAATGGGAGACGTTGGAGGGCTTTGCCCTGCAGTATGGAGAAGAGCTGAAGTGGGACCCGAGGTAGAGGAAGCAGGGAGACCTGCTAATAGGCCATTGCTGTCAGTGGGGTGAAACAGGATAGTGGCTTGTACCAGGATGATGGCAGCAAAGATGGCAAAACAATGATTGAATTCAGGATAAGTATAAGATCCAGCCTGAAGGTTACTGATAGACCAGATGTGAAGTTGGAAGAGAGGAATCGAGGATGGCTCCAAGGATTCTGGCCTGAGCAAATAAGGGAGGGAATTGCCATTAAGTGAGATGGGAGAAACCATAGCAGAGGGAGTTTTGGGGAGAATATCTTGACTTCAATTTGGGGCATAGTAAGTTTGAGATGTCTGTTTGACATTCAAGTGGAGATGTCAAGTAGATAGTTGTATTTGTGAGTCTGGCATTCAGGGGAGAGTTGGAGTTGGATATATACTTTTGGGAGTCATCAGAATACAGATCCCTTTAAAGCTATGAGGCTGCATGAGAGAACCAAGGGTGTACGCAAAGAGAGAGAAAGGTCTCAGGCCTGAGCTCTGGGGCACTGTAATGTGTAGAGATGAGGGCAATGAGAAAGAACCAGCAAAGGAGACTGAGGAGTGACCAGAGTGGTAGGAGAACAACCACAGAATGTGGTATCCTGGAAGTAAATGTGTTTCACGGGAGACTGCTGATAGGTCATGTAAGATATGGTTGAGAAGTATACTTTTAGCTTTTATAATAAATGCTGTGAGGAACTTTCTTGTGGATTTTCAAACTTTGTGGAGGCTTTCTAATTTCCTTTGGATGCAATTCTAGAAATGTAAAGAAGGATCAAAGCCTTGGTTCATGCTTAAGACTTTTGATGCAGACCCAGACAGGATTCCCAGGAGGGAAATCCTACAGTCAGAAAGACCCCTCTGCTAGAAGGCGGAAAGAAGGAGTGGTGAGAAGGCCAGGAGCTCTGGGCACTGCGGCTCTAGTCCACAATGAGATGACAAAGGCCTGAGCCATAGGAGTGGCTACCGGAGTAGAAAACAGGTGGGGTGAGGGTTTCTAGCTTTGCAAAGGAAGGCGCCCCTGAGCTCCATACCTGGAGAGAAGAGGGAGGAAGGGAAGGAGGAGCCACAGATCACAGGGTTTCAAACAAGGACTGGCTGGCTTTGTGGTTGATTGGAACAATAACCAAGACAAGAAAAAGGAAAGTCTCAGTGTGGAGTTCTTGGTCCCATTTCTGATCTCCCACCCTTCTAAGCAGTCAACAGCCTGGTATTGCTGGAACCTAAAGGTGATGATGGCAACCATGTACATATCCTACTTCCTACTTGATATCTCTAGTTGAATGTTCCAACAGTATTTTAAACTCTTCTTGTGCAAAACAAAACTCTTGGGACTTTCCTGGTGGTCCAGTGGTTAAGACTCCATGCTCCCAATGCAGGGGGCCCAGTTTCAAACCCTGGTCAGGGAACTAGATCCCACACACCACAAAGAAGATCCCGCATGCTGCAACTAAGACCCGGCACAGCCAAATAAATAAATAAATAAATAAATATTTAAAAACAAAATGAAACAAAACTCTTGGTATCTCCCCAGAGCCTGCTCTTCTCCAAGCCAGTAAATGGTAGGTATCATTCTCCCAGTTCCCCAGTAAAAAAACTGGGCCTCGTCCTTGATTCCACTCTCTCTCACTCCCTATCCCCCAACCATCACAAGTTCTATCTTCCTCCTAAATATATTTAAGGTACAGCCAATTTCCTGTGCTGTCCAATATAGTAGGCGCTAGCTACAGGAGGCTATTTTTTTCTTTTTCTTTTTTTTTTTTAGTATATGCATTTCTTTTTTTTTTAAACATCTTTATTGAAGTATAATTGCTTTACAATGTTGTGTTCGTTTCTGCTGTATAACAAAGTGAATCAGCTATACATATACATATATCCCCACATCCCCTCCCTCTTGCGTCTCCCTCCCACTCTCCTTATTCCACCCCTCTAGGTGGTCGAAAAGCACCTAGCTGATCTCCCTGTGCTATGCAGCTGCTTCCCACTAGCTATCTATTTTACATCTGGTAGTGTATATATGTCAATGCTACTCTCTCGCTTCGTCCCAGTTTACCCTTCCCCCCTCCCCGTGTCCTCAAGTCCATTCTCTACGTCTGTGTCTTTATTCCTGTCCTGCCCCAGGTTTATCAGAACCTTTTTTTTTTTAGATTCCATATATATGTGTTAGCGTACAGTATTTGTTTTTCTCTTTCTGATTTACTTCACTCTGTATGACAGACTCTAGGTCCACCTACCCAGGAGGCTATTTTTTAAAAATTGAAGTATAGTTGATTTATAATATTGTGTTAGTTTCAGGTGTACAGCAAAGTGATTCAGTTATATATTCATATTATTTGTATAATTTCAGATTATTTTCCATTATAGGTTATTACAAGATATTGAATATTGTTCCCTGTGTTACACTGTAAATCCTTGTTGCTCATCTATTTTATGTATAACAGTTTGTATCTGTTAATCCCACGCTCCTAATTTATCTCACCACCCCCCTCCCTTTCCCCTTTGGTAACCACAAGTCTGTTTTCTATGTCTGTGAGTCTGTTTTTATTTTGTATATAGATTCATTTGTATTATTTTTTAGATTCCACATATAAGTGATACAATATTTGTCTTTCTCTGTCTGACTTACTTCACTTAGTATGATATTCTCTAGGTCTATCCATATTGCCACAAATGGCAATATTTCATTTATTTTTACGGCTGAGTAATATTCCACTGTATATATCACATCTTCTTAAACCAATCATATGTCGATCGGCATTTGGGGTGTTTCCATGTCTTGGCTAGTGTAAATAGTGCTGCTATGAATATTGCGGTGCATGTATCTTTTCGAATTAGAGTTTTCCTCTTTTCCGGGTATATGCCCAGGAGTGGGATCTCTGGATCATATAGTAGCTCTGTTTTTAGTTTTTTTTTTTTTTTTTGCGGTAGGCGGGCCTCTCACTGTTGTGGCCTCTCCCCCTGCAGAGCACAGGCTCCGGACGCGCAGGCTCAGCAGCCATGGCTCACGGGCCCAGCCGCTCCGCGGCATGTGGGATCTTCCCAGACCGGGGCACGAACCCGCGTCCCCTGCATCGGCAGGCGGACTCTCAACCACTGCGCCACCAGGGAAGCCCTGTTTTTAGTTTTTAAAGGAACCTTCATACAGTTTTTCACAGTGGCTGCACCAATTTACACACCCACCAACAGTGTAGGAGGATTGCCTTTTTGCTACACCCTCTCCAGCATTTATTATTTGTAGACTTTTTAATGATGGCTATTCTGACGAGTGTGAGGTGATACCTCACTGTGGTTTTGATTTGCATTTCTCTAATAATTAGCAATGTTGAGCATCTTTTCATGTGCCTGTTGGCCATCTGTATGTCTTCTTTGGAGAAATGTCTATTTAGGTCTTCTGTCCATTTTTTTGATTGGGTTGTTTCTTTCTTTGTTATTGAGTTGTATGATTTGTTTGTATATTTTGGAAATTAACTACAGGAGGCTATTTAAATTTTAATTAATTAAAATGGCATGAAATTAAGAATTCAATTCCTCAGCTGCACCAGCCACATTCTAAGTGCTCAAGAGCCACAGGTGGCTAGTGGCTACTGTATGAGCACAGATATAGAACATTTCCACCATGCAGAAAGTCATAGGACAGTGCTGATCTATGACCTAGTCTAAATCAGCAATATCTCTAGTCCGGGTGACTCTAATAGCCTCTTAATTATTTTTTTTAATATTTATTTATTTATTTGGCTGCGCCGGGTCCTAGTTGCGTCTCGCGGGATCTTTTTGGTTGTAGCTTGTGGGCTCTTAGTTGTGGCATGCGGGATCTAGTTCCCTGACCGGGGATCGAACCCGGGCCCCCTGCATTGGGAGTGCGGAGTCTTACCCACTGGGCCATCAGGGAAGTCCCTATCTTCCTTTTAGAGATGAGAGGCAATGTAACTTATCTAGTTCTTAGGAAGAGCTAGGATTCTAACCTAGGTCATGTGACTCCAGAGCTCCCTGGGAAGGCACTATAGAGGGTCTAGAGGCCTGAGCACACACCAGCCTGCAGCCACCCACAGTTCAGACTAGAAACAGGGAAATTAAAAAACTTCTTTCTTGAAGGGCTTTCTATTTCAGATCAGGCCAGAGATTCTGGAGCATCACTCCTTAACCAGGAGGTAGATTCAGGGCCTCGGTCAGGGCTCAGGATCCTGCAGAGTAGGGCAAGCTAAATACTCCAGTTCAATGCTGAGCATCTTCAGTGGGGCTGGGGGACTGGTCTGCAGAACTCAGACAAGACTCTGAGCCAGGAGTGTACCGGGTCTGACTGCTAAGTCCGCCACGTCTTTCTGCCTATCTCAGATTAAGGATGAAACACGGGGAAAAAAGTAAAAATATCAAGCCTTCCTGGCACTTCTCCTCGGGAAACATCACATGTCAGGCCTGTGACACGGAACGTGTTTGTTAGGCCAACGGTTCCAAGCTCATTAGCAGGAATGGTGCTGAGCTGCAAGCCACCCACGCATCTCGTTTGGGAAACAGTGCAGCATCCATCCATCCCGGGCCTGGACATGCGCAGTTCTGCCGTTATCAACATCAGCACGCATCCGCACTGAGACAGGTCTACCTGGCAGCAGGGCCCTGGGAATGGCTTGTGTGTGGGTGTGTCCCAGAGAAGCAGCTCATAGTCCTCATCGTTATCATCACTGCCTGAATTTGGGACTTGGTTCTGCTTTAGTACAGATGTTTCTCAAATTTGAGTCATTCCCTAATCAACCTAACAACTTCCTCTATACCTATGTACCATCAATACCAGTTTTACTTAATAGCTGTCTGTGAATTGACTCACTTAGCACAATCAGCACTACATTAGCCTTGTCCTCAGTGGTATTTGTGAAATTGTCAATTTGACATGCAGGTTATGTTTTCCTAAGATCTATTAAAGTAAATATACAACTCTTAAAAAAGATCAGCTGAGTTCCACTTGAAATCATCTTAGTGTAACCAAGATGCAAAACAATTGGTGTCAAAGGGACATAAGAGACATCCTGAAAGAGTTCCCAATGGCCAAAGCTGGAGCAATTTGAGCAACAAAAGAAATAACATAGTACCAGATTACAGCCCAAAGTATAAACTAAATATCCATGAGTCCATACTGATGTCAATAAATAATTGAATAAATATATAAATGGAGGAAGAGGGACAAATCTTCCTAATAGAAGAATTCCAAATAATTTTCTCCTCCAAGATGTGGAGCTTAATCCCCCCCTGAGAGTAGGCTGCCCTTAATGACTTGCTTTCAGAAAGGAGAAAGAGAGAAAAAACAAGTAACTTCCCAGGAGAGAAACTTGGCGAACACTACCTTGGCTGGGTACTCAAGGTGATCAAGTCATATATTGATATCATGTACCCCTGACATGATGTCATGAAAAGGGCACTTCACCTCTGTGGTATCCTTCACCGAAACCAATGATCCCAGTCTAACCATGAGAAAACCATCAGAGAAACCCAAATTGAGGGACACTTTCTAAAACACCTAACCAGTACTCCTCAAAGCTGTCAAGGTCATGAAAAACAAGGAAAGTCTGAGAAACTGTCCCAGGCCAGAGGAGACTAAGGGAACATGAAGACTAAATGTAATGTAATATCTTGGATGGGACCTTGGAACAGAAAATGGATGTTAGGGGGAAAGCTAGTAAAATCCAAATAAAGTGTAGAGCTTAGTTAATAGGAAGGTACCAAGGCTGGTTTCTCAGTTGTGACAAATGCACCATAGTCATGTAAGATGTTAGCAATATGGGAAACTGGGGGAGGAGTGTATGGGAAGTCTCTGTGCTATGGGAAATCTCTGTATTCTGTAAATCAGAGATTTACATTTATTTTCTGTAAATATAAAATTATCTAAAAATAATTTTATTTTTTAATAAGGGGGGGTTATGTATACACTAGGGGTTTGGAGTATGAATTTTTGAAGACTTGTAGACCTGTGTATCTGTTTCCTGTAGCTGATGTAGCAAATTACCACAAAGCTGATACCTTAAAATAACAGAAATGTATTCCCTCATAGATCTAGAGGCCAGAAGTTCAGTAGCAGTTTTACTGAGCTGAAGTAAAGATGTTGCGAGGGCCACGTTCCCTCCAGAGGCTCTAAAGAAGAATCGTCCTTGCCACTTTCAGCTTGTGGCTGCCTGCATTCCTTGGCTTGTGGCCACATCACTGTGATCTCTGCCTCCGAGGTTGAATTGTCTCCTGCTGTTCTGTGTGTCTGTCTGCCTCTCTTTCTGCCTCCCTCTTACAAGGATATTTGTGATGGCATTTCGTGCCCACTTGGATAATCCTGGATGATCTCCTCAACTCAGCATCCTTAATCACATCTGTGAAGATTCTCTTCCCAAATAAATTAATATCTACAGTTCCAGGGATTAGGTCTCTATATCTTTGGGAGGCCATTATTCAACCTACTACAGTCTGGCTGTGTGAAATTTAGGACTTCCATAGTATCAATAAGCTTCCTCTAAAATTGAAAATAACAAAAATTATGTAACTATTTTTAAACTGTTCATTTGGGTTTCACCTGAAATCATCTCAGTGCAACTGGTGGGACCAAGCAACACCTTGCAGAACAACTGTTGTAAGAGACTGGCCTTAGAAGTCAGAAAGACCTAAGTTCTAAATCTGGCTCCATCATACACAAACTTGTGACCTTGGGTAAGTCAGCCAACTTCTTTTTTTTTTTTTAATAAATGTATTTATTTTATTTATTTTTATTTTTGGCTGCATTATGTCTTTGTTGCTGTGCGCAGGCTTTCTCTAGTTGTGGCGAGCGGGGGCTACTCTTGGTTGCCGTGCGCGGGCTTCTCATTGCAGTGGCTTCTCTTGTTGCACCGAGCAGGGGCTATTCTTGGTTGTGGTGCACGGGCTTCTCATTGCGGTGGCTTCTCTTATTGCAGAGCACAGGCTCTAGGTGCGCGGGCTTCAGTTGTTGTGGCACGCGGGCTCAGTAGTTGTGGGTCGTGGGCTTAGTTGCTCTGCGGCATGTGGGATCTTCCCAGACCAGGGCTTGAACCCGTGTCCCCTGCATTGGCAGGCGGATTCTTAACCACTGCGCCACCAAGGAAGCCCCAGCATACTTCTTGAAGGGCATTCTCATCTTCTCTACAAGAGGAATGCTAAGCCCTGCCTAGAGGAATGCTGTCAGAACCTGTAGACCATGTAGCAGATGTACAACACATATTCAGTCAACCTCCTCTTCATACCCCCTCCGCTTTACAGAGTAAGTTACAGCTCACAAAATATTTTCTACATACAAAAACATGTTTAATTGCCATAATATTTCACCCTGTGAGATAAAGCCAAATATTCCTTCCCATTATACAGATGGAAAAACCGAGACTCAATGTTAATTGACTTACCAACATCATCCAGTTGTTAGAAGGCTAGAGAAAACAGGTGTCTGAGAACATGATGGACAGGAGTCAAGAGGCAGTGCCCCCTTTAGATGGGGAGAGTTTGCCAATCTAGTCACTTGACTTGTTTTCATGACTTTCATTACCTTTTTGGACCTTGTAGGCATTTGTGTTTATGATCCATGATGTGTTTCTAACTCCTGACTCACATTGCTGGAATTTGTTCAAAGATCTTTCAGCTTGAACCCCTGAGGGGCCATGCTCATAGGGTTCCCCACCAACAGCTTTCAGTGGCCTCTTGGCCCTGGCTTCTTTCATCTCACAGGCTTTCCCGTCTCTGAACTCTGTGAGACAGACCCATAGTTTGTCCCCTGGTTGGGCCAGGTTCCTGGTTTTGATAGCTCCTTATTCTCAGTCCTAAAAGCAGAGACTCAAACAGGAGCCTCATGCACAGGGTTGGGCATTCTGTAACAGACCAGGGAGGCCTGCTGAAGGGGACTCATGCTCTGCCCTCGGAGGTCACAAGGAAAGGGCCAGAGGGTGTGTTGAGGGCCCAGGAGCGAATGTCAGGAGTTAGGCTGCCGGGCTTCCAATCCTGGCTCACCCCACAGCCCGCTGACCCTGGTCAAGTTACCAACCCTTCTGGTGCTTCAGTTTCCCATACGTAAAAAGGAAATCATTATTTCCCTCAAAGGAAAATTGTGAGGCCCAAGTGAATTACTGTACACGAAGCTGTTACTACAGAGCTTGGTACAAGGCGAGTGTTCGCCCTAGTCATTAGTAAGCCCAAAGAACCCTAAAAGCCTCTTTGCATGGGCTGTTCTCTCTTCTCGATACGCACCCTATGCCTGGGGAAATCTGATTCCTCCTAAAGGAGAGCTCAGGGTTCTGGAGAGGAGTAGGGGATCCAGAGGTTCTGGGTCTCTGCCACTGTGTAGCTTGACGTGCGTCGTTCCTGGTCTCCCAATCAGCCTCATCTGTACAAGGGGATGACAAAAGCGCGAGCCGCAGACTCTGCCGCCGTGCGGAGGGCAGCCTGCCCACCCCCGCCGCCCCTCCACTACACCGCCAGGACCTCCACTCCGCAGGCGCGGGGGTCGGGGGTCGGGGACCCCGGGGGCTGGGAAGGAGCGACTCCGGCCGAATCCGAAGCTGCCATGGCAACGTCCGAAGGCTGCCGGGAGGGGAGTGGACGGGAGGTCCTGTGCAAGAACGAGGCCCCGCCCCCAATGGGCCCCGCCCCCTAACAAGGCTCCGCCCAGAAGGAGGTCCCGGGCCTCAGTCCCTGGCTTTTGTGGCCTCCGCGGCCGCTCTGATTCCATCAGTGCCTGACAGACTGCCTCTGACTGGCCGACTGTGTCTCAGTGACCACAGACTGCCATCACTGCCTGATAATCCGTGTCTGTCTGGCTGTGTCGGACTGAACACAGATTTCATGGATGCCTGGTGGACCAAGACCGCGAGATCTGTCTGCCTGACCACAGTTGACTGACTGACTGACTGACTGCCCTATCTGGCTGATGGCATCTGGGCCTGATGGGGCGTGTCTGACTGAGTCGATCTGCTTCTGACTGACCAGACTCCATCGGTGCTCGACAAGCTGTATCTGACTGACAGAGGCCCTCTGTGACGGAATGACCAGTTCACGGATACCTCTGTGCCAACGTTTTGACCCCAACTCTGCTGTGTGGGCTAAGCAGACAGCCTGAGCAGCCGATTCTGACTACGGCCGGGCCCGCACGTCTGCCCGAGTCCCCTGACTGGCTGGCTGACAAGCTGGCTGGCTACCCTGACTGCACAGCCTCTGTGCCTGGTGGGGCCCGCCTGACTGGCCATCTGACAGGTGGGATCAGCCCACCTGATGGGTGGACCGACCGCATCTGCCAGACTGCGGTGGCTGAGGCTGTGGCTGGCTGGTTCTGGCTGCCCCGTCCGAGTCTAACTGGATCTCAGGCACCGGGTTCTGAAGGACGGAGTCCGCCTGACTGTCCCTTCCTGACCACCTCTGCCTGACGCAGCTCGATGGACAGCGTCCGTGTCTGGCTACACCTGCCTGACGGTCGCCTCCTCTACATTCGATAATGTCAGTTGAGTCAGATTGCTGCCTGAAGCACAGCTGACCAACTGAATCTGACTTGGCCCCTGAAATTCTCTCCCTGATGACCTCCTTCTCTCCAGCTGCCCAACAAATGGCTTCTGAAGTGTTACTTGTCCAGGGGCCTGGGGCCTAGACATTTTCAGCTAGAAGTCTGGCCTTGGGGGGGTCCATAACAAGGCCGCCAACAGGAAAGGGAACCCAGGATGGAGGCGCGTGGGAGAGGGAGGCAGCAGGAGCAGGATTCAAGGCCAGGTAGGGAGCAGCTGGGAGGAGCTGTTGGGCTCCTCAGGGCCCTGAGCTCAGGGATATAATTGTGTAACAGAGTCGGCGCCTGGCGGAGGTGGGCTGGTGTGTGGCTGCCACAATGCGTGACCCTGGAAACCTTGTTTCTTCCTGTTTGTGGGTTGTTTCTGTCAGTGCCTTGCTGCTCATGCAGCAGGGCCCTCCCACAGAGCTCAGGTCTCCTCACAAATTCCCGAATTTAAATCTTTCCCATAGTGTGTGTTTGTACTGGCCACATCAACTGCATGGAATGGAAGAAGAGGCTGTGTACTAGAATAAGGGGAAAGGAAATACAGGGCATTAGATTAGAGGGAAGTGAAAAAAAAAAAGCCTGTCAAGTGCATGGGTGTGCTATGAATTATAGCTCTTGCTATTAACAATAATAAACCAGAGCACTGGACTAGCTTATCTCGATAGAGCTCTAGCATTCTAAGATGCTGGCTTTTCCTTAATAACAGAGGTCTAGCAGCTTCATTGATTTCATTATAAGCCAAGGGAGGAATGGGAGGAAATAAACAGCTCTGCTCCCAAGGGCTGCTATAATAAAATGCCATAGACTGAGTTCTTTTTTTTTTTTTAACTATTATTTACTTATTTATTTTTGGCTGCATTGGGTCTTTGCTGTGTGCGGGCTTTTTCTAGTTATGGCGAGCAGGGGCTGCTCTTCGTTGCGGTGCGTGGGATTCTCATTGCGGTGGCTTCTCTAGTTGCAGAGCACGGGCTCTAGGAGCACAGGCTTCAGTAGTTGTGGCGCACGGGCTTAGTTGCTCCGTGGCATGTGGGATCTTCCCGGACCAGGGCTCAAACCTGTGTCTCCTGCATTGGCAGGCGGGTTCTTAACCACTGCGGCACCAGGGAAGTCCCAGACTGAGTCCTTAAACAACACACATTTGTTTCTCAAAGTTCTGGAGGTTGGAGAGTTCAAGATCAAGGTGCAGGTGGATTCGGTTCCTGATGAGGCCCTTTTCCTGGCCAGCGGATAGCCACCTTCTCACCGTGTCCTCACATGGTGGAGAAAGAGAGGGAGCTCTGATCTCTTCCTCTTCTTATAAGGACCCTAATCCCATTGTGGGGGCCCCACCTGCAAAACCTCCTCCAAACCTAATTACCTCCCTAAGGTCCCACCTCCAAATATCATCACATCGGGGGTTAGGGCTTCAACATATGAATTTGGGGTGGGGAGGAACACAAACATTCAGTCCATAGCAGGCTCTCACAACATGAAGCTGGATCTCAGCCAGTGTGGGCAGTGGAGCTTCCCCAGGGCAGGGGCTCTCAGGGGGCTGGGAAAAGAGACAGAAACAAGTTGCATGGAGTACTTATACCTCATTTACTTATTCATTCATTCAACAAGTATTTATTTATTTATTTTTGCGGTACGCGGGCCTCTCACTGTTGTGGCCTCTCCCGTTGCGGGGCACAGGCTCCGGATGCGCAGGCTCAGGGGCCACGGCTCACGGGCCCAGCCGCTCTGCGGCATATGGGATCTTCCCGGACCAGGGCACGAACCCGTGTCCCCTGCATCGGCAGGCGGACTCTCAACCACTGCGCCACCAGGGAAGCCCAACAAGTATTTATTGAATACTATGTGCCAGGCACTGTGCAGGGCCTTCAAAGAGCTTAGATAGATGGGCTCCAGGAATCCTTGTCTGTGCCTCTCAACTCTGGTCCTATCAAGGCCAGTTACTGAGTACCAATTGCTTTCTTTCTGGACAATGTGAACAACTGAAGGTGGAAGAGCTATTATAGTGCAGTGGGTCTCAAAGAGTGATCACCTAAGAATTTGTTAGAAATGCAAATTCTTGGGCTCTACCATAGATGAGCTGAATCAGAAACTATTAGTACTCTATGTTTTTTTTTTTTTTTTTTTTTTTTTATAAATTTATTTATTTATTTTTGGCTGTGTTGGGTCTTCGTTTCTGTGCAAGGGCTTTCTCTAATTGTGGCAAGCGGGGGCCACTCTTCATTGCAGTGCGCGGGCCTCTCACTATCGCAGCCTCTGTTGTTGCGGAGCACAGGCTCCAGACGCGCAGGCTCAGTAGTTGTGGCTCACGGGCCTAGTTGCTCCGCGGCATGTGGGATCTTCCCAGACCAGGGCTCGAACCCGTGTCCCCTGCATTAGCAGGCATATTCTCAACCACTGCGCCACCAGGGAAGCCCAGTACTCTATGTTTTAACAAGCCTTCCCAGTGGTGTTGATGTGTACTAAAGTTTCAGAACCACTAGTGGAGTGATTGAGTGTGTTAGCTCTGGTGTCAGACTGTCCACATTGGAATCTCAACTCTACTATGTAAGAGCTGTGTGACTTGTGCAAGTTAATGCATCTTTTTGTGCCTCATTTGCATAATCAGTATAATTACGATCACTTTAAACTCTTTTTGAGAGTATTAAGTCATATAAAGAAGTTAGCACATAAGTTCAATTCTAGGAATGTATCCTGTAGACCTATTCCAGCATATTCTGGATGATGTATGTTCAGGATATTCATGGATGCATTGTTTATGATAGAAAAGAAACTCCCTAAATATCTATCCATAGGGGACTGGTTTAATAAATCATGGTCCTGCCGTACGAAGAATGAGGCAGCTCTTTATAGACTCATATGAAAAGATCTCCAGAATTTTCAAGCAAGGTACAGAACGGTGTGTCTAGTATGCTCCCATTTGCATAAAGAAAAAGAATCTATAGAATCTTTAAAAATGCATGGATTACCTGTGAAAGCATACTCAGGATACAGTGGGACAAGAAATCGGTGGCTGGAAAGAGGGGAAGGAGGGAAATTTATTTTTACCATACATATATCTTTTTATGACTTAAAATTTGCAGTATGTACATGCATTTTCTGTTCACAAAAATGAAGTTTTTAAAAAAAGGAACTACTTAGCATAGTGCCTGGCAGCGGTGGTGGTGGCAGTGACAGCTCTAAGCAGATGAATCATTGCAGAAATGCCGCCCAGAGGCGTCCAGGGTGTGGCCACGGCCTCTCCTCCCTTCATTTTCTATAGTCCATGTTGCCCCATTAGAGAATCCTTGCACTTTAAAGATGGAAAGGGCCTTAAGATTCTCTGGTATAACGATTTTATTTTAAAGATGAAGAAACCAAGCCCCAAGAGAGGCCATAACCAGCCCAACTTCTCCCAGAGGACTGAGGCTCAACCTGAGGCCTCTTTTGTAAGATCTTAAGACTAAGCTTTCAAAAATTTTGCTTTTAGAACCCCATCACCACTCTTCTTGGAAATGGTAAGGACTCCTCCACATAGCTGTTAAAAGCTAGTTGAGGTTTAGTTCCTAACCAAACTTTCTAGCCTTATTTTCCACCTTCTCCTCTGTTAATTCTCTACCCTAGCCAAATAGGTCTCTTCATTTACCCCAAATGCTGCTGCTTTCCAGACACAACAACTTGCCAGTTCTGTGCTCTGTCTGAAATGCCTCTCTCCTTCCTGTCTATTTGTGGAGATTCTACCTACACCTACACACTGCAGCAGAATCACACCTAAATCACACTTCCTCTAGGAAGTCTTCTCTGATTACTCAAGCTCACGGAGCTCTCTTTTCCCTCTGAACTAATTTTAAAATTTCTTGTAAAACATCTACTTCTTAAGACAGGAATAGGATGGTTCTCTGCTCCTTGAACAATGGGAAGTGGACTAAGATAGAGCCAGCTCCTTATCCTGACTCCATTTCTGGAGAAAAGTGGGTAAATGACCTTGGCCTTCCTTATTGTCTCAGGGAAGCCCTGGGTGAGGATGCCACTGAGCCAGCCCGGAGCCAGGACCCTGTCTGCAAAAACTGCTGGGCCTGTTCCTACCCTGATGTTTACTTGGCCAGGAGGCCCAGCGTGATGAAACCCGGCCCTGTTGCCGAGCACCTTGGGAGGCCTCCCTCCAGGGTCCCTCTGTGCTCAGACAGTGGCCCTTTGTGGAGGAGAGGAGCAGGACTGAAAGTGGAGCCGCTGGAAACCCTTCCTCCTCACCCCATCCCCCCGCCCCCCACCCCCGGCAGTCATGGACCATCCTGCGCCTGGGTGGCCTCTGTGCAAGTCCACGGCTGGCCAAGTGTGGTAGGTCCTCCAGGCAGCCAGCTAGGCTGGAAGGGCGAGGAGGGGTCCCGCCAGGATGGCCTGCTGAAACAGAGGCTGCTTCTAATGGAGCTCTCCAAAGAGGAGACTGGTCCCCCTGCAGGCCAGAGTGACACTTTCACCATTCCCACCACTGCCAAATATGCCCCTAGGATTTAGGGCTGGCCCTCCCTTCTGAGGTGGGTTGTCCCTTCTGCCCCTGTTTCACTGGACCCTACGCTCACTCGGGGGTGGGGTTTGGGGGGTGGGGGATGGGAGGGAAGATTGGGAATGCTTAGATGTCCTCCCAAACCTCGTGGGTAGGAATCAAGGGGAGGGACTAGTGACCACAGGAAGGAAGGTCACGTGTGGTATAGGTGAAAGTGCAATCACTGGTCGGGGGTCAGGAGGCCTAGGACTCTAGTTCCTGCTGAGCCACTGACTTGCTGTGTGACAATAGCCAGTTGCTTTCCTTTCCTGTGCCCCTGTGTCACTTTCCCAGATGCAAACTTATGGAGGCAGAGTGAACTTTTGCAGTTCTGATGTTTCAATATTCTGTGATCACAGGCAGGAAAAGGAAGAGCTGGGCGTGGGTTGGAGGTAGGTAACTGACACAGTACTCTCCGTGGAGGAAAAGGAAGAGCTGGGCGTGGGTTGGAGGTAGGTAACTGACACAGTACTCTCCGTGGATTCACCAGCAGTCGCTAAGCAGCCTCTTCTCTGCCTCCAGGATTCCTTCCCCCTCTTGTTTCCACCCCACTTTGAGGGCTTCTTGTGATGAGATCTAGAAGCTGTTTGATTTGGATTTGTTTTATCCCATATTTTGCCCTCAGAGGGAGGGGACCGTGCACAGAGCAGGAAGGGGGTCAGGAAATAAAAGAGAGAAGAAAATTAAGAGGTAAGGGTGGTGGGATTTCCTTGGTGGCGCAGTGGTTAAGAATCTGCCTGCTAATGCAGGGGACACGGGTTCGAGCCCTGGTCCGCAAAGATCCCACATGCTGTGGAGCAATTAAGCCCATGCGCCACAACTACTGAGCCTGCGCGCTAGAGCCCATGAGCTACAACTACTGAGCCCATGTGCTGCAACTACTGAAGCCTGTGTGCCTAGAGCCCGTGCTCCGCAACAAAAGCCACCGCAATGAGAAGCCCACTCACCTCAACGAAGAGTAGCCCCCGCTCACCGCAACTAGAGAAAGCCTGCGCGCAGCAAGGAACACCCAACACAGCCAAAAATAAAATTAAAAAATACAAAATAATAAATAAATAAAATTTAAAAATAAAAGAATGTCATAGCCATAGGACATGACAAAAACTGGTTAGAACCAAGTAGGTCCAAGATGGTGGAAGATTCAACTTCCAGTAAACCTTGAGCCTCATTATATGCTCATTGTAATATATTAGCATACTAAATGACACACCACTAGCACCATGACAGTTCTGAGGTTAACCATAAAAGGTCAAAACATGGGCGGTGGCCCAATTCCTTGAAATCTCCGCCCCTTCCCTGAAATAGTTGGAATACTCCTCCCACTCATTAGCCTATGAAATTACCCAGACCATAAAAACTAACCACCCATATAGTTTGGGGCCTCTTGTCTTCTGAGATGGCCCATACTCTGTCTGTGGAGTGTGTTTCTCTCTAAATAAATCCACTTCTTGGACTTCCCTGGTGGCGCAGTGGTTAAGAATCCGCCTGCCAATGCAGGGGACACGGGTTCGATTCCTGGTCCAGGAATATCCCACATGCCTCGGAGCAACTAAGCCCGTGTGTCACAACTACTGAGCCTGCGCTCTAGAGCCCGTGCTCCGCAACAAGAGAAACCACCAAAATAAGTCCGCGCACCACAACGACACAACTAGAGAAAGCCCATGCACAGCAACGAATACCCAAATCAGCCAAAACAAAACAAAAAATCCACTTCTTACCTATCACTTTGTCTGTCACTGAATTCTTTCTGCGATGAGACATAAAGAACCTGAGCTTCATTAAGTCCAGAGACCAAGTGTGTGATCTCAATTAAGAGACGATAGGTTGGGCTTCCCTGGTGGTGCAGTGGTTGAGAATCCATATGCCAATGCAGGGGACACGGGTTTGAGCCCTGGTCCAGGAAGATCCCACATGCTGTGGAGCAACTAAGCCCGCGAGCCACAACTACTGAGCCCACATGCTGCAACTACTGAAGCCCACGTGCCTAGAGCCCGTGCTCCGCAACAAGAGAAGCCACCACAATGAGAAGCGTGCGCACCACAGTGAAGAATAGCCCCCGCTCATGGCAATTAGAGAAAGCCTGTGCGCAGCGACGAAGACCCAGCACACCAAAAATAAATAAATAAAATAAATAAACTTATATATATAAAAAAAGATGGTGGGTTCTGGCTGGGTTCAAGTCCTGGCCTACGGGTTCAAGTCCCATCTGAGTCGCATGGTTTCATAACCATATGAGTCAATTCCTTATAATAAATCTATCTCTATATCTATCTATTGATATAGACATAGATATATAGAATATATATGCTACTGGTTCTATTTCTATGGATAACCCAGAGTAATACAATTTGTGATTTTTATGTCTTGTTTAAGAAATTCTTCTGTATCCTGAAGTCCTAAATATAATTTTCTTTAGTTACTTCTAAAGATTTTAAGGTTTCCTTTCCAAATTTAGGTCTTTAATCCAACAGGTTATTATTATGTATGCTATGAGATAGGAATCCAATTTTATTTTTTTCCAAATGAATAACCAGTTGTTCAGTATCAGTTAAAAATAATCCATCTGGGCCTCCCTGGTGGCGCAGTGGTTGAGAGTCCGCCTGCCGATGCAGGGGATACGGGTTCGTGCCCCGGTCCGGGAGGATCCCATATGCCGCGGAGCAGCTGGGCCCGTGAGCCATGGCCGCTGAGCCTGCGCATCCGGAGCCTGTGCTCCGCAACGGGAGAGGCCACAACAGTGAGAGGCCCACGTACCGCAAAAAAAAAAAAATAAATAAAAAATAATCCATCTGTATTAATTTCCTAGGGCTGTCATAACAAATTACCACAAATTGGGTGGCTTAAAACAACAGAAATTTATTCTCTCACAGTTCAAGAGGCCAGAAGTCCAAAATCAAGGTGTGGACAGAATTGGTTCCTCATGGGGGGAGGGAGAAAATATCCATGCCTTTCTCCTAGCTTCAGGTGTTTGCCAGCAATCCTTGGTGTTCCTTGGCTTATAGACACATCACAGTAGTCTCTGCCTCCATCTTCACATTGCCTTCTTTTTGTTTCTGTGTGTTTTCTTATATGGATAGCAGTCATTGGATTTAGGGCACAATCTAAATCCAGGATGAGTTAATCTTTTTTTTTTGCGATACGCGGGCCTCTCACTGTCGCGGCCTCTCCCGTTGCGGAGCACAGGCTCTGGACGCGCAGGCCCAGCGGCCATGGCTCACGGGCCCAGCCGCTCCGTGGCATGTGGGATTTTCCCGGACTGGGGCACGAACCCGTGTCCCCTGCATCGGCAGGCGGACTCAACCACTGCGCCACCAGGGAAGCCCCAGGATGAGTTAATCTTGAGATCCTTGACTAATTACATCTGTAAAGATCCTATTTCCAATAAGGTCATACTCTTTTTTTTTTTTCTTTTTTGGCTGCATTGGGTCTTCGTTGCTGCACACGGGCTTTCTCTAGTTGCAGTGAGCAGGGGTTACGCTTTGTTGTGGTGAGCGGGCTTCTCACTGTGGTGGCTTCTCTTGTTGTGGAGTACGGGCTCTAGAGTGCAGGCTTCAGTAGTTGTGGAGCTCGGGCTTAGCTGCTCCGAGGCATGTGGGATCTTCCCGGACCAGGAATCGAACCCGTGTCCCCTGCATTGGCAGGCAGATTCTTAACCAGTGTGCCACCAGGGAAGTCCCAAGCTCATATTCTGAGGTTCTAGGTAGAAATGAATTTTGGGGGGATACTATTCGACCTGTGACACCATCCTTTGCGAGCCTTTTGCAAATGTCATTTCTGTTGTATATCAAATGTCCATATATGTATGGTCAGTGTGATCATTTTATAATGCAATTTCTGATGAAATGGTTATACACTTTTCACAAGGTCATCTTATTTAATCTTCACAACAGTTTTATGAGATAAGTACTACTAAAATCACTAGGTTATGCTAAATTATGTGATAACAAACAACCCCCAAATCTCAGTGGCTTACAACAAAGTTTTCTCCCTCAGATTACACATAGATAGCTGTGGGGCAGCTGTGTGTTGGCTGCAGCTCTGCTTTCTGTGTCTTTTCACTCTAAGGTCCAGGCTGAAGGCACAGCCCCCATCCAGGTCATGCCATTCCAGTGGCAGAGATTAAAGAGCTTGATTTTAGACTAAAACATGCAATGGTTTTTCAAGTTTCTGCCTAGAACTGGCATATATCTCTCCAGCTCAAATTCCACTGGCCAAAGTAAGTCATGTGATCAAGTCTGACATTGGTCTGGGGAAGTGTACTCCTTCCTCTGGAGTCACATGGCAACTGGCTAGAATGTGTACCCTTACTGGGAAGGGGGAGAGCAAATAATAGGAGACAATGATATCTCTCCCGGAGGGGTTAAGTAACTTGCCCAAGGTCAAATAGCTGAGAAGGGACAAGAGCCAGGATTCAAACTCAGGCAGTCTTTCTCAAAGCCATAGTGCACGCCATACCTCCCTGTTGCCTGCTAGATGGTGTGCAAATATATCTTAGCTTTAGCGCTTCTGTCTGTGCGTTCCTGCAGCCTGGAGTGCCCCTCTACCTCTGCATGTTCAACTTACCCTTTAAGACTCCACTCTGGTCTCAACTCTTTGTGAACTCCTCTCCTTGGAATTCATCACCATGGATCCCCATCACTCTTTATAAGTATATATTATTATTATTATTATTATTATTATTATTTTTTTTTGCAGTACGCGGGCCTCTCACTGTTGTGGCCTCTCCCGGTGCGGAGCACAGGCTCCGGACGCACAGGCCCAGCGGCCATGGCTCATGGGCCCAGCCGCTCCGCGGCATGTGGGATCTTCCCAGACCGGGGCACGAACCCGTGTCCCCTGCATCGGCAGGCGGACTCTCAACCACTGCGCCACCAGCGAAGCCCAGCATATATTATTTTGTACTTACTGTCCTATCCCCTCTGAAGGGTGGGAATGCACTCTGATTTCTCACGTCTCCTCTGCCCCCGGGCTTTGCACAGTGTCCCCTAAATGTTTACAGTATTTCGGGATGAGATGAGTAGGTGGCGGGGCCCGAGCTGCAACTGGGCCGTGCTCCTGGGGATGAGAACACTTGGCCTACTTTTTCCCCCTTCTAACCTAAGCTTAGCACCTGATGCTCCAGTGACTGGCAGGTCAGCTCTGCGTGACTCACTCTGTAAGCCTTCAGCACTGTCACCTCGAGGCCCTGGGCTGGGGTGTGTGTGTGCTGGTGGTGGTGAGTGAGGAGATGGGAGTTAACTTTTGCCTTTCAGAAATCCTTCCCTCCCCCTGCCCCAGAAAAAGGACAAGTAAAAGTCCTTGTCTTAGATGGTCTGGGCAAGTCCCTACCGATCAGGCCTAGGAAGACTGGG
Source organism: Mesoplodon bidens (assembly GCF_964165515.1). Lineage (NCBI taxonomy): Eukaryota > Metazoa > Chordata > Mammalia > Artiodactyla > Ziphiidae > Mesoplodon > Mesoplodon bidens. Next base: position 23,491,453 of record NC_138171.1, on the reverse strand, counting down.
GAGGCCCTGGAAGGTGCAGGGAAGGAGGAAAGCACTGCTGGGTCATAGGAGAGGAACAGAGAACAGGAAAGAGTGTGAACTGCGCATTGAAAGCCTTTACTAACTTGTCCAAGTGACTTAATTTAACCTTTCCGAGCTTCCGTTTTCCCACCTGTAACCTAGAGACCGTACTGATCTTGCCCTCTTCCCTAAGCTGTTGTAAAAATACATAGTAAAATGCTAGAAGACTCTAGGAATACAGCCTTGACATCACACAGACCTGTATTGGAATCCCCCTCCTAAACTATGCAACTGTGGGAAAATTGCGAATCTCCATGAGCCACGGTGTCCTCATCTGTAAAATGGGGATAATAATTAGAGCTACCTCCCAGGGTGAGAAAGCTATGTAAGTAAAGGGCTTAGCACATAGTGCTCTATAATATTGGCTGTTTTCATATGCGTAGATGATACTTATTATTTAAAGGAAGGACCACAACTGGTGTCATTTGGGAATGTTAAAAGGAGGGGAACAGAGTCTAACTTTTCCTAGAACTGATTGCTTCCCTTAGCCAAGTATGAGGTGTGGCTCAAAGGAATGAGGAAGCAGTTCGTGTGGTGACAGCACGCTGTCTTCACAGATCTTTGGGGAGGAGTAGAGAGGTTAGCTGACGCTCCCCAAAGACTGGAGGTCCTTGTCCCCTGAGCCCACCCCCTACACATGCAGTCCATTGACTCCTTCTTGTCCCCTCCTACCAATCTAGTCACCAAGTTCTGGGGAGGCAGCCTTTGTAATAATAATGATAGTATGAGACTAGTGATATCGTTCCTTTGAAGTGTATAAAGGCTGTCTACTACATTGTCCCAGTTAGCCTTCATGATCTCTTTCCCATAAACAGAATCCAGAGTTAGCAGGGACTTGGAGACTCTTCTGCATTTCACAGATGGGGAAATTGAAGTCCAGAGAAGGGAAGGGATTTACCCCATACCCCACAATAAGTTAACGGCAGACGCAGAACTAAAACCTGTAGCTCCTGACTTCCAGCCCAGGGCCAGTGCTTCTGTCACCACACACCTGTCCTTGGCTTTCCATTCCCACTGCCACCTAATCTATTCTGTTATCTTCTGGACCACTGCAATGGTCCTCCCTGCCTCTGGTCCCTTCATATCAATCTCTTCTATATATACAGCCAGGTAACTGTCTGGAAGCACGGCCTTGATCTTGTCTTTCCCCTCCTAATAGAACTTGCTCATTTTTCAGTTTGAAGGGTCATCTGATTCCTAGTTCAGCCTCCAGTTGAAGACCCAGTCTTTCTCTGAATACATTTATTGGCAGGGAGTTCATCACTCCCAGGGTGGTCCATTGTTTTCTTGGATCGTGTGGACTGTTAGAGATCTTTATAATAAGCTGAAGTTCTCCCCCTGGATGTCCACACACCGGAGCTGAGTGGAATTCTTTCACATCCATTTGTCAGCACATTTGTGTTTAATATGAGCCAGGTCCTGGGTGGATTAAGTGCTGAGGGGAACAGAAAGGGGAATTAGAGATGGAGAGGGGGGCTTAGGCGTTCGCAGAGTTTTTTATTTTGTTTACTAGACCTAAATGATAAGAAACAAATCAAATCCCCTTTCTGTGTGACAGCCCTTCAGATGTTTGGAGACAGCCACTATATCCTCCAGTGCTTTAGCTTCTCAAGGATATTTAAATCATTCACCACACAACATGGCATCCAGGTCCTCAGCATTCTGGTCTCTTCTAGACTTGCTCCAGTGTGACAGTGTACTCCTCAGAACGTGGGGCCCGAGCTGAGCCCCGTGGTCCAGGTGTGATCAGCCCAGGGCAGCATAGAACCTCTAACAGAGGCTAACAGAGTTAGAACCACAGAGGTCTAACCTTTTGTTTCTTTGATACAGTTTATCATGTTCACTCTCCTCCCCTTCCTTTAAAAAAAAAATTAATTATTGATTGTGTTGGGTCTTCACTGCTGCGCACGGGCTTTCTCTAGTTGCCGAGCTGGGGCTACTCTTCATTGTGGTGCGCGGGCTTCTCATTGCGGTGGCTTCTCTTGTTGCGGAGCACGGGCTCTGCTCCGCAGCAATGTGGGATCTTCCCAGACCCGGGATTGAACCCGGGTCCCCTGCATTCGCAGGCGGATTCTTAAGGGATTGAACCCATGTCCCCTGCATTCCAGGCGGATTCTTAACCACTGCACCATGAGGGGAGTCCCTCCTCTTCTTCCTTTTTTCTTTCCTCCTTCCCTCCCTTCCTTCTTTCTTTTTTTTAGCCACATTGCATTGTTGAGCTTGAGGTCAATTCAAACCTGTAAGTCATTTTCACCGGAACTGCTCTTAATCTAGATTCTTTCTACCCTGTATTTTGGGCACTTGTCCAATATGGCAGCCACTAGCCCCATGTGACAATTTACATTTAAAGTACTTAAAAAGAAAAAAAGAAAAAGTTAAAATTAAAATTTTAAAATTAATTGAAATTAAAATTTTAGTTTCTCAGTTGTAGGAGCTACATTTTAGGGGCTCAACAAGCCACAGGTGGCTAGTGGCTACTACATCAGACAATGCCAATTTAGGATATTTCCATCATCACAGAAAGTTTTGTGGGACTGCTGTGGTTTGGACTGAAGGGCAGGAGTTTACATTTATCCCTTGTGGTACCTCATCTTGTTGGTTCCAGCTCAGCTCCAAGGCTGCCGAGATCTTCTGGAAACTAATTTTGGTTTCTGGAGTGTTTGAGGGCCCTCCCAACTTCCTGATGGCTGTAGATATGATTAGCGTTTCATGCCCTTTTCTGCTTCACCTAAAACCACTGATAAAAATGCCCAGCACAGCAGAGAGAGCTGCAACCAAGCCCTGCACATGGCCCTGTGATCTACAGCCTCAGTCATGCAATAGTTTAACAGATGAGCCTACATTCCAGGCCCTGTGTACTGGGTACTGGGTACACATAGGGAGACAGAAGACGGCAAGTAAAGAGTCATGCTGCGGTGGGTGCCCTAAGAATTCAAATGCCTTTGCCTCGCATTCAGGCCTGCTTCTGTCTGGCCTGTGGTAGTTAAGTGCAGGCTTGGGAATCAGCTTCCTGGGTTTGGATCCTGGCTCTGCCACTTTATAAACTATGTAATGTCTTTGTGTTTCAGTTTCCTAAAAAATAACCTCCATCCCACAGTGTTGTTATAGGATTAAATGAGTTAGTGCAAGTAAAGCTCTTAGAACAGTGCCTGGAATACAGTAAGTGCTCCAAACACATTAGCTATGATTAGTTCTCATGATTAATTATAATTTTCCCCTGGACAAGCCATACTCAGTCCTGCTGTGGAGTCTCAGTGCCCTCACTTCTGCCCTCTTTTAGTTTGTGGAAGTCTTTCCAGGCCCAAACTAGGCCTGCTCTCCTTGATTTCTTATGTTCTTAGCTGCTCACCTGGCACTTAGTATCCTATACTGGAGGGGGGATCGCAGTGAAGAACCTGAATAATTGTTGGGCTTCATCTTGGTTCTGCGCTGCCTGCTGGAGAGACCTAGGACAAGCTTTCATCTATAAAATGGGGATGATCATAGCTGCCGCATAGGACCACGGTCAGGGCTAAGTGAGACAAAGTAGGTGAGAGTTCCTGCACTTAGTAGGCCTTTTCATCCAGTGAAACCTCTGAAAGTGCTTCTTCCACGTCTCTGTGTTTCATGTAGTATCTAACAAAGGAGGTCAGGCTCATTATTCCCTGCAGTTCTGGAGGGCCTGTCCCTGTCCTAGGAGCCCTGGGCAGGAATTCCCTGTTTCTTCTTCTATGTAATGTGGATACCTAATCTGTTCCCCACCTTCTCCTCGCTGCTATCTCGGGCTTGCTGACCTTGGGGTGGTTCCTCCCCATCAGCCTCAGTTTTACTAGGACCGGAAGGAGCACCTATAAGGGCAGTGGTGATTTTAACTCTAATTTAGGAAAGCTCTTTACTTTGGGCGTGCCTGCGATTGTGGAGGGTGGGCGTCGGCGTCCAAAGCCAGGGTCCAGCCCTTGGGGATCCCCTCCCCAAGGGTCCAGAGGTATCGCCACCTGAGGTGGGGCTGAAATGCGCGGCGCGGTCTTCCTCGAGCTCGGGCCGCGGGAACAATGGGAGGGCGGCGGAGAGCCGGGTGGGCGTCGGCCAGGTCAGGGCTGGAGGTGGAGGAGGCCGGCGAGCTGGGCGCCGGGCCGTGGGGTTAGCCCGGGGCACCGGGCCGAGAGCCGAGGCGTCTGGGCCAGGGAAAACCGAGGTTGGCGCTGGCGGGGACCAGAAGGAGGCGGGGGGCGGGGCCCGAGCCCACCGGGCTGGGAAGGGAAGGGCGAGGGGGCCCGGGGTGGGGTCTCCTTTTCGTCGCCCCGTCGCTCGCCCCAGCCTACGAGCTCCGCGGCGGCACAGGTAGGCGCCGGCCCACGTTGGGAAGCGGGCGGCAGGTCACCAGCGCCAGGCGGGCTCGCAGGGCTCAGCCCCCTCCGCTCCTCCTCTCCCCAGGGGCCCGCGCGGCTCCTCCCTACGCGCGGCCCCGGCTCGGGCTGCTCGGGCGGCGCTCCTCCGGTTGCTCGCTCGCTCGCTTGCCCGTGGCTGCCGCGGCGGCCGGGATCGCCGCCGCTTCCTCGTGGGGAGCCGGCCGGGGCGGGGCGGAGTGGGGAGACAGGGTGAGGGGGGCGGGCGGGGAGGGGGCTGCGCCGCGGGAGGGAGGGAGGGAGCTAGCGAGCAAGCGAGCAAGCCAGCGAGCGGGGCATTTGTGCGCAGCTCAAGTGCGCCTCGGAGCCCGCCGAGCGGCCGCGGGACACACCGACCGAGGACAGACAGCGCCCGGAAGCCGCGCCGCCGCCGCCAGGTTAGCCGACCCCGCCGCCTCCTCCGGGCCCCCGGGACCCCGCCGCGTCTGGGCTGGTGTGTGTGGGAAGGGTGATCGCCGAGGGCTCCGGGCTCGGTTTCCCGTCCTCGAGCACTGACAGGCCGGCGGGCAGGCTCCGGGGGGCTGGACAGCACCGAGGCGGGGGGCGGGCGCTCGAGCCGGGAGCCCCGGGCCTCGGTTTGTGCGTCTCAGTGCTGGCGCCGTATGTGTGTCGGGGTCCACGTCGCCGGGTGTGTGCTGGGTGTGAGCGCGCGTGTGCCCGTGGGTCTGTGCAAGTGGATGATCGGTGTGTGCGCGCGTGCGTGTGTGCACCGGGTGTGCATCTGTGTGTGTGAGAGGCTGTGTGCCCTGTGTGTCTCCGCGCGTCTGGACTGGGCGGTGTGTGTGCGCGCGTGTCTATGCGTGAATGTGTTTATGAGAGGGTGTGTCTGAATGTGTAGCCGAGTGTGTGTGCATTTGGATGAGTGTGTGTGCCAGTGGCTTCGCTTGTGGCTGGAACCTGTGGCGGGAGTGTGTGTGTGTGCGCGCGCGCGCCACTGTGAGTCCCCGTGTGTGCGCGTGTGAGGGCGGGTGTGCACCCGCGTAGCCCCGCGTAGCCCCAGAGTGCGTGTGCGCGGCTTTGTCTCCGCACAGCCGGGAGGAAAGGGTGGGGGCGGCGGCCGAAGCGCTGCCGTCGCCGGGAGCCGGGCACCTGGCCGGGGCAGAGGGCAGCGGCGGCGGCGGGAGCGTCCCCGCCGGGCCTAGACTCCTTGCTGGCAGGTGGGCGGCCACACCCCGGGGGCCGGAGGGAGCCGGACTGACAGAGGGGCCCGCTGGAGCGGAGGGCGTGTCCTGCCTGGAGCCCGGGAGTGTGTGTGTTGGTGATGGTGGAGACAGCGGTCCCCAGGCTGGTGACCCAGTCGGTTCAGGGATCCATTTCCTGTCGTGGTGCGGGGACAGTCGGCCAGAGCCAGACCGGGTCTGGCCAGCTCAGCCGCACTCCCATCCTCACCCCTCCCAGCTCCCTGGGGTAGAGCCGCACCTTAGGTGCCCTGAAGGGAGGAGGGAGAACCACTCTCTTAAAGGGCCAGTGTCGTCTCCCCCCCCACCCCGCTCCAAGGAACGCCCCCTCAGATGTCTACTTTGAGAGAGGTCTCTGGGTGTGTCTTACTCCGTTCTCCATGTATCGGTGCAGCGCCTGCCTTTGGAGATGTGTGCATGTGTGTGTTTCTTGTGCATTTGGGGGTGCAGATGTATCTTATCCGTGAACAGTGAATAATGCATCTCTTGAAGTCTATGTGTATGTGTTTCTTAATGAGTTTTAGTATATTTGTTTTTACGTACACATAGCTGTTTGTATGTTAGTGAGTCTGTGCATGTGGGTTTGCAAGATAAGTGGCATTTTGCTGCCAACTGGAATAGGATAGAAAAATTCTGTCCAGGGCCACCCTATTTCAGAAAAACTGGGTGAAAAGGCGGTTTGGAAATTTAGCCCCCGGCTTTGTGGGTTTCAGATGCTGGTACTGAAATGTAGGTAGACTGGGATTAGACTGGATATGAGGATAGAAACCGAGACTCTTACAAGAGGAAGGAAGTGTTCTGGACGAAGGCTATCCAAGTGTAAGAATTCACCCTCCACTTCCAGTTCTTCTTCCCTAGAACTTCACCTCCCCCTCTGCTACTCAGCTTGCCAGGATAAAATGCACAGGATTTGGAGTGTAAAGGGAGGGAGCTGGGAGTATGAAAGGAAGGAGGGTGGATGGGTGATAGGATTGGGGACCAACAGCAGATTTTTGCAATTTTAAAAATGTTTCCCTACTGAAGGCAGCAGAAGCTGGGGGAAAGCTGAGCTTGCTGTCCCCTTTCCTGAATCCCTTTCCCAGGGCAGGAAAGGCTCTGGTCTGCAGCTCAGGAGCCCTGGAATTTGGTGCAAGGGTCTCCTTTGGACTTCGGTCAAACCTTTCATGTTTTTACCTGTTCACTCAACACATTTTTATTGAGCTTCTCTTATGTAAGGGTCTAAACCCCCTAAGCCTCAGTTTCCCTAGCTGAGCAGCTAGTAGGCTGGATTCTGAGACTTTGAGTCCCCTTCCCTTTCTCAGAGTGCTGGAGTTTGTCTCATCGTTACCCAGATTTAGGAATCTACCCTTTTAGTTCCCAAGGATCCTGGCCATGGGCCCCGCTCACCACTCCTCCTTGCCCTCGTATATTCTAGTCTAGAGCAGTGGTTCTCAAAGTATGGTCACCCCACCAGCAGCAGCAGGGTTACCTAGGATCTAGTTAGAAATACAAATTCTTGGGGCTCCCACCAGATCTACTGAATCAATAACTCTGGGGGTGAGGCCCAGCAGTCTATGTTTTAACAAACACAGGAAATCCTGATGCACATTAGAGCTCAAGAGAGGTGCAGGCAGGGAGCTGGAACCTCCTATAGGATGAAACACCTGGAAAGCATCTCCTGCCCCCTTCCACACACATACCTGAAGTAGCTGACAGCCCTAACCTGGCAAGTAGAGGTTCTGACTTCAAGTCCCAGGTCTTCCTTGTGATCTCGGACAAATCACTCCTTCACAAAATAATTCAATGACTTGTTGACAACATCTGCTCTGGGCTAGGTTCTGAGCAAGGGGTTTCCCTGCTCTGCTTCGTTTCTCCATTTATTACGTTGATTTACAAGGCCTGCCCACCTCTCTAGAAACCAGTCACTCTGGCCTTTTTTTTTTTTTTTTGCGGTACGCGGGCCTCTCACTGTTGTGGCCTCTCCCGTTGCAGAGCACAGGCTCTGGACGCGCAGGCTCAGCGGCCATGGCTCACGGGCCCAGCCGCTCCGCAGCATGTGGGATCCTCCTGGACCAGGGCATGAACCCGTGTCCTCTGCATCGGCAGGCGGACTCTCAACCACTGCGCCACCAGGGAAGCCCCCCCTGCTTCTTATGTTGGTTAACTACCACTCTTCAGATTTCAGCTGAAAAATCACTTTCTCAGGGGAGCCTTCACCAACAACTCCTTTAAGATAACTCAGTCTTCCCTGTTATACCTTCTTATAGCTCCCTGTATTTCATAGCACTTATGAGAGTTCATAATTGTATGTGAGCTTGTTAGTTGTTTGTCTCTCCTCACTGGATTGCAAATGCCATCTGGGCACAAACTTGCCTATCAGTCTTCCTAGTGCCCCCACACCGTGTCTGGCTTATGACTGGTGTTCAATAAATTTGTTGAATGGATGACTTTATAATATGGGACATGGTATTAAATGATACCCTTTGTCCTCTCAAGCCCTGACATTGTAATATCTAAACAGTCTTCAGACTTTTCTTTTTTGGCTGCGTCAGATCTTAGTTGCAGCACGCGGGCTTCTCTCTAGTGTGGCGTGTGGGCTCCAGAGCGCATGGGCTCTGTAGTTGCAGCACACAGGCTCTCTAGTTGTGGCGCATGCTCAGTAGTTGTGGTGCGCGGGCTTAGCTGCCCCGCGGCATGTGGGATCTTAGTTCCCCAACCAGGGATCAAACCTGCGTCTCCTGAATTGGAAGGTGGATTTTTAACCACTGGACCACGAGGGAAGTCCCCAGGCTTCAGACTTTGTTGAAGTAGATTTATCTGTCTTTTTTACTGCTAAGTCGCCTGGCTATAGATTTGAGCCCCTATTGTGTGGCCAGGCCTATGCTGGGTTCTGCTCTAGGGGAGACGGGAAAAAGCTCTTTAGGAGATACAGCCTACCTTGTTTTCTGTGTCCTCCTGGATTAAGATCCTGCAAGAATGAGAAGAGGAAGAACACTGAATAAGGAATCTAAAGACCTAGGTCCACGTCTTGTTACCTGACTGTGGGCAAGTCACTCTTCCTTTCTTGCTTGTTTCCTCTTCTGTAAAATGAGGGTATTAGGATGTATGGTGTACCTAACATTGGTTACTAGCACTGGCGCTAGAGTAGGGAGCACTGTCTTCGCTACCTACTAGTTGTGAGGACTTGGGCAAGTGACTTCATCTCTTCGTTTTCTCACCTGTAAAACAGGATCAGTAATAGCATCCGTTTCAAAGGGTTGTTTTGAGAATGAAATGAAGTAACATACGTGGACTGCTCGGCACAGTGCTGAGCACATAGTAAATGTTTGGTAAATGGTAGCAATTGCTACTGTTATGGCTACTCCACAGTTCAACATTCTTTTTTTTTTTTTTCTTTTTGCGGTATGCGGGCCTCTCACTGTTGTGGCCTCTCCCGTTGCGGAGCACAGGCTCCGGATGCGCAGGCCCAGCGGCCATGGCTCACGGGCCCAGCCGCTCCGCGGCATATGGGATCCTCCCAGACCGGGGCACGAACCCGTATCCCCTGCATCGGCAGGCGGACTCTCAACCACTGCGCCACCAGGGAGGCCCTACAGTTCAACATTCTTGAATGCCTTTATACTGGGCCCTAGGCCTACAGTGACAGAAATGAATACAACAGTGTTCCCAGGCTGAGTGTGCGGGGCAGACCTGCAAAGATGAACAATGTACAAGGTGGCGGGGTATGGCTGTTTGTGGAGGAAAAGGCAGTGTTTGGGCTGGATTTTATCTTCCAGGTAGTTGGAGCAGCATGTGCAAAGGCACCATGACTTGTTAGGGGAAATACAAATAGTTCCATGTGGTTGGAGCAGAAGGCGGTGAGTGGTGGGGACAGGTGGGGTGAGTGGCTGGAGATAAAGAGGAATTTGAGGCCAGATCTGACACAGGCTGAAGAGCCTGAGTCCTACAGGTTGTGAAGAGTTAGGCAAGATTAAGCTAGCCAGGAAGGATCGAATTTGCATTTCAAAACCACAGCTCTCCAGGTGGTGGTAGAGGCTGGCATGGGTGGAGGGGGAGGATGGTCCATCTGGAGTCGGGGCTCAAAGGGTGCTTATGTGCATGATGGAAGGGCCCAGTGCGATGGCTAGACACCTGGGACATGGAAGAAGCCCAGTTGATGGACTTCAGGCCAGCCTGAACCAGGGGAGTGAAGGAGAGCTGAGAAGGACTCCTTCATGGGCCCCAGGCCTCCATTAACCTCCAAGGCTGCCTAATGAGTGGGAATCTGAAAAATGGAATTTAAGAGTCTCAGGTCTGCTGCTCAATGGACTCACTGTGTATTAATTTCCTAGGGCTGCTTATTGAAATACCACAATCTGGGTGTCTTAAAAAAGCAGAAATTTATTCTCACGCAGTGTGGAGCTAGAAGTCAGAAAGCAGGGTGTCGACAATGTTGGTTCCCTCTGAAAGCTCTGAGGTGGGGTGGCAGGGGCATCTGTTCTGTACCCCTCTCCTAGCTTCTGGTGGCAGCCAGTAATCCTTGGAGCTCCTTGGCTTGCAGCTGCATCTGCCTCTGTTGTCACATGGCTTTCTCCCCTTTCTCTGGTGTGTCTCTGTGTCATCTCCTCTTCTTCTAAGGACACCAGTCATCTTGGGTTTAGGACCCACCCGTATCCAGCATGACCTCATTTTATTTTAACTAATTGCTTCCGCAAAGACTCTATTTCCAAATAAGGTCACATTCTGAGCGTCTGTGTAGACATGAATTTGGGGGGACACTATTCAACTCAGTACATACAGGAAGATGGAAAAGAGTGCAGGTCTTGGAGTCCCACAAGCCCAGGTCCCAGTCCAGGCTTTGCAATGGAGCAGCCATGAGGCTTTTTCTCAGCCTCAGTGTCCTCTTCTCTGAAACGGGGACAGTAGCACCTTCAGTGCCGGGTTGTGGTGGTGAGACTCGGTCAAGATAACAGATATGAGTGAGCCTAGTGAGGTGACGCACAGCAGGCACCCCGTAATTACTGCTTCTGCTTTGGCTCCCCCTTCTCTACACTTAGTAGCCTGGACAAGCCACTTAAAATTTTTTTTAAATTAATTAGTTTATTTATTTTTGGCTGTGTTGGGTCTTCATTGCTATGCACAGGCCTTCTCTAGTTGTGGCGAGCGGGGGCTACTCTTTGTTGCGGTGCGCAGGCTTCTCATTGCGGTGGCTTCTCTTGTTGTGGAGCACGGGCTCTAGGCGCGTGGGCTTCTGTAGTTGCAGCATATGGGCTCAGTAGCTGTGGCTCGCAGGCTCTAGAGCACAGGCTCCGTAGTTGTGGCGCATGGGCTTAGTTGCTCTGCGGCATGTGGGATCTTCCCGGACCAGGGCTTGAACCCATGTCCCCTGCATTAGCAGGCAGATTCTTAACCACTGCGCCACCAGGGAAGTCACAAGCCATTTAAATCTTGCTTCACTTTCCTTATCTGCCAAATATGAATAATCATCGTCCAGCTCTACTTAACTCTCCAGATTGTGAATCTCAGGGGATAATGAGAAAGCTCTTTGTAAACTGCTTTAGAGTTTGTGGCTGTGTTTTTAAATTATAATCGTCATCTTCATAATAACGCTTGGCCATTGCCACATCCATGGCACTCTCAGCAGAGCCCAGCTCGGCACACTCCTCTTCTGAGGCAAGTTCTCTTTGCCCCTTTGTGCTCCAAGGTATCCTACCAGCAGGATAGCTGCTGTCGGAGTTCGGAGAACCTTAGAGAAACTCCTCGTCCTCCGTTGCCCTCATTAGCCAGAGGAAGGAAACATGCTCTGAGGGAAGTGACACCCCGCAGGTCACACAGCTGGTCAATGGCAATTGGAACACCTCGTTTGTGGTTCCTGTTTAAAGTCTGAATGGTGCTTTTTCCCTAGTTGCAACTTCAGCCTCTGAAGCAGGACCTTGGGGCAGGTAGAGGCCTGGAGAGGGCTCCGCATGGGACCTGGAGGTGGGGACCCAGTGGGGAGAGTCCTGCTGAGTCAGGATCAGAATCCACAAGGGGGTCCCTGGGTCCTAAGTGAGCGAGTAGTGCCTCTGCAGGCTGAATGGGCAAGTGGTTTTGTTCTCAGCCTGGCTCTGGCCATCTCTGCCTGCTCCAGGGGAGGAGGCCGCCATGGGCAGGCAGCAGCCGTGTGGGAGCCAGAGCCTGGAGGTATCCCAAGGCTTCAATATCCCTACTGACAGCCAGGGTGGTGCTCCTCAGCAGACTGTATCCCTTTAAGCCTTGCCTTGGCGGACCTGGGGGAGGCTCTGGAAAGGAGAGGAGGCTTATCCTGTCTTGGCAGTTTCCCTGAAGTCATCTTCCTTTCCCCCAGGCTGGGGAAGCCAGGCCACTCCTCAACCTTGATTTTCCTTTCCCTTCCTCCCTCCTCTTCTCAGTCTTCTTTCCTTCCCTTCCCCTGCCTTCCCCTCCTCTCTCTCCCCATCATCTCTCCAGGTTAAAGGTCTAAAGAGAAAACCTCTAGACCCAGTTCATGTGGGTGGTTTGGGGGTTGCTTGAGGCCACCTAAGAATTAGAAAGCCTAAAGTCTTCCTCGTCAGAGGCTCGCTCTGGTGACTGATAAACAAGTGCTTACGTTTATTGGCTCACCATGTGCCAGGCCCCGTGCTCAGTGCTTTATGCACCTTACGTCTTTTAATCCTTGCAACTACCCAGTGAGGCAGAGATTACGGTCCCCATTTTATTAAAGGAGGCTGAATAACTTGCCCAAGGCCTACCCAGTCCTCAGCCAGCAAGTGGCACAGCTAGGATTTAAAGCCAGATCTAGCCAAAACCCACAGGTGGTCTGGATTCTTTCCTATACTGCCCCGGATGGAGCCTGTGAGAACGTTTAGGGGTCCACAGAGGGATGCACACTTGCTCAAATTTGGAGAACAGATTCTTGGCTCAGAGAGTGGAGTCTCCTGCTTCCTAAACCTATGCTGTCACCCCATCAGGGACTGGCCTTCCTACCAGGAAGGACAAGGCTCTGAGCCCCTCTGGTTCTAGGCAGCTGCCCACCTGTTGGAGAGATGCTGCATCAAGAGCAGGTACCAGGGCAGGACTGAAGGCACTTGGCTTTTTCTTTAGATGTTGTTTTGTCACTGGCCACCTTAGTTCTTCATTGATTATCTTGAGTCTCCCAATTAAATGAGCTTATCATCTGCAAAGCATGATAGTTTTATCTCCTCAGAAGGGTGCTTGGGGGCTTGGAGGTCCTCTGTCAGGCTCAGTGATGGAGGGGAGGGAGGCAGAGGCTGCAGCCAGGAAACGGAGATTCAGGAGCAGAGTTGTGTTAGAAAGGAAAAGGAAGGGAGCCGGACCTGGCTGAGGGCCGGAGTGAGAGTCTGGAGAGAGGAAAAGAGCCTTTAGGCTGGGGATGATAGGAACCCTCCTCCCACCCCAAGTGCAGCCCAGGAGTCCGGACTCCCTCCCAGGCAGGGCTGCTGATTTCAGAATGTCAATTCAGAATCTAGCCAGCTGCAGTCAGCTTGTTGGGCCTCCACTCACCCCCACCATGTCCATGACCATGACCAGGGCCAGCTTGAGCAGGTGGCTCAACCAGAAGGGACCTTGGTTAATGAGCAGTGGCTTTAAAACTTCTAGCCTGGGGGCTTCCCTGGTGGCGCAGTGGTTGAGAGTCCGCCTGCCGATGCAGGGGACACGGGTTCGTGCCCCGGTCCGGGAAGATCCCATATGCCGCGGAGCGGCTGGGCCCGTGAGCCATGGCCGCTGAGCCTGTGCGTCCGGAGCCTGTGCTCCGCAACGGGAGAGGCCACAGCAGTGAGAGTCCCGCGTACCACAAAAAAACAAAAAAAGCAAAAAACCCCAAAAAACTTCCAGCCACGGAGCCCTCTCTATGTTCAATCTGTGAACCAGCTAAAAGGAGAGCGGCTGAGCACCCTGTGGTGGGGGCCCCAGAATCAGCCTGTTTTAATAGGTTCCAGTCGAGGTGACTGGGACACAGAGGGTTCTCAGACTGCCCTCGGGAACGCTGGTCTCAGATGTTTGTGAACTTCCGAAACGGCATGCACAATTCTCAGAGTGTTCCCTGTCCTCCGGAAAGGATCCACAGGCACCATGTGAGTCTCTGAGTCACGACCCATAAAAGTTCAGAACTGTCGACTTCAGGGCTGTTTTGTGGAGTGGGAGCCTAATGACTGGAGAAAGGTGGCTGGGAGGTCACGGCAGAGTGAAGCATTGAAGGCAGATTTCTCCTACCGCTCAGCACATGGCTGGCTCTGCTGCCAAGGGACTGCGAACCGGTCTCTTCCCTATCTGGGCCTCAGTTTTCCCAGCTGTAAAAATGAGGGTTGGACAGGATAAGCCCAAGGTCCCATGCAGCTTTGATCTGTAGTTCTGGAAGCCAGGTCTCCTGCTGCCCAATTCACAGTCTTTTCCCCTTTCCTTGTTTCCTCCCCAGCATCACCCACTTCTGGTGGGGCCACTTCCTCCCTTCAGCATCTCCCATCTTGAGAGAGTCTGTACAGAGCCTGGATTCTAGCCCCTTGAGCCCCTTCTGGCAGACTATGTGCCCAGGCACTCAGCCCTCTCTCCCTTTCCATGCCCGCTTACCAGAATGAATCAGCTGCCTGGGAGTCTGGGGACGCTCATGGTGGCCTCTCTTCAGGGCCGGACACCTGGGACCAGTGCCAAGGGGAGGGGCTTGGAGAATGCATTTGCTGTGGCTCCTGGGACATGCCCAGTGCTTACCTGTGTCTTTGCTCCAACTTCCTGGGTTCATCTCTGCCAGGAATGCCACACCCCATCCTTCCCCAGTCACTGCTGAAATCCTGCCTGCCTTGTCAAGGCTCAGCTCAGATGCCACCTCTGTCCCCCAAAGCCTTGTGAGCCCTCCCGTCCCCAACCCCACAGGGAGATTTGTCTTTCCGTCCTCTGCATTCCCTTAGCACCTTATCTGGTCTCCTCTGGGGACAAGTTCTGCTTGCTCTTGGCTTTATCCTGGGACGTGGCTTGTCTCTCTTGCTAGATTGTGAGTTCCAGATGTCTCATGCTGTGCTCCCAGCACCTAGCATAGGGCTTTGCACAGAGTAGGTACGCAATAGAAGGTTTTGAAGTTTTATTTACGGAATCTGCCTCTGGCCCTGGGCTGGGCTGGCTTCTATGGGGCCCCCATAGCCCCATCACTGGCAGGTCACAGCTTCTCACATATCCCCTCCTTTATGTGTGGATTGGAGGGAGGCCAAGTAGGGCGGTGGATAAGAACTTAAATTCCAGTCTTATGACTGCCATCTCCTGGCTCTGTGACCTTGGGCAAATCATTTCACCTCTCTGAGCCTCAGTTTCCTCAGTTGAAGACAAAGGGGTAGGAATGACAAGTCTACGGGGGGCTTGAGAGGATGAACTGAAATGATACGTGTAAAATGCTGAGATCTGAGCATTGTAAAGAATAAATGGTCAATAAGCAATTATAATTCATTATTTTTCAGGTAATGGTTATTATCATTGTTGTTTTAGCAGGCACCTACTGTGTTCTCATGGTGCTGGGGGGCAAGGGTGAGGGACAGAGAAAAATAATTGCAGGAGTTCCTTGGTCTGCAGGGTCTTAAGGTCACATAGGGCTGGTAAGCCTCTCCTCCGGGGAGCAGTGTCTGGGAGAGACATGGCTGAGTGACTTGAGGAGTGAGTGACCAGTGTAGACCCTGTGCTGGAGGTTTGCGCTGGATGGACAAGAAGCGGGAGGGAGCCGTGGGGAGCAGGGACACAGGTATTCCCCGTGGAGATAAAGGAGGCGAGCGCCAGGCGGGGCATGGGAGAGTGGGGCACATTCTTGGAGCGATGCGGGCAGGATGCAGGAAAGGGCAGAGTGGAAGCCGAGGCAGCTCTAGAATCTCCACTTAGAAGGGCCTTAGGGTCAGCACCCCAGATGGAGGGGGAGCTTCAAGCTTTGTTTCACCAAGAAGAAATTGGGGGAATGGTAGCTCATGATGCCGCTACTGAGAACGACAGAGAGAAGACTGGAAAGGTGGGGCAGAAATAAAAAGTTGGGGCTTTTGTTGTGAGCCCGCAGGGCCTTTGTCCCTCTGCCCAGGCTTGAGCTGAGAATGCTCAGGGGTGAGCTGCAGCTCCCGGCGTCTGCAGGCCTGTTCTCAGAGTCTTTCTCGTAAATATCAAGGCTGCCTGTTTCCCTGGCCAGGATCTGAACTCTGGTCTGTCTGAAGTTAAAACGCAAACTGATCCCAGAAATGTCAGAATCTCTAAATACCGGGAGAAGCGATCCCTTAATCCACACCCCCTCACCTCCACATTACACAGATGGGAAGCAGAGGTCCAGAAGTGGGAGGCCCTGCCCAAGAACGCAGAGTGAACGGGCCACAGTGAGTTTCGCTCCAGCCTGGTGTGGGCTTTTGTCGTTTGTAGGCCTGGGTTAGGGGTTGGGGGAAGAGGGTGAGGAGGGGGCCCAGGGAGGGGTGTAAATGACAAACAAATGCCAAATTAGGAGCCGTCGGTTGCCAGGGTGTGTGTGTGTGATCCCAGGTGAGTGGGATGTGAGTGGGCTGGAGCCATCATCATCCCGGGCTTTCCTTCCCGGAAAGGAAAAAGGGCCACATAGGTGTGATCCAGGGGAATATTGGGATGTGGGGGAGTTCAGGGGGTGGCCTGAGAAGAGGAGGCTGTTGCCAAGCAGCAAGAGACATGACTGTATCACAGCGGCACAGAGTATCCCAGCCTCTTGGGCCTGGCCTTGTACAGCCCTGTAGGTGATACCGTAGTGTTATCTGTCACCCCTTGTTTATGGGGAAGAATGAGGGCTGCAAAGGTCACAGCTAGGAAGAGCAGCGCCAGGGCTGGGGGACTTCAAAGCCATTTCCCGGCATGTCCTGGGTGGCTGCCCTCTTGGTTCTCAGCCCAGCTTGGTCTCAGCAAGGACCCAGGACAAGTGAACTTTTGCCATCCTTCATTTCTCCTCCATCACTCCACCCCCTTATTTGTTAATTAGAAATATTTATTGAGCACCTACTATGTGCCAGGCGCTGTCTGTGACCTTATAGAACTTATGCTGTCACCCCTTAGCTGCCCCACACTGGTAGGTTGGGACCAGAAGGAGGAGGTGGGTTGCTTCACTCACCCCTTTCTCCCTTCACACCAAGCCCTTCCCCTCTATCCCCTTCCAAGTCCACCTACCCCAGATGGGACTTTTTGCTGGAACTGCCTCCTGCTGAAATGGAAACCAATCAGAGTTAATAGTTAAACCTAATAACTGGCGAGAGTTTCACGCGGTTAGGCTGGAGTGAGGGGGCTAAGTGCTAGCTGTGCCCCCCAGGAGAGGGGTGGAGCTGCCCAGGTTTTTCTAGCCTATACCTGCCACCCTTTCCCTGCTCTGGAATCTGCCGCCAGGGCCTGCTCCTCCCCTCGTCCCCGGGGGGTGAGGGGTGGACTGCCTCTTGGATCCTTTCCCTTGACTCCAGCTGAGGTGACCCTGGGAGGTGAGTACAGGTTCTGGCCCTAGTCCAAGGGCCTCTGGGTGAGTGTTCTTGGGTGAGATGTGGGGGAGGGCATGGCGCCGAGCCTCAGAGACCCAACCCAGAGGGCAGGCAGCCAGTGGACCTTGCTGGCTTTGCCTCCTGCTGGGTAGGGGTGGGGAGGGTTGGGAAGCGTACCCCAGTGGCCTAAGCCCCGTGTGCAGGACAGTCACCCAGTGCAGCCCATGCCACTTCCTTCCCTTTTCCCCTCTTCACTGGGTATCCTGTTAGGGGCCATTCTTTGCCATTTAGACTGGGACAGGAGGGAATTTAGTGGCAAAGGCTAGAAGCCTGAGCCCCAGACCGGGCCCCTGCCAAGCTTTAGGGACAGAGCTTAGGCTTCGAAGTCAGACAGGCTGTGGGTCAAACCTGGGAGACCTTGGAGTGGTGGCCCATCTCTCGGAGCCGTAGTGCCATCTGAGCAATGGGTACTCTATCCCTTTGTCACCAGTGCTGTAAGTATAAAGGCACCAGAGGTAGATATTAATATCGGGCTCCTTAGGGGGTTGGAATGAGTAGACACCATTCTATTGACATTCAACTTTATTTATTTATTTATTTATTTATTTATATTTTTTTGCGGTACGCAGGCCTCTCACTATTGTGGCCTCTCCCGCTGTGGAGCACAGGCTCGGGACACGCAGACTCAGCGGCCATGGCTCACGGGCCCAGCCGCTCCGCGGCATGTGGGATCTTCCCAGACCGGGGCACGAACCCGTGTCCCCTGCATCGGCAGGCGGACTCTCAACCACTGCGCCACCAGGGAAGCCCTCAACTTTATTTTGAGAGGCCTAGCTCTGGCTTAGGGCCAAGGAGGGCACCAGTCCCGTGACTTGACCGTTAGAGCTGCCCCATACAGTAGCCACCAGCCACATGAGACTACTGAGCATTTGAAATGTGGCTGGTGTCACCGAGAAACTGAATTTGTAATCTTATTTAATTTTAGTGAATTTAAAAATTAAAAAGAATACTCCGTTATTGGAAAACTTCTATGTATGTTTCTGAACTTAGATTTGTGCAAACACTTTTTCAATTGTAAAGGCTAAGAGACTCTAAATATCTGATGAAAATTTAGTGTCAGAATTGAGATGTGCTGTAAGTGTAAGGTATACACTGGATTTAGAAGATTTAGTATGAAAAAAAGATTGTAAAATATTTCAGCAATACTTTTGGATTTTTTCTTTTTTTGGGGGGTGGGTCTCAAGGCTTGCGGGATCTTAGTTCCCCAACCAGGGACTGAACCCGGGCCCCCAGCAGTGGAAGTGCAGAGTCCTAACCACTGGACTGCCAGGGAATTCCCTCAATAATACTTTTGATATTGATTACATGTTAAATAAATGTACTATTAAAATTAATTTCACCCATTCCTTTGTACTCTTTTAAATGTGGCTACTGGAAAAATTTAAATTACATATTTGGCTTGTATTATGTTTTGATTGGACAGCGCTGTTCTAGCCTAAGTTGAGTTGGACACATTTGAATAATCATACAAGAAAATAGAGCCTAGTTATTTGGGGAGGTTTGGGGGTGAAGGTGAAGTCGAGATATTCCCCCACTCACCACCCCCCATACCTGGGCCACACTCCATGGTGGAATGTTAGGCAGAATAACTCCACAGCCTCAAGGATAAGATCAGGGCTTCTGGTGTCAGATGAAGAGCCCCTGTCCGGGTGGCCATGCTATGCACTTGCTCTGTGGGTGACCTTAGGCAAGTCACTTCACTTTGCTGAACCTTAGTCTATCATCTGTAAATCTAGCCTAAGGGTGGGATTTATCTCATTGATGGAGGGGATCACCTGAGATATAATCCAAGTGCACGCTTAGCAC
Source organism: Mesoplodon bidens (assembly GCF_964165515.1). Classification (NCBI taxonomy): domain Eukaryota; kingdom Metazoa; phylum Chordata; class Mammalia; order Artiodactyla; family Ziphiidae; genus Mesoplodon; species Mesoplodon bidens. The sequence goes on along the minus strand of NC_138171.1, from coordinate 23,472,550 downwards.
AGTGCCTGCACATTTGCACGGCCGAGTCTTAGCTGTGGCTGTGGTTACTACTACTCCTGGTTGTGGGAGTTGTTGCTACTGCTATTGGATCTATCAGCTTGGATTCAGTTGTTCCATTTGTCCAAATGGGACATGGGTCAGAGGGAAAGGAGAAGTTAAAAGAGCTTGAGGGTGGGAGCTGGGATGGGGATTGCTTGCCTTTAGGGGAAGCTCCTTGGATCTTCTGGTTCTATAGGTGATCAGGCAAAGATGTGTGCCCATTTTATAGATGAGGAAGGTGAGGCCTGTTGAGATGAAGTGACTTGGCTATATAGCCAGAATCTGAATGCAGGACTTCCCATGCCTATTGTAGGAATATTGGAGCCAGCGTTAAGAGTCCCCTTCTGGGGCTTGTGAGAGCAGGGCCTGACCAGGAGTCTGGCACTTATGAGAAATGGTTATGAATAGTCTTCTATAACTGCAAGGGATCTCGACACCATTCAGTACAACTGTCTCATTCTTGAGTTGAAGAAACAGAGACCTGAGTGTGTGTATGTGTGTGTGTGACCTCCCTAGGATCAGCCAGCAAGTTGGTGGCCAAGCTGGAACTGTTTCTGTTTGTTTAGATCCAGCCCTCAGCTCGGCCCTGGCGGGACGGATGGCCCTGCTTGTCAGCCCCTCCTCTCCTGCCCAGTCCCCAGTGAGCACTGAGAAAGAGGCTTTTGTTTCACCCGCTCCTTCTGGTTTCCTCTCAAGGTAGCTTCACCACCACCCTCACTCCATCTGCCCAGATTTGCATTTGTCCCTGTTCCAGGTTTAAAGGGCCCTGAAATCTGAAGCTTCTCCACACACATCTACTTTCTGGATAGCCGTGGGGGAGACCAGGGGATTTTTCATCAAGAAGGCCTAGGTTCAAATCCCTCTTCTACCATGAATTCCCCCTGTGGCTCTGGTCAAGTCACTTGTAAGTTTTTCATCTCAACATCTTCATCTAAAAAAGAGGAACCCAGGGGCTTCCCGGGTGGTGCAGTGGTTCAGAATCCGCCTGTCAATGCAGGGGACACAGGTTTGAGCCCTGGACCGGGAAGATCCCACATGCTGCGGAGCAACTAAGCCTGTGCGCCACAACTACTGAACCTGCGCTCTAGAGGCCGCGAGCCACAACTACTGAGCCCGCACGCCACAACTACGGAAGCCCGTGAGCCTAGAGCCCGTGCTCCGCAACAAGAGAAGCCACCGCAATGAGAAGCCCACGCACCACAACGAAGAGTAGCCCCCGCTCGCTGCAACTAGAGAAAAGCCCGCACGCAGACGAAGACCCAGCACAGCCAAAAATAAAATAAATAAAATTTAAAAATAAATAAATAAATAAATAAAAAAGAGGAACCCAAATGGTTAGCGTATAACCTGGCAGTTAAGACCCTGAGCTCTGGGTCTCACCCCTGTGCTGATTCTCTAATGCTCTTCAGTGAGTCATTTCAACTCCCTGGATCCCGGTGTCCACATCTGTAAATGGCGGCTCCTCCTGGATTGTTGTCATAAGGAACTGTGCTGAGTTCTCCACATGTAGCATCTCATTTAATCCTCCCGTTAGCCCTGGAAGCAGACACTATGACTCCTGTTTTCCAAATGAGGAAACCGAGGCTCAGAGAAGTGAGGTGACTTGCCCCAGGCCACTTTGCTAGAAAGAGGTGGGGGCAGAATTCAAACTGGTCTGCGTGGCTGCAGAGCCCCAGCTTAAATCACTGTCCTGCACTGCCTCTCGGGTCCCTCGGTACCTGGCCCCCAGGGTGAGCCTGGGCTCTGGGAAACAGTAGATGGGGAACCAGGTTGTAAGCTGCTGGGTGATGGATGTTACAGCTGCAGTGGCAATGTCCTGAGGCCCCTGCTGGCCTCCGGAGCGGGGGCAGGAACAGGTTGCTCGGGCACACAGCTTTTGCTTCTGCTGTTCCAAGCTCAGCCCAGGTGGTCTTCCTATTTGCTCAGTTCTTGTGTTCTATGTGAAGCGGAAATACTTCATCCCACCTGGAGATAACTGTTCTAAGTGTGTGACTCCAGGGGCCCCGAGGTTGCTCCCTCCAACGATCCTGCCCACTGTGTACTAGGCCAGGCCTGCAGTTGGGGCTTAAAGATGATTGAAAAGGGGCTTAAATACTCTGTGAGTGAATTAGACCAGAACAGAACATTAATGCTAAAAAGACCTTAGGGACCCCTGAATCCAACCATGTTTATTTTATTTTATTTTTAAATTTTTTTTTTTATTTTTTTTTTGCGGTACGCAGGCCTCTCACTGTTGTGGCCTCTCCCGTTGCGGAGCACAGGCTCTGGATGCACAGGCTCAGCGGCCATGGCTCACGGGCCTAGCCACTCTGCGGCATGTGGGATCTTCCCAGACCCGGGCACGAACCCGTGTCCCCTGCATCGGCAGGCGGATTCTCAACCACTGTGTCACCAGGGAAGCCCTATTTTTAAATTTTTTTAAATTTTATTTTTTGGCTGCATTGGGCCTTTGTTGCTACGGGTGGGCTTTCTCTAGTTGTGGTGAGCAGGGGCTACTCTTCGTTGTGGTGCGCGGGCTTCTCATTGCAGTGGCTTCTCTTGTTGGGGAGCATGGGCTCTAGGTGCGTGGGCTTCAGTAGTTGCAGCACGCGAGCTCAGTAGTTGCGGCACATGGGCCTTAGAGCACGCGGGCTTCAGTAGTTGTGGAGGCAGGCTCAGTAGTTGTGGCTCATGGGCTCTAGAGCGCAGGCTCAGTAGCTGTGGTGCATGGGCTTAGCTGCTCTGCGACATGTGGGATCTTCCTGGACCAGGGATTGAACCCATGTCCTCTGCACTGGCAGGCAGATTCTTAACCACTGTGCCACCAGGGAAGTCCCCAACCATGTTTATTTGACAGATGGGGAAACTGAGTTAAGGATAGGCCAGGTTGAGAGAACAATGGGTGTGTCTCGTCCTGGGTGCTGGAGACCAGGGGACTGACATGAAACAGGCACCTGAGGGGTTGGCAGACCTTTCTCTCCCTTATCCCCCCAGATCTGGTCCACCGCCGAAGTCTGGAAATACCACCAGTCAAAGAGCTCTGGAATCCATCCACCTCATCCCAGCTCTGCTGTCCCCACCCCAGCCTGGGCCCTTGTCACATGTCCCCAGACAGCCACAACAGCCTCCTAACTCACATGCTAAAGCTACTCTTGCCTGTTTCCAGTCCATTCTCGACCCTACAGGTCAATGGTTTCTCATCGCTCTTAGACTCAGGACTGAATTCTTTACCTCGGCCTCCAAGGCCCTTCATGGCCTGGCCCCTCCTGGCCGCTCCAGTTTCATATTTGTTACTTTCCCTTTTGCTCTGCATAGTCACACAGGCCTTTCTGTGTAACAGGTTCAGCAACTTCCCAAAGGTTCCTCAGAGAGTCAAATGCCTGCCTCTCAGTTTCCAGCTCCACGCTGGGTCCACGAACTCAGTTTGAGGTGCTAACACTGTTTCCTCCTTCCAGGTGCCTGACTGCCGTCCTTACCCCCAGGGAGCTGGTGTGGTCGCAGCAGGGGTGAGTGTTACAGAGGCTCAGCCTCATCCTGGCTCTTTTGCTTGGGTTGGACAAATTTGGTCTTTCAGCCCTCAGGCTGTTTTAATATATTTTACTGCTGGGGAGGCGAGAGGGTTTGTCTAGGCCACAGATTCCTGGTGGGTTTGAAAAAGCGGGCCAGTGCTGAGGGTCATCTCTGGTTTTGGCCTGTTTTGAGGAGGGACTGCAATAGATATTCATTAAGCACCTCTCTGCTAGGCAGCATGCTTTGCCCAAATTGCTGATCCATCCACCATGGCTGGGGACGGATGGCCTTGGACCTAGAAGCTGGATCTGCTGACTTGCAGACCTTGTTTTCTTTTGCTTAACCACTGTGAAGTTGTAGACTAGATTCAGAAGAGGGTGTTTTCATTCTGTTCTGCCACTGACTCCTGCGTGACCTGGGGCAGCCACGTCCCTCTCTGTTGGCCTCAGGGTCATATATACATTGTCAGGGCGGGGAGGTGGGGTCAGAGTAAATGAGTTGCTTGCAAACTTTCCAGCAGTGAAATCCCCTTTTCAAATGAACCCCAGAGAATCTCAGTGTACAAAACAGTAAAGGGGTGGGATTGCAGCCGTGGTCAAAGTTGGGGTGGGCCGGGGGACTCTAATTGGCTAACTCCTCAGCACCAGCAGCCCTCTGTGCAAGACACTTTGCAAACTGCTGGCCTGGGACATGTCAAAGCCCCTTTCCACCTCCCGGGTTCCGTGACACTGGCAGGGTGAGGGTGTGGAGAGGGAACCGGGCCAATGAAGTTATACTGATTGGGAAATTGCGAAGTATTATGCAAATGTCATTGTGGGGTTATTAGTAAAGCACAACTGCCAGGACTGTGATGTTGTCATTCTAGAATCCTCTGGTCTTTACTTTTTTTTTTTTTTTTTTTGGCGGTACGCGGGCCTCTCACTGCCGTGGCCTCTCCTGTTGCGGAGCACAGGCTCTGGACGCGCAGGCTCAGCGGCCATGGCTCACGGGCCCAGCCGCTCCGCGGCACGTGGGATCTTCCCAGACCGGGGCACGAACCCGTGTCCCCTGCATCAGCAGGCAAACCCTCAACCACTGCGCCACCAGGGAAGCCCTGGTTTTTACTTTTGATTAGATGTGAGGCACCTCTGTACCCAGGGGAACTCTCCTGTGTGTGTATGTGTGTGCGTATGTGTGTGTGTGTGTGTAGGGAGCGAGGCTATGGGCGTTGAGGTGGGGCTGAGCCAGGCCAGGGCAGGTAGAATAGATGCCAAACAGAGCTGGGAGCATGTTGCTCCTGGGGGTGGTAGGGACAGAGGTGCTTTAATGCCAGTTAAAAGGAGCGATTTGGCTCTTTCCTGCCAGCGCATGGGCCCCACAGAGATTTCTGGGCAGGAAGCACTGCGAACAAGGAATCCTCTGTCCACAGTCACGGAACAGCCAGGACAGAGGAGGTGGATTAGGAGTTCCCAGGAGGGGGGCCTGCCAGGCTTTCCCTGACGTTTGGGCAAATGGGTGGGGAGAAGGGGAACTAAGTGTATGTGTACGTGGTAGGGGGAAGGTCGCGGTTGGTTCATACATTTATTCCACAAGTTCCTTGAGCTTCTGGAGCCCTCCAAGGAGCCAGGCTCAGAGGCAGGCAACTCTGTAGGAGTCAGAGCTGAGAAAGGTGAGACTCTAGATATTAACTACCATCAGTTTACCGGAGGAGACAGGAAATGTGAGAGATGATAGATTTTCACAGGCAGCCTGGTGCAGTGGAGTTCATTTGGCCTGCGAGTCCAGAGCCCTGCATTCAAGTGCGTGCTCTGACACTGACTTGCTCTGTGGCCTCGGCCTCATCACTTCCCCTTTCTGGGCCTCAGTTTTCTTTTTTGGAGAATGAGGGTAGACACAGCAGTCTTGTTTACTTCTTAATACTCCTCTGAGTATCCATTAGAATAAGGTATCTCAAATCTTTGGGGGCAGCAGAATCCTGATACGTAGGCATTTGCAACAGAACTGCTGTGGTTGAATTGGCAGCAACTTACACAGAATCTTGTTGCCCTCCTTACTGCCCTTTGTTCTGTGGGTGTTTTTGGAGGTGTCTCTGCAGATTCCCAGGGCTCCGGGAAGCAGTGTGTGAAGGCCATTGGGTCAGGATGATTCTTTAGAACATGCTTTGCGGACTGTCCTTTGCAGCCCAGATAACAGGGGTTGTGCTGGAACACACAGGAGCAGTCATAATACTGCCTCTGCCCTGCCCTGCCCATGGCCAGCACAGACTATGTCTTGGTCAGAGCCTGTATAATTGGGCCTGGATTTTTCAGAAACAAGTGACAAAAACTCTATTCAAAGTGGCTTTGAACTTCAAAGTGGACTTCAATGGATCCTGGGGCAGTTCATAGAACTGAAGGATGAAGAATCAGATAGACTCTCCAGCTCTCTCCCATCACGGCTTGTCTCTCCTCTCTGCCCTTATGAGGAACTGGCTGTCCACTGCCCCAGCTTAGCAACTCAGACAGAAAGAGAGAACTATTTTTCTTCTAGGGTCTATATATCAACCCAAGGGAAGGACTCTGATTGGTTCAATCATTGTTGCTGGGGATAGGGACATTCCCTATAGTGGCCAGGCCTGGGTCAAGTGTCTACCTGTGTAGCAAATGGAGGAGCAGAGCTAACACCAGAAGAAGGGGGAGTGGACAGAGCCCTGAGAACATACGAACATGTGAGTGGAATCTTGGGTTACAGGAGAGTGAGTAGCTTATAGGCCTGCAAAGCACCATAACTCCTCTCTTCAGTAATAGTAATACAAATATCAACAATGATAACAATAGGTAATGTTTATTGAATTACTCTCTCTATGCTGAGCATGGTCTATTGTTTTTCATGTATTATTTCATTTAATCCTCATGACAATCCTTTGGGTAGGTGCCATTACTCTCCCCATTTTATAGATGGGAAGACCGAGGCATAGCTAGTGAAGGTCACACATTGAGTAAGAGGAGAAGCTGGGGTTCAAGTCCAAGGAGTCTGTCTTCAGAGCTCACGCTCTGATCACTATGTCTACTGCCTCCTGTCAGCAGTTCAAGTGGATCCTATATCTACTTGCATGCTGCTCCGTGACACGGAGCTCATGACCTGCAGAGACAGCCCAGGCCCAGGTTATTCTGCTCTGGGAGTAGAGAAAGTCTTCCTTATGTTGCACACAGATCCACCTCCATAGATATCTATTCATCCGTTGTGTGGCTCTGTGGTAGGCTTTTCAGGAGATGTAAAAACTCATCTGTGGGACTTCCCTGGTGGCACAGTGGATAAGACTCCATGCTCCCAATGCAGGGGGCTTGGGTTCGATCCCTGGTCAGGGAACTGGATCCCACATGCATGCTGCAACTAAGAGTTTGCATGCCACAACTAAGGAGCCTGTCAGCTGCAACTAAGGAGCCCATGTGCTGCAACTAAGGAGCCAGTGAGCTGCAACTAGGGACCCCGTGAGCCACAGCTAAGGAGCCCATCTGCTGCAACTAAGACCAGGTGCAACCAAATAAATAAATAAATATTTCTTTTTTTTTTTAAAGTGCAGATTATTGGGCTTCCCTGGTGGCGCAGTGGTTGAGAGTCCGCCTGCCAATGCAGGGGACATGGGTTTGTGCCCCGGTCTGGGAAGATCCCACATGCCGCGGAGCGGCTGGGCCCGTGAGCCATGGCCGCTGAGCCTGCGCGTCCGGAGCCTGTCCTCCGCAACGGGAGAGGCTACAGCAGTGAGAAGCCCACGTACCGCAAAAAAAATAAAATAAAATAAAAAAGTGCAGATTATTAAAAAAAGAAAGAAAGAAAGAGAGAGAGAGAGAGAGAGAGAGGGAGGGAGGAAGGAAGGAAGGAAGGAAGGAAGGAAGGAAGGAAGGAAGAAAACTCATCTGTGAACTTGCCTGAAGGGTCACCGTAACAAATAAGTCACGTTACTGAGCTCCCAAGCTGTGCCAGGCTCTGTGCTGAGCACTTAATGTGCATTGTCTCATTTAATTGCAACAACAGCTCTGTGGAGTAGGTACTATTATCGCCCCCATTTTCCAGAGGAAACTGAGGCTCAGAGAGAAGTGACTCTCCCATGGTCAGGTGGCTAATAAATGGCAAAGCTGGCCTTTGAGTTCAGGTTTGCCTAGCTCTGAGCCTGCGCCAGGAACCACTGCAATCACCTGTGCCCCCCAGAGGGGAATAAATAAATATGTGCAGGTGTTGGCTGTGACACAGCCAACAGTGCACATTGCCACTGGAGAGGGACAGGAAACTGATGCTCAGAGAAACGGGGGGGCAGCATGGGGCACAGCAGTCAAAATATGCTTCTGGGAGGAGGGGACATTTGATCTAGGCCTTGGATGGAGCTGGACTGGGACATCTGGTTCAGGGAGGGCTCTCCAGGAGGACGGAGCTGCCTGGGAAAAGGCGTGGAAGGGAGAAGCAGGAGTGGTTCAGTTTGGCCGGAACTAAAGAGCTGGGGTTGGGGAGGGTGACTAGCCCATCTTTCAGGCTTCCCAGAAAGACCCCTCCTTCCATACTATTCTCTTCAGAGATGTGAAGAAGTTTGATCGTCTCCAGCTGCACACAGGTGCCCAGATCCTTCACCTTTTATCCCCCATAGATGGTGAACAAGGGCATCTGGGCACCAACAGGTGTCAGTCCTTCATTCCTGGTGGCGAATGATGGGAAGAGTGCTCCCCTGTGGTCCATTGCCCAGGGGTCAGCCTTTCCTCCAGGCAACACAGGCTCAAGGAACCAGGATTGTTTCTAAGAGCCTTGGTGAGCAGTAGGATTCCCCATCCCCTCCCCAGCCAGCAGGCTGAAGCACGTACCTCTAACCCACGGAGGGGCCCCCTTTCCTCCCCCCCCCCGCCCTTCCACACACAGCAGATCTCATCTACCTTGTCAGGAGATGGATAACGCCCTCAGGGCCTGGGCTCTGTCCTGAAAGTGCCTTCAGATTTTTTCTTTAAATAACTCAGGTGGAAAATTGGGGAAGAAGATGTCAGGACTGGGAGCCTCCCAGGTTTCATAGGATGGGAGAATGACAGGCATGTTTATTGAGCTGGACTCACGGTGTGTCAGAGGCTTTATCACCCCCATTTTACAGAGGAGGAAAGTGACACAGGTACAGTTGTCACATGAAAGGTGACATCATTGTCTCTTGCAGGAGGGATGGAGGTGGGGGAGACTCAACAGGGGAACACCTCCCACCCCCAACAGCCTCCTCCCTGCTCTTGCCCAGAAACTCCTCTCACAATGGTGGCTCAGAAATGCTGACTTTGGCTTCCCTGTCTGTTCCCCAGTCTCTCCCCCACGTGGATACTGACCATTTCCCCTGGCTTGCTGCCTGCCTGAGAGGTAGAGGGGCTGTTTCGGGGACGGGGGGGCCAGGCTTCACAAATGTCATACAGGCAAGACGCAGATGTCCAGTATTCCTTCTGTGACCCCTCTTGTCTCTGGGATCCCTGGATTTCTCCGACCCTTCTTGGAGGGATTCTAGCATTGCTGTAGGGGGAGAAGAGGTAGAAAAGGGCAGGGGAATTTTTTCTTGGGGCGGGTGGGGTGTTCTTCATTGCCATGGCTCTTATCTCCTGGACTAGAATCAAAGTCCCTTATATTTTTCCTATAAGGGCTTTTCTATTCATCATCTCATCAGATTTCCCCCATAATCCTGAGAGATAAGGCAGGGAGGATAGGATTATCCCCATTTTGCGGATGGGTTAACTGAGGCTCAGAGAAGGTAAGTGACTTCTCCAAGGTCACACAGCTAATGAGTGGCAGAGCAGAGCTAGAAGATAGAAACCAGTGTCTGGAATCCTGACCTTTCTTCCTGTTGCTGATGGCTATAAGGACAGCCCCCTTTCTGGCCCAGTATATGGGGGTAATGTCCCCAGTTCAAACTTTCCCAAGCTTCCTAAGGCCTGCAGAATAAAGCTTCATCACCAGTTCTGAATTTGATCATCCCCTAACCCAGCCCCGAGCCTACTGCTCTTGCCAATCTCGGCTGACATAAGAGGATGGCCTTTATCTTCTGATAAGGTGGATGAGATTAGACATTTGTTGGGGAGGATCCCTCTGTGGAATGTTGGAGGCACATGTTTCAGCCTGCTGCCCAGGGAGCAGATGGGGAAACTGAGGCCAGGGGCAGCACAATCGTTGCACCTAGGGCAGCTACAGAGGCAAGGCTGGGAAAAGGCTTGGGCTTGGGCTGGCCTGATATAGTGGGCCCCTTTCCCAGAAAATCCACAACTTTGTTTCACTAAGTGGAACACAGTGTCCACTGAGTGTTTACATTTTGCTCCACTTCTGCCCCAGAGAAATTCTTTCAGGGGCACCCTGGCCTTTTGGCATCTGGGCCAAACCAGGGAGGAGCCCTGTGTTCCTAGGAGCGTTGGGGCTTGAAGCTCAGCACTTGCTAAGTATAAATAGGGTTCAGGCAGGAATTAGTGGTGATGGTTGCACAACTCTGTGAATACAGTGTGGGCATGTTCTCTACCTCCAGACCTCTCTGGATTGGGGGCAGCAAGAAGCAAAGGTGCTGAGACTGGCTTCCTGGGCTTTATGGGGGCCTGGGGCAACTGTTTTGGCGTCTAGAACTCTTTGCTGACCAAGTTAGTTTCCCCATTTGTAAGTTGGGGACTAAGATTCAGACTAGGAAAGTAATTGGCATCAGTTGCTGGCCCTGGATGCAAAGACGGTGCGGCAGCTAGCAGTGGAGTGGGGGGCAGCATTATAAAACTAGAAGAGCAGACACTGCTTTCTTCATATGTGTGTCTCACATATGAAGAAAGGTCTCAGGAAAGGTCTGAACGAATGACCTGGGCAGGTCCCTTTCCCTCTCCAGGCCTCAGTTTCCCCCTCGGGATCCACTCTCCATAGTCCTTTGTATTCCTGCTCTTCTATGATCAGTGAGTTGAGATACATGGTTGCCAAGTTTTCCTGGGGGTCAGTTGCCTCATTTGTCAAACAGGGATGACAAAATCAGCCAATCCTACCCATCTCAAGGGTTACTGCTGCAAGGGTCAGAGAAGTGACCATGTTGCTTTGGGCCACGTCAGGCTTTGGCAAATGGGGAGTTGCTTTAGCAAGGTGACATGCTCCCACGGGGCAGTGGAATGAACTGGAGCTCCAGACTCAGACAGAATTGGGTGTAGTCTGTCCCTGCTCCACCACCTCTGGTGTGAATTTGAATACTTCATTTCTCTATGCCTCAGTTTTACCATCTGTAAAATGGACACAATAATAATTCTTGCCTCAGAGGTTATGGAGCCCAAATGAGAGAAGGCAGGCAACCTGCCTGGGACAGATTCAAGTGTTTAATAACTGATAGATTTTGCTATCAGTTTTTGGTGGCCATAATGATGATGATCACTGACCTTTAGAGATTGGGATTCTCTGGGGGCCAGCTGGGCTAGTGGTGGCAATGTTATTGTTATGAATAATCTCTTATATCTCTTTGGCACTTTACAAAGCATGTTCACATGCATCACTGTATGTGGCTTTCAGAGCATTCCTTAAGAAGGCATCACCATCTCCATTTTATTTATTTAAAATTTTATTTATTTTTGACTGCGTTGGGTCTTCGTTGATGCTTGCAGGCTTTCTCTAGTTGTGGCGAGCGGGGGCTTCTCATTGTGGTGGCTTCTCTTGTTGCGGAGCACGGGCTCTAGGCGCGCGGGCTTCAGTAGTTGTGGCTTGCGGGCTCCAGAGCGCAGGCTCAGTAGTTGTGGCGCACGGGCTTAGTTGCTCCGCGGCATGTGGGATCTTCCCAGACCAGGGCTCGAACCTGTGTCTGCTGCATTGGCAGGCGGATTCTTAACCACTGTGCCACCAGCGAAGTCCACCATCTCCATTTTATAAATGCAGTTGTGAGTCTTAGGAGAAGTGGCGTGCCCCTGATTTTAGCTCAGGTCTTCACGCTTTGGGAGCTCAACTCCTGGCCAGATGTGTTACTGGGATCATCTCTGGGTCTGGCAGCACCGACAGGAAAGTGGGGGATGATTGTTACTGACCCTCATTTTTACCCCATAAGTTTTGGAGAGTGAGGGAGCAAGTGACTGAATTAAATGACAGAGTGGCTGGCTTGGTGGCCTTGCCAAGTCACAGAAACACACACACAGGTCTTTTATTTTGGCCGTGGCGTGCAGCACGCGGGATCTTAGTTCTCCGACCAAGGATCGAACCTGTGCCCCCTGCAGTGGAAGTGTAGTGTTTTATCCACTGGACTGCCAGGGAAGTCCCCCTCACCACGGTCTTTAAGTCCATACATTCAGGGTGATTGGGGGCAACCTGTCTCTCACTTTGGGGCCCAGGATTTCTGAAGCTGTGGGCCAACAGTGTCCCTGCTTGTTCAATGCAGCCTACCTGGATCCTGAGCCTCTTCCGTTTCTCGCTTCTGTTTCTCGCTCCCCACCCCCATCCCCAGGGCTGGGGCCTAGAAGTGGATTCTGCCTCCAGTCAATCCGCCACTGAGTCTTGATTTAGTCAACCAGTGTGCACTGAGTTCCTGCCGTACACCAGGCACTGCCCAACGTGCTAGGACACAGAGGCGAACAGAACAGGTATACACGTGATCTGTATTGAACGGCAGAACTTTGTAGCTGTCTCTGGCAGTTTCCAAGCAGTGGCGAGGAAGGTGTCTCTCGGCTCCCCCGTGGGATGCGTGATTTTGAATTTGGGAAAATGTGCTGTGGGAGGAAGCAGGTGCTGGAAGCCCTGGGCTGAGGGGTTCCCCCTCTGCCATGGCCTTGCTGTGTGACCTTGGGCTGGTCCCTGCCTCTTTCTGGGCCTCCTCCTCCTGTCTACCAAGGGAGGGGATTGGTTGAGATACGAGAACAGTCTGACGTTTGTGGGACACCTGCCTGGCCCATGTGTCCCAGGCTCACAAAAGCCCAGACTGATGCCAGGGTCCCTTCCTGCCAAGCGGTTGGCTTCTGGGTCTTGCAGGCCTTGGGAGTGGTCTCTGAACTGGGTTCTGAGCACTTGGGAAAAGTTGATAGAATCATGAGCCCCCCAGATAGTCTGGCCTGTGGGCCCCGTGTCCCCGGCTGGCACTAGTGCTGACAGAACAGGTTCCGGCAAGGCAGCCCCTGACACAGAAGCCCTGTCCAGCAGGGGCCCTGCATACTGGTGGGTTTAACCTCTTATGCTTTCCTTTGGGCAGGAGGTGGTGAGAGGTGGGGTGGAGGTGGGCTGAGAGCAAAACTTAAAGGCTCCCTGAAACATGGAGTTGACCTAGCACCTCCAAGGGAAGGGTGGCGAGATTGAAGACTGAGAGGGCAGGTTTTCCCAAGTCCACACTGAGTGTCGAGTGCTGCAGAGCTACCTAGGAACGCTGATCTCCTGCCCCCCTCCTCCAACAGCCACATCTTGTGCTCAGCTATTTCCTGGGTCTTGGTTACTGAGGTTGGGGGAGGGCAAGGGGTAGAGCATGTGTGTCCCCAACAAAGCAGAGAGGGTGGTGGGACTTCATCCTGGTGGCTGTGGTTGGGAGGGGAGAAGTGTTTGTGTGTCATTTTTGTCACATTTCCCTGCCTCCTGTCATGTCTCCCAGATAAGTTCCTGGGTCTCTTGCCCTGGTGGCACTGACAGCTGACACGTTGAGAGTCCAGAGGGGGAGGGGAAGCAGAGGGCAGGCCCTTGTGCCAGTTGGCGACAGGAGGCCTGGCAAGTCCCAGCTGTGCCTGATTCCGGGTGACGGAGCAGTTCAGCCCTGAGTGCCCACCCTGGCCCTGGGGCAGTGCCTGTGTGGCCTGGCTGGCAGGCCAAGAGGCCTCTGTGTCCTCCCTGCCCCTTAGCTCTTGGTGTTTGTAGCCTACTCACACCCCTGTAGCTCTGGGCTCTGCCCCTTGGCCTGGGCACAGGCACTGGTTTGGCAGGTTTTGCTGCATCTATGAACAGTGGGAGGGTTGCGAGCTGGAGCAGGGCCGGCCCGAGGAAGCAGTGCTGCCCTGTCCTTGCCTCCCTCCCCACCCACAAGGCCAGCCTCACCTCTGCCCCCTTTGCCATCTTTCTCAAGGGAGGCTGCACGGGGAGCTGGAAAGCAGAAGCTGCTCAGACTCCTAGTTCTTTTTTTTTTTTTTTTAATTTATTCATTTATTTATTTATTTTTGGCTGCATTGGGTCTTCGTTGCTGCGTGTGGGCTTTTCTCTAGTTGCGGAGAGCGGGGGCTACTCTTTGTCGCGGTGCGCGGGCTCCTCATTGCGGTGGCTTCTCTTGTTGCGGGCTCTAGGCTCATGGGCTTCAGTAGTTGTGGCTTGTAGGCTCTAGAACTCAGGCTTAGTAACTGTGGCGCGTGGGCTTAGTTGTTCCGTGGCACGTGAGATCTTCCCGGACCAGGGCTCGAACCCGTGTCCGCTTCATTGGCAGGCAGATTCTCAACCACTGCGCCACCAGCGAAGCCTTAGACTTCTAGTTCTGACTCTATCACTTACTCAGCATGTCACATCTCTTTTCCTTCTTGGACCTTAGTGTCTTCATCTGTGCAACACGGTTTTCAGCTCAGTAATCCTCAAACAGCCACATACTATGATTCTAGTTCAAGCTCTGCCATGTTCTTTCCATCCTTAGGCAGGTCATAGCACACTGAGTGCCTCAGGTCCTGAGTGGGTAGAATGAGGGCCACAACCCTTGTCTGTTTCCTGGGTCTGGGGAAGGTGATAGGATCAGCCAACATCCTAGCAAGTAGCCCGTCTCCATCTATAGTCTGGCCTGCCCTTATCTGGCTCAAGCGGAGGGAGAGAGTGTACCTAGACTGGGGGCTCACTCCAGGGCGCCCACCACCCCGCCATCCTGAGCCCATAATTGCCTGGGAACTAGGCTTTTAGAGCTTCTCCATGAAGAGGTTGGGGGAGAACCTAGGGGGAAGGCCTTAGCACTTGCTGCCTCCTCTTCCTCCTGACTTTTATACATCAACTGGGGGTCCAGTTCAGGGGAAAGGGAGAAGGCAGGAAAAGTCCACCATTGCTGCAGCCCCGCTATGTGACACTGGGTACGTTGCATCCTCTCGCTGGTCCACATCTATACAGATCATTATATCCTCAGAAAATTCAAATTATGAAAATGTATAGGTCAGAAGAAGGAATAGAAGTTAAAGAGGACATTTCCAGCCTGGGAAGGGAGTAGAGAGAGAGAGAAGGAAAAGAGGATTAACATTTATAGTGCCAGTTACTTTGCATACATTACATACATTATCTATATTCTCAAGTCTCCTTTCCAAGTGGCAGGCAGAGTGGTCTTCATAAAATACACATCAGACCATGGCACTCAGTGTCTTTCCTCTGCTCCTAGAATAAACTCTGAACTCCTTACCATGGCTCCAGGGCCCTGAATGAGCCTGTCTCTGCTTCCCCCTCTCCAGTCATGTATCTCCTCATTGGTCATTTATTTCTTCTGTTGATTTAACAAATTTTTCCCCACCTCAGGACCTTTACATGTGCTGTTCTTTCTGCTTTGAATTCTCTTTCCCTGGCTCTTTGCAGTCTAGGATCCTTCTTATCCTTTACAACTCAGCTTAGTTAGACACCTTCCTTGCCGGCCCCCTGCACTGTTCTCTACCTCCGCCTCGATTCCTCACAATGCTTACCACAATTTGTAACCATTTGTCTTTTATTTTTAACAGCACGTTCACTCCACATTGCATGGCACCTAGTAGATATTCAGTAAGTATTTGTTGGATGAATGAATGAATGAGTTGTAGGGAAATGAGATGCTAGTTAAGTGCCTGGCTCAGGGCATGGCTTTTAGTAGGTGCTCAGTAAATGGCAGCTTTTAGTGAGAACCAACATGGCTGGGATGGTAAATACCAGTTTACTGTGGCTAGAGCACGCATGCATGGGGCTAGGGGATGCAGTGGGAAATTAAGGTTGAAACGGTGAGCTGGGGGACTTCTCTGGCTGTCCAGTGGTTAAGACTCTGTGCTTCCAATGTAGGGGGCACGGGTTCGATCCCTGGTCGGGGAACTAAGATCCCACGTGCCACTCAGCATGGCCAAAAAAAAAAAAAAAAAAGATGAGCTGGTACCAGATCCTGGTGATCCTCTGATGCTAGGCCAAAGAGTTTGGACTTCCTGAAAGACATTGCTGGGAGTCACCGCTGGGCCATTTATGGGAACTGTAGAGCTCTACTTCTGAGCTGGGGGCTCAGACTCTTTGTGCTTGAAGAGGTCGTGCTGTGTGGTTGGGGGAAAGCAGGGTTGGAGGCAGCCTCAGAGGAACAGGCTGGGCCCTCTCCGGAGGCTCTCTGAGGCAGGCTATTCCCAAAGCCCAGAAAGAAAGAGCACTGCCGGGAACAAGCTGTGTTTTCTGATACCACGTTGCCACTGCACTGTTCCTGGGGGCGCAGAGGACTGGGGCCACCTAAGAGTCCGATGCTTGGACTTCTATTCTGGCTCCTCTCCTTATCAACCATGTGACTTCCGCCAGCTTCATTCACATCTCTGATCCCATTTCTTCAGCCGTAAACAGGCTGCGTTAAGTACCTGCCTCATAGGGTTTTGGCGAGGATAAATGAAATGGTGCCTGCACAGGGCTTAGCAGAGAGCCTGGTGCATACTGAGCACTCAGTAAAGGTGAGCTGTTATCTCCATGCAACAGTGGGGGGTTCAGAAAGGGCATTCCAGGCAAAGGGAACCACAAGTGCAAAGAAAAAAATGCACAGGCGGGAAACAGGAGGGTGCTTTGGAGTGGTGGGAGTTTGCTGCGCACACTGGGGACGGCAAGAAAAGAAAAGTGGACCACAGGCCGGCCCAGGTCCTGCAGCACATGTGTACTGGGCCAGGAGCTGGAACTTGTCTGGAGGGCGATGAGGGCCACTGCAGGGTGTTAAATTGGGAATGGTGTGATCTGATTTCTGGTGGCGGGAGATTGGGCTGGAAGGGCAAGGCTGAGGCCTGGAGGCCAGTGGGCAAGCTGTTGGTGTGGCCCTCACCACTGCTGGCAAGCTGCAGTGGTGGGAAGTGATGGGCCTGAACTCGGGCCTGTGGAAGGACGAGAGGGAACAGATGAGAGAGTGGGTGACAAGGGTGAGAGGATGCAGCACAGGGCCTGATGGGAACGGGGCTGGGGTGGGGAGAGCAGCCGTGTCCTGGATGGCGGCAGGCTTTCTTTCTTTCTTTTTTTTTTTTGTGGGATCTTAGCTCCCCGACCAGGGATTGAACCTGCACCTTCGGCAGTGAAAACACAGAATCCTAACCACTGGACCGTGAGGGAATTCCCTTTTCTATCTTTTTTTCTTTTTTTTTTTAGGGTTTCTTGATAGATGCCTGAGGGATCGTAGAGCTGAAAGCACAGCCAGTGCATGTGGGTTTGGATGTCAATAGTTTGGCTTTTCTGGGAATTGAGAAGCTTCCTAAAAAAGCTTTTTTTTTTTTTTTGTTCTGACTCTCGGTGTGGAAAATCTTTCTAAAATCTGAATGATTGACTCCTCCCTGAGTGACAAGAGAGCCTTCTGTGGGGATGCTGCGTACACCTCGTCCCTGCTGGGCTAGGGACTGGGCAAGGGAAGGGGTGCTGGCTTGGCCTGTAGGTGGCCAAAGCTGGGGGTTTTATCTGGAAGCGGTTTTTCAGAGTCCATCAGTTTTGTTGTGATTTTCTTCCTTCTTCTCAAAGTGTGTACAAAGAGGTAATTCCGGGGAGTGGAATGATCTATGTATTCCAAGGCTCTGGACCAGGGGCCAGGCAAACTTTCAAAAGTGGTATAAGGGGGACTTCCCTGGTGGTCCAGTAGTTAGGACTCTGCGCTTCCACTGCAGGGGGCACGGGTTCAATCCCTGGTCAGGGAACTAAGATTTCGCAAGCCGTGCGGTGTGGCCAAAACAAACCGAAACAAAACTAAAAAATAAAACCCCAAAGTGGTGTAAGGTGAGCTCCTGCCTGTGCCCTGCCCTCAGTAATTTTTTTGGTGAGTGTGGACTGGGAGCTGTCATTCCAAAGAACCATAGGTCTTAGATTTTACACTTTACAGATGGAGGAAATGAGGCCCCAAGAGGAAGCGGATGAGACTTGCTCAGGTCCAGCTGTGAATGAATGCCGGAGCTGGGCCTGGACCAGGCGCCACCCTTCCAGCTCCAGGCTCTCCTGTGGCTCTGCAGCTGGCACGGCCTCTCAGAGGAGTATGGGGCTGATGAGCTGAGGAACATCCACACAGGGCCCCAGCCCAACTCAGGGGCACACACACTTGGTGAGAGAGGACCCCTCCAGACAGGGCAGGACTCAGCTATTGTCCTAAGTCCCCAACTAAGAGGCCCATCCCTACTCCTCCTCCAGATCTGAGATGGGTCCAGAGGCCTGGCTGGAGGTCGGAGGCTAAAACCAGAAGGATTGGGTTGGTTCCCTCCTTATGAGAAAAGGATCAGAGAGCCCAGTCTGAATGGGGTGGAATACAGCCTGCATCCTACTTCAGCTGATTGCTGTGCTGAGCAGAGGCCTTTGTCTGTGTTGCCAGGGGAACCAAAGCTTCTGCCTCCTTCCGGGGCTGTGATTGGCTCCTGGTAGAGCTTGAGCTTTGGTGAATGGAGGGGCTTCCCTCCTGCCCACGTCTTCCATGGAGGTGAGAGACTAGAGCGAGGCTGCGGTCCCCATGGAGGCACCGCATAGGTTTTTGTGTTCTGTTCCTTCAGCTCTAGCGGCGACGGGTCCCCTTGTTCGTTCACTCTTTCATTTATCCCAGGCAGCATCCGCTCCAGGCCCTTCATTCTTCCGGGTCTAGGAAAACTAACCTATGAGTCAGAGGACCTGGCAGAGCCACAGACTCACTCTTGGCCTTGGGCGGTTCCCTTCCCCTCCCTGGGCCTCAGTTTCCCTACTTGTAAAAACAAAGGCATTGGGCTAAACTCTCCCGGTTCTTCCAGCTCCGACTTCCCTGACCACACAGCTCATATCTTCTCCTTTTTGACTTCCCATCCTCCCGTCTGGCCTCTTGTTGAGCTCTGATCATGTTCTTTTTTGTAGGTGCCCATGCAAGATGCAGGGCAGAATAGGAAGTTGCAACCAGGTCTTAGCATCGTTTCTTTTTTTTAATTTTTTTTCCTCTAGGAAAATTTTGTTCTCTGGAGCCTCTCCTAGAAGCCCCAGATCCTGCAGCGCCTCTTGTCTCATCCCTTTCACTTGGACCGAGGCTCAGGGTAATATGCCAAGGAGTAGCTAACGATGGATGCCCATCTCTGCTCAGGGTGGGGTGGAGCATCAGGCAGGGCAGAGCGGGCTGGGGCAGGCGGGGATGGTTGGAAGAGCCGTGGGGCTCAGCAGTCCTGGGTTCCAGGCCTAACTCAGCTACATGCTGGCTGGGTGACCTTGGTCGGGTTGCTGAGCTTCAGTTTCTGCATCTGGGACACAGGAGTGATAATGCCACCCTTGGGGTTTTGCAAAGGTTGAACGCGATGACATGCCTGCCCTACAGGAGGCACCGAGTCCCCTTCCCTGGTCTCTCCCCTAAAAAAGGTAGGGAGCTGGGGAAAGTCCAGACTGAGGAGGGCTGGGGGTGGTGCCACGTGGTGGACTGTAGTTGCTGCTCTTTCCTGGCAGTGCCAAAAAGCAGGGAGCAAAGCGTTGCCTTGGGCAGCTGATGTCTGAGTGGGGGAGGCCGTGTGTCAGAGCTAATGTTTGAATAACACTTTTAAGATCCTCCAGGGACCTCAGATAAGGATTTTTCAGATGAGCTGAAAATGGAGCAAAGTAATAAGGCTGAGCTCACTGGCAGGAAAGGGTGCAGCCTAATTGGTACTGGCCTTGTCTCGCCCAGCCATGCTCATTACCACAGGCTGACTGGGAGAGTGGCCCCTGCATCTGGACTGTGGGCTGCAGCAAGGAAGGTCGGTTTTCTTAGAACGAGGGCGTAATGGGTGACTCGGCCCTGCTTCTTGTTGACTCACTAGATTGATGGTCAGAGGTGGCTTCTTAGGTCATTGGTCTTCAGAGGCTGGTTTAGCGTTTAGCTCTATGACCCAACCTTGCTCCACCACTGGGCTGTGGGAGCTGCCGCCTGGGCTGGGCCACCGCCTGCCCTGGGTGTGGTGGGAGGCTGGGATGGGACAGTGAAGTGGGATATGTGCACTGCTGGGGGCCCTTCCCTCCTCTGCTCAGGTCTACCGGGCTCCGTGATGAGGCGGGTGGACAGAGGAAGGGGCTTCTCCGGCAAAGAAAGCATGCTGGTGGTGTGACTCTGGGCATGCTGGATGTCTGCTTACACCAAGGAGGCCCAGCATCTACGGGATGGGCCTCAAAGAGGCTGAGGAAAGGCCCAAGAAGTGAGTGTGTGTGTACGTGCGTATGTGTGTGTGTGCAAGTGCACCCGTGTACGTGCTTGTGTAGAACGTGGTCCCCACGGAAACAGGTGGCAGAATTGGTGAGTGGTTGTGGACCAGGAGTGCCTTGTCCTGAAGACAAAGAAACTCCTGACCGGGCTCTTCTACCTGAAGCCTCCTCTGCTTTGCTGGGCCTGGGCTGGGAGTGGATGGCCGTGGGGTAGCGCGTCACTGCTTCTCCTGGGTGCCTGGTTTCCACTGGAAGTGCTGCTCCTGGGACACTGGCCACTCTGAGACTCCTCAGTGGGGAACGTGTGCGGGTCAATGACTGATTCTTCCTGGTGCCTGGGTTGCCTTGTGAAAGCTGTTGGGGACTTAGGGACAAGCATCTGGTCACCAACGCCTCCCAGGTGCCTCCGGGGGATCCCTACTTCCTTCTCTTCCCTCATCTCCGAGACACCACAGCCTTCTTTCCAGCTTCCCCACTACCTCCCCGGCCAGCTCGAATTTGCCTGTTCCCCCTCCTCTCCTTGACTACTCAGTGTGTGGCGTCCTCAGGGCTCCATTGCAGTTGTTTTTTGTTTTGTAATAATCCCTTTTTTTAAAAAAATGAGCAAAGTAATAACAGTACAGAGATTTTGGAAAACAGGAAGAGGAAAACAATGACTCCTGAGTATTGCTGAGAGTTTGGTTTCCCTCCAGGTTTTTTTTTACACAGTCATCATCCTCCCCAGTTCATCTTCAGGGTTGTCCTGCGTTTTTCACTTAACGGTGGATGCGAAGCCGCCTTCGGTGTTATTACAGAGGATTCCGTTAAATACGTGATCCATTTACCCCTTTTCCTGTTGATGGATAGTCCGGTTGTTTCCAGTTTATTCTCTTGTAAATAACATGGCAATGAACATTGCCTAAAAGTGTTTTTTCTTTATTTCAGATGAAGTCTCTTAGGGTGGGGTCCCAGAAGGGGAATTCTGGGTCAAAGGCTGTGGATGCCTTTCAGGCGCTCAGTAAATCTTGCCCAACTGCTGTGCCACTTTACAGCCCCAGCGTCCAGGGTGATGGAACAGGAATTGCTTTGGATTACTTTCAGGTCTGAAGAGTCTGTTCCTGGCGTCCAGCCCCTCATTCACCCTATGATGGGGGCAGAATAGGGCTGTGGAGTGAGGCTGCGTAGGTTCAGACCATGCTCCCCACTTGACCTGCTTGAGTCTGTTTCCTCGGCTGTAAAATGGGCATGATGGGAGTGACCACCTCGCAAGGTCATCGTGGGGCTTTATCAATCCGTGTAAAGTATGGAAGCACACAGCCTGGCACTTGATAGATGCTGAGCCATGGTGACAGTGGCTCAGAGAGAGGAAGCTACCTAGTGACTCAGACTGAGCTGAGACCAGCACTCAGGCTTCTGCTTTCCGGGAAGTCTCTTCCCTGAAGCCAGCCTACCCATGCAGATGGTCTGCCTTATGGGGATCAGTGTCCCTTTGTTGGAGAATGTGGTCGAGGGGCTGAGTCCGAGTGTAGCTGTAAGGTAGTGGCTCCCTTTCCTCCCAGAACCATCCGTTTTTTCTGGAGTCCTGTTTCCACCAAAGATGTCTCTCTGGCCTATTCCCTAGGGGTGATTCAGGGTATGTTCTGGCCCTAGGAAGCTCCCTGGCTGGCCCTTGAGGAGAAAATTTCATGGAGGGTTTCAATCCTGGAGGGAAAAGTGGGCTCCAAGGCTATATTAATTTTCTTTTTCTTTTTTTTTAAGGGTTTTTTTTTTTGATGTGGACCATTTTTACAGTCTTTATTGAATTTGTTACAATATTGCTTCTGTTTTATGTTTTGTTTTTTTGACCACAAGGCGTGTGGGATCTTAGCTCCCCGACCAGGGGTCCAACCCACACGCCCTGCATTGGAAGGCAAAATCTTAACCATTGGACCGCCAGGGAAGTCCCAAGGCTATATTAATTTTCTATTGTTGTAACAAATTGCCAGGGAAGTAGTGGCTTAAAACAACCTGAATTTATTACCTTATAGTTCTGGAGGTCAGAAGTCTGAAAGTGGACCTTATGGGGCTAAAATCAAGGTGTTGACAGGGTTGTGTTCTTTGTAGAGGCTCCAGGGGTGAATTAGTACCTTGCCCTTTCCAGCTTCTAGAGGCCACCCACATTCCTTGGCTTGTGGCCCCCTTCTAGTAATGGCATCATTCCAACCTCTGCTTCCATTGTGACCCCTCCTTCTCTGACACTCACGCCATCACTTCCCTCTTTTACTTATAAGGACCCTGTGGTTTCATTGGACCCACTTGGATAATCCAGGATAATCTACCCATCCCCAAATTATTAACCTAATCACATGTACAAAGTCCCTTCTGCTATGTGAAGTAATACATTCACAGATTCTAGGGATTAGGATGTGGTCATCATTGGGGGGCCATTATTCTGCCTACCACAGTGGCCAATTCTGGGGGCATCTCTGGATTAGTGGACCCCCAGGTACTGCTGGAATTGTACCACCAACCTCCATTATGGAGGAAAGGTCAGGGGAACCCAGCTCTAATTATGGTGCAGTTGGGGAGAGGCCTAAGAGACCGTATCACCAGGTTCTCTGTGGTGGAGGCCCCTGAGGGGAGGCAGTGTACCCTGCTGCAATGTGACAAAGGTGTTCCACAGCGTAAGCATCAGAGAATGTAGCCCCTGGCCTTCACTGATAGGTGTGGGCCTGCTCTGAGGCACAGGAAGCCAAGCAGCCCCATCCAAAAAGCGCCATCACTGCCACGTGTATATGTGTTTGTGTGTGTGGTTGGTCACTCATCTGCGTCTCTGCAGCAATACTCTTGGGAGGGGCCAAGGAGCAACTCTTTATAAAAGCCCTTTCTGGGGCTTCCCTGGTGGCGCAGTGGTTGAGGGTCCGCCTGCCGATGCAGGGGACACGGGTTCGTGCCCCGGTCTGGGAAGATCTCACATGCCGCAGAGCGGCTGGGCCCGTGAGCCATGGCCGCTGAGCCTGCGCGTCTGGAGCCTGTGCTCCGCAACGGGAGAGGCCACAACAGTGAGAGGCCCGCGTATCGCAAGAAAAAGAAAAGCCCTTTCTGTTCTTGTTCTAAGCAAAATAATTACACAAGTGACTAATTTTATCCCTAATCCAGTAATTACTTTATTATGTAACTGGTGAGAGGGCTCCGAGCAGTGCTTATAGTGCCACTTTGGCTGCTGGCCAAGCAGGCCTGGTCGGCCAGCACGGAACGCCGCCTTACGTCCGCCCTGGGCCTTCCATGATGCCAGGGTTGCTGCTCTAGTTCCACTCTGGCTGAAGCCAGCTATACTTTGGTATTTGGGGTCTAAAAGACCATCCTCCCTTTCCCCCAAATCCATGCACAAACGCAGCAGCCTGGAGAGTAAGAGCTCGTGCTTACGGAATTAAGTCCGTAGGAGTCAGGAGATCTGGGCTCTCATTCAACGTTCTCATTAACTTGCTCCATGACCTTGAGCTAGTCATTTCCCTCTGGGTCTCGATTTATCTGTAAAATGGGGCCCTTGCCAGCTCTAACATTCCATGATTCCATGAGGGGAGCTGAGCGAGCAAGAGCTTTGAGACGGAGGTACCTTCTTGCTACCTGCTGGCAACATGCTCCAATCATAGCATTAAAGGTCGCAGTACTAACAAGAGACATCGTTTATTGAACAAGCACTGTACCAGGTCCTTTCTTAATATTTTTCTCATTCTATATTCAAATGACTGTACGAGGGAGGCTTTACAGAAGAGGAAATAGAAGCAATGATTGTATAGGGACTTACCCACCAGGAAGTGGCAGAGCTGGGACTGTAAGCTCTGCTCTTAGCTGCTGCCCTCCCATTCAGCTGGGAAGTGGTGGAGCGGGGGTTTGAACCCAGGTGTATCTGTCCCCAGAGTTCTTGCCTTTCCCATAAAGCGAACACCCCAGAGTTAGGCTTATAGGGGTGACTAAACCTCTTGAAATTTGAATATTTAAACAAAGTTGACACAACAAAAAAATAGGGAAGGCAAAATAGGAAACTCCAGTAGACCAGGGAGACAGGTGCCTCAGGGCTGTGTTCCAGCTTTGCCGCTGGCTCACATTATGGCCTTAAGCAGGTTCCCACTTATCTCCAGGCTTCAGTGTTCCCATCTGTATGATGAGGGATGGAATTGGATGGTCTCCAAAGGCCTTCCTGGTGTTGAGGCTCTGCGACTGTAGGTCACCTGGTTCCGGAAGTTGCCGTGGGGTGGGGGTCAGCCCATGGTGTAGGCCAGTGGGTAGGTGAGTTGGCAGCCCTGGTAGTTTCTATTATGTCCAGTCCCGTGAGAATGGAGACTGCTCAGATTTCATCCCACTGAGCGTCTGCAGAGCCACTTAGGTGGGCCATGGAGCCAAGAACACAGTGGAGGAGGTCATTTCCTGCTGCTCCTGCCTGGGTCCTGCCCAGCTTGGGCTCTTAGCTCTCTCTGGGGTCTGGGTCTGGCCACTGCCTTGCTCCAAAGACCGCACTAGACTCAGCCAGGGACAGGCAATGGCTGCAAGTCTGTGTGTGGTTTCTGTGGCGGGTGCCTAGAGGCCTAAGCATAATGAATAATAAAAGCTACTTTGTGTTTCTTAGGATTCCCGCGTGCAAAGCACTTTTCTTGCGTTATTATGTTTGATTCTCTTAAAACCATATGATGTAGGTGCTATGGTCATTCCCACTTAACAGTTAAGGAAACAGACACTCAGAAGGTTGAGTAATTTTCTCCACATCACACAGCTAGTGAAGGATAGAGTGGGATTTGGGATTCTGACTGTAGAACCCTGGTCTTGGCCTTATGTCCTGGTATCCCATGGGCTGAAGGAATAAGCATGAGGTTAGGAGTCAGCTGGTTTTTAAATCCCTACTCCCTGTTTACCATCTATGTTTCCTTGCGTAAGTTACTTTATCTATCTGAATTTGCATTTCTTTCTCCATAAAACGTTAATACCTGCCTGTTAAGATTAAAGGTTACTGAGATGATGATGTAGGACAATGCCCAGCATGTGGTCAGTGGTCCGTAAAGGCCTTTTACCATTTGCCCCACTCTCTCCTTCTCACTTTCCTCTATTATACCAGAGGGTCCTGCCACCTTGGAGTGCTCCCCACATGTAGCACATAGCTCAAGGCCTTTGCACATGCTGCTCTGCTGCCTGGAAGTTGCCATCTCTACACGTTATTCCTTCCTTCACTTCCTCTGGGCTTTGATCCTTCCCTGTTTCTCTGAGGATTCTGGGCAGCGGTGGAGGAATGAGGCTAGATTTTCCCACAGGCTTGTGCTCCCGTGATGACCAGAACCACCACGCGGTGGGGACAGAATTGAGGATAGAGAGCAGGCCCTGAGCATCCTGGAGGTGCAAGTCCCTACTGAAAATTCCTGCATTTATGCTCGATGGCTTTGCAAGGGTGTGCATGCAAAGTGTGTGTTTCCTCTTTGGGTCACCCCATTTCTGTATTACGATACTCTCACTTTTTCAGTTCTTTCTCTAGTTTGGTCTTAGTCTTTTTACTCTCATTCTTGGTTTTCAGACTGGCACTTTTTGTTAAACATTTTTTATTGTGGTAAAATGCTCGTAACTTGGGCTTCCCTGGTGGTGCAGTGGTTGAGAGTCCTCCTGCCGATACAGGGGACACGGGTTCGTGCCCTGGTCCGGGAGGATCCCACATGCCGCAGAGCGGCTGGGCCCGCTAGCCATGGCCGCTGAGCCTGCGCGTCCGGAGCCTGTGCTCCGCAAAGGGAGAGGCCACAAGGGTAAGAGGCCCACGTATCGCAAAAAAAAAAAAAAAAAAAAAAAGCTCATAACTTAAAATTTACCATCTTAGCCATTTTTAAGAGTAGAGTTCAGCAGTGTTTGGTACGTTCATGTTGTTTTGCAGCCGTCATCACATCTCTCACCAGAACTTTTGTCCTGTAAAACTGAAACTCTATACCCATCAAACAATAACTTTCTATTCTTCTCTCCTCTCAGCTCCTGGTAACCACCATTCTCCTTTCTGTATCTACGATTTTGACTACTCTACATATACCATATAAGTAGAATCATACAGTGTTTGTCCTTTGTGATTGGCTCATTTCACTTAACATAATGTCCTCAAGGTTCATCCATGTTGTAGCATGTGTCAGAATGTCCTATTCTTTTCTTAAGGTCGAATATTCCATTGTATGTATATACTGCGTTTTGTTTATCCATTCATCTGTTGTCGGACACTTGTGTTGCTTCCACCTCTTGGCTATTGTGAATAATACTATGAACATGGATGTACGAACATCTCTTCGAGACCCTGCTTTCAATTCTTTTGGGTAAATTTACCCGGAAGTGGAATCGCTGGATTAGACGGTTAGCACTTATTTTGAAAGCCACTGTTTATTGTGTGCTTACTATGTGCCAGGAACTGGGTTAAGCACTTGACATGTCTTGCCTCATTCAGTGCCTACATTCACTCTGTATTGTGAATACAATACAGTGATAGAATTATCCGCAATTTGCAGCGGAGGCTGCAATTTGCAATAAAGGCTCAGAGAGGCGAAGTTATTTGCTCAGTCTCCCAGCTGGGAAGCACTGGAGCAGGGCTTGGAGCTCTGACCTGCCGCCAGTCCTTGACCATCGTGCTGTACTGCCTCCCAGTGGCCTCTTGTTCTCCACCTGTCTGTCACATTTTCTGCTTCTGCTGTGTAGTTTCTCTCTCGTTCATGCTAACATTGTCATTCTCCTGCTTTGTGTGTGTTCACTCTCTCTCTCGAGACTGTGTTCACCCTCTCTGGAAACTTTGAGCAACTTGAGTAAAGCCCCTCTGATTGTTAGGAAGTTTTTGTGACTTGGAAACCTGCAGAGAGAGGCCTGTAACTTGCTTTCTAATCATGGTTCTCTGGATTTATAGCTGCCTCTCTCCCAGTGGCCTATGGGATCTCCTTCTGCGTCATGTGGTTGTGGATCCACAGAGAGCCTGCCCGCTAGGGTCAGTTCCCCCGGGGGCAGGGGCACTGTATCCCCCAGAAGGGCAGTGTGGGAAGGGAGAAGGCCCAGCCAGTCAGAGTGGGATTCTCCTGGCTCACTGGTTTCCTAGCAACAACACAGAGGCGGAGAATTTTACAGAAGGATGGAGAAAGAGAGGCTATGATGTGGGTTCCAGCACACTTGCCTTTTCCTGAACTTCAAAACAATCAGAACGGACTTCCCTGGTGGTGCAGTGGCTAAGAACCCGCCTGCCAATGCAGGGCACACGGGTTCGAGCCCTGGTCCGGGAAGATCCCACATGCCGCGGAGCAACTAAGCCCGTGCGCCACAACTACTGAGCCTGCGCTCTAGAGCCCATGAGCCCGCGTGCCACAGCTACTGAAGCCCACGTGCCTAGAGCCTGTGCTCCGCAACAAGAGAAGCCACTGCAATGAGAAGCCCGAGCACTGCAACAAAGAGTAACCCCCGCTCACTACAACTAGAGAAAGCCTGCGCGCAGCAACCAAGACCCAATGCAGCCAAAAATAAATAAATAAATAAATAAATTTGTAAAATGGGACAGCCTGGTTAAAAAAACCCAAACAATCAGAGCAAAATAGCCCCAAGTTTGGGTGATTTTACTGATTATCTAGTCCAGCTAGACTTAAAATTTACATATTAATCAACCATCTTTCTATAGTCCTTTTAAAACTTTTTTATTATGGAAAATTTCAAACCTGTAGAAGAGTACTAGAGAGAATATTATAATGAACTTCCATGAACACATTGCTCAGCTTTGACAATTTTCAGTAAATAGTCACTGCCCGTCTATCCAATGGTGTGGAATTGAAATAGTTTATTATTCACATTTCTAGCTCCATGTATCACACACAGTAGTTGCTCAGTAAATAAGTAAATGCTGGATGATTACAAATCCTTTCCCCTCTCTAGGTCTCAGTTTCCCTATCTGTGTAGTAAAAGGGTGGGACCAGATGATTTCTAAGAGATGCGGCATGGTACGGTGGTCAGAGCATATGCTTTGGTGTTAGACACACTTGTTCAAATCTCGTTCATTCCTTAGCTGAGTGTCTTTAGGCAAATTGCACCTCAGGTTCCTCATCTGTAAAATGGGGATGCTAGCTCCTGCTTCTCAGGGGTGGTTTTGAGCACTGAATAAAGTAAGTCTTTTGTGGCTAGTACTTATTACTGCTATTTTTAATATTAATATTCAGATGGGAAGATTCCATGTATTTCAAAAATGCAAAAGTAAATCGGAATTGACCAGAATTCAAACCCTAGAATTCAGCTTCTTTTTTTGTCCCAGTCAGCAGATAGTCAGGAGCTCAAGAAAAGGGCAGTATAGCCAGAGCCAGTGCCCCAAGTGTGGAGCTGGGAGCAGGCCCAGAGTGGGGGCCATGCAGGCTGATGCCATCCCTTCCTCTCCCTGCCCCTACCACACATGGGTGCCACAACCCCTATGAGAGGAGCCTGCTGGCTTCCCCCTCCCTCAGTGAGACAGGCCCAAGCTGGAGAGCCCAGAGGTGGAGAGAGGCGCCACAGGATGTCTCGTTGCTAGGAGACCCGACGAGGCAGCAAAGACCTGTTGCCAGAGCTGGAAGGGAATGATGGACTGGTGTGGAGATGCAGGGCATGTGTCCCCAGAAGGGCTTTTGTGGGGTTCTGGGCAGGGGGCGGTGGTATAGCAACTGTGAGCTCAGCTGGGCAGAGGGGCTCTGTAGAATTTGGCTCCTTAGAAGTGGGCTCAGGGTAACCTGTTCAGTTCTTCCATTTAACTCCTTTTGTGTCAATCTCAGACCTGCATTTGTATCCTGACTTACTCTGTGACCTTTGTCAAAGGTTGTGCAGCTATACTTGCTGGGCCTCATCTGTACAATGGGTATAATAATGCCTGCCTCACAAACCTTTGGGAGGGTTCAGTGAAATGTGTATAATAAAGTGCTCTATAAAAAGGAAGACAAGTATAAATGTGAAGGTTCACTACCACTCATCTTTATTATAATAATTATTATTTCTCTTACTGTAAAATGAGACACACTCTCTCTGGGATTGGACTCTCCCTGTCTGCATGAGATTCATGAACAGGGGGCCTTGGAGGAGGGGACTTCCAACTGTGGAGACCTGTGTCAGGGGACTCTGGGGAATGGCTGGATGGGGCCCCCAGTTAGTGAAATTCCAGGGGGCAACTTGAGGAAGGCAGCAAAGTTCAAAGCCAGAGGGAGACTTGATAAGAGTGGTGGCTGAAGTGGGGGAGCTCTGCTGAGATTTCAGGAAGGGCTATGATGGTTCAGGCCAGAACCTGTGAGTGAGGTGAGGGTTATGGGCCTTTCTTGTTGCCTCTCTCATATAAATAATATATGTCCACACACATACACACAGCAGAAAATAAACAATGGAATAAAACCAAACCCAAACAAGCACAGAAGAAATTCCGCTATCATAAAACAATCCCTGGGAACATTATGTTTTGAATATTTCCTTCCAAGTTTTCTTTTTTCTAGGTATGCATGCACATACTTTATAGAAATTGGGTCACATATCCCATATGCTTTAAAAAACTCTGTATTATGTTATGAGCATTATTACATAGAATCATATAGATCCATGACACTATATTTTAGCAGCTGTATAGTATTTCAAGATATGTGTTATCACTATTTATATAAAATACCCACTATTTTTGGACATTTATATTAATTCCAAATTTCCACTTCACTCTGATATACAAGACTCCTGTATACAATAGACAAATGTTCTTTTGGCTACATCTTTGAGTATATCCATTGGTCTCACAGATAAATTCATAGAAGAGGAATTTCTGGATGAAAAGGTATGCACATTTTTAAGGCTTATCATGCACTTTTCCAAAGTGCCCTCCAGAGGGGACTTCCCTGGCAGTCCAGTGGTTAGGACTCTGCACTGTCACTGCCAAGGGCCCCTTTCCTCCAGAAAGATGAAACCAGTTGATGGCTGCATTGACACTATCCAAGTCTGCCTGGTTAATTGGGTGCCCGTTCATAACCAGATTGCAGTGGTGTGGGAGTGGGTGGTTTACAGATAGACTGGGGAGGGGAAGAGGTATCAACAGCCACTCTAAAAGGACTTGTGCAGAGAGAGGCCTCTGGCACAGGCTGGGCTGGGCTGGGCTGGAAGAGGCTGTCGGTCTGGGTCGGCTGCACTAGCTCAAGCTGGGCGTCTTGCCCCTGGTGTGATCCTGGACTCGTGCTGGTGTGATCAGCATGGTCACCAATCCAAGGAATTCGTTCCAGAAGCCAGTGCAGCCTCTCTGGTCATGCTGACAGACGTGGACATTCACGTAGTGGGTAGTGATTCACCGGAGCTGGTGGTGGCAGTGGGAGCTCTGACAGAGTGGAACGGCTCTCACCCGTCCTGTCACTCAGCCTCTCAAAATAACCCTCACCTGTTCCAAGAGGCCACCCCCGCAGGTGTCTGCAGGTGCAGTCCCTTGGCTGTGGCTGTGCGAGGGAGGGCATGGGCGTGGCGCTGTGTGTGTGTGTTTTGGGGGGTTGGAGGTGGCATCTTGGAGCGTCTTTAGTGATTGGCATCTGAGGCAAGGATTTGGGGTGGGGGAACAAGAGGCAGGCCAGAGTCGTCCTCTTCTACCTTCTCGTGGCCGGGTACAATCTGTCTACTCTTTGGGAAGTGCCAGAGACAGCTGGTGGGGCAGGGGTGTCTTTCAGGACTGTGTGCTCTCTGCTGAGTCGGTGGGGACAGTGTGGAGAGACTGCCAAGGCCATATGACAAGGGGGGAGGTAGGCTCTTGGAGGGATGCATAGCATTTAGCCGATCAACAACTGAATCTTATGAAAGCCCATTTCACATCTCATCTTTTTGGTGAA
Source organism: Mesoplodon bidens (assembly GCF_964165515.1). Taxonomy (NCBI): domain Eukaryota; kingdom Metazoa; phylum Chordata; class Mammalia; order Artiodactyla; family Ziphiidae; genus Mesoplodon; species Mesoplodon bidens. Next base: position 23,441,990 of record NC_138171.1, on the reverse strand, counting down.
ACTTTTAACATAGGGTTCCTTTAAATTAGATACAAATATAGCTGACTTCTTATCATGATGACTAGTGACCATCTAGCCAAGGTTTCTTAACTAAGTGTCCATGTACCCAAGGGGTGAACTATGCATGGGTTTCATGAGGTTTCTTGATGCCTGAAATCATAATAAGGTGTGTGTGTGTGTGTGCATGTGCATGTGTGTATGTGTGTGTGTCTGGATGTGTGCCCATGTGCATTTTTCTGGGAAAAGCTCTGCAGTTTTTATCTCATTTTCAAAGGAAACCATGACCCATAAAAGGTTAAGAACACACTAGTCCAACACCCTCACATTAGAGGCAAGAAAATTGAATCCAAAGAGGAAAATGACTGCCCGAGATCTCACAGCCAAGATCAGAAGCCAGGTTTATTGACACTGTCCTCCCTGGCTAGTTCCCCGAGTCAGGATTGAGCTACCTGCAGTAGACAGAACCCCAGGTACCATTTCCTATGCCCTTTTGGCTGGCATGGATCCGAATGAAAAGGCTTGAGGCTTTCAATGGCAGTGGGCAGCTGGGTGCTCACCTCCAGACATCCTATTCCCAGGTGGTCTTGTAGGGGAAGACTCCTGGGGCATCTCCTGACCTGCTTCCTACCGGGACATCTTAGCTCAGGACATTAAATCTGCCCCTTTTGCCTTGACATTCTCCCCTGGTGGAAATGCTCCCTTGACACAGGAAGTGCCCCTGCCTTCCGGGAGAAGAACTGGCACTCTGGGCCTGGAGAAAAGTAAATGGTGGGATGGGGAGTGGGCCTAGGAATATCGTGTGATGGACGGGCAGGTAGAGACAGATGCTGGTCCATTGTCTGTGGGAGGAATTCAACTTTGTACCATAGGAGTATAGATGAAGTGGCCCATGAGGATTAAAAATAATTAACATTCATTGAACACTTCCTATAGGCCAGGCACTCTTCTCAGACAAATACATGTATTAACTCCTTTAATCCTTATAAGACTGAGGCACAAAGGAATTCAGCACAGCTAGTAAACAGCTGAGCCAAGACATGCAAGACATGGAGGCAGGTCTTCTGACTCCAGGGTGTAGAGGCGTAGAGTCTGGAACCAGAGTGGGCTCCTAGCCTCTATGCCGGGAGCATGCATCAGAATCAGGAGAGGGCTGATAAAAGCACAGGCTGCTGCTCTGAACCCCCAGTTTCTGACTTAGTAGATCTGGGATAGGGCCCGAGGATTTGCATACCAAGAAGTTCCTGGGTGATGCTGGTGTTCCAGGGACCACACTTTGAGAACCATGGCTCTCTGCTTTCCTGCTTACTGATAGGCAGAGAGGAACCCAGGGAACAGACGTGGTTATTGATCTCACCTGGATTATTGCAATGCCTGCCCTGGGTCCAGGCCTCTCTTACCTCCAGGTACCTACCCTTTACCGGGGACAAATTAATCTTCCTAAAGCCCAGCTCCGATCATGTCGCACCTCTGCTCAAAGGCTTCTGGATTTTCTGCTGTGTGTACCGGCGCTGTCCAGTAGAACTGTCTTTGGTGATGGAGATGTTCTACATCTGCACTGTCCAATATGGTAACCGTCAACCACACGTGGCTATGACTTTTACATTTTATCCCATTTTAACTAATTTAAATGTAAATAGTCACATGTGGCTACTTGCTGGACAGTGCAGGAAACCCTTGGTGTGCCATCTGAGGCTCCCATTGGCACTATATGCCATTCCAGCCCCAGCCTCAACCTTTGGCATCCTTGGTTCTGGGTCATTCAAGGCCAGTTTCCTGGGAATTCCCTGGCAGTCCAGTGGTTAGGACTTGTCGCTTTCACTGCCGGGGCCTGGGTTCAATCCCTGGTTGGGGAACTAAGATCCCGCAAGCCATGAGGTGCGGCCAAAAAAAAACAAAAGGCCAGTTTCCTGCATCTACCCTGTACTTGCCCACCCTGTGCCTCGTTTTATGCTGTCTCCTCCATCTAGACCTGTCCTTCCGGCCTCCCTTTAATGCTCAACCTAAATGCTACCTCTGCCTTGAACCTTTCTTTGACACCTGCACCTCTCTCATTTCTTTCTCCTCTGAACTCCCAAAACATTTTTTCCCTCTCTGACAACCTTTAGTATTTTAGCCTTCTCTTGCGGTTGGCTGATATTGGTGTTTCTTCTCTTTCCTTAAACTTTCAGCTTCCGGAGAACGTGACCGTGTTTTCTAGTGAGCCCGCGCCCCCATCACAGGTCCCTCCAGGCACACAGAGGCGCCCAATAAATCCCACAAACCTTTGCCCTGGTGCCTTGGGGAAACAGAGATGGATAACGTGCCCTTCCTGTCTTTAAGCTGCCACAGGCTCGCACGAGAGTCGGATTTGTGCCCAGGGAACCGCTGAAGCTAATGGTTAATTTGGGCAGGAAGATAAAAGCCACAGAGGGCCCAGGTGACCAGGAGAGTCCGGCAAGAGCCGCCCAAGCAGAAGGCTGGGTTTACATACGCAGACGGCTTCTCTGCCCAGCCTGGCCTGGTGCGAGGAAATGGGAACATCCAGACGTGGCTGCCTGGCCATCTCATGAAGCTGGGGATTAACAGTGATGCAGCGGCTGGTCTAGCTGTCTGGGGCAGATGGGTGGATGAGGAGAGGATTGCAAAAACTGCAGAGCAGTGCCAGCTTCTGGAAGTTGAATATTGGCTAGGTGGCACCTGGGCTGGGAATGTAAGTGCAAGAAAATGTTTGTAGTCTGAGCAGTGGACAGACAGCAGGTGAAATTTTGCTGGTCTGGCTTGGGGGTTTATGAGTTCTTTAGGACAGTCCCTATTGAAATGGAAAGATGGTTGAAAAGAAAAAAAACAAAACCCAGCTTTCTAGCTTCAGACTCTAATACTAAGAGTATTTCACACCCCAAAAATCTCTAGCATAGATTAATCTCTGGGACAAAAACATTAAAAAAAAAAAACCTTATTGAAGTTATAATGTAAATGCAGAAAAGTACACAGATCATAAGTTTACACATATTTATGTAACTACTTCCCAGACAGGAACTAAAACAGGGCCAGCATCTTTAGAGTAAATTTGTGTTAAATCAAATGTATGCAGGATTAATGGTGGACAAACAAGCTGTGGAGTCAGGCAAACCTAGAATTGAATCCTGGCCCCCTACCTACTAGCAATGTGACTTTGGACTAGTGGCTTATCTGCTGTGAGCTTCATTTCCTCCCCTGTAAAATCAAGGTGGAATATATAATCTCTGCCTTACAGAGAAGTAAGAAATTAAAAACTGAAAATGTACGCATATTGCTAGACACAGTGCCAGCACGTAGAGGGGTCCCAAAGGCTCTCTGCGATGCTGATGTTGATTGATGGTGTCGCTGCAGCATCTTCTGGCACAGGGGACCACAGGCAAACACACATAGCCTTTCTCCTGTTGCCTCCCACTGCTCCCAGCCTCATTGTGATCCTTTGCAAGGTCTCTTCTGACTGCAAGGAATCTGTGATGCTGTGATGATGCAAACCTCAGCTGACACTTCAGGCACCCGATGGGAGGCTGGGTGGATGTCTGAATCCAGTGGGAACGTGGCCAGATCTTTTATGTTCAGGCCCCAGGAGTATGGCTCCCAGATGTCTTAGGGGAGGGCTGATTTCCCAGGGGCAGCAGGAGCGTGGAGATCCATTAAGAAATGTAGCCGAGGTGGAGTTTGGGTCAGCAGGACTCAGCGTCGGCAGGGTCCTGCCATCCTGGGTGAACTCCTGACTCCGGCTTTCTCCCTGGCCTCTGGCTCTGAGAGTGCAGATGTGTCCCCAGGGACACACACCATGCACATATTTTGAGCTGGGCACTGAGGGGAGCAATTCACATACCCCAGGGCTGAAGGGCAGAGTGTAGGGGGCAGGGGAGAGGCCAAGAGGTTCCTTCTAGCTCGGAAGGCTTATTGTAAAGAGGAGGGGATCAGGAAGGACTTCCTGGAGGATGGCTGAAAGAATGACCATGGGAAAGGGAAAGAGGGTCTCCAGGGAGAGAAAAGAACCCCTGCAAGGGCCCTGGGGGCCCAGAGCCATTCAGTCTGACTGAGCTTGCCCGCAGGGACCCTGAGGATGAGGCAGAAGAGGCAAGTGAGACCAGGCTGTGAAGGACTGCAGAGTCAGGCGGAGAGATTGGAGTTGCTTCATCAGAGAATGTGTGGCCACTGAAGGTTCTTCCCGCAAGGGAGCGGAGCGGGACCAGCTCCTCAGAATATGCACAGTCATCCGACCCACATTGTTTTTGGCCAAGGATAGTGGCCAAGTGTTCAAGCCACTAGAGTGGGCTGTGAGAGCCTCTGGGATGCGCAGCCCTGTGCAGGGGCCTGGCTGTGGGGGAAGTGCCAGGAGAGCGGGAGTGGGGAGGAGCGACGGAAAGGAAGGGACAGGCAAGGTTCCCACCGTTGACAAACTGCAGTCTCGTTGGAGAGGTCAGAGAGCCTCATCACAACTGAACCCCAAATTCAGAAGTAGAGACAAGAGATGTGTGGCCCAGCAGCCTAGAGGAGGGACAGACTGGGTGGCAGAGGCATGGAGGGTGAACTTCCTGGAGGAGGGGTGACCTTTGGAGGCTTTGGAGGGACTGAGGGTACCGCAGGGGCCTGCTAAGCCCTTCCTGGGTATTCTCTCATGTCATGAGAGCTTGAAGAGGTGGTGCTGATATTACCCCCATTGTACAGAGGTGGGAACTGAGGCTCAGAGAGGTTTCAGCCTTGCCCAAGGTCACACAGCTCCTGTACTATGAATGTAACTCCCCTGTCCCTGCCCCCGACCCACTCCCCGGAGGTAACCATTGCCCCCAGGCTCTTCACCACACTAAGGATGGAAAAGTGCTTCGTGCTGTGTGACCCTCTGTGCAGCTTCATCATCATTCCAGGCCAGAGTATGACCGAAGGCAGGAGTGTGTAGTTCCCACGGCCTGGGCTGGAAGGTTTGAGGGGACGGCGAGGTCCCTGGGGACTGTAGTGCTTTGGGAGGCTTCTTGGAGGAGACTGAAGGAGAGGCAGTTGGGGCAGCTGGAGCCGGGAGGTCCCTGTCAGGTGGGCATTGCTGCCCATCCCTCCACCTACACCCGGCCACAGCTGCCCTGCGGGGCCTTCCAGAGAGCACCAAAGATCAGTGAGAGAGGCCTTGTCAGGCAGAACTTCCCAGGCCTGTAGATCACGTTGATCTGGAAAGTTTGGCTCCAGTAACTTCCTCCACGAGCTGGCCCAGCTCTCAGCTCCTGGGGCTGCAGCACAGCCCACCCAGACCTGGTCGCCCTCTGGGGCCAGAGCCAGAGACCCTGCAGCTCTCTTGCCCTGGCATACCTTCCTCCCCATGACCTTGCCTTTAACTCAGTTCGGTTTAGGTGTCCCCTCCTGCAGGAACCCTTTTCTGAGCCCCATGGGCTGGGCTAGGACCTCAGAGAATCTAAACCTGTGCTGACCAAAAGAAATATGTGAGCCACATATGCGAGCCACATATGTGATTTTAAATTTTCTGGTAGCCACGTAAAAAAAAAAAAAAAGCCAAAAGAAACAGGTAAAATTATTCTAATGATATATTTTATTAAACCTAATACATCCAAAATATTATAATTGCAACACAAAAGTTATTAAGGAGATACAGTACATTTCTTTTATTAAATCTTCAAAATCTAGGGACTTCCCTGGTGGTCCAGTGGTTAAGACTCCAAGCTTCCACTGCAGGGGGTACGGGTTCAATACCTGGTCAGGGAACTAGGATCCTGCATGATGCTGCACAGCGCGGCCTAAAATAAATAAATAAATAAATAATAATAATTAATAAATCTTTAAAATCTAGTGTGAATTTTACACTTACAGCACATCTCAACGTACACGAACCACATTTCAAGTGCTCAGAAGCCATATGTGAGTAGTGGCTATCTGATGGGTCAGCAGAGCCTTAGAGGCAGGGAGAAAAGCATAAGGGTTGAAGCTCAGTGCTTGGCATCAGACAGATCTGGCAGTCACATCCTGGCCCTGCCATTTATTAGCTGGGTGAACTCTGGGAAGTCATTAACCCCGAGCCTCAGTGACTCCAGCTATGAAAGGAGTTAATAATTTCGATGCCAGAGAATTGTTCTATGGATTAAACAAATGTGTGGCTGGGGCCAGGCACAGAGCTAGTACTCAAAAAGTGGTGGTGATTCATCTTACAGTACCCTCTGATGTGCCGGTTTGTGTGCCTTTCTCCGCCACTGGACTGACGGGAATTCAAGGACAGAGGCTACCCAATTCCTCTTGCCCTCCCCAGGCTCAGTGTGCACATCACTGATTGCTGAATGAAAGAGTAAATCCTTGCACTACGAGTGCTTGCCAACCCCACCCTGCCGACCCAGGAATCAAGGGGCCCCTGGTGTTCGGGAGTCGTGAGACCATTGACTACCTGGGGTGACCTTGGCAAGGTGCTGCTTTGCTCTGGCCTTGGTTTCCTCATCTGAAAGATAAAAGGGGAGGGGTGGGAGGGGCCTGCCGGAGTATTTTGTTTGGTCTCTGCCCCACCAGTGGCCTTGGGGGACTGTAGTGGACACCATGTGTTTTGCCTTCCCAGCCGAGGGAGAGCATCACTTCCATCCTCTTCCTGGCTTTCCTGTATCCTAGCACTTTTGCACCATCAAGTACCCTCCAGTTAAAATTTAAGAAGAAAGACTTTCTCCTGCTCCCCAGGCAGACCCGAGAGGGGATGAGGGGTCCTGTCCTTTCTCTTCTGCCAGCATCTGCTAACCCATCACAGCAACTCAGCGACAGAAGCAGGGCAGGAAGAATCTCTCCCACTTTATAGGTGAGAAAACTGAAGCTCGGAGAGGTCAAATCATCTACCCAAGTAACACAGAAAGCAGTGGCAGAGCCAGGGCTGGAAGAGCCCCTCTTTACAGGGTGTGGGGTGGAGGCTCCTCATCCTCCACCTGGGGCCCTAGCATTTCTCCATGGGGGCTTTCACAAGATGTGGTTCTGGGTTGGTCCTGTGCCTCAGTTTCCCTGCCCTGGGAATGAAGGCAGCCAAGTAACTGGGGTAGTGATTTCAACTGATGCCTACAGGGGGCCGTGTGTTCTTCAGAGAGTTCCCCCACCCCCCTGCCCCACCACAATCAGATTTCTCTGGAAAAGGTTATTGTGGGGTGAAGTGGAAGATGTCTGGTCCAGAGAGTCAGTGTTACTGTGCAAGTGTGACCTTGGACAAGTCACTCACCGCTCTGGACCTCAGACCGCCTGTTTATAAAATGGGGGTGGGTGGGTGACAGTATGTCACAAGATGTGAGGCTGGAACATGAAAGTCCTTTGCAAACTAGAAAGTGCTAATAGAAATGTTAGCCAATAATAATAATAGAAAGAGAAATAATGATAACAGTAGAAGCAGCCCAGTTTTCTGTGTGGTCCCACTGACCTGAAGAGAATTGGGCCCTTCGGGTATAAAACCAGAAGAATGTTCTGCCTTGGTTTTTGGAATGTAGCCTGGATTCTTCTGGGAAAGTGAGAGGCTCCATCTAGCTGAGGAGGGTGGGAAAGTGGTCCTGCCCCAGGGGAGGGAGGGGAAGGCTCGTGCCTGGGGAAAGAAAGGAAGGGGAGGAGGGTTGAGGGAAGGAGAGTTGAGCTACTCTGGCTGGGCAGCTCGGTCCTGCCCACAGGAACCCAGGGTTGGGAAAGGCAGCAAGCAGAGGAGGCTAAGAATCAATTTGGAATAAAAATACTTGAAGCAGGCAGTCAGAAATCTCTTAACAGATGTGTGTATGAAACAATAAGTTCATCTGGTGTTAACTCCTAAGTTTTACTGGTCCTTTCACTCATTCATTTGAATAAATGTGTGGTGAATTGAACTCAAGCAGAGCACCGCAGGGTGGCAAAGTGACTTGCCCAAGGCCATACTCCTGAGGGCCTGGGGAGTTCCTGGGAAGAACTGAATTTTGGAAGCTGGGGAGCGAAAAGTCCAAAGGCAAAGAAGAACGTCTACCGGGAAGTCCGCCCAGCAGGACTCTGGTCCTTTTGGGAATTGGCCCTGTGCTGGTTTGTCATCTTCCTGTCTCCTGTCTGGAGGGAGGGCATGTTCTCTAGGACTGGGAGGATCTGGTTTCCTTCGGCTCTCTGCTCTCTGACCACCCCTGAGCCTAGTGGGCAGCAGAGAGAGTGAAGGCACCGGAAGCTGTGTCTTGGGAACATCTGGTGAAGGAGTGCGTGACGTTTAACTTGGAGAAGAGAAGGCTTGATTCGGGGGTGGGGAGAAGGGACATGGTTGCTATCTTGGGTTCTCTGAGGGGGGCTGGGGAGAGGGCATAGCCTCGTTCTGTGGAGGCCCTAGGGTTGGTACTAGGACCTGGGGTGGAAGGTCACTGTGATGGAGCATCCACCCTGGGAGAGAGGAGTGGAGGGAGGGGGCTGCCTGCTGCTCGAGTGTGGGAGTTCAGATGGATACTGGTGAGGCTGACACTGAAGGAAATGCAGCCTGCCATGGGGAGGGGGTGGTGGCGTCCCAGCTTTGGACCTCCGTAATTTCCAGTGTGGTGGACTCTGCAGTGCCTAGAACAGTGGCTGGCACATAGTAGGTCCTCAGGAATGATTTGAAGAATGAAAGAATAGACGTGTATGCCTGGGATGGTGGCGGTGCTGGCTAGGGAGTAGGGGTCATGTGGCCTGCAAATGCTGACCCATGGGCAGAAATCTTTGGGGATCATGTTGTGGGTTACACAACCATCTCTCAGGACTTCCCCACAAACTGGGAACCCTAGAGGTAGGTACATCCACCCTTTCTTTCACTGTTGGCAAAGTGAGGTCCAGAGCAGGAGAGCAGTGTGCCCACAGGTACTGGGTGACCCATGACAGAGCTGGACTAGAGCCCAGGCCATTGGAGGTCCTCGCTGTGGATCTCCTAAGTTGGTCTGGAGGGCTTTCTGAGACAGCGCTGCTGGAGGGAGGAGCAGGGCTTCACTTGGTTTTGAGCCAGGACCTCAGTGCCACAGGCCAGCTGGCCACCCCCCAAGCCCACCTTCCTGGAGCCTGGATGCACATCCAGAAACATCTGTACACGGGCCCACTCCCCGCTGTTACACTTACGGTCATTGTCACCGAAGCACATATGAACAAATGCACACATACACACACGGGATCCCAGGAGACATTTGCATGACCTCCTCCCGGGTGGGGGGGGGGAGGAGCGCTGAGTCCCAGGGAAGTTCTGACCCGAGCTCTGAGCTACAGGGGAGGTGAGGGTATTCGGCTGGGCTCGGTGGGCTGAGGCTGAGTCACCCCTTCTGAGTCAGGGATCCTCTCCTCTTCCTCTCCCCTCCGCCCCCACCCTCCCCCGCCGAGCCCCCAACAGGGGTTGGCCCGAGCGGGGACAGGGGCTGTCCAAGGCCAGGGCGGGGTCAGCGGAGGCGCCGGGCTTGGCTGCTGATGCACAGTCCCGCGGTGGTCGGGTAACTGCCGCTGTGGCAGCGCCCGGGAGGAGGTGGCCTGGGAGCCTGAGAGAGAGGGAGAGGGAGACCGGCAGGGAGGAGGCGGAGGCAGGGGCAGGGCCGCCGCGAGGGAGCAGGCAGGCGCGCGGCGGCTGCCCCAGGGCTGGGCGCAGAGGCCGGGCGGGGGCGGGGACTGGCCGCGCGACGGGCGCCAGGCCCGGGGCTATAGGCACGGTGCCCAGCCCCCGGCGCACGCCGAGCCGCCGCCGCCGCTGCTGCAGTCGGCATCCATCAGCGGGTGGGGGTGTCGCGGACCAGGCTGCTCCGCAGAGCCCAACGCGGCCCGGCGCGCCCGCCCCGCCCCGCGGCCTGCCGGCCCGCAGGAACCGAGGGGGCGCCCCCCTCCCAGCCTGCCCGAGATGGGGACCCCCAGGCCCAGGTAGGCATGTGCGGGGGATCAGGTGGCACGGGGGGCTAGGGGCTCGGTACCCGGAGGCCCAGCCTCCAGCCCTGGGGGAGGTCGGGACCGACCGGCAGGAACTGAGTTTGCAGGCTCTTGGCCCTCCGACCAGTGCGGGGGAGGTCCTTGCTGTTCCTCCCTACCTCCCAGGTCTGCAGCCTCCCCGAGGCCTGGAGAGAGAGGTGGGCAGGCGAGGGGGCTGACGCTTGCTGTAGGGATGAACGATTGTGCTGGGTGCTGGGCTGGCCCGCTCCGTCCTCCGAGACCACTCCTGCCGCCGCCGTGGAGGCCGAGAGTGCTCTGGATGTCTCCGTCCAGGCTTCCGATGCTGCAGGACAGTCTCTTGGCTGAAGATTGGGGTGCTGGGGAGCTCTCGCCCTCACCCTCACCCTCTGGTTACAGTCCTTTCCCCACTCGGGGCTCACTTCCCATCCCACCTCCCTTCCGAGTCTCCCAAAGCTGGGGGGATAGAACTTAGCCCTAGGACCACTGAGGTTCTGGCCTGGTGTTGTCCTGACCAGAGGCTTCCCCTACCCGTTAGAGGGAGAGGACTTGTGGGTCCCAGTTGTGTCTGGCACCGTCACACTTGGGGACATCCAAGGCCCCAAGAGGCTGGGATCTTGAGGGCAGGCATGGTTGTGGTGGCGAGTGACTACAGCCGTCAGGGTACTTACCAGATGCTAAGGCCACTGTCTGGCAGAGCTATGGCTGGGGGTGGTCCCTGGGGACAGTAGGAGGCTGGATAAGGACACGGAAGGAGTTCTGAGGATAGTGGTCTCCTTTGCGGCACCGGCCGTGGTCCTTGCTTCCCAGCTCCCACCCCCACCCCCTCTCCCCCCGCCAGGGCTCTGAGAACGCATTGGTGAGGGAGAGACACTGCTGTGTGTTCCTGCCTTCACTTCTGGATCCTTATATCGCCTCCTCTGCACCCAGAGGTGGGAGTGTAAGAGGGCTGCGTTTAGGACCTCTCTGAGGCCCTGTGGGGTTCAGCTGCTCTATCTCTCCACCACCTCCCAGCATTAGGAGTCTTCCAGATTCAGTAGCAGCTGGGCCAGGTTGAGAGCTAGGGACGCGACTGATGCCCTCAGCAGCTCCTGGAAGAATCGGTGCTGCCTGTCCCGGACAAGGGTGTGGAGAAGAGAGGCGACTGTGTGCCCGCCTGCCCACCCATTCCTCCATATGGAGCCTGCGGCAGTGGCGGCCTGTGCCAGCCTCCTCTCTGAGCCATTGTGGCCCAGGGAGGCTCTGCCAGCTCCATGCAGAGATGAAGCTGGCTTCTGCTGGCCAGTCTGAGGTCATGCCTGCCTGCTGACCCCATGTACCAGATTTGTGTGTGTGCAGAGCATGGTTCCTTGAGGGGCCCCTCAAGGCAATCCTGGAGGAGATCAGTGCAGGGGGCATTATTCCTATTAAACTCTTCCTGGGCCACATGGCCATTCCCTGGGCCCAGTTCTGTGAACGTCATGGAGGACTGCTTCCCAGAACCGGCATGAGTGGAATACTTGGTCCTGTAGTCCTCACTCAGTAAATATTGAAACGTTGAATGAGGCCTAGAGAGGAAAAATGACTTGTCCAAGGTCACAGGCAACTGGGTGAGAGAGCCAGCACTAATGTACCCAGCTCTTCTAACTGGTTTGGGGTTTTTGCAGCCCAAATGCCTGCTTCTCTGCTGCTGTGGCTGTTCCATACACAGGACTCTGATGGGCTGGGCATTATAGCCTGGAGCCTGAGTCTACCTCTTAGGAGGGGCCTTACATTGGTCTCCCAGCCCTTAACCCCCAGAAGGTGAGAAGGAAAGGTCAGGCTGCCTCACAGATAATGGGCCAGGGCTGAGGCATAGGTGGCTGGTAGCCCTGGTCCCTCTTGGGAGTATCCAGAGCCAAGAGGATGCTGGTGCCCAGGCAAGTTCTGGACCTGAGCATGCGGGGGCAGTAGAGAGGGTCTCCTTACTAGGCCGGCTGAGGTAGGAGGTGCCTCTGTGTTCGCTCCAGCATGGGTGTCCTTGTGAGCCTCTTGAGCTTCTGTGTCCCCATTTATAAAAAAAAAAGGATAATAATCTTTATCTGGAGTAATACCAATGATTACACAATCAGAGTGAGGACATCTATTGAGCACTTACTGTATGCCATGCACTGGGACAATAAGTGCTTTGCATTATCTCACAGCAACCCTGACAAGTAGGTGCTATTATTATCTTCTTTTTACAGATGAGTAACTAAGGCTCAGAGAGATCTTGTTACCTGCCTGAGGTTACACAGCTGGAAAGTGTGTGGTTGAGTCCAGAACCCCTCTCTCTACCATGGCATTGTACCTGGGGCAGTGTCTGGGAATACCAGGTTGGTGTCCAGCAGAGCCAGACACCTGATGTGCCAGGGCTGGTCCAGGTGGAGAGGTCTACGTGTTGGATCTTGCGAGGCAAGGGTGGCTCTGTGGCCCGAGTGCTCCTGTGCTCCTGAGGGGTAGGGGCAGAGAGGTACTGGCTGGGAGCCTGAGAGAGGTGTTGGCTGTGGCTTTCTGCTTCCCGGCCAGGATCCCCCGGAAGTGGGGAATGCTCTGGACTCCCTGCTCCCATTGGCTATGAGGGAAGACTGGTTGGCTCTGAGGGTGGTTGGCCCTGACACTCACCCCTGCCACATTTGATAGGAACCCAATGACCAGAAAATATAAGGGAGGGAATGCAGGAGCACCAGCTGGGACTGTGAAGAGGAGGTTCTGAGGGAAGGAGACGGGAGCGTGGGTGGGCCGGTGGGGGTGGGAGCACGCTGGCACTGCTTCCTTTGTGGGCGGGAGGCTTGTGGGTAAGAATAGTCACAGCCAACATTTATCGAGCACTTACTACATGCCAGGCACCTGCTTTAAGGGCTTAACTCATACAATCTTCACAAAACCCTTTGAGGTAGGAATTCTTCTTCCTCCCATTTTACAGATTGAGGGAACTGAGGCTTAGCAAAGAAAAGACAGTTGCTCAAGGTCACACAGCTCGGTTGTTGGGGAGCCAGGATTCAAATCTAGGCAGTGTGAGTCAGAGCCACATTCCTGATGGCAATGCGAGCCGCCCACAGTTTCTTCTCAGAGGTCATACTCAGTTTTGTTCAATTTGAAAAATATTCCCTGAGTACCTCCTGCAGGTCGTATACGGCCTCTGGGGAAGCATCCTCTCCTCAAGGGTCTCCCAGTCTAGCCTAGAGAGACACGGACATGACACAGGGGAGGTAAAGGAGGTGCTATGGCCTATCTCAGCGTGGATTCCTATTGTGGTGATCAGGGGAGGCTTCAAGGAGATTGGGGCCTTTGTGCTGGGCACCAAAGGCCAAGTGGAATTTTGATAACTATGGGGGTAAGGACACCCACTCCCCTGGATCAGAGGGGAGGGAAATAAGGGTGTCTTTGAAGAATGGGCAGTCTGGTGTGCATGCAGCAGATGGTGCAGGGAGCTGGGGGTGCTGGGAGGTGACTCAGAAAGTCAGCTTGTGTTTGGGTCTTTGTCAAAGCTCTGGAATCTGCCGGACCTGAGCTCTAGTCCCAGCTCCACTGTGTACTAGCCACGTGCCCTCGAGCTATCACTTAGCTGATCTGAGCCTCGGCTTCCTCATCTGTCAAATGTGGACAAACACACCTATCTGATTGAGACCACGTTAAGGTTGTTATATAAAGGACCTAGAGCAGTGCGGGCACACCACAGGGGCTCAGCTAACATCAGTTCCCTCCCCCTTTAGTCTCTCTCAAATGTCAGACAAAGGTGTTTCCACTTGACAAGGAGCCTGGAGGCTGCCGGAACCTTTGCGGGTATTTGGTCTGCACGGGGCACGCGTTTGGGGCATGACAGAACCATGTCTGGGGAGGTCCCTTTGGCAACTGTAAGGACCATAAGTAACGGGTGGGCTTGGCCTTGCAGGAGAAACATCTGCACTGTGGACCTCAAGGGCTGGCGAGGAAGGAAGGTGGAAACCGCACTGAGATGTCCCCTGGAGTGGTTGGGGGAGGAGCAGGTTGGGGTGGGGGGCATGCATTTGGTTTGCAGCCTCATGAATTTAAGATGAAGGACTGGTCTCCCTTCAGTCATTCCAAAGGTTGTGCAGCGTCTTTGTGCATCTTTTTTTTTTTTTTTTTTTTCTTTTTGCACAATTTCCTTTGGATGAATCCCCATCAGACTTCTCCCATAATAGTAGCAAATTGGGACTAAGTGCCCAACAACAGGAAGATGATTGAGAACGTTTGGGAACATCCAGTGGATAAAATAATATGCAGCCGCGAACAGCCACAGAAATATTTATGGAGTTGTGCACTTGTGAAGCTCCTTTGCATCCTTTCTTCATTTCATTTCATGTCCCTGTGACAGAGGCGGGACGGGGGTTAGAGCTTTCCCGTGCATGAAGAGATTCAGGCTAGGCTCTCATCTCTTTGAGGGCAGCGTTCATGTTTTCTTCATTGTTCTGTCTTCGGCGTGTGGCTAAGTGATGTGCAAATGCTTGTCTGGTGAAAGAATTGATTGAGTGGACAAATCAGAGGGGAAGTGACTTGTCCAAGGTCATGCAAGTAGGAAGACCCAGGACCTGGGTCTCCTCATCCCTACTTGCTGCATTCTTCTCACTCACCACTCAGTACCTGGGAGGGGAGTAAGATAGAGAGGTTCGCAGCGAGGACTGTGGACAGACCAGGGTTTAAGTCTAGTTTCTGTCCTTACTGACTGTGAGATCATGGCAAATCAGTTCATCTTCTTAAGCCTCAGTTTCCCCATCTGTAATATGGATTGTCCAAGTACCTGCTTTTAAGCTTGTCGTGAAGACTAAGTGATTTTAGGCATGTAAAATTCTTAGCAAGGGAATTCTAGCACATTCTAGCACACAGTGAAGCACCCACGAATGTTAGCTGTGTGATAATGATGATATAATAATGTGGAAATATTTCTGATACAATTAAAGTTTTTTGTTTTTTGTTTGTTTGTTTTGGCCACGCCGTGTAGCATGCGGGATCTTAGTTCCCCGACCAGGGATCAAACCCGTGCCCCCTGCAGTGGAAGCTCAGAGTCTTAACCACTGGACCTCCAGGGAAGTCCCTCCTATACAACGAATGTTAAATAGAAAGAAACCCATAAAACTGTGAGCACTCAGATTAAAGTGGTATAAAATTAGGTCTGACCATAGATACAGATTGGAAGAGAACAGGCAGAAATGGCATTACAGCAGGTACTGTGGGAAGTAAATGACTAACCCAAACAAACCTTTTTTTTTTAAATATTATATTTACTTTTTCTTTCTTTTTTAAACCAGAATTTAAGGCCACATTTCCACTTTTATGAATTTATTTATTTATTTATTTATGGCTGCGTTGGGTCTTTGTTGCTGCACGTGGGCTTTCTCTAGTTGTGTTCTCTAGTTGCGGCAAGCAGGGGCTACTCTTCGTTGCGGTGCGCGGGCTTCTCATTGCGATGGCTTCTCTTGTTGCGAGCACGGTCTCTAGGCGCACGGGCTTCAGTAGTTGTGGCTCGTGGGCTCTAGAGTGCAGGCTTAGTAGTTGTGGCGCACGGGCTTAGTTGCTCCACGGCATGTGGGATCTTCCCGGACCAGGGCTCGAACCCATGTCCCCTTCATTGGCAGGCGGATTCTCAACCACTGTGCCACCAGGGAAGCCCCCTTTTTCTTTCATTTTAATTACAAAAGATTTATGTGAAGAATCCTAATAATTCAGAAGCATATTCTCTCCGTGGCTCCCCAACCAAAATCCTTTTCTCCAGAAGTAGCCAATGATAACAGTGTGATACGGGTCCTTCCGGAACTTTTTTCTATGCCTACATAAACATACAAACCAGAATGGGACCATAACTTACATTATTGTTTTACAATGTACATTTTTTCATTCTATATGCTGACATCTTTCCCTGTCAGTGTATATGAAATCCATCTCAAAAATGTTCACAAAAGATATGTAATACTTTTGTAATTCATTTTTCTTTTTAAAAAAATTTATTTATTTATTTATTTATTTTTGGCTGTATTGGGTTTTCGTTGCTGCATGCAGGATCTCCCCAGTTGCGGCGAGCGGGGGCCACTCTTCTTTGCAGTGTGCGGGCTTCTCATTGCGGCGGCTTCTCTTGTTGCGGAGCTCGGGCTCTAGGCCTGAGGGCTTCAGTATTTGTGGCACGTGGGCTCAGTAGTTGTGGCTCGTGGGCTCAGTTGTTGTGGCTTGCGGGCTCTAGAGCGCAGGCTCAGTAGTTGTGGTGTACAGGCTTAGTTGCTCCGCATCATGTGAGATCCTCCCGGACCAGGGCTTGAATCCCTATTCCCTGCATTGGCAGGCGGATTCCTAACCATTGTGCCACCAAGGAAGCCTCTGTAATTCATTTTTCAATGGATAAATCCTAGTTCATTTGGCCATCAACAGGGGGTTGATGGACATGTAAAGTTGTTTCCAATTTTACTCTATTCTAAATAACGCTGACAATGAACTTTCCTAGTGTTTAAACAAAATCAAGTGAGAGAGATTCAGAAACTGCGAGATCACGAAGCGTTGCCAAGGAAGGTCTGCTGCTTCTCCTGTCTTCTTTCCCCTCCTCGCCTCCCTTCTCAGCGGAGCCTGGAACCCGAGGGGGCAAGGACGCTGCTCCAAAGCCCATGTTTGTAACTTCAGCTCCGTGCTCCCTCTCACCAACTGCCAACTGGTGAGGTCCAAGCGAATGATGATAATAAACGGATCCTTTAGATTGTAAAGCACCCTGCACGTGGGAGGGGTTGATACTGCTGTTATTATTTCTACATCCAGAGCAACGGTAGCTTTGGTTACGTGGTTGACAGCAAGTCGGAGGTGGTGGGATGTAGCAGGATCGAGGGGGAAGGGCATAGGGCTGTGAGTCAGCAGACCTGGGTCCATGTCCTGGCTCTACTCAAGCTGAGTAGCTGTGTGACCTTGGCCAGCTGAGCCTGCCTGGGGAATAAACCTACCTATCTTGGGTGACCCTTGTGGAGCTCACAGGAGACGAAGCCTGGAAGCTCATTGTCCGGCTCTCAGAGGATGTCTCACCAGAGGGAGGTCTCTGTCTGCCTTTGCAGTCGTCAGTGTGGTCCAAGCGGGAAGCATTTCTCCTTTCTGATGCTGTTACTCTGCAGTTCTGGGCATGTCACGTGGTCCCCGGCCTACAACTGCACATCAGTCTGTGGCTCCGCGGTGGCACGTGAAACCTTTGGGCAAGAAGCCAGTGCTGATGGGTGGCAGCCTCTTCACATTGCTTGGTTTTATTTAATGCGGTGCCCATGGGTACCACAGGCCTCTGACAAATTGCCGTCTCCCCACTGCCGTGTGTGGACCTGAGCATCAGTGGGAATGACTGCAGGCCCAGCTCCTGTTTCCACCCCTCTGACTCCCATTAGGGGACCGGCTGGGAGGGCAGCACAATCCCCCTCCTCCCTCCTCACAGGCGGTCATTTCATTCATGTCCACCTGGAGATTGTCACTCAAGGAAGTGAATGTTCCGTGCTGGGGAGAGCCCGATGGCAAGTAACATCATCCCCAGAGGGGAAGAATAGTAGACTCTACTCAGCCATAAAAAGAAACGAAATTGAGCTATTTGTAATGAGGTGGAGGGACCTAGAGTCTGTCATACAGAGTGAAGTAAGTCAGAAAGAGAAAGACAAATACCGTATGCTAACACATATATATGGAATTTAAGAAGAAAAAAAAAAATATCATGAAGAACCTAGGGGTAAGATGGGAATAAAGACACAGACCTACTAGAGAATGGACCTGAGGATATGGGGAGGGGGAAGGGTAAGCTGTGACAAAGTGAGAGAGTGGCATGGACATATATACACTACCAAACGTAAAATAGACAGCTAGTGGGAAGCAGCTGCATAGCATAGGGAGATCAGCTCGGTGCTTTGTGACCACCTAGAGGGGTGGGATAGGGAGGGTGAGAGGGAGGGAGACGCAAGAGGGAAGAGATATGGGAACATATGTATATGTATAACTGATTCACTGTGTTATAAAGCAGAAACTAACACACCATTGTAAAGCAATTATACTCCAATAAAGATGTAAAAAAAAAAAAGAATAGTAGGATCTCGCTCTCTCTCACGGCGTTTTTTCTTTTAATTCTTTTCTTTTTCTTTTCTGACTCCTAAGTAATACATGCTCATAGTAGGAAAATTGTGTAACACAGAGAACCCCCTTTAAAAAGCCCCAAAAATTCCTGCTCTAAGGGAATGGTATTGTTAACATTTGAGCCTTTAGACTCAGAACTCAAGATGAGAATTTCTAATATTTCTTAAGCACTAACTGTGGGTTTTGGCATGTAAGTGCTTTACGGGCATGGTCCGATTTTGTTTTCATAGTAAACCTGTGAAGTGGGTAAGATTATCATCGTGATTTTACAGATGAAGACACTGAGTCACAGGGAAGTTAAGGGAGTGTTCAAGGTCTCCAGTCTCCTATTTTATCCTTAGCCACTAGACTAGACTGCCTCTTCCCAATTTCTCCTCCCCTCCCTCTCTAATTCGTATATCTATTTAGGGTCAGGTGATGTATCAATCAGCTTCTGGCAGAAAACAGAATTCCACTCAGATGCTTCAACTTGGAGAAGTTAATAAAGCTGCGAGCAGGGTTAAGGGAACCCACAAGGGGTACCTGCAAACTCACAGTGACAGAAGCTATTACCTCCCTTTGGCCTGAATGAACAGGGGGAGGGAATAGTGTTACCAGAATTCAGCGATGGCTGGGCCTGTTCAAGGAGCTGTCACAGAGGGGGGGTTCAGCCACCACCAGAACCACAGGAAGGGCAGTTGGGAAGATATACCCCTGTCCCTCTCTGCTTCCACCCTCTGACCTCCTGCCAGTGCCTCCCATTGGCCAAAGGCAACCAGAGGTTAGCAGGCAAGGAAGTTCAAAGGATAGTCCAAGGGCTCATCCTCCCGCATCTTTGAGCAGGGCCTGGTTCTGGGGGTGCAGATGAGGACCAACAGCCCAGGAGATGGTTGTAGGGGGACGGGGAAGATGTACTCCCTGGTTTCCCCCAAAGGAAGAAGGATTATCCTGGTAACTCTGATCATTGAAAACATCATTCAGAACAGAAGAATCTCACTTTCTGCCTAGCATTCTCTTTGTTTTGGTGTTTTCCACACCCTGTCCATTTCTTTCTCTCTCCACTCCTTCCTACTGTTAGTTCCTACCTGGTTCAGCATTCCCACAACACCTGGGTAGACGTCGTCAGTGTCTTGGATTTAGAACAGAACCTTCCTGGCTAGGGAGTGATTGTTCATGACCATGGGCACTCGTGGCTGTGTGTGCCCTCATGCTGTTCCATTGCTATGTGTATGTATGCAAAGGCACGCTTCCGGTACACATGTCGTAAGCATCTGTGATATACTCTCCCTTGGCTTTAGTGTGACTGTAACTTTTGTGTTTCAAAGTCCTTTTGTTCTCTGAAACATCCTTTCTCTACACAGCCCTGCTCTGAAGTGGGAGGACAGGAGCTCTCATCATCCTTATTTGACAAATGGGGAAACTGATGCTCAGAAAGGGGAAGTGACTCACCCAAGGCCCATCAGATAGGAAGTGGCAGAACTGAAACAAGAAACAGTGGTCCTGATTTTGAATTCAGCTCTTCCAAGTGTATTTGCCTTTCAATCTTGGGAAGTTTTTCCTTAGCCAGCTTCACCCCTGGGAGAAATTATTCAGCACGAACCCCCCTAGGGCTACTGAAATGTCATGTAGTGGGCTGGACTTTGGAGCCAGAGAGACTTGGCACACCTTATGACCTTGGGCAAATCGGTAGAACTCTTTGGGCCTCTGTGTCCTCATCAGTAAAATCAGGAGGATAATGATCAGGAGTTTGGATGGGAAAGTCAGCTGCGTAAGGTCTGATAAGTTGTCAGGACAGGCTGGCTGGCTGGTAGCCAGAAAGGCTCCTGAGGTGAATGCAGCCCAGATCTCTAGACTTGTCTCGTTGGTGTTCCATCCACCCATCACCCATGTGTTTGTCCATTTATCCATCTACCCATCCATCTGACCCCAGACTCCCTGGGTTTGAATTCTGACACTGCTATTTACTGGCTGTGTGATCTTGGGCAAGTTACTTCACTTCTCAGTGCTTTAGTTTCTTCTTTTGTAAAATGGAGATATTAAGAGTACCTATCATAGGTTATTATGAAGATTAAATGACTTAATTGATGTAACATGCTTAGATCAGTGCCTGGTAAATAGCAAACTCTATAAATGTTAGCTTTATTGTTGTTATTTATTAAGAACTGTGCTAAACCCTGGGGAAAATGGCAAATGAGACAGATATGTTTTTTTTCTTTTTTTGGGCCACGCTGCACAGCTTGTGGGATCTTAGTTCCCTGACCAGAGATCAAAGTCAGGCCTCCTGCGGTGGAAGCGCAGAGTCCTAACCACTGGACCGCCAGAGAATTCCTGAGACAGATAAATTTTTGTCTTTGTGGAGTTTATGTCCTAGAGGAGGAATAGAAACAAATAAGTCAGTCAGTCAATCAGTGTAAGTTCCGTTTGTGAACTTATGAAAAAACCAAACCCGGCATGCTTGCTTCATGGGAACAGAGTTTCTGTTTGAGGGGCGATGAAAAATTTTGGAAATAGATGGTAGTGGTTGTTGTACAACATTGTGAATGTAATTAATGCCCCTGAATTGTTACACTTAAAAATGGTTAAAATGGCAACAACAAAATAAAGCAAAACTGAAAAACCAGCTATAACCAAAAAATCGAAGGAGGGACCCACTTTAGACAGAGTGGTCAAGGAGCACATAGATTGAGATCTCAAAGGTGAGAGATGTCAAGAGACAGGGGACAAGCCCACTGTCCCTGCAGAGGGACCATTAAGGGCAACCCTCAAGACCGGGGCAAGCCTGGCGTGGCTGAGGTGCAGACGGAAAGCCAATGTGACACCGTCATCACAGTGATGGTGGCAATAGGGGAGGGGATGTAGTGGGAGCTGAAGCAGGGGCTGTGTGCAGGGACCCGGAGCTTTGATAAAGAATTTCTCTTTTATTTTGATGGGAGGTCATTGGAGGTTTTAAAGAGGGCATCATCCAGTGGAGTTTTGAAGAAATCCTTGTGGCTGCTCTGTGGAGGATAAACCCTAAGAGGGCCCGAGTGGCTACAGGGAGGCCATGGAAGAGATAGGGCAGCCATTCAGGCAGGAGCTGAGAGAGGGTTGGACCTGGACGGAAGTGGGGATGGAGAAAAAGAACAAATCCAACTTACTGGGCTCCGAGATGCTGAGTCATGCTAACCCTGGTGGGACAGCTTGATGTATGAACCGGTCGATTCATTTTTAATGAGAGGTACAACTGCAGGCCCAGTGGATATTGCCTCTTCTGGGCAAGGACACCCTCTCCCTGCAGGCCACCAAGATGGAAAGCCACAGCGTCTGAAGGCTGCTTAGCGACCCCGGAAGGCAAACCCGGGGAACCAGCCAGTGGTTGCCATGTTGAAGAGCATCAGAGTCTGACTGCCTGCTGAGCTGGCCCCAGAGGGGGCCAGGCAAGCACGCTGGGCCTCACTGGGCCCCTCTCTTCCAGACAGGGCTGGCGCAGGCACTGTCAGAATTTACCTCTCTGGCTGACCTTTCCCTTTTCTAATCCTGTGCATTTGGCTTTTCATATGTTAGTGTCATCAGTTAGGCTTTGCCGGCCTCTGTCTCCCTCTATCCATCTGTTCTGGGTGGGCACTTCTTTTTTTGTTGTTTTTTTTCTGGCCGCACCATGCGGCATGTGGGATCTTAGTTCCCTGACCAGGGATTCAACCTGTGCCCCCTGCAGTGGAAGCGTGGAGTCTTACCACTGGACCACCAAGGAAGTCCCTGGGTGGCCACTTCTAAACTCCTGCTTTGCAGACCACTCCCCACTCTGGCTTCCCATTACTGCTTGTAATTCTGGACCCTCTCAGGGTTGTTTTATTGGGTGCCCTCTTTATGTTATTTTCCTGAATCTCCATCACCCCCCTGAGAGGGAGGGAGGACTATCTCTGTTTTTTTTTAATTTAATTAATTAATTTATTTATTATTATTATTTTTTTTGCGGTACGCGGGCCTCTCACCGCTGCAGCCTTTCCCGTTGCGGAGCACAGGCTCCGGACGCGCAGGCCCAGCGGCCATGGCTCACGGGCCCAGCCGCTCCGCGGCACGTGGGATCCTCCCGGACCGGGGCACGAACCCGTGTCCCCTGCATCGGCAGGCGGACTCTCAACCACTGCGCCACCAGGGAAGCCCCTATCTCTGTTTTATAGGTGAGGTGACCTAGGCTCAGAGGAGTGAAGTCACTTGCCCAAGGTCCCAGAGTGAGCTAGTGGTGGAGCCGGGCTCCGTGTCTAGGTCTGACTGACCTGGGTCTGCCCCCTGCCTTGCTGCCCTGCATGGAGGGGTCCATGAGATGACTGTGTATGGAGTCCCTGATGCTGGGCCTGGCCCGCAGTGGCTCAGCAATGGGAGTCTTGCCCTTTCCAGCAGAGTAACACTTCTGACTCTTGCAAAGCTGCCAGCCCCCATCCCCCCACCGCACTCCTTCCCTTCTCCCTGACTCCAGCCTGTTCCTCCTTCCAGGCTGGGTGGAGCTCACCTTTATAGGCTTCTTGTTCCAAGAAGTCAGGATGTCAAGGCTCCTCCCTGTCCTCCCGCACAGCCCTACTTATTCCCACATCTAGGCGTTTGCCCACATAGTGACTCAGCCCAAATGCCCTCCCTGCCATCTCCTGTCTAGATTCTCCCTTTTTTCAAAACCTAACTCCCTCACCCTGCACTCCCTACCCTATAAGTCTTCTTTGGGAACTCCAGGCCATACTCCTGATCATCAGGTCCCAGAATCTCCTAGAGGCTGAAATGGACACTGGCAAATCCAAGTCACATCCTGGGTGAGTGTCATCCTCCCGTGTTGCAACGAGCTCCACAGGAACCAGCACGTGTCCCTCTGGGTCCCCTACAGCGCCTGGCCGGCTTGGCCGCCCAGCGGGCTCCATCAGTCTGTGCTGACCTGGGCCTGGGCAGGACTGTGCCCACGTGACTGACTGTGGTAGAAGCCAAGGCCAGGTTCTTGGCTCACTTTCTGTGCCCCAGTGAGAGAACCATGCCATTATCCCTGGACTTGTGAGATACAGAAGGATCTCATCATAGGTTTCAAAAATAATAATGTGATTTTTCTTTTTAATTCATAACTTTTTTTAGAGTTTAAACAGATTTTATTTATCTCTTTCTCATCCTGTCATACCAGGCCATGTGCATTGGAAAAATTTATTTTTTAACTTCTAGTTTTTTTTTAAATCATTCAAGAAATCTCCAAGTATAGTAGAAAAAATGAGAACTACAGTTAAACAGAAAGAAGAAAAAAATAATTTGTATACCTGCCTTCTAGAAACAACCATAGTTAATACTTTGCTGAAATTTCTGTAACTGTATGTGTGCATTAATCAAAATAGGGTCAATCTGTACAAACTGTTGTGTATCATGCTTTTTCACTCTGGTGAAAATTTTCCATGATTCCATTATTTAAAAAAAAAATATATATATATATATATATATATATATATATATATATATTTATTTATTTGGCTGCATTGGGTCTTAGCTGCAGCACACGGGGTCTTTCGTTGCAGCATGTGGGCTTCTCTCTAGTTGTGGCACACGGGCTCCAGAGCTCATGGGCTCAGCAGTTGCGGCACACGGGCTCTCCAGTTGTGGCGTGTGGGCTCTGCAGGGTGCAGGCTTAGTTGCCCCGCAGCATGTGGGATCTTAGTTCCCCAACCAGGTATTGAACCCACGACCCCTTCATTGGAAGGTGGATTCTTAACCACTGGACCACCAAGGAAGTCCCTTCCATGATATATATATATATATATATATATATATATATAATTTATTTATTTATTTATTTTTGGCTGCGTTGGGTCTTTGTTGCTGTGCGTGGGCTTTCTCTAGTTGCAGCGAGAGGGGCTACTCTTCGTTGCGGTGCGTGAGCTTCTCATTGTGGTGGCTTCTCTTGTTGTGGAGCATGGGCTCTAGGAGCTCGGGCTTCAGTAGTTGCGGTACACGGGCTCAGTAGTTGTGGCGCGCAGGCTCTAGAGCGTGGGCTCAGTAGTTGTGGCACACGGGCTTAGTTGCTCCGCGGCATGTGGGATCTTCCTGGACCAGGGCTCAAACCCGTGTCCCCTGCATTGACAGGTGGATTCTTAACCACTGTGCCACCAGGGAAGTCCCACTCAAGCCTCTTTTGCTCTCTGGGTCTCACCTGTAAAAGAAGAGGAGAAGACTGATTATCTCAGAAGGCTTCCAGCTCCTTTCCTCTGAGGTTCTCCCAGCACCAGGCAGTCATGCCAGCAGCCTCTGCTGGAGACCTGGGTGGTGAAAGACTGGGATATTTATTTAAGATTACTCTTCTGGCTATTTCCAAGATGATGCAGGCCCAGGGAAGGTTCAGAGAGTACGGGCTGAAATCAGACTGAGGCAGAGGTGGGAGAAGATGCGCTGGGCTCCCTGGACCCATGAGGGGCATGTGGATTCTGCTTCTCCCAGCACAAAACATACAGATTAGTCTATGGGTTCTGGTTGGTTTTTTTTTTTTTTTTTTTTTTTTTGAAGCAAACTTAAGCAGGCATTTATTTTAAGGGTTCTTCCCTGTAGGCCTTATCTAGCGTTATGGCTGATATCCTCCAGTAAGGGCTTAGAAGAAATCCAGAGCCAGGCAGATTTGTCTCAGTTTGACACCATGAGGCTGTGAGCCCCCCTGGAGCAGCTCTTCTTGCTTTGAGCTCTGGCACAGAGTCAGCACTTAGTGTCATATAAGCAACAGAGAGCCTTTATTTAACTATGGCTGTAAATTATACCCTTAAAGCCCGGGGTAATGACATGAGTGGAAAGCATTTTTGGGTGGGGATGAGGCAATGTGGACCAAGGCCTTCCCTTCCTCCTCATCTTCTTAACAGCGGCATCCATAACAACAGACCCTCTCATTTGTGCTATGAACTCCAGCTTACAAAATGTTCCACTCATTATCCACGAGGTGGGAACTGAGGATGCTCATGACCTCTCTAGGGCCCTAGAGATGTTGGGTGGCTGAGTGGGGTGCTCAGGGCCCCTGACTTTCTGTCCAGTGCCCCCTGGAAGGCAGGGGGAGAAACTGAAGAATAAAAAGGAAATGTGGGGCTGGGGCTTGGAGCATGTGCACAGCCCAGGGTGAATCCTGTGTCTGTCTGTCTAACTGCCCATCCAAGGCCCCATGGTGGGTGGGGTGAGGGAGGGACCTGCCAAGTCTCATCTGGATCTTTCTCATTTAGTGTGATGGATTCAGAGGAAGGCTTTAGACTCAGGGGTGAGGGTTCCTGCTCATTTCTCTGTTACCCGGTTTTAGCTCCAAACTTTTTTTTTTTTGAGAGGTTTGTTTTCACCAATGGGGGTCAGAAATGAGTGCTTTTGCCCTCCTAAAAACAAACAAACAAACAAACAACATGGGTTAAAAAAATAGATGTATTTTTAAAATTATACAAGTAATTCCAAAGTGTATGAAGTAAAAAAATGAAGCTCCCTCTCTTATCCCACCCTGTGGAACTCTCTCTTTTTCCTTTATCTACTTCTGAATTATTAACCTCTCTTAACAGTTTGGTAAGTATCCTTTCAGATCTTTTACTACATGTGTACAAACGCAAAGATGTGTTGTTGAGGTTATTGGTAATTTTTTTTAATATAAAAATGGGACCATGCCATTCTTTCTTTCTCTCTCTCTCCTTCTTTCTCTCTCTCCTTTTCTCTCTTTGCAATTTGCTTATTCCAAAGAGCAGCTGGGCAACAGGTCCTTGATTCTCTGAAATCTCCTCACTTCCTGCTCTGAGGGGGAAATGATAAGAATAGTCGGTTGCAGAGATAATTTCTAAGTCCCTCGCTTTTTGGATGAGTCCTAGTGAGACCAACCGACTGCCCATTTGTGGCAGATGTGGAGCCCGAGCCCAGTTCGCCTGACTTTGACATCATCAGGGCTATGCGTTTTTTAAGAGTACCTTCCTGCGTTATCCCTTTAAGTACATCCTGACAACATCCCTGTGAAGTCAGGGGGCAGGAATTATTGAGGCTTGGGGCATGAAGAGCCTTGTCCGATGTCAGGGCTGGAAAGGCCGGGAGCACAGGGCTCTTTGGGTTGAGTTCCATTTATCCCACATTGATTGAGGGGCTACCGTGTGCCAGGTGCTGTAGTGGGAGAGACAGCCTGGCCAAGGGCCTGCCTGGAGGTGGTCACTGACTGTCCCTGATGCTCTTGGCAGAGTGGGGCCCCCTGGACTCTCCTCGCCCTTAGGAAGGGCCCTGATTCCAGACCTGGGCCAAGAGCTTGGAGTCCCTGAGGAGCTATATGGGCACAAGGGTGGATGGGGGTCTGTGACCTCGGCTGTTGCCACCGACCCCTCACTTCTCATGACTCTGTCCCCATC
Source organism: Mesoplodon bidens (assembly GCF_964165515.1). Lineage (NCBI taxonomy): Eukaryota > Metazoa > Chordata > Mammalia > Artiodactyla > Ziphiidae > Mesoplodon > Mesoplodon bidens. Next base: position 23,415,735 of record NC_138171.1, on the reverse strand, counting down.
CTCACTTCCTCTGTCTCTCCCTCCCTCCCTCCTCCTTCTCTCTGTGGCTCTTTGTCCATTTGTCTCCATCTGTCTCTCTCCGTGTGTGGTTCCTGTCCCCCTCACACCGTTCTGTCGCACCATTGCTGCCCCTCTCCCCCATCACATGCTCTCTCCTTTGTGCCAATGCAGGCGTGCTGGTCACCATGACAACAGAGACAGGCCCAGATTCTGAGGTGAAGAAGGCCCAGGAGGAGGCCCCACAGCAGCCTGAGGCAGCCGCTGCAGCTACTACCCCTGTGACCCCCGCAGGCCACGGCCATCCCGAGGCCAACTCCAATGAGAAACATCCGCCCCATCAGGACGCTCGGCCTGCAGAACAGGTGTGTGCCTGAGAGCAGGGGATCCCTCTTCCTGCCCAGCCAGTCCTCCAGAAGGGAGGCAAGAAGGAAACTGAGATGTATTATTGACCCATTACATGCCAAGCACTGTGCAGGGGGCACAGTGTTCATTTCTGTAATTAATTCTCTGAGACCTAAGAAGGTAACTATTGATTTCCCCATTTTACACTTGGGGAAACAGAGCCTCAGCAGGATGAAGTGAGTTACCCAAAGTCACATTGCTATAAAGTGACAGGAGTGCAAGTTAGATCTAGATCTGATTTTGAAAATCGGTGTTCTTTCAACCTTATTTTCCTATCCCCCAAGGCTGTCCATTCTAGCGGGGCAAGCCCAGGGTGACTGCAGAGCCAAATTCATCACCCTAAAAAGAGACAGGGGACTTGGGGGTTCGTCTACACATTGAATTCACACCTCCCCTAATTCACAACTGGACCAGAGAGGGCAGGGACTTGGCCAAGGTCATTGAGGGTGTCAGTGACAGAGTTAGGACTAGTGGGCAGGGCTCTGACCTTTCCCTCCACTAGATCAGTCCCAGCCTCATGCTAGACCCAGTGACAGACCGAGGAGGAGGAGACCATGTCCTGATCACTCATGCACTGTTCTAGGCGGATAGGACAGCTCTGGCCTCTGGGTTTGGTTTTTGTGGGATGCTCCCGCCTGCAGGGGTGCAGTGGACCCCTCGTATGAGCCCACCCATTGTACGCAGAAGCTCTGGCTGTCTTCCTGCACACACCCACCATAGACCATGGTCACCTGGGGGGTCTTAGAGGGCAGTGGCTCTCATCTTGGGGTCTGTCTGAGTCCCAGCTGCATCCTTATTGCATCTCATTTGGATGCAAGGCTATGGTTTCTAGCCCGCTGACTAAACCCTTCCCTTGGTTGGACCTGCAGAGCCTAGACATGGAGGAGAAGGACTTCGGGGAGGCCGATGGCCTGTCAGAGAGGACCACGCCCAGCAAGGCCCAGAAATCGCCCCAGAAGATCGCCAAGAAATACAAGAGTGCCGTCTGCCGAGTCACTCTGCTCGATGCCTCTGAGTATGAGTGTGAGGTGGAGGTAGGGAGCACCACAGGCCCCGCCCTCGGTCGACCGTCCTCAGAGCCAGGACAGGCCTCTGTGCGCATTCAGCCTGGGCCAAGCCAGAGGGCATCCACTCTTCATGGAGGCCTGGACCGACTGCCGCGTCCTGGGGAGATGACCTGGCCAGCCCTCCTTTGCACAGATGGTGGCACCAAGGCCCGCAGAGGGCTCTTCTGATTGCAGATAGTGTTAGCGAGGCACAGGGCTGGTGCCAGGAAAAGGCTTCTCAGGGTGGCTGTACCTCGGCAAGGAGTCACCGTTTTGGGGCTGATCTGTTGCCTGGTAGGACCTGGGCTCTTTCATCTCACCCAGCAGACGCTGAGGTTTCAACCAGAATCATTTTCACATATATAACGGGTGTGGAGAAGGGTTCTCCCTGTGAAGCACCCTATCCAGGGCACCAGGACAAACTGGTCACTCGAGGCTTCCATGGTGAGGTGTCCCCCAGGCACAGGGAGGTGGCCCATTGGAAGGACCCTCCCCCCCAGGCTGTGGAGACACCCTGTGGCATGGCTCTGGCCCACAGTGGGTGGTTGGGCAGACACCTCCTCTCTGGGGTCAGCCCTCCTGATCCCACATGTAGCATCTCCCTTTCCTGTACAGGCTGGAACTCCCACCCGAATTCTGAGCTCTCACTCGCCCCCTTCGAGGTTCTGCCCCGGTCCAGGCACCATTCCTGGCCCATCCACATGTATGGAAGAGTCCAGAGGGTGGCCTTACTGCTGAGAGTTACAGGACTCACCTCCCTTTCTCCCCCGATCCCTGGTCTTAAGGGACCGACTTCTGAGGCCTGGGAGGTTGGCTCTGTCGTCTTTGCCGGGTTGGGTTTTTTTTTTTTTTAATGTTTATTTCTTCCATAGAAAGATTGCAGGGTGGACACCTGTAGGACACCTTGCCTACTCCTGGGCAAAACAAAGGGATATCTTCTCCCTCTTTCCTCCTGCCCATGGTGGCCCCAAGGTGCTGTTTCAGCTGCCCTAGAAGAGTGTAAGGGTTTGGCCGAGGCCACTCTCTCTGAAGGTCTCCCCTAGGCCCAGGAATCCCTTGGTTTCCCAGCTGCTCCCCACGGTCAGGTCTGGTGCCATTCCCCGGTGACCTAGCCAGACCTTGCAGGGACCTCACCCGCTCCCTGGAGTCCGCTGCCTCTTTGGGTAGTGACTGCTTCACACGTCCCCTGCCCCGTGATCCCTTTATTGATGTTCATCCTCACCCCTGTGGGTTTGGGGTACCCAGCTAGGTTCTGAGCTTTGTCTTTCTGAATCCTCAGTACCAGATGGTGTTCAGAGAGGCACCACGCCTTGCTGATGGGAGTTGGGGGGAGAAGGTGGCTCGAACAGTGCTGCTTGCAACTGAGGCTGATTTAGACTCTGTGAGCCCCTGTGGAACCTCACTTGCTGCCTGGGTAGAGGTGATGCTCCCCTAGTGTAAGGGGAGGGGCCAGGGGAGGAGAGTCATGCTGTGACACTGAGTCCCAGGCCCTCCCCTCCTCCCTTGCCCATGTCCCTCACATGTCAGGTGGCTTGTCTCTTCCTCTCACACTCAAAACTCAGACTTCTGGTTTTCTGCTCCTTGGGTCCAACTTAGCCTGTTTCTCCTAATCACTGTACAGGAAGGAAAAATCAGTCACTGCCCCACCCCACTCTGGCTTTCCCCCAAGCAGGTCTGAGTTCTAGGAGGACCCCAGGAGGGCTTGGAAGAAGGCAGTCGATGGGCTAGGCATTAGTGTCCCCCCAGGATTCCTTAGGACTTGGAGAGCAGAGCCTGGTGGGTGGCAGGAGTGCTGAGATCCTCCCCAGATGCTGGAAACCTCCTGTGGGTTTTCATGTTGTCCTGGTGGAGCCTGGGGCATCTCCCCGCCCCACCCTGAGGTGTGTTCCGGCCTCACGGCAGCTCTGCCCTTCTCTTCAGAAACACGGCCGGGGCCAGGTGCTGTTTGACCTGGTCTGTGAGCACCTCAACCTCCTGGAGAAGGACTACTTTGGCCTGACCTTCTGTGATGCCGACAGCCAGAAGGTACCTGGGCTGGGGACTGGGGCTGGCTGGAAGGCCTGCCCTGGGTGGTGGGGGGGATGTCTCTTCCCTTAGGCACCCATTGACCTGGCCACATCCCATGGCTTCCATCAGTCCTCAGATCTTCATTAGGTACCTTCTGTCTGCACGCCTCCAGGGTTCAGCCTGCCCTGTCCATCCTCAGTTCTCTGTCTCCCCTGTGCCCCTGTCCTTCCTTGGGGTCCTGCAAGTCAGCCCCAGATGGGTATCTGGAGAGCCGTGGCATGGCTTCCTGTGGGAGCTGAGGCACTCACCCCCAGCCCCTCTTCCCCACCCTTGGGAAGCTCCTGCCTGAGTTTCCTTCTTCCCACCAATCCCACTGCAGCTGCATTACCCGTTCACCGTGCTGCCTCCAAGCAATGCCACGCCCAGGGCCCCGGGTCCCAAACCCTGAGTGAAGCCAGGCCTCATTCCCTCACCTCCCAGTCCCAGGGGAAAGGACCCAGACAGCTCAGCCAGGGAAGGGTGTTCCCAGCTAAGGGGCTGTTGGCAGGCCATTTCGGGACTTTTCTCTCTCCTAGCCCTACCCAAGTGCCCTCCTCCATCTCCCTCTAAAGAGCTCTATCTTCTCCTACAGAACTGGCTGGACCCCTCCAAGGAAATCAAGAAGCAGATCCGGAGTGAGTGACTTGCTGTGGTTGGAACTGGTAGTGGAAGGGTGGAGGGGGCGCTCCAGGCCTCGAGGGCCCTAGTTGTGCTGCCCCTTCCTCCTTTGGGAAGTGCGTTCGGACCCATGAGTTCGTTTGCTGTGTGTGGCAGATCTTGGGAAAGGCAGGGTATTGTTTTAGACATGAGGAGCCTGAGGCCTGGACAAGAGGAGTCACCCAGCAGGTTAGCAGAGGGATCACAGCTGCCTTCCGGATGGCAGCCCTGGAAAGGACCTGCAGAGTCATCTAGGACAAGGGGACAAACTGATGGCCTCAAAACAGCCACCCTTCTGTCCAGGGCCAGTGCAGGCTTCGGTGATCAGTGACCTTTGACTCAGCTCAGAATCCTTGTCCCCACAGTACTCTAGGCTACTGCCAACTGAGAGGAGTGAATGTGTCCTGTGTTTAATGATGGGTGACTGAGGCCCAGAAAGAGGCAGTTATTTACCCAAGATCACAGAGTGGGGTATGGGCCACGCCAGGTCTTGAGCCCTGGCCTCCCGGCACCATCCTGCACTCTTTTCAAGGCCTGGGTTGAAGACAGATGAGTAGGCCAAAAACCTGTCTTTTCTGGCCCAGAGGAAAAAAAGGCATGTTGCGAGGGGCGGGGCAGCCTTCAAACGCCAGAAGGGGGAGGTAGGTGGCCTCAGCCAGGGGGCATGCAGTGAGTGGGGACTTGGAGCCTAGAGGCAGCGCTGCCTCCACTGGGGGCTCCTCCCCTTGGCTGTGCTTGGGCTTCCTGGTCCCCTGGCTGGAAAGCTATAGCCAAGCCTGTTGCCGTGACAGCAGGCAGCTGGGCCTAGGGATGCCAGCTGACTATGCAGGAGGGGGCTTGAGGGATGCTTCCTGTCGCCTCCTGTCAGTTGGAGATAAAGAGGCAGGCTCACGGACAGAGCCCCCTTCTCTGGGGCCAACAGGGTCCTAGGCCTGGCCTTTCTGCTGTCCCCAGGAACCCCAGCCCAGCTGGGAGGCCTGGCTCTCGTGCCTGAAAGAATCAGAACACACACAGTGGCTGAGAGTGTTTGAGAAGGACCAGGACCTTAGAAAAGAGAAGCTGCTGACAGAATCTTTGGGTCTCAGCTCCCTCCCCAGGGCAAGAAGTGATCCCCTCGGGTTATGAAGGAGGAGGGCTTCCTCCTTTATTTAGTAAAGCCACAGTCTCTGTTCCTACCCCTGCAGTTTCCACCCATTCACCCCGGTTCTGGCTTCTGGGGCCCCCACAGAGCAATTTTTTACCCATTTTCTTGATTTGTGACAACTCCAACCTTCTGAAGGTGGCACCTGAGTCCTTATGTCCTGGCCTTCAGAGTTGGGTATGTTTCCTCCCAAATCTCAGGGCCCATCACCTAGGGCACTGGGGGCAATTCCTCTACCTCTCTGGATTCCCACATCTCCCTAGCAAGTGGATTAGTGATTACTGCCTCGTTAGGTGGGGATGAAGGTTCAGTGATGTGAGTGTGGACAACAGCCAGCACATAGTAGGTGCTTCACATAGTAGGAGGCAATCTGGTGTGATGGTTAAAAGGACAGACGCGGGAAGTAGACTGCCTGGATTTGAATCCTGACTCCATCACTGCTTCTCGTGTTATTTAATTGCTCTGTGCCTCATCATCTGTAAAGTGGGGGTAACCCTTATCTTTAGGGTTGTTGTGAGGATTAAATGAGTTATTAGGTGTTGCCTGCCCACAGTAACACCCAGGTTGTATTAGCCATTATTACTGTTATTAATTATTACCATTATTCTCTCGCTCTCTTTTTTCCTTGGCTGTGCGGCTTGTGGGATCTCAGCTCCCCGGCCAGGGATTGAACCCGGGCCATGGCAGTGAAAGCCCGGAATCCTAACAACTAGGCCACCAGGGAACTCCCCCATTATTATTCTTGAGACAGGGATTGTTTCCCCTTGAGGCTGCTGTTTCTAAGGAGTCAGCTGCAGTCAGGAGCCTAGGTTGTGGAGTCATATGATCAGAGGCTTAGACCTGTTTTCTGTCGCTAACTAGCTGGGTGATCCTGGGAGAATGACTTAACCTCTCAAAACCTTCATCTATTAAAAGGAAAGTCTACCTTAGGATCACTATAAAGATTAAATTCCAAAAACACGTGTAAAGTTCTTAGCAAGCCAAGCGACCAGCACTTAGTAAGTGTTGGAGGCATGATAGCTGTAGGGTGAAGATGGTGATGCCCACAGGGACAAGGATGGTAGTGATGGCATGGCCTCCCGCCCTTCATGTCCACAGCCCTGCCCTGGATGGGCCCCTCTTTCTCACTTTGTCAGAGGTCCCTTTAGAGCATGGAGCCCAAAATGTCCCAGGGGTGGTCTGACCATTGTTCTGGATTATGGCCTTTCATCAAGGCCTCCTCCCTCCCGCCTCTTCTTAAGTGGTCATCCCTCTTCTTGGTTTGCAGAGCTTGCTTCAGCTGAAACCTCAGCGTTTATTTTTCTCTACCTTGTAAATGTGTACCATTGATTTTTCATATCTAAACGTGGAGGTTAACATTTATCCCTGTGAAACGTTCTTTGTTACTTTTAGCCCATCATATTTGCTTTTGGGTCTTGTTTATAATCCAATTCTGCCATCTGAGATGGAGTCAACATTATATAGGGCAGAGTTTTGCAACATGTTTTCTGAGAAACTTTAATCTGAAAGGATGTCCTGTGACAAATAGATGCAACAGGTCAAATGGATTTTGGGAACTCTTGAATGCATGTCCCCCTTCAAGAGGTGCAATGCACAGTAGCAGAGTGAGGACTCTGAGAAGTCCAAAGTTAGGAAACCTGTTTAATGTGGTATTTTCTAGATTAATTATCTTCCCATTAATGTCCTGGGGCACAGACTTTGGTGTAGAGGGAAGAGCATGGGCTCTGGATCCAGGTGGCCTGGGGCTGAACCTCAGCATTGCCACTTCCTAGCTTGTGACCTTGGACTGGCCACTTTACTGCCTGGGCCTCACCGTCCTCATTTACAAAATGGGGATAATCATAGGACTTACTTACAGGGATATTGTGAGGTTTAATGAAGCAACGTTTGTAAAGTAATTAACAGCATGCCTGGCATGCACCATTGTTTTCTTTCTTTCTACCTTCCTTCCCACTGCTAGTTCACAAGTCTGTTAATCTGGGCCTCAGTCTCCTCATCTGTCAAGTGGGAATAATGTGCCAGGTTCTCTTATTGGATTGTCCTAAGATGATTGTTATGGGAAGACTGAAAAATTGCCCATGGCATGGTGCATCTGGGACACCCACGGGGGAGATGGGGCCTCTCTGATCTCTCCCCTATCTTCTCCTCTCAGGCAGCCCCTGGAATTTTGCCTTCACAGTCAAGTTCTACCCCCCTGACCCTGCCCAGCTGACAGAAGACATCACAAGGTGAGGGCTGGGGAGGGGTGGTGGTGGAGGGGGATGGACACAGAGCCCTGGGAGACACAAGGTGGTATATGGGTACATGGTGGCAGGTGCAAACCCAGATGCCTACTGAGGCCAGGCAGACAGCATCAACAAGGGCAGCCAACTCAGTGCAAGAGAAAGTGATGCAAACAGAGTGGTTGGCAACTGACCCTTGACTTCAGAAGGGGCGGTGTCGCAGGGAACAGTGGGGCTCAGTGTGAATTCAAGAGGACAGATGCCGCTTAAAACAGTTGCTGTTCTGCTCGGGCAGTCACTGCCATGTGGGGATCAGGCCTGATAGTTGGAGTGAAGCTAGAGATTTGAGAGTAAAAACCACACTTTTTAAATATTGGCAACTAATTTAAACTCTTAAAAAGCATGGTGTGGGGCTTCCCTGGTGGCGCAGTGACTGAGAGTCCGCCTGCTGATGCAGGGGACGCGGGTTCGTGCCCCGGTCTGGGAAGATCCCACATGCCGTGGAGCAGCTAGGCCTGTGAGCCATGGCCGCTGAGCCTGCGCGTCCGGAGCCCGTGCTCCGCAACGGGAGAGGCCACGACGGTGAGAGGCCCGCGTACCTCCAAAAAAAAAAAAAAAAAAAACGCATGGTGTGGGCCATCTCTGGGTAGGATAAACCATACATGTCTGAAGGTGAAGGCTGATGTGCTGGCTGGACCGCCAGGTTTTAACTTTGGGGATAGGAGAGATAAGAACACAGATGCCTTTGCAAGTGGGAGTTCAGTCCTGTGTGCTACTCTGTGCACATGGCAGGCGTGTGGGAGTCAAATGAGGCATGTGACCACCCCAGGGAGGCAAGCCCAGGCTGCTGGGGTGAACGTGGATTGTAGGTGCAGGCCCTGTGCCTCAGTGCCAGTAGATAACAAGGCTTAAAGATTAGAAGGGGGTGCAAAGCATCTCTCAGGATGAGCGCTTCCTTGGGGCTCATCCTGCCTCTGAAATCCAAAACAGGGAGGGGCCTTTCTCTTTATCTAAGCCCCTTCCAAAGAGATAGTCTTACTTTACAATATCCTGGGGATGTGTCCTCCGTGTGCTGGGCCCTAAACACCCACCAACCATAGGAAGTGGCTTGGAGTTATTCCTACAGCAGGAGAGGGAGCTACTAAGACATCCTCTGTCTCCCATTGGGTCCCTCCTTAATCTCTGCCATTTGCCAGGCAATGGGCCAAGGTCAAGATACGGACTCTGGCCTTGGGAGATAAAACAGATACCCCTGGAATAGATCAGACCTGAGACCTTGGCCTCATTAGCCCTGCTCTAATCCCTGAGGTCAGCTTGGGGCCAAGGTGGCAGCCGCAGGGTCTAAACGTCATTCCCGAAAGGGCTGAGAGCTTTAGACCAGTACAGCCCCCACCCCCTGGTCTCGCCCACTGGTGCCTCTCCTCTTTGTGCTGGTCCCTGGACATTGGGCCTCTAGGGACACCAGGAAGGAAGTTAGCCCTGCCCGGTGTGGCTGGCCTCAGAAGATGGGGTGGTAGTAGCAGCTGATTTAGTAAAAAATATTTAGACCCAAGTTAACTGGTCAGAATGACAAAGTGACTGAAATGAAAGACTGATCAGTGTGTTTGGTAATGATTTCTGAATTTGGAGACTTTTGAATGATATGCTTATAAGCCCACACGCGATGCCTGTAATGTTTGAGCTGCTGCTGATTCTGAGCCTCTGCCGTGGCTCTGAGCACACACTGAGGCCGCAAGTACTGTACTTTCGGCCAGAGCTTCAGTTCTGACTGCAAAATAATATCGTGGAGCAGTAAAAACTATACTAAGTAAAAGCCACTTAAAAGGAAAAGAAACATGTAATTGGAAAAAAAATGGTGAAGTTAAAATGAATAAAGTCAGGTCACGTGTGCTGACGTGGGAAGGGCTCTAAGGCACATAGTTGGGAGTGAAAAAGCAAGCTGTGTGGTCAGATATAGCATTTGATAGCATTTACATGGTAAAAGACACCCATGAACCAAAACCACATGCATTTTAAAAAATTTATTTTATTGAAGTATAGTTGATTTACAATGTTGTGTTAATTTCTGCTGTACAGAAAATGATTCAGTTATATATACATATATTCATATTCTTTTTCATATTCTTTTCCATTATGGTTTATTATAGGATATTGAGTATCGTTCCCTGTGCTATACAGTAGGACCTTGTTGTTTATCCATTCTATATATAATAGTTTGCATCTGCTGATCCCAAACTCCCATTCCATCCCTCCCCCACCCCGTCTCCCCTTTGGCAACCACAAGTCTGTTTTCTATGTCTGTGAGTCTGTTTCTGTTTCATAGATAAGTTCATTTGTGTCATATTTTAGATTCCACATGTAAGTGATATCATGTGGTATTTGTCTTTCTGTTTCTGACTTCCTTCACTTAGTATGATAATCTCTAGTTGCATCCATGTTGCTGTAAATGGCAATATTTCATTCTTTTTATGGCTGAGCAATATTCCATTGTATATATGTACCACATCTTCTTTATCCACTCATCTGTCGATGGACATTTAGATTGCTTCCATGTCTTGGCTAATGTAAATAGTGCTGCTGTGAACATAGGGGTGCATGTATCTTTTCTAATTACAGTTTTTTTCTGGATATATGCCCAGGAGCGCGATTGCTGGATCATATGGCAACTGTATTTTTAGTTTTTTGAGGAACTTCCGTACTGTTTTCCATAGTGGCTGCACCAATTTACATTCCCACCAACAGTGTAGGAGGGTTTCCTTTTTTCCACACCCTCTCCAGCATTTGTTTTTTGCAGACTTTTTAATGATGGCCATTCTGACCGGTGTGAGGTGGTACCTCACTGTAGTATTGATTTGCATTTCTCTAATATTTACCAATGATGGGCATCTTTTCATGTGCCTATTTGCCATCTATATGTCATTTTGGAGAAATGTCTATTTAGGTCTTCTGCCTACTTTTTGATTGGGTTGTTTTGTTTTTTTGTTATTGAGTTGTATGAGCTGTTTGTGTATTTTGGAAATTAAGCCCTTGTTGGTTACATCATTTGCAAATATTTTCTCCCAGTCTGTAGGTTGTCTTTTTGTTTTGCTTATGGTTTCCTTTGCTGTGCAACAGCTTGTAAGTTTGCTTAGGTTCCATTTGTTTACTTTTGATTTTCTTTCTATGGCCTTGGCAGACTGACCTAAGAAAATGTTGGTATGATTTATGTCAGAATGTTTTGCCTATGTTCACTTCTAGGAATTTTATGGTGTCCTGTCTTATATTTAAGTCTTTAAGCCATTTTGAGTTTATTTTTGTGTATGGTGTGAGGATGTGTTCTAACTTCATTGGTTTACATGCAGCTGTCCAACTTTCCCAACACCACTTGCTGAAGAGACTGTCTTTTCCCCATTGCATGTTCTTGCCTCCTTTGTCGAAGATTAATTGACCATAGGTGTGTGGGTGTATTTCTGGGCTCTCTATTCTGTTCCATTGATCCATATGTCTGTTTTTGTGCCAGTATCATGCTGTTTTGATCACTGTAGCTTTGTAGTATTGTCTGAAATCTGGGAGGGTTATGCCTCCTGCTTTGTTCTTTTTTAAAAAAAAAATATTTATTTATTTTTGGCTGCATTGAGTCTTCATTGTGCCATGTGGGCTTCTCATTGCAGTGTCTTCTCATTGCAGAGCACGGGTGGGCTTCAGTAGTTGTGGCTCATGGGCTGTAGAGTGTAGGCTCAATAGTTGTGGCGCATGGGCTTAGTTGCTCCGCAGCAGGTGGGGTCTCCCCAGACCAGGGCTCCAACCCGTGTCCGCTGCACTGGCAGGTGGATTCTTAACCACTGCGCCACCAGGGAAGTCCCTCCTGCTTTGTTCTTTTTCCTCAGGATTACTTTGGCAATTCTGGGTCTTTTATGGTTCCATATAAATTTTAGGATTATTTATTCTAGTTCTGTGAAAAATGTCACGGGTAATTTGATAGGGATTGCATTAAATCTGTAGATTGTTATGGGTAGTATGGCCATTTTAACAATGTTAATTCTTCCAATGCAAGAGCACGGGATATCTTTCCATTTCTTTGAATCATCTTCAATTTCCTTTATTAATGTTTTACAGTTCTCAGCATATAAGTCTTTTACCTCCTTGGTCAGGTTTATTCCTAAGTATTTTATTTTATTTTTGATGTTATTTTAAAAGGGATTTTTTCAGCAATAATGGAGCTCCTGTATGTAGAGGATTGGTAACTTGTTCCATGGTGGCAAGAAAGAAGTTTTTTTTTCTTGCTGTATAATGTTTCAGTTTTAATAATTTTGAAGCACTTGGATGCATTCAGAAATTAAAAATAAAAACCATAGATTAAAAAAATAAATAAAAGGGATTTTTTTTTTACATTTCCTTTCTGATATTTTATTGTTAAGTGTAAAGAAATGCAACCAATTTCTGTATGTTAATCTTGTATCCTGCTATCTTGCTGAATTCATTTGTCAGTTCTAGCAGTTTTTGTGTGGCGTCTTTAGGGCTTTCTGTATATAGTATCATGTCATCTGCATATAATGACAATTTTACCTCTTCCCTACCAATTTTTGTTGTCTGCGTATAATGACAATTTTACCTCTTCCCTACCAATCTGGATACCTTTTATTTCTTTTTCCTGACTAAATGCTGTAGCAAGGACTTGAAATACTATGTTGAATAGAAGTGGTGAGAGTGGGTATCCTTGTCTTGTTCCAGATTTTAGCGAGAAGGTTTTCAGCTTTCACTGTTGAGTATTATATTGGCTATGGGTTTGTCATAAGTAGCTTTTATTATGTTGAGATATGTTCCCTCTATACACACTTTCATAAGAGATTTTTATCATGAATCGTTGTTGAATTTTATCAAATGCTTTTTCTACATCCATGGAGATGATCATGTGAAAACCACATGCATTTCTATATGTCCATGGAGGAAAATGGTCTAAACACCACAGGGATAACAGGAGTGACCTCTGGGGGTGGGAGTTAGGACTGAGAATGGGACATCAAGAGGAAATTTAGAATTATCTCTAAAGTTTACATTTTTCCCACAATAAGAGTATATTAATGGTATAATTAAAAATGCATCACATTAAAAAAAATGGTTAAACCAGCAAAGCAGTCCTAATTTAGCTTGAACTGAGTTAGAAATTGAAAATGTTCCTATAGTAGGAAAAATCCCTCAAACTTAGAAATGAACAAAAATGCTTAACGTTGCACGAAATGTTACATAACCATCTTCTAGCATACACCCAAAGTATTAACACACGATATGCCAGTGTCTGGGAACATTCCTCTTCTGCTGAGCTGAGCGTTGGTCAGTTGGTGCTGATGGACCGGTGGGCAGCTGTGCTTGGGGGAATCTAGGGAGGGAGTGGCCCCCGTGCCCATGCCAGCTCTCCCCTATGTCCAGATACTACCTGTGCCTGCAGCTGCGGGCGGACATCATCACGGGCCGCCTGCCCTGCTCCTTCGTCACGCATGCCCTGCTGGGCTCCTATGCCGTGCAGGCTGAGCTGGGCGACTATGATGCCGAGGAGCATGTGGGCAACTATGTCAGCGAGCTCCGCTTCGCCCCTAACCAGACCCGGGAGCTGGAAGAAAGGATCATGGAGTTGCACAAGACGTACAGGTGAGAGGGCCTCCGCCCAGGCCTCCCCTTGCTCCTTGCCCTGTTGGCCAGAACCTTCCTGGCTAGGCCACCGGATCGTATGCTGTAAGTGCCCCACCTGGCTCTGCCGCTAACGTGAGGTGTGTCTGAGAGCACATCATCTCATCAGATGGGAATGATGGTAACTTGCTCTGTGACCTTAAATGACTGCTTGGAACTTCAGGTTCTTAAGCTCTTGTACTGGTGTGGTAGTTCCCTGTCCTTGGCCTCTGAGAATCGGTCTCTTTAACTGCCAACTGGAGATGATAATAATGATTGTGTGTCCCTGGGTAAGTGTCCTGATGGCTCCAGGCATACAAAAGTTTACATTCTAAAGCCAGACCATCTGGTGCACCTTTTGGCTCTGTCTCTTTCTAACCAGGGGATCTCGGGCTGGTCATTTCACTTGCCTGTGCTTTAGTTTCCTCATTTGTTTAATGGGGGCACTAATAAAACCTATGCTGTAGGGTCCTGGAGGGGCTAAATGGTGCATCTTAGCGACACACTGCATGGTGGCTATTATTGTTGCTCTGTGATTTGAGGGGTTGAGTAGTTGATTGTGCAGTGGAAAGCAGCTTGTGCCAGGAGTTAGAAGATAGTTAACTAGTTGTGTGATTATGGGCTGGGTATTTAACCCATCAGCCCCATTTTTTACCTGTATTTGTAAGGACTTAGGTTATCAGTGTTTCTCAACTACTGGTATTCAGGGCAGGAGAATTCACTGTGCAGGATGTTTGGCATCCCTGGGCCCCAGGCATTAAATGCCCATAACATTGTAACAACCAAAATGCATCATTGTAACAGTCATTGTAACAACCAAAATGCATCCCCCATTTCCAACTCCCTGCCGTGAGGGTGATACCTGCTCCCTGGGGAGACCCTTGGAACTAAATGATCCTTTTAAGCTGGAAGTACTTTGGATTCTAAGTCCAGGCTTGCCAGGGGAACCCAATGTGATAAATGACATGGAAGTGCATTGTAAACTGTAAAGTGCTATGCATGTGGGAGGGGGTATGGTGATATTATCACATTGCTAATAAGGATGGAGGGAATGAGGAGGGTTGCGTCCTGGGGAGAGAGGCCATCTGGAGAGAGGGCCAGGTCCAGAGGTGGAGGAGGAATCATGTACGTGGGGAAGAAAGCCTGCTGGGGTGTGATGGGACACGAGGTCTGGGTGGCAAATGTGTCTCTCAGAGACTTGCACACCAACTCTGATTGGCTAGTAACAGCTGCTGTTGTGTTGTGTTGAGCAGGATACTGAAACCGTGCAGCTGGTTAGCAGTGTCTGCCTGGGCTCTTCGTCCTCCCTGTTGTAGGCAGCAAGGTGTGTTAGGGATTCGCAAGAGTCCTAATAATTCAGAGAGGGAAGTTCAGATCAATATGGGCTGGAGAAATCCTAACGGCCGTCCCTTCAGCTGTAACAGCTCTTTTCACTTAAAGCAGATTGACTTCCAGTGTCCAGGTATCCTGCACAAAAGCTCCCCGAGGTAGACAGAGCACAGGAAACTGAGGCTATGAGACAGATGTGAGCGAAGTGGCTGGGAACATGAACCATGGAGCCACATTGTCTGGATTCAAATCCTGACTTTGCTACGTAATAGCTGTGTGCCCTTAGGCAAGTTATTCAACCTCTCTGTGCCATAGTTTCCTCATCTATAAAGTGGGAATAGTGGTATCTACCTTATAGTGCTTTATGAGGATTCAAATGAATTAATACATGTAAAGTGCTTGGAACAGTAACCAGCATGTAGTACTCAATAAATGTTACTCAGTAAATGCTGTGAGAGTGTACAGTTTCCTGGCCGCCAAAGCCGAGAAGGAACTTGATGAATTACATAACTCCTCTTTTCAGAAAGGAGATTCCTCCTTTCCTCAAGGGCGATTAAGTCGTTTCTGATACAAGATTCTGCAAAAAATAGCCTTTGTGGGTAATAATTTAGGAGCCCCTGGGTGATAATGATAAGCAATGTCACCCACAGTGGTTTCACTGTTGTGAAGAAACAGAATTTATGGCTCCCATTTAATCCAGTGGCAGAATGAGGCAAAAATCCGGACTCCCGGCTGAGGCCTTGAACGCTTCCTGGAGAAAATAAGGTTGGACCTGAGCTTTGGCAGGAGATGAGAGTTCAGTGGACTGAAGCGGGGGCTGAGAGCAGAGGTGAGGGACCGGGGAGGCCCAGCCACACTCCTGCTCCGGAAGGCTTGCCTTCCTGGAATCACAGGTTCTGATCGCGGTCCTCTTCGGCTGGCAGGACTCAGGCCTTGGTCCTTCCATCAGCCACCAGTGATCACTTTCTTTCCCTTAGGGGCATGACCCCAGGAGAAGCAGAAATCCACTTCCTAGAGAACGCCAAGAAGCTTTCTATGTACGGAGTAGACCTGCACCATGCCAAGGTATTGCTGGGTGCCAGGGTTCCCCTAGGTTCTGGGGGGTGCTTCTGAGGAACTCCCAGGGCCTTCTGGAGGGCTTGGTGTGCCAGACTCTGTGTTACCTCCAACCTGAAGCCTTTTCTCTTCTCATTTCTCATAACTTGATGTTCCATAACCCTTTATTTCCCCATGACCCTTATTATTTTCTCCTTGTATTATATTTATTTATGAATCTGTCTGTGCCACCGCTAGATGGGGAGCTTCATGAGGGAAAGACATAGGCCTTAACTTATTTCTGTATCCTGAGCATATAGCATATGACCTAGTATGCATAGGTACCCCTAACTGTTTGTTGGGTGAATGAATGATTGAGTCATTGATAGAGAAAATGATTGAACCAGTGAGTGGGTGAATAAAGGACAAAATGAATGAACAAATGGCCCTGTGAGGGATTGGTCAGTGGGGCTCCAGCATGGATGCTCAAACCCTGCTCCTGAGGGCTCATTACAAGCAGAGCTCAGAATGGGGTTTCGGGGTCATTCCATAGTCCCTTCTCACACAGGACTCTGAGGGCATCGACATCATGTTAGGAGTCTGTGCCAATGGCCTGCTCATCTACCGGGACCGGCTGAGGATCAACCGCTTCGCCTGGCCCAAGATTCTCAAGATCTCCTACAAGAGGAGTAACTTCTACATCAAGATCCGGCCTGGGGAGGTGAGCCTGCCTTGGGAATCCCTTCTTCACCAGGATCAACTAAAATGGAGGGGTCCGTGGCAGCTGGGCCTGGGTCTTTTCCTACCCAGGATACATGGATGGAGGTGCTGGGTGCTGGGTAGGGAGACAGTCCTCTTTTGCTGGAGCTCTCTACATAGACTTTGCACTTTAGGTATGTGCCTGCACACACACACACACACACACACACACACGGGAGTATACGCATAAAGAAAACCACATATATTCAGGTTATACCGATCAGGGAATGTATGTCCATGTCCTTGATTTGCTTACATGTGGTACTCAGACGAAGATACACACAGACACACGACTACACACACATGCAAACATGAATATGCCCACCCTCCACATCCTGCCCATCACAAAGTCCACTCGGTTCTACCTCTAGAATAAATGCGAGCCCGTCTGCTTCTGTCCCTCGGTCCACTGCACCAGTCACCGTCTCTCCCCTCCATCCCTACACTGTCCTTCTCACTGGTCTCCCGGCCTCCACTGCCACTCCAGGCCATTTTCCTCCTAGCTGCTGGAGAGAGCTTAAAAGTCCCTTGCATCAGTTCATGTCAAACCCACCCCACTCCCACTCCTCACTTGAACCTTCTGAGAGCTCTCCTTTCTTGGACTCAAGTCCTAACTCTGTCTGGCCACCTGCCTCTGCCCCGCTGCCCCGTGCCCACGGGCACTCCAGCCCCTTCACCCTTCTCTGGGATCCTTGAATAAGGAAACTCTTTCCTTCCGAGCCCTTTGCATTTGATGTTCCCTCCACCTGAAATCCTCTGCCCCGCCTTCTCACATAGCTTTTGTTCCTTTCCCATCCTCCAGTTCTCTGCACAGAGATCACCTGTGTAGAGGGCGTTCCCTGATCACCCTTTCTAAAGTAGCACCCGACCCCTGCCCCCCGCGCCTGCGCAGGCATTCCTTGTCACATCACACATCTCTATCCATTCCTTTGTGCCCTTATGAGTATCTGAGATGAGCTTGTTTACCCATGTATCATCACCCCCCACCCCCCCAACCAAGAATCTTCTGTCTTGGTCACCCTGGTGTCTCTGTTGCTTAGCTCTGGACCTGTCACTGAGTAAGGGCTTAATCCAGCTGATTGATTAAATGAATGAATAAATGAACGCACAGGCCAGAGTCATACAGGCCTGAGAAAGAGGGTCAGAAAGGATGGACTGGTGGTGAGAGTGGGCCCAGGCCTTGCTTCTGACCCCGCCTCCCTGGTTTTGCAGTATGAGCAGTTTGAGAGCACGATTGGCTTTAAGCTCCCAAATCACCGGTCGGCCAAGAGACTGTGGAAGGTCTGCATTGAGCACCATACGTTCTTCCGGTGAGCCTGCCCCTGGGGTGTGGTAACAGGGGCTGAGGCCGAGGCTGTGAGTGGATGCGGGTGACGGCTGTGTTTTGTCAGGAGGAGGAAGCTAGTAGGGACTCTAGGAAAGCCCTCCTCCTCCTCTTTCCCCAAGTCTCTCACCTTCTGGACCACTTAGAGTTGTCGTAGGTGGTGGGACAGTGGGACGGAAGGCCAGCTGTGGTCCAGCCTTGGGCCTGGCGTTGCGCGTCTGATCCTCTCTCCTTGCCTCCATCCCTCCCCTGCAGGCTGGTGTCCCCTGAGCCCCCACCCAAGGGCTTCCTGGTGATGGGCTCCAAATTTCGGTATAGCGGGAGGACCCAGGCACAGACCCGCCAGGCCAGCGCCCTCATCGACCGGCCTGCGCCCTTCTTTGAGCGTTCCTCCAGCAAACGGTACACCATGTCCCGCAGCCTTGACGGAGGTATGCCCCACGCTGGAGGTGGTGGGGAGAGTGGTGTGTAGAGGGGGGTGGGAGCATGCCGGGTCCTGTAGAATGAGCAGTGGAGGCGGTGAACACATCACAGTTGATTTGCACCAGGCATGGTGGCCCCAGAGCACTGCTGCATCTGGGGACTCTCAGTGGATTAGTCTAGCCTACGGTACCACTTCTGCTGGAATGTGACACTGACACTCTGGGCTTCTCACAACTTCCCTGAGTTGTGGCCTTTTGGGGTCCCAGGTTCAGCCATATGGTTTTCTGGGCCCCCGTCCCAAGAAGCTTAGCAGTTCACAGCTTGTCACCATTTTGGTTATTTTATTTATTTATTTATTTATTTATCTTATTTATTTTTAAAATTTTTTTTGCGGTACGCGGGCCTCTCACTGTTGTGGCCTCTCCCGTTGCGGAGCACAGGCTCCGGACGCGCAGGCTCAGCGACCATAGCTCACGAGCCCAGCCGCTCCGCGGCATGTGGGATCTTCCCAGACCGGGGCATGAACCCGTGTCCCCTGCATCGGCAGGCGGACTCTCAACCACTGCGCCACCAGGGAAGCCCTTGTCACCATTTTGGAATGATATATTGTAACTGCACTGTGGAGCTGGTGATGCCTTACTGGAGGCGAAGGAGTTGTTTCCAATCATTTTTTTGGTTCCACTGGGCTCTGGGCTGATGGACATTTAACTGCATGGCAGTCTCCACTGCCCCCATTTCTCTTGAGTTGATAGGTGCCCTGACTATTAATGAGAATTGGCCATACATTGCCCTGTATCAAGCAGACCAGGGCTTCTCAAAATGTGGCATCAGAACCAGCTGTGAGCTTGTAAACATGAGAAGTCCCAGGCCTTTACCTAATCCTACTAAATCAGCACCCTTTAGGGCCAGAACTCTCCCAGGATAGGCTCACGGGTTTATAGGAGAGGGTCAGAAGCCACATGGGGCATTGGGAGTTAGGCAGAGTTAGGTCTCAGCCTTGACACTCACCAGTTGCTCCATGGATGCAGGAGGTGGTCCATAAATATTTGAATGAAAGGATGGGAGGCCTTGAGCAGCTTAACTCCCCTGGGCCTATTTCTTCTTCTGCAAAATGAATAATACCTACTTCATTGTGTTATAGGGAGAACTAAACAAGTAATACCTCTACCACACCCAAAACAGTTCATGGCACATAGTAAGACCTTAATAAATTGTAGGACCACTAACAAATTATTATTGCTTTTAGGTTTGTAGGGGGCAGCTTGAAGGTAGGAGATGGGGACTTTGGTGGAGGACCAGCAGATGCTCCCAGAACATATTGGGGCTGGCCTCCAGGCAAGGCAACAAATATTTTCTTAGTGTTAGATGTGTGCCAGGCCTTGTGTTAGGTCCTGGGTACCGTTTTTAGTATAAGTGTGGCCCTTTCCTTTGAGGAGCTCACAGAATAGTAGGTTTGTCAGCATTCAACGTGATTCAGCTGGTGGCAGAAGTGTGTACAAAATACAGAGCAGCCCTGTGGAGAGAGGGTGACAACTGGGCTAGAGTCTTGAAGGATGCTTAGGAGTTTGCCAGGTGAGCAGGAGAGTCTGATACGTTTCCAGTAGTATGGAGGTGAGTCCCGCCCCAGGACTCCCTGGCCGTGTTCGGAGGACGTGCAGTTTTGCAAGGGTCCATGTGGGGCTCAGGAAGCTCCCTGTTCTCCTTGAGTAGGTACAGGGCTGAGAGCTGAGATTTAAGCAAAGGGAAAGGAGGGCTGTGCTTTCCTTCTGTCCGCCCCTGCAGCTCCCATTACCATGCTGGGGGCTGAATGAAACCCAGATTGTTCCGGGCAGCAAAGATTGGCCCAGAACTGGTGAAGTTCATTATCTAGGAAGCCCGGACGCTAAGCCAGGAGGCCTGGGTCCTTGTCCTGATTCACTGAAAGGTTACCAGTGGGACCTTTCTCCTTTTGAGGTCTCCATTTATCCTCTGTAAAATGGGGATAGTAATTCCCATCCTAGCCATCAACACAGAGTATTATGTGGATCTAATGAAATAATGTGCATACATGGGCAGTTTGTCAAGTGATATATATGAATAAAAGGGATAATTATTCTTAAAAAAAATCTATGCCAATCCTGAGGATAATCTGTGCTCTGATGATTTTAATGCAGTATTTTCCAGCCATTTTTTCCACTGAGACACAAGCCCTGGGCATAGTCTGGGTTTTGCCCAGTGTCTGATGTAAAGTCTGTAATTCCATCCCTCTCTTTCCTGTTCAGAAAAGGACTTTGGAATGCCAGTGAGTGAGAAAGATGTTATTGCAGGGATCCCCTTGATTTCTCCCTAATTTAAAAAGAAGGTAAATCATGTGCAAACCTCAGGACTTTAACTTTCACTAATAAAAGCTAATCTCACAGTATCTGTGTATTGTTAAATAACGGTCAAGCGAGTATCTGCTATGACCACCACAACCAAAACAGCAACATTTGTGAGCCAACACTGATGGAATTGGCTCACTCTGAGCCAGCCACTGCTTCTCTGAGACACATTAGCATCTCTGTTCCTCCTCCCAGTCGTCTGAATTAGGTACTGTTTGTAGATGAGGAAACTGAGGCCCAGAGACGTTGTATAACTTACCCAAGATCACACAGCCAAGAAGAGATGGATTTGAGATTTGAACCCAGGCCCGAGTGCTGTAGAAGTCAGGGGAGGGCCTGGCGCTGGAGGTGGCTCTGGCTCTCACCACCTGAGTGACCTGGGGAAGGCCACGCCACTTCTCTGGGCATTGGCTCCTTAGCTGCAGCATGTTGAAGCTGTGGAGGTGTCTGCTCTGTGCCAGGCGTGGTTGGTCGGGCGGTGGGTTGGCTCCTGGTCCCTGTGCCCGGGAGGTGACTCACGTGGCCCTCTGGCCGTCTCTGCCCACTTCAGCAGAGTTCTCTCGCCCAGCCTCTGTCAGCGAGAACCATGATGCAGGACCCGACAGTGACAAGCGGGAGGAGGATGGCGAGTCTGGGGGGCGGCGGTCAGAGGCTGAGGAGGGAGAGGTCAGGACCCCCACCAAGATCAAGGAGTTAAAGGTACGAGCCCGGCTTTCTCGCACCCTCTGACCTGGGGGTCAGGAGGCTGATCCTGGGTCTAGGCTCAGCCTTGGCCTTCAGGTGCCCCCAGCGGTGGCCTGGCACCCTTGCTGTGCAGCGCACCACAGACAGGGCCTTGCTCTTGGGCCGTGCTCAATACCTGGAATCCCCAGGTGGGGGTGGGGCATGCTGCCCACCCTGTACCCTTCCGCTCCTTTTGCCCTGCTTTCCTGGAGGGGCACTCTGTTCCCTGGTGGACTCTGGCCTCCTCTTGCTCACTTCTAATTTGCCCTTTTGCCTGTGATCTGGATCTGCACAGCCCCCGTTCACCCACGATAGGGTGTCCCTGCAGGCCACAAGGGTGAGGTTCAAGTTCCTGCCACCCGCCCCCATTTCCCACCAACCTGTGCTGCACGCTCGCACAGGCCCGCGTGGCCTCAGACTCGCAGGTGTTCACTCACAGATGTGTACCCCCTCGCCCACAGGGTTATGCACCCAGACGTGCAGACAACGTGCACACGCACACGGGCATGTGCATACACGGGTGTGGTGGGTTTCCATCATACACCCCCACCTTGGGAGCACAAGCCCCTGAACACACACTGACAGCAAGAAGCATGACTCTCCAGAGCCCCACGTCCCATCTGCCGAGTGTGATGGGCCACTTTGCCTCCAGGCCTCCCGCCCCCTTCTTCGCCTTCCTGGGCTCCCTGCTTCACGCCCCGTACCTTCTGACGACCTCACTGCCCTGCTGGTGGCCCACCCAGCTTCCCAGAGTGCTCTGGGCTACCTGCTGGACCAGGCCAGTCGCGGTATCTCTAATCCATTTGCTCTACTGACCCTGCTGGTTCCTTTTCCTCCTCCCACGTCCCGCTAGCCGGAGCAGGAAACCACGCCGAGACACAAGCAGGAGGTACTGCATGGGGCCTGTCCCCACCCACCCAGCCATTCACCCACCCCCAGCTCATTTGTCATCACCCCACCGTCCATCCCAGGCTCATATCCCAGCACCACCTCAACTTCAGCTTCTCCTCTGCTCCCGGCCCTCCTCCTCCCTCACCCAACCCCACCCTGCATCACCCCCTCCCCATCTTAAGCTCATCGAGAGACTCCAGCCCCCCCAACCAACCACCCATGTTTCCCTCCTTCCCCACCTCTCCCTCCCTTTCCCATCTTCATGCTCCGCCTCTCCAGACCACGCTGTGCTTGCTTCCCACCCACTGACCATCCCCCACTGTGTCCCCCAGTTCTTCCAGGCCATTCTGTGCTTTCACTGAGCTCATCTCCACCCCCATCCCCCCCCACTCCCGCCCCAAAGCCTTCTTTTGACTCTTCTCCTTCCTGTACCACTGTCTTGTCATGCCTCCACATCTGTGTCCCCTGTGTCCCCCCCCACCACCAAGCTTCTTTTTGTATCTATGGGCAACCAGATGTGGGAGTGGGGGGTGTGGGGAGGGAGGGGCCTCAGAGCACATCTGTCTTCTCAGCCCCAGGTGCACTTCCCACGGGCGGGGCCCCTGCTGCTCCAGCTCTGCCAGGAAAGCCTCCTCCTCCCATTTGCTGCTTCTCTCAACACCCTCATCCTGTGCTAATCACTTCTCCTTCCCTTTCACATAGTGTCCAACTCTTCCTTTGATACTTAACTGCAGGAGAAGTGGGTCTGTTCTTGGGCTGCTGAGGGAAAGGCCAGAGGCTGGGGCGTCAGAAAGGCCTGGCTCTTGGGTTTCAGCCACAGCTCTGCCACTGACTCTTTGAGGGTCTTGGTAAAGTCCCCTCAGGCCCCAGTCCCCCATCTGCACAGCAAGGCATTTGGACTAGGTTTCCCCCAGGCCCTTATCTTTCAAGGATCCACTGCTCCCTTCAGCCTTGGGGAACACCACATGCTCACAGGACCAGTGCGGCAGGTTCAAGAAGGAAGGTCACCAGCCGCGTCTTAGGTCCATGGCGGCCCAAACCCACCCACCTGTGCACCCTCTATCAGGTTTGATTTCTCAGACAGACGTTGTCCTGAGACAGCCCTGCTCAGGAAGGGATGCAGGAGGTACAGACAGATGTCTAGAGGGAAAGCAGAGCCTCAGTGGCATCGGTTTCCTTCCTTAGTTAACTTAGGAGTCAATCATATTGGATCCTTGGATGCCAGAGATAAGCCCAGGGGAACTCTAGCCTTGTCCAAGGGCAAGCTTGCCTTCCAAGTAGTTGTTCCAGAATCACTGATCTGACTTTATAATAAGCTGAGGTTGTCTATTTCTTGTCCTGAGTCCTCAAACAGCTTTGCAGATAAGAGTCCTTGGGCTGCCAGCACACCTGCCCTGCCTCCAGAAGTAGGCAGACTACTGCTGGCTCCTGAGCAAAGGCTGGTCCTCCCTTGACCTAAGGGCAAGAGTACCTCTGTACCGCACAGAGCTCCGACTTGGCAATTTAATAGGGACACTCCTATGACTCCAGCTGTACCTGGCTCGGTTCTTGTGCCCAGCCTTGGGACTTACCTCCCTTCTTCCTGGTCTCTAATTCTAATCTTCCTGAACACCCCACAGAGCCCTAGTTTCTCTGTCTGGCTGTATCTCACCCTGTCTGCCCTTGAGGAGTTGGTACCCACAAGGAATCTGGAAGATCCTGGGTGGTTGGGGAAGGTAGTGGCTCACAGCAGAGAACGCTAAACATCATCTCTTCCTGGCCCCTGGTATGGAAGCAGGGCACATTTCTCTGGACATCCTTGGATTTAGAAGGGCCCTACAGGGCCTGAGCAGTGACACACGTTGGGCTAGGAGGGGCCTAGACTGAGGATCCTGCTAATAAGCACAGTGGTCCAAGTCGTGGCCAGAGGTAGGGACCAGGATCCAGGAGGCCAAGGAGTGGGCCAGAGCAGCCTAGTGAACAAGATTGGTGATTTCTCACTGTGCTTTGGTTGTAACCAGAGGGAAGTCACCTCTGCGCCTTGTGAAACTAAAGGGGACTTACCCAGACCTGTGGGATTTGGGTTGACTTAGGTGTTCCAAGGCCAGGAGCCAGGCAGGGGAGAAGAAAAGATGGTATGTGGCCAGAAGTCTCCTCTTCTTAGCCTTAAGTGCTTTTTGCTCTTCTCTTTAATCTTGAGTAGTTTGTGTACCTGTTGGGGCTAATCATCCCTGCCCTGCTTGGCTTATGGGACGCTCTGAGGGTAACACAGGGCCATGGAGGGGAATCACCTTGCTGATGTAGGGCGGTGATGGGGACCATTACCATTTTCACCATGCCTTGCATCCTCTTCTTGGAGCTGTTCCTCTGATACCTGACTGTCCTCTCTGTGCACCCCAGTTCTTAGACAAGCCAGAGGATGTCTTGCTGAAGCACCAGGCCAGCATCAACGAGCTCAAGAGGACCTTGAAGGAACCCAACAGCAAACTGATCCACCGGGATCGAGACTGGGAGCGGGAACGCAGGCTGCCCTCCTCTCCCGCCTCCCCCTCCCCCAAGGGCACCCCTGAGAAGGTCAACGAGGTAGGTCTCACCCGAACCCCTCAACTGGGACCTTGGGTAAAGACGCTGGGGAAGGTTGCTATGTACTGACTTACCCTCCCCCTCCACACCCCGTTGCTACGTAAGGTGGTGATGGAGATAGGGCAGCAGGTTAAGCCGACGAAGACAAATGCACTCACTCTTGAAATCCTGGGCCCCAGGGACCACCTTGAAAAACTCAAAAGACTCACTGCAGCATGGTGTATTTCCCTTCCATCAGCCAGAGTGTAATGGGGAAGGGGTGCTGGTTAGAAATGCAGGTTCTGGGGCCCTAACTCGGACCTACTGAATCAGAGTATTTGGAGGTAGAGCCCTGGCATCCGTATTTGAAACAAGTGCCCCAGGTGGTTCTCACACACACTAAATTTTAAGAATCCTGTAGTTCTGTCCAGTAACCGGACCCTTTTGTGCCTATTGTGAAAACACAGATGGTGGGAGTGTTCCTTCCTAGGAAGATCCTCAGAGCCCACCAGAAAGGAACAGATCATCTAGGAAAGTCAGCGCTGTTCCTGGTGCTCCAGAAAAAGATCCCACATGACCTGTCTTTCAGAGCGGAAAGCATGGGGTGTTTTCTCATTGAAAAAGAGAAAGATAGGATCTTGAGAATTCCTGTATTTATAACCCCAAGCTGGTATTTTTAGCACTGCTAAATCTTGGCACTCTTTACCCCCGTTTATATTAGGCGTTTTCTCTCCAGTGATGCTGCTTACTGGTCTTAAACCCTTCTGAGGTCTAGACTTACAGTGCCTGGGTTTGAATTCTGGCCCTGCTGCCTGCTAGCTGGATGACTCTGGGCTTGTTACTTAACCCTTCTGAGCCTCCGTTA
Organism: Mesoplodon bidens; assembly: GCF_964165515.1. Lineage (NCBI taxonomy): Eukaryota > Metazoa > Chordata > Mammalia > Artiodactyla > Ziphiidae > Mesoplodon > Mesoplodon bidens. Next base: position 23,390,328 of record NC_138171.1, on the reverse strand, counting down.
GGTAGAGATAATAAAAGCACCTAGTTCCCAGGACTATTGTGAGCATCCAGTGAGATAAAGCATGGAGGGGCCAGCAGAGGACATAGATGCTCAATGTGAGTTACTTATTGTTTCATTGGGAGAGCCTTGGGACTCTCACACAAAAGGTTAATTTCAAATCAGAATCCTTTTTAAAGTGGGAAGGACCCTCGGAACCCAGTTGGTTCAAGGTCATCATTTTACACATGGGCACAGAAGCTCAGGAGAGGGAAGGACTTGATCAGTGTCATAGCTGATAGAAGAGGGGCCAGAATCTGATTTTCTTATGCCCCAGGCCACTGTATTTGCTATTAAATCACAGCTGCCTGGGAGCAAGACCAAATCATATGAAGACCAGGAGAGAGTCAATTGTGCCTGTGCTGCCCTTTAGAGCTTTGAAAATTGGTGATGCAGCTGTGATCTAATAAGTGAGCCTTTGATTGAATCAGCACTCTCGTGGCCACAACATGCCGGGTAACAGGGCCTTGTCTAGCGAGGCTGCTGTGGTAGCTCCTTGGCTGGTGATTCACAACGTCAGGGATGCTGTGGGGGCCTCTACGGCTGGTGCCATGGAAGGAGGGCAAATCTCTTCACCCACTGAGGGCTTCTGTGGTCACCGCTGGCACAGTCAAGACACTGAAGACCCTGGATGGGGCCATATGGGGCTGGTCTAGTGATCCAGTTACACACCCCCGTCCTCCTGACCTGAGAGACACTTGACCAGAGTGGCCTCTAGTCAGTCCTGAAGTCGGTGAGGTGGATGTAGAGGCTTCCAAAGGGGTCAGACTCCAGCAGAGAAAGGAAGGCTGGGCACTGGAGGGCTGGCCTCCGGGGAGCTGAGATGCTCTGAGCAGCCTGGCATGGGGGTGCCCCACCTGCTGGTGATAGCTGGAACTGCCAGAAGATGCGTCTCATTAAAAGGTGGAGTCGGGCTTCCCTGGTGGTGCAGTGGTTGAGAGTCCGCCTGCCAATGCAGGGGACGCGGGTTCGTGCCCCGGTCCGGGAAGATCCCACATGCCGCGGAGCGGCTGGGCCCGTGGGCCATGGCCGCTGAGCCTGTGCGTCCGGAGCCTGTGCTCCACAACGGGAGAGGCCACAACAGTGAGAGGCCCACATACCGCAAAAAAAAAAAAAAAAAAAAAGGTGGAGTCTGTTCCACCTCCCATCCCCCGACTGCCTCCCCGCAAGAAGTGTAGTCCATTGCTGGAGAGAAGTCTGGTCCAGGAGCTCACCTTGGAGCGATGGACCTTTTAACTGGCTTACAGGTCCCACTGGCATTTAGAGGCTCTTGAAGATTTGGGAGATGAGAGGAGCTGTCGCCAAGGACTGGACTGGGTCCTTGGGTGAGTGACATCACCTCTCGGTAGCCTCACTGCCTTGTCAGTCCATCTAAAAGGGGACCAAAATTGCCACTCCACAGTGTTGTGGGGAAGGTCGAGTGAAATAATGGATATAAAAGCACTTTATAAACTGGAAAGTGCTGGACAGTCCTGGGGCCACTGCTGATGGTAACTGGAATCCCTGATCCAAATATGGGCTCTCATGGCGTGGCTCCTTCCTGACCTAAGGATGCGGGATTTACAAAGCTGGGCTATTCACGGACTCTGTGTGTGTGTCTCTCTCCTGCTTTCTGTCTCTCCCTCTCTGTCTCTCCTTCCCTTCCTCCCTCTTCCCCTCTCCTCTGGCCCTGGGCCTCCCCTGCAGTCCCAGAGGACCCAGGACACCTCTCAGCAGGACTTGGCACCTGAGCCTGGGACGGCCACAGGCTTGGAAGTGTTCACTCAGAAAAGCCTCGCAGCATCTCCTGAGGTTACTGTCGTCACCTCCCCACCCACCCAGAACCACCCTAATAATCTTAAGAAAACCCTTTCTCTGGGCTGAGGGGGTGGGCCAGACTCTGCCCTGCAGGTGGGAGCAGTGGGTAGCTCATGTTGGCCCCGTGCTGTGACAAGTGAGCGTCCCCTGTCCCAGGGGTCCATAATGGGCCAGCCTGTCCCTCATCCATGGTTTCTCAGGAAGGATAGGACTGAAACCATTCAAGGAAGACAGAATGGTCTGAGTCGCCTTTGGCTTAAAAAGGGCAGGTAGAAATGACCTCTCAGGTCCCCCTGAGGCAGGTGACCTGGAGGCAGGTTCTGACTGCTAAGCTTGGGATCAGGGATCATGGCACCTAAGTACCTCTGCTCTGAGGTCTTGTCTGTATTCAGAAGCCTGAGTAAGGTCTATCAGTGACTAATTAGCCCCTCCATCCCCTGCTTCCATTCTCTAAACTCCCCTTGGAGTTTGGGTCTGTCAGGGTCCCCAGGCAGGCAAAAGTGGGCGTCTTTCACCAGGGAGCATCCTTGGGGTTGTACAGATGTCGGTCAGGCAAGCATTCTAAATGAGGAGAGCATTGCTTCTCTGCCCAGGATGGCAGTAGGCTGAGGGTCCTCGGAACTTCCTGTGCCCCTGCGTGGGTGCCGGGTGGAATCCAGGCCCAGGAGCAGGAGGCTGCATCCTCCCTCTTTGCTGGGACTTCATAGACCGTCGGGATTGGAAGGGACCGATTGACCATCTGGGTGAAACTTCCTTCTCTCTGATAACCAACCCTCCTCTGTTGGCATAGCGTGTATGAGGGCATATACCATTCTCTATTCCCAGAGAAAAATTTCGTAGCCGCTAGAAATGTCCTGGAACTGTAAGGGAGCCGTGAGTCAGCTACGTAAGTGGTAAAACATAAATCACAGTTCTACTCTGAATTTTTCCTAAATGTAAAAATAAAAACAAAACTAGGAGCACTCTTGAGAGAAGTTGGACAGGAGTCAACGGCATCCCAAGGTTAGGGAAGCAGTGATGCCTTGGAGCACAGAGATTCGCGTAGGGCCAAGCACAGGTGCCCTAACTTGGGGTGTTGCTGGGTTGGGAGGGCAACATGCGCCCTTCACCAGCATCCCTGAAAATTGTCCGTCCAGCCTCTTCCACAAGGGGGCTCTCCCTGTTCTCAACATCAGTCCATTTTGTCTTCTTCAGTCATCTGTTGGGAAGTTTCCATATTGAATTATAACCTGCCCTTCTGAGTCACCTGCCTGTGGGCCTCGCTGTGCCCCCTGGCGCCTGTAGTTCCACTCTGCATCCTCCTCCAGGAAGGCCCTTCAGAATTCAGCGTCCCCCCTGGCCCCCCAACTCCCACTTTCTTCCGCAGCTTCTCCCGTGGTTTCTAGAGGGCTCCTTGTCCTGGACCCCTTCCTCTGGGGGGTCTCCTGTAAAGAGCAGGGCCCAAAATGTGACCCAGAGCTCCAGGTGGACCCTGAACAGCCCAGGGTCAGCAGAATCCTGGCTGGAGATTTTCTTCCTGTCAGCTTGTGTGGGAACAGAACTGGCCCCACTCCAGCTCCCAGCTCCCGTTTCATGGCCAGTTTTGCTGCAGTGGCTCCAGCTGACAGCAGGGGGTGCTCTGAACAGGCAGTGAAGGTCCCCTGGCTCAGTGGAAAGAATGGCCCGGCGGCTTCCCTGACATCATTTATCCTGTGAATTGGGTCAGAGAGCCAAAGCTTTCCTCTCTTTGTTCAGACTTTTTCTCTCTTCAGGATTTTTACTTGTTAGATGCAGAGCCTCTTCTTCCCTCTGGGAGCCTCAGTTTCCCCTTCTGAAATGAGGGTAACAGGACCTGCTTCACAGGTCGCCATTTGGATTAAATTTAATAACTTCTCCAAAGGGCTGACACTGCCTGGCACATAGTAACTAAATATAAGTACGTTTCCCTTTCTCTTTCTGCAGAAACTTTCCGTTCTGTGCCAGCTCCCACCCCACTCAACCTAGTTTCTAAGCTTCTGGTTGCTAGAAACAAGTTTCTAGTTAGACGTGGGGCAGGAATGTTCCACAAGGGGTCTCATGGACCATCTTTGGCCATCCTTGCCAGGCTGATGATGTCAGTACAAGCTGAAATGGGAGCAGCTAAAGGCGCCTGCTTCCCAAGTAGAAGAGAAAGGAGGCTTTGTAGGCTCTCAAAACTCTTCCCTCTGGGATGGTTCAAGTGTTGTTGTCCTGAAAGCTTACCAACCTGAAGTAGAATCTCAGAAACCCACGCAGGTTTTGTCTGGGCCTCCCCCCTTCCTTTTCTCTCTCTTTCCTGTTAGCAAGATTCTCTTAAAGAGGTTTGATTCCCTGACAGTCATGGAGATTTTGCTAAAATGGAGCAGGGGGAGGGGTGGGGGAGGTCAGAGGGCTTATAATGCGCCCTTGATTCTTCAGAATCCTTCAGGTCTTCTGGGATCTGACAAACTCCTCACCAAGTCATAGCCTGAATTGGAGCCCAAGTGCATGGGAACCTGCCCCCCGCTGTAGTCAGGAGCACTTTTCGGCACTTCTTACTGTGGAGCTTTTCACAGGACACAGAATCAGAGACCGGGTTTTAGGCCTGCCTTTGCCACTGGCTCACTCTCTGACCTTGGGCACGGTGCTTACTTTCCCCAGCCCTCAGTTTCCACATCTGTGCCATGAGGGACTTGGGTCAGAGCAGTGGTTTCAAAGGAGGGAGGCACTTCGGGGCACTAGGGCAGCCCAGGCCTCCAACTTCCACGGGGGGTGGGGAGGCCCTGTATCTGTGTTACATATTGGATTGCCATGAAGATTTTGTGTGAAGAAAGTGTTCTGTGGTTGCAAGAAGATTTAAATCCCATTGGCCTTCTTGCTTCTTTGTTGTTGTTGTTCGCACCTCGCGGCTTGCAGGATCTTAGTTCCCCAACCAGGGGTCAAACTCGGGCCCCTGGCAGTGAAAGCACCGGGTCCTAACCACTGGACCATCAGGGAAGTCCTGGCCTTCTTGCTTTTTTAACAATTCTCGAAGTCCATCCTTCCCTCCTAAGTGTTGCTTGAAACATTCCAGGGGAGGCAGAGGGCTGTTGTGTTGCTGGTTGACACTGCTGTACTCAGTGCTTTGGACCAGTGATGATGCTTGGATCTTTAGATCTCTTCCTTCGGTGATATGTTCTGGTTAGTCCTCTGCCACTCTTTCTGCGGATTTTGTTAGAATTCTCCAAGAATAGGCCTTGGTATTTGTTTCTTTGGGAATGAACTCCACAAAGTTCAAGCTGTTTCAGCCATTGTAGTGACTGGCACTAACCTCTAGAGCTGGCCGTTTGGTATATTTTGGTCTAATCTCTTTCCTTCCAATTAGCTCTTGCAGGAAGGTCCGATTTCAGGCTGTGGGTGTGGCCTGTGAAACTTAACTCAGTGCCTCCCCGACAACTAGACATTAGATCGCAGTTGGGACCCATATTCCATTGGCTGTAAGTCAGCAAGGCTCTCAGGCATTCTCTTCCTGACTCGACTAACTGTGACCTTGAAAAAGTCACTGACCTTCTCTTGGCCTCAGTTTACCCATATGCACAATTAGGAGACTGGACTGCAGGAAGTCTTAGGAGTTCTTTTGGCTCTAGCCTTCAAAGATTCCATGTGATGTAAGCTACTTTCCCCTCTGACGCTGGCAGCTTTATTATTAAAAGAGGAAGAGTCCTGGACCATTTGTGGATTTCCATTCCCCGATGGTTACCACGGGGAGGGTATGAGACCGCATCCCATTTTACCCAGTTAGGGTGGTGGTTGAGGGCATCAGTAGATAATTTGTTGGGTGCCTTGATGGGGAGAGTAGCCTTGATGAGGCTGACCAGCACTGTCATGCCTGCCTCTCCCCAGCCAGTTGACCTTGACCAAGGGGGCAGGTTGACCTTGGTCCCTTCTTGCAGAGGGAAAAAGTGAACCCATTCTTCAGGTGCCTGATATTTCATGTTAACTCTTCTTGCTCCAATTAAAACGCAGGGTTCAGAGCATTGGGTATTTATAGAAAGAGAGTACATTAGGCCAGAAGAACTCGGTCTCCTAAAAGTGACCACCACACAGCGGGAAGAAAGGGAGGCAGGCATCGCAGACACGCTTGCTGACGGCAGACTCTCCAAGGTAGACGTCCTGGTGGACAAGTTCACCTTCGAAATGGCCACAGAAGAAAAGGTGGGAGCCAAAGGAGCAAACACCCAGCGACAAGGAAGAATGATCACGAGCCCTGAAGGCTTTGAGTCAGTGTGGGAGGAGCGCCCCTGGGTCAGGGAAGGCCCAGGAGGGGCTCCTCTGGCTGCAGGCTGCACGCTGGCAGGAACGCTCCCAGAGGGCTCCTGGTTCAGGGTGGACCCTGGGGAGGCAACCATCAGGAAGCAGTGGGCCTCCAGGGGTCAGCTGGAGGGCCCGGCGGAGCTAAGGCGGAAGTGGGAGGAGTTCCAGGCTTGCGGAAGACCCGCCGCCCCGGCCACTGGCCCTGCAGAGGTTGACGTCCCCTCTCCAGCCTCCGACACGGGAGGACTCCGGTCGTTTCTGCTGGACCCAGCCTACACAGAAGCCAGAGCCGACTCGAGCGATGAAACCGACACTTCCTTTGCAGAGAGAAGCTTCTATTTAAACTATGGCGAGAAAGAGTCTGAAGACCAAGTCCTCCGTCCGGCCCTGGAGGAGAGAGAAGAGCACGTAGATGCCCCACCTGGCTGCGAGACCAGGCGGAAGCTCTCGGAGGACCTCACGGAGAGCTCGGAGCTGGACTCCTCAGGCCCATGGGGCTCTGCCGCCGCTGTCGGCAGAAACAAGCACCACGAGGGTGAAGCCCACTCAGCTTCCTCAGAGGGAGGGGCGGGGCTCCCCAGGAACCAAGGACCAGATGACCTGGCGGTCTTTGTCAAGCAGCTTGGAAAGGGACCTTCTCCAGGGCTGATGTTTGCTGAGGACTGGGACGAAGCCCGGTGGGAGGTGGAAGGAGAGTCTACCCACCCAGCATCCTCAGTAACTGCAGAGGAAGAGACCCCCCAGAGTGGAGATTTGATGGGAAAGGCTGAGAAAAGTCCCCCAGGAGAATGGAACCACTCACCTCACAGAGGAGGGGGCGTGCGTCCAGACCGCCAGGCCTGTGTCCTTCCGTGGGCCGTCCCTCCTAGCGGTGTCAGGAAGCCAGCCAAGCCGGACAGAGGCAACTTCCTGCCCAGAGAGAGGGGACCATTTCACACCCAAACAGGAGAACCTGTGAAAGAGGACAGCAAGGCCCCAGCGTTTCTTCAGATGGAGGTGATCACCCCCCTCCCAACCTCGCCCCGTCCCTTTGCGGCTCAGACATCTCCAGAGGAAGCTTCTTCAAGCCCAGCCCCTTATGGGTCGGGGGAGCCTGTGCAGCTCAGGGACCGCTTTGGAGAACAGTCCTCCATATTTCTCAGACATGCCCATCCTCCTAAAGAGAGCCCGGAGCCCAAGGACCGAGTAGGGCTGGCTGTGACCCCAGACGGAGGTGAGCGCAGGGCCCCTCCCATCGCCAGCAGGAAGCCCAGACTTGTCCCTGAAGAAGCCCAGGGGTTGCTGTTCCCTTCAGGGAAGCAAAAGGAGATGACCTCTTTCCAGGCTGGGGGTCAAGAGGGCTCCCTGGAAGATATTAGCAAGACCTCTGTGGCCAACAAGATTCGTATCTTTGAGACCCACGGAGCTGAAACTCGCTGGGCGAGTCAGGGTGAAACCAGGGCCTTTGCAAACGAGTTGTCTTTGGAGGCTTCTGTGGGCCAGGTCGAGCAACAGCGGAGTAGGCGTTTAGACCTGGGATTTGCTCAGTTTCAGCCCCCAGGGGACTTTGCTGCCCCCAAAGCCACACATTCCTCCATGATGCCGCCAGCTACCAGACACTTCTGGGAGGGCATTTCTACCCCATCCCCCCGGGAAGGATGCATGGACGTCGAGCTCGTGTCCCCCAGTCCAGGCTGCGAAACTACACTGGAGGAAGCTACTGGGGGAACTGGCCACGTGAGCCCCCGCCCCCATGCTGCCCCCAGCCCGGGAGCTGACCGCATGCCGCGTAGCTCTTTAAAAGCATGTTTCTGTGGCCCCTCGTCATTACTGCCACCAGAGGCTGCTTGTCCATCCCTATGAGTTCTTTTCCCTAAACGGGCCTGAGCGTAGCCCAGGCAGAATGACGGGTTCATCTGCTTGGCCCATGTTAGCGTAGCCACGCAGACCCTCGGCTTTTGGTGTGACCTGGTGCCCGGAGGGTCACACAGCGCCGGTGGAGAAAGTGGCACCGCCTCCAGCAAACTACACATTTGCTTTGCCTTGCTGCCCCCACCTGCTGGGTTCCTACCGTTTTGCTTGGCTTGTCCAACGATCTTCCTTCATCCTTTCCCTTCCCTGGTGCTCCTGCCTTGGGGAAGCTGACAGTCCAGAGGTTTCCATCCTTCACTTCTGGCTCCCTCTCGGTCCTAGTGCCAAGTTCCTTTCTGCCTCCTTAAGACTAACTGTCTTCTCTAATCCAGAACAAATCCGGAGACGCGGTCAGGCAAGAGAAGCACGTTACCAGCTTAGCAGCGAATCCCCCAGGACAGGGGGGGCACCTGAGATTCACCAGCCCCTCAGGCCCTCAGGTCTCTGCAGCCCCTCGGTGCCCTGATGACCTGGTCATCTTCGCCTGGCCAGGGTGCATCGCTGCCTTAGATCCCCACCTGCTCTGGCGGCGCCTCTTGTGGCAGCTCAACTCTGGCTTGTCTGGAATGTGTCCTCACACCTCTCAACCTTCCAGAAACTGGCTAAATGGAGGCTTGTCTAGCAAGTGAATCTCTAAGTGTATCGAGTCTCTAGAACCTGAAGCCAAGTACTTTAAAAATATTTGGTGGGGGTTAGATTGGTCTTAAAAAAGAATGTCGTAAAACAGCCAAAAACGTGTGTGGTGTTTAATCCCTGACAGGCCAGTTGAGAGGTATGTATGTCGGACAAGAGTTGCTGGTCCCCCTCCAGCACTTCCTTGGCCTGCTGTTGTCAATTACACTGATGGGAGCAGAACCTCCACTCACGGAGCTCAGGGTTGAAGTGATGTAGCGCCCAGCTCCCAGGAATTACCCCGTGTTGCTTCTCCCTCTGGACGATGCTGACCCCTCCCACAGAGACTCAGTGGAATTGACAAACCGTGTTGGCTTCCTCTTTGTTCCTCAAAGCTCTTGGCTCCAGCCTCTCTGCCTCCCTGTCCTGGGTGGTCCTGAATCCCTGGGTCTCCCTCCTTGGTTTTTGCCTCCTTGATGTCCGCCTGCACGGATGGGCCCGGGGTCCGGGCTCCCATCCCTGCCTTGTGCGCAGTGCCGCTTCTGATAAGCTCCCAGATCCAAACCTTGGATGGGGCCTCCTGTCCAGGACCAACTGGCAGGATGTTTGCTTTGTACTTGCTTCTGCCGTCAGCCGGAGACCCTCGGAAAGGAGTGTCCTCACTCTTGAGAAGCGTTCTTGTTTTGTTTTGTTTTGTTTTTTTTAAGCTTATTATGGTGTCAAAGAACCTTTCCGGGGGTGTTTTTCTTTTCCTGACCTGCTCTTCCATTTGGGGCATCGAATGGCTCCGAGATTTCTTCTGTCATTCACCATCTTGATTTCTCTCTTTCTCTCTCTCTCCTCTCCCCCCATCCCACACCCCCATTCCTTTGATTTTTACCTGGCCATAGAGAGCAGGGCTGAGGGAGGGCTCCGAGGAGAAAGTCAAACCGCCACGGCCCAGGGCCCCAGAGAGTGACACGGGAGACGAGGACCAGGACCAGGAGAGGGATGCGGTGTTCCTGAAGGACAACCACCTGGCCATTGAGCGTAAGTGCTCCAGCATCACGGTCAGCTCCACGTCCAGCCTGGAGGCCGAGGTCGACTTCACGGTCATCGGCGACTACCACGGCAGCGCCTTCGAAGACTTCTCCCGCAGCCTGCCTGAGCTTGACCGAGACAAAAGTGACTCAGAAACCGAGGGCCTGGTGTTCTCCCGGGATCTCAACAAACGGGGCCCGAGCCAGGATGATGAGTCTGGGGGCATCGAGGACAGCCCGGACCGAGGGGCCTGCTCCACCCCGGATATGCCCCAGTTCGAGGTACAGTGGAGCATCATCGGGACCCGGGCCCACCGGGCACTGCATGTTCAGAGGCCCCTGGGCCAAGTGTGAGAAGACTGAGCCACCAGCCTGAAGCTCTGTTCCGTGTTGCATGACCGCCCCTCCGCAGAACAGCATGGTTCTGTGCTCGCATGTTCGGCAGCTCGGTTTACCCCTAACGTGCACTCCTGGGTGCTTTAACCCTGTGACCCCATCTCTTGCCTGAGGTCAAGTGATGACAGGCAGTCTGGTCCTACTCGACTCCTCCTCCCCCTGTCTGTGTTGCATGGCACCTGCAGAGACCGTGTGCTTGTGGACTCACGGGGGCGCCTGCCGCCTGCTCTGAAAGCCAGGTGGTGTTTTCTGATCCCGGCCCTGGCTCCCCTCCCCAGGGCCTGGGGTCTTGGGGTAGTGGTGGAAACTCCTAGAGAAGAGGAAACGTCATCACCTGGGGGGACACACGGGTAGACTGCATCTGGGCGTCTCTGCTCCCTGTCCTTCTTTCAGAGGATCTTTTTTCACATTTTTCCTTTGCTCTCCCACCTCTTCCAGCCCCAGCTACCTCCCATGTTCCAGGCATTGAAACAGGAGCTCATCTACTCTGGGCTTTCACTCCATGCTGTACCCTCTGGAGAAGGTGTCTCCTCCCTTTGCCTTGCAAACTTGTCACGTTCCAGGGCCAAGTTCAGATAGCACTTACCTAGCACATGCTTTCCTGACAACCCTGGGCAGAAGTGTTGCTCCCTGCTCAGCCCCCTTGCTCTGCAATGCTTCTGCTTCCAGCGGTATCACAAGTAGTCAGGTTACTGGCTGACAGGTCTGCTTTCCTACCAGGTGGCAGCTCCACTAAGCTTGCACATTCCAGGCACTAATGATTAACTGAATGAACGGCTAGATCTCTGAGTTACAACCATCTAGAAGAATCCCCTCTTAACCACCCTCCCAACAAGCTAACTTTCATTCATTCATTCAGCTCACATATGTGAGCACCTGCTGTGTGTATAGCCATGAACTAGGTTCTACGGAGGACTCAGAAGAAACTGATCATTTAACATAAGACTTCTAGAGGAGGCGTTGGAAACTGGTGGCCCTGGGCCAAATCTGGCTAGCAGATGTGTTTTCTTTGACTTTGATTTAAAAATCAGGACACTGAATATAAAATCCAGGGATTTTTTTTATATCATTAAAAAAAAATCAGATTATCCAGTCACTCAGGCCAAACCTGAGTGGACCCCATGTGCTCTCCAGTTCACCCTGGTCCTCAACAAGCCTGCTTCACTCGTTTACATCTCCTGCCTGGCCCCCCTGGGCATCCAGGTGTGACTCCTTCTCTAAAGAACAGTTCAGAGAAAGTAGCTGGGAGGTGGTGGCATAACCATTGAAGTCATTCAGGACTATGTATTATCAGGAAAATGCTGAGTGTGGGGCACGGCACAGAGCATGTTAATTGAATGGTGAATGTTCTCTTAATGGTAGCCTGAAACCCAGCGTGCAGCCACCATGAGGTGGTATGGTGGCAGTGTCATGGGCAGGCTGTCTGGGTGCTGCTGGTGGTTCTGGCTCCCCTCTTGGGCTGTTTGTCTGTGACATCACACCGGGCCTCTTTGGCCCTGGGCTTCAACCCCCTCTGGAGACTTGGTCAGCGGCAGTGGTGGGAGATATCCTGCTGACCCTGCGCTGCAGTTGCCTGTGAGTAGGAGTCGTGCCGGGGCTTGAGACACAGAGTGTTCTTCCCTCATCTGCCTACAGCCTGTGAAAATGGAAACCATGACAGTCAGCAGCCTGGCTATCAGGAAGAAGATCGAGCCGGAGGCTGTACTGCAGACCAGAGTTGCCACTGTGGACACCACCCAGGTAACCTGTGCCTTCCTGTGCACGCTGAGCCTAGGTACTGGGCATTTAAGGGTGGGGTACCCATCATGGCCAAGCCCCTTGGCCAACTCTTGCTACCTTGGCTCCCCCGGAGCCACCATTTTAACCCTGATGCTCTTCTGAGCTTCATTGTCCTCCCTGAGCTCTGGGTGTGGGTGGTGGGATGGGTTCTTATCCTGGGCAGCCTACACCTCTTAAAGCCTCAATTTTCCCATCTGTAAAATGGGGAGGGTCGTGTCTCCTTCATCCTCCTGGGAGTGTTATAAGGACTAGCGGTTAGTGGATTAGACCATGGTTTTCAGATCGCTTGAAGGAGGTGAAGAGGTTTCTTAAGATATCCCAGGGGAAGAGGAGAGAGAACCCAATTCAGCTTGGGTCAGAGCAGCTCACATTGGGTCATTTTTGTGTGTGTGCACGGGGGTTCCACATCAGATTAACAAAATGAACAAACTGAAAAAAAAAAAAGATAAAATGTCGTTTGTCTTAGCAAGATGAAACATACTCAGTCCCCTGGAGACGCTGTTGTAAATAGACACAGGTGCATTACTTACAGTGCATTTCCTAAGTTCCTTTTGTAGTTTTTAAGCTTTGAAAATGGAGACTAAGGGTCTGATAGATGCCCTCTTGGTTCTTTCTGGCCAGAGGAACTGCAGTGCTGGGGACTTTTTTGCCCTGGAGACCAGTCTTTGTCTTAAGAACTAAGGAAATATGTAAATCTGCAAAATGTGGGCAACTCTGTCGTTTCCAGAATTTTTTCTCTCACTTTTATAACATGCATAGAGGTTTATGAGGCTGCTGGTGCAGCTGTCAAGACTCTTGAGTTCTGACAAGCTCTGTGACCCCGGGGCAACTTACTCCCTCTCTGCTCTGTTTTGTTTTTAGTAATGTGTGTTGGTTTTGTTTTTATACAGAGAAATACAAAGAAAACTAAAAATGGCCCCAAATTTTACAGCTCAGTAACCCCTATTGACATCAAAACAAAATAACAAAATATTCACAGTTATGAAATTCAAATAGAACAAACTGAATTTTTTTCTGTGAGTGCTCCCAGAAAAAAAAACATATGCACATACTAACATATGTCCTTATATGTTTTTTACACAAAAGAGATCATTCTCTTTTACACTTTACCTTTTTTCTTTTTTTAAATAAATTTATTTATTTTATTTTTGGCTGTGTGGGGTCTTTGTTGCTGCACACGGGCTTTCTCTAGTTGCAGAGATTGGGGGCTACTCTTTGTTGCGGTGCACAGGCTTCTCATCGTAGAGGCTTCTCTTGTTGCAGAGCACAAGCTCTATGCACATGGACTTCAGTAGTTGAGGCATGCGGGCTCAGTAGTTGTGGCCCGCGGGCTCTAGAGCGCAGGCTCAGTAGGTGTGGTGCACAGGTTTAGCTGCTCCACGTCATGTGGGATCTTCCTGGAGCAGGGATCGAACCCATGTACCCTGCGTTGGCAGGCGGATCCTTAACCACTGCGCCACCAGGGAAATCCCTACCTTTTTTTTTTTTTTTTTTTTTTTTTTAATACTTACCTTGGAGATCACTCCATGTTGGCACATGTGGCCCCACCTCACTCTCCTTGTTTCCCCTTAGGAGTGGATCCTGACTTAGCATGCCTTTATCACCTATCAATGGACCTGTGATGGTTTTTGTCTTTTGCAGTTAATGTTGAAAGCTGCAGTGAACTTTTTTGTTCAGACTTCCTGGCGAAATTTTCAAAGTTTATACCTGAAGGGTGAATCCCTAGCAATGGGCTCGCTCAGTCAAAGAATACAGGCATTGAAATTTGGATAGAATGTATCAAATTTTATGGGATTATTTTCCCTTTGTGAAATAAAATGATTGGAATGAGCTGGAGGACCTGTGAGACCCCTTTGTAGTTTGGTCTGTGTGTGGACGTACCCCCTCCCCAAGTGCATGTTTGCTCACACTGCCTGTCACTTGGTACCTGGGGATGCCACGAGCCCAGGTGGCAGATGTTGCAGGCGTATCTGGCACTCTCTCTCTCTTCCCTCTCTAACAACTCCTCCTCTGGCCAGCAGGTTGACGGGACTGCCCCAGGGGGGAAGGAGTTCTTAACAACTACTCCCTCCATCACCACGGAGACCATATCAACCACCATGGTAAGTAGGACCCGAGACCTCCCTCTCTGACCAGCCCCATTGCCCCTGAAACAGCCGGATAACAAGCTAACCTCGCCAGCTATGGCAGGAAGTCCTCATCCGCCCTCACAGCATCAGGTGTGGCACACACAGTCAAACTTTTATTGTCTGACACACAGTCGAACTTTTATTGACTGGCCACAGGACATCCAGTCAGACCTCAGTTTTGCAAACTGAATAATGTAGGAGGTGGCATCCCCGAGTCTCAGTCATCTGGACCATCTCAGCTACGGCAGGGATAAAGAGAGGATGGTACTATTTGATTCACTGACTGTCGGCAACACAGGAGGATTGTGCCTGAAAGTCCTCCCTGAGTGAGGTCCATCCTCCTGGCAGCCATGGCTCAGGATTTGGGATTGTGTCCTGAGGGACCCTGTGGTTCTGCTACCTATTTGCTGCCTGACCCATGAAGGAAGGTCTTTAGGTGTCCTCATCTATAAAATGGGAGTACTCCCCATTCTGCCTGGTTCACGGGCTCTTAAGAGAGTTCAGTAACATCAGATTCTTCAAATGATGACACAGCACAGCTAGCATTCAGCCACAGGTTATGATACCATGCAATGTGCTCATGGGGTAAAACCAGAGCTGTGAAGTGGATGCTCTTTTTCCCACCCTTTACAGATGAGGAAAATGAAGTTCAGAGAGGTACAGTGACTTACCCAAGGTCACACAACCAATAACCTGAGAGAGCCAGGTCAAACCCAGGCATTCTGATTCCAGAAGCCCCACTGTCCACCTCAGCCACTCTGCTCCCTCATCCTGACCGTCGTGAACAGCGGCTGTGTGGGGCTGGGGCTGGGGCTGGGGCCGAGCAGGTATCAGTGCCTGGACCAGATCTGTCTTGAGCTGTGGGAGGTTGTTTTCAAATGCTTTCCCTTGCCAAACCCCTGATATGCACATAGGAAGAAAATTACATTAATTTAGACTACCCAGCAGGAAGGTTTTGAGTAAACAAAGATTTTAAGAGAAATAAGCCCAAACCAGTTATCAGCTTGCACACTCTCCCCTGGTCACTCAGTTCCTCCTCTCCCCTCACCCCTTCACCACGTGGCATCAGGATGCTTATCGGGCTAAATGTAAATTCTTACCGTGGTGAGCAGGCAGTCATATCATTCATTTACTCATCCATCCATCCATCCATTCATTTGTTCTAAAAACATTTCTTAATCTCTACTCTGCCCAGTATGGGGAGTGGAAGAAAAGATACTGCCTGTTAGAACTCATTCATCGAAATAATAATCACAGGCACATCTAATGGGCTGTGCCTTTGTGTTTAGGTCCTGGGCACACAGTGGTGAACAAGGTCCAGCTCTCCCACTTCCTGGCTGGATGACCTTGGGCAAGTTACCCAAGCCTTTCCAGACCTCAGTTTCCACTTCTGGAAAATGGGGTGAGGGGAAATAATAGCATATCCCCCAAAGGGTTGATGTGAGGCTAAACTAAGGTAATCTCTGCAAAGCCCTCCAAAGAGTGCCTGGCACATTACAAGTGGTCTGTAAATGTGAGCGGCCGTTATTTTTTCCTGCCTTTCCTAGGGGACATAGGGTGTGGAGTGACACTGACACTGTAGGAGCTGGGGAAGGCTTTATCTAGGCGGTGACATCTGAGCTATTCTTGAAGGATAAATTAGGGTGCAGTCGGGCTTCCCTGGTGGCGCAGTGGTTGAGAGTCCGCCTGCCGATGCAGGGGACACGGGTTCGTGCCCCGGTCCGGGAAGACCCCACATGCCACGGAGCAGCTGGGCCCGTGAGCCATGGCCACTGAGCCTGCACGTCGGGAGTCTGTGCTCCACAACGGGAGAGGCCACAACAGTGAGAGGCCTGCGTACCGCAAAAAAAAAAAAAAAAAAAAAAAAAAAAAAATTAGGGTGCAGTCATGGGAGGAGGTCTCCTAGGCTGTGGGAACAGTGGATGTAAAGGCAAGGATGTGAACGAGCATAGCATTTAGGGAAAGGAAATGGTCAGTGAAGCAAGATGTCAAGTGGTGGGGGGCGGGCAGGGGGAGAAGAGGCTGGAAAGGAAGGCTGGGCCAGGGCTTGAAGGACCTCGAATGCCACGTATGAAGTTCAGACTTCATCCTGGAGACCATGGAGAATCACTTCAACTTTTTAAGTAGGGGCATGATGTCATCACGTATGTGTTTCTGTGTTTTAGAAAGATTACTCTAGCAGCCCGTGTGGAACATGACTGAAGCAAAAAATTCCTTCCCTTGGGGGCGTGGGTCCTTTTTTCTCCTTCCTTCCTTCCCCTCCTCCCTCCTTCCTTCCCTCCTTCCTTCCTTCAGCAAATATTTATTGAACACCCACGATGTGTGAAGTAGTGTGCCAGGCGCTGTGAATCCAGCTCTGCGGGAGA
This sequence comes from Mesoplodon bidens, assembly GCF_964165515.1. Taxonomy (NCBI): domain Eukaryota; kingdom Metazoa; phylum Chordata; class Mammalia; order Artiodactyla; family Ziphiidae; genus Mesoplodon; species Mesoplodon bidens. The sequence goes on along the minus strand of NC_138171.1, from coordinate 23,374,035 downwards.
CAGACAGCATCTCTGAGCCCACATTCTACTGGGAGAGACCGGAAGAGCAGGCAGGGAACTAGTTTAGGGGCGGGGGCAGGGCCAGGGTGCGAGGAGTTGGAGGCTGACCAGGAGGTCAGGGTTGAGGGTGCCTGGAGGGAGGAAAGTACAGGATTGGGTCACTGGTAGAACGTTCAGGTGATAGGATGAAAGACGGGCCGCGACGCCGCGCACCAGCCCCGCTGGTCTCCGAGAGAGCGAGCGCGGCCCTGGGAACCTGTTCGAGAGTGAATTCCCAGGCCCCGCCCTAGACCTCTTGACTCAAAAGCTCCGGGGCGGGGCCCAGGGGTCTCTGTTTTCACAAGCCCTCCAGGTGACACCCCTCAAGTCTGAGAAGCACTAATAGGAACAGGGAACACAGAGGGAGGGTGCTCGTTAGCGGCAGCTGTGTGTTGGGGGTGGGAGGCAGCGAATTCCATTTTGGGTCTGATGAGTCTGAGGCGCCTGTGGGACGTTTCCAGGGGAAAGTGTCTAGGAGACATTGGTTTTCAAGTCTACGGTTCAAGAAAGATCTGAGCTACAGATAAAGCGAGAGGGGACAGTGGCCTCGATGAGGCAGTGGAAGCCTTGAGTGGCCGAGGCGTCCCAGAGAGAGGCGGCGAGGAGGAGAGCCCGGAGTCCGCCGGAGGAAGGGCCGGGGGCGGAGATGGCGGTGTCACGTTAGCCACGGAGAGGGGCCGCGCCTCCTAGAGGCGGGAGAGGGGACTGGCTGAAGATACAGGAGAGGCAGGCGGAGCAGCTGGCACCTTGTGGTGCCTTGGAATGACCTGTGTCCCCATCAGTGTGAAGGTGGAGGTGAGGCTTTTCCGGGAAAGAGGGGTCAATGGGAGAAGAAGAAGTTTGAGGGGAGAAGGGCCTGGAGGGACAATAGGATTCAAAGGGGCTAGTGGCTGTTTCCTACCCTGGGAGAAAGGAAGCATTGAGCCCAGAAGGCTGCCCTTTTAAGGCCTGCTGCTGGGCCACATTCTGGGACTGCCTCTGAGAAAGTAAGTGCCTTGTGGAGGGAATGCCAGGTAACCAGGCCACCGACAGCCTCAGCTGGAGGCAGGCCTCGGGGAAAGGTGGGGCGAAGACAGAGGGCTGCTGTCGTCACCTGTCCCCTGGCAGGCAGAGGTCCAGGTCTAGTACCCTGCAGCCCACTGGGGAGCTGCAGAATGGACACAGCTTCTGGGCCTCTGGACAGACAAGGCTGAGCCCTGAGATGGGGCAGGATGTAGGAGGTAGAGGCCGGCAGTTGGGCCCCTTCCAGATGTGGGCCAGTAAGTCTGGGGCCAATTCCAGGAGTATCTAGCAGTTAGACTCCAAGGTAGGACCAGGAGAGCTGGCTCAAGGGCAGGTGTTCCAAGGGCAGAATGGCATGGCAGAAGGAGTGCGTTGAATTTGGAGCCTGAACAACTTGGGTCTAAATCCAGGCTCTGTCACTCACTTTCAGGGGGGCTTGAACAAGCCACTTAACATGCCCTGACCTTCCAGTTTCTCAACTATAAAGCAGGAATATTAAAACAACTTCCTATGGTTGTTCAGAGGCTTAAATGAGATCATGCATCCTTAACACAATACTTAGCACATAGCAGGTACTCAGAAAACAGTAGTTAGTATGTTCTTAGTAGCCAGCCTATACTCCTATATTTACCGGACAGATTTCCGTTTGCAAAGCCCTTTCTCCTCTGTTATCTTCATAATGTCTCTGTGAGAGTGGGACAGGGGTCCCCTTTTTAAAAAATTTCTTAAGACTTTATTTCTGGAGAGCAGTTTTCAGTTCGCAGCAAAATTGAGAGGAAGGTACAGAGATTTCTTGTCGACCCCCTGCCCCAGCACACATACAGCCCCCACCACCAACCCATTATCAACACCCCTACCAGGATGGGACATTTGTTACCACTGATGAACACACACTACAGGGGTCCCTTTATGTAGGTGAATCCATGAGGCCCGGAGAGCGGAAGTGGCTCCATCAGGGTCACGTGGCTGGAACGTGGCAGGGCGAGGACCAGAACCTCGATGTCTCGACTCCTTTGTTAGTGCTTCCAGGGGGCAATACCGCGTCTTGTTCACCACAGTGCCCCTAACGCCAGGCACTCAGTAAATGTTTGTTAAATGAGTGGGTAAGTGTGTAAGCACATGTGTGAGCGAGCGAGCGAGGGATGAACAAGAGCAGACTGGACTGAACGATGCCTTCAGCTCTCTGCTTCTGACGTCACCATTCAACCCTGTGGCCATGAGAGCTGCATGGCCACGTGCTCCAGTCACCCTGAGGGCCCGCCCACCTGAGACCTGGCCCTCTGAGCACTATTGTTTCCCCAGGAGAACAGTCTCAAGTCCGGGAAGGGGGCAGCTGCCACGATCCCAGGCCCACAGACGGTGGCCACGGAAATCCGTTCTCTTTCTCCGGTAAGTGGGCAGGGCCAACCCAGGCTAGGGGACTCCAGGCAGAGAATGTGGACGCAGGTCCACAGGTGGCCTGCAGCAAGTACGGCGTAGAGCGTGGGGGGCCGCCCCTGTAAGTGCAGCACCAGGAAGTGGCATCACATTCAGATGCCCACAGGACTCCCTGGTCCCCACTAGAGTCTCCTCCATCGGTGGTGCCTGCAATGTGACAGCTGCTTTGCACCTGCTCTCCTAACTGACCAGGAGGAGCGATGGACTAGGGTTCCAGAAGCTTGGACTCTGGACCCAGCTCTGTTGGTGGCTGCCTCAGTCACTGCCCACGTCTGTCACTGTGAGGTCTCTTGCAGCTCCTGTGTTCTCCACATCTGTTGTTTTCATCATTTAGTCCCAGAGAGAGCACTTCCCCAGCCCTGACAGGGTGGGGGAGTGGGAGGCCTCTGTTTCCACCCTGGATCCCTCTGTTCATTCTTCTAAGATGCCAGGATTCTTAAATTCTAGGGTCTTGTTAGGATTCTGGACCTCAGGAATCTCGGGTCCTAGGAATCTTAGATTCCAAGGTTTGAGGATTTCATGGGCCTAGCATTCTGAAGATTCCAGTACCCCTGAGTTCTTAGACTCAGTGGCTCAAAGCATCTTGGCTTCCAAACTTCACCTTCGTAGGACACCCCCCACCCCGACTCCTCCCTTGGTTTACCCCACCCCCGCCCCCGTCCAGCAGAGTCCAGTGTCCTCACCTGAGCCCTGGGTGGGGGGTGGTTATATTCTGCAGATCATCGGGAAAGATGTCCTCACCAGCACCTACGGCGCCACCGCGGAAACCCTCTCCACTTCCACCACCACCCATGTTACCAAAGTGAGTAGCAGCAGGATGTCGTATGCCCCCAGCCTGGCTGTGGGGCTCGGGAAGGTCATCGCCATGGCTCTGCCTTGTAACGTGGACAGAGAGGACCTGCGGTGTTCCCAGTTTCTGGGAGCTTTGTTCTGTGATAAGGGTTGTCCTAGGTGCCGACCTGCCCTTCAGTGTTGACAGCCAGGCTGGGGGGATGAGACCATCTCCTTGGAAGAAATTGTGAACCGTGGCGTTTGCGCCTTATAGATCCTAAGTGCTGGAGGGATTTAGAGGGGGGCGATTGAAGGAAGGCTCAAAGACTGAGGAAGGGTCTTCTGGAAAAAATGGGGTTTGTATAGGGTCTTGGAAAGCCAGGGCGGACGCGTGAGGGAGGATGCAGACGTTCTAAGCCACAGGGAAGATGGGAACAGAAACCGTGTGTTTGCTTATTCATTCACTGAGCAAATGTTAGTGAGCATCAACCTCACGCTGGCCTCTGGGCTGAGGGCTGCTGGAGGGGCTGCAAGCAGTGCGCATGGGGAAACAGGAGAAGCGGTCTCTGTTCAGGAAGAAGCAGCACGTAGGGGACGTAACTGGGAAATTAGGTTGGACTGGAGGTAGGGGAAGCAGGATAGAGACAAAAGACAAATCCCAGGACAAATGTGATAACAGAGGGTCTAAGTCTGAGAGCCACTGGAAAGCCATCAAGGTTTTCAAGATGGGGAGTGACCCAGTGCAAAGGGTTTAAGGAGAAGAGATTAGGTCCACCAGGACATACAGGCAGATAGGAGAAAGAAGAGAGAGAGTTTTTGAGAGACTAGGGATGGAGGGCCTGGCGCAGGGTGCGGGGAGGAAGAGGCGGGGCCAAAGAAGGGAGACATTCCTGGTGAGACAGCCATGACTTAGCCCATGAGGACAGAGGGCTGAGGACAGGCTGGCCAGCATGTCCATGCCTGAGTGGCCAGGGCCCAGGGCAGGGATGGAGGCCTGGAGGAGAGAGGCCAGAGAGCCAGGAAGAGTTGGAGGTTTTGCTCAAGCGTCAAAGGAGGAGTCTGGTAGGCAGCGCTGGCCCTTGATGAGCACAGACTGTCCCAGCCCTGCCCACTCCCATGCAGCACGGTCCCCAGAAAGCACCCACTCCTACCAAAAGCATCAGTGAGCAATGATGACTTCACTGAAAGCTTTATGGGAAGCTGTTCCATCACACACCCCACTGCATACAGCTCAGATAACTCTTCTTCCCAAAGTCCCTCCTAGCCCTGCCAACTGGGGGCCCCCCTCTTCTTTCTGTCCACTCCTGACCCCAGCTGGGGTTTCCCTTAGCCACCACCCGCCTTTGATATGCCAAGCAAGTAGGTCCTGCCCCATCTTCTACTTCTAAACTTGCACCCGAACCCCACCCCTTCAGAAGACAGTGGCGGTTTTAAGCATATGTATAAGCATCATCAATGCAGTTTTCTAGTATTGTTTGAAGTCATTTAAAGTAGAACCTTGTCACCATTCACATTTCATTCATGTGTTCATTCAACAAATCCGCATTTAGCACCTGCCCTGGTCAGGTTGGACAGGGGAGTGGGGGAGGAGGGGATCCAGAGATGAACCAAAACACAGCCCCTGCCCTCATGAGCCCCAGCCCAGTGAGCAAGGCCAGGTCACACACACAACGTCAGTACAAGGCAGAGAGGCCCAGAACCGTGAGAGATATGAACTTGCCGCTCAGGGAGTACCAAGGCAGGAAGGAGGAAGGATCGCTCACCAGGGTCAGGGTGACAGCATTTGAACCGGGCTTGGAGGAGCTAGAGGGGGCAGCTTGGTAGTTGGGGGAGTGGCGGCAGCCAGGCAAGATGTGCAGTCTGAAGTCCCAAAACCAGAAAAAGGAAAAAACCGAGGGAGCTAGGAGAGAAGGCGACTGCTGGTTCCAGCCTTGCCCTTGAGGGATGCTTTGGACCGGTCCCCTGTCGAGGCTGCTGCCCCAGCAGGACCCAAGGCTGACCTCACCTCCCTCTCCCTCTGCAGACTGTGAAAGGAGGATTTTCTGAGACGAGGATCGAGAAGCGGATCATCATCACCGGGGACGAAGATGTCGATCAAGACCAGGTATGGGGATGGGGAGCATGGTTCCCAGAGGCACTGCCCAGGCCCCAGGCCCTCCCATATTGGTTTACCCATGGACGGCTGCATCTGTGAGCATAGATGTCCACTTCCTACTGACCCTGTCCAGAGGAGAAGCCCTCAAGGAAGGGGCACTGAATGGGAGTCAGAAGGAGCCAGAAGACCTGAGCTCTGGCCTCTCCCCTTAACTCCTGGTCCTCAGCTGTGCGCTGGAGGGGCCTGTTGGTCTCCATGGCCTCTCCCATATTCCATATGCTCTGACTCCTCACTTTGCCATTCTTTTCCTCCAGGCCCTGGCTTTGGCCATCAAGGAGGCCAAACTGCAGCATCCTGACATGCTGGTAACCAAAGCTGTCGTATACAGAGAAACAGACCCATCCCCAGAGGAGAGGGACAAGAAGCCACAGGTGAGGCTCATGGGGCTCAGCAGCCATGAGACGGAGGAGAGAACAAGGTCCTCCGAGGGACATTTCCACCTGAGGACCCACCAAGAGGCTTGGTCCCCAGCACAGCTCTGACCTCCCCAACCTTCCTGGTTTGGGGCTCCAAGTGGAGAGGTAGCTCCCTCAGATACGACAAATCAGAGTGCAGAGGGGAAGGAAGGCTGGTTCCTTGGTTTCTTTGGGCTTTCAGGCTCCAGACCCAGAAAAGTAAATCCAGAAGTGGTCAGAACAGGGGAGAGAGGATTGACAGTGGGTACTGAGGTGGGACAGACAGAGACAAGCGTACCCTCACTGGCCATCGCCTGGAAGCTGGAAGTCGGAAAAAGTCCTGCCAGGCCCAGGGCCACATTCCTGTCCCTGACTCTCTGTCTCCATCACTGGTCACTGGATATTGCCAGGGAGGAATTTTTTTTTTTAATTGAAGTATAGTTGATTTACAATGTTGTGCCAATTTTATTTATTTTTTAATTTTTTAAATTGAAGTGTAGTTGATGCCAAGGAGGAATATGATGGCCAGAGCCCTCGATCCCATCTGTCTTGCTAGATTGGAAACCCTTCTCAGGCCACCTGGGGTGAGAATCTTAGGGACCCCAATCCTTACTCTTTCTACTGAAGGGCTATCAGTGCCTTCGTGAATAAGAGGAATGAGATGGTGCTGGAGCACAGAGGTCTTTTAGCAGCTGAAATTGGGGGCAGCTGGGGGAAGGGTTCTGGCCCCTCTAGAAATTTACTGAATTTGGTCAGACCAATAATAACAAAATCTCACAGACATTGAATTGAGTGAAATAAGTCAAACACAAAAAGTACATACAATGTGAATCCATTCGTAGGAAGTTCAAAAACAGGCCAAACTAATCAGCAATGATCAAAGTCTGAATATTGGTTCCTTCTGGGGTGTGGCATTGACAGGGAAGAGCCACGAAGGGAACTTCTAGGGTGCTGGAAATGTCAGCGTCTTGAACTAGGGGGTTGCATGGTTGTGTATATATGTAAAAGTGGGCCAAGCTCCACACTTAGATTTGTATACTTTACTTACTTCACACCATATACCTCAATGAAAAATAAATGCATTTCAAAGTCCCCCACCAACAGCAGGTCTCCCTTTTGTCCTCTTCCTGGATGAAGAAACCCAGTGTTTTCTAGAAAGATACAGAATGTTTCTTTCTCACCCTTTGATTACCACCCCCTTCGTGTCAGAAGGAAAAACACTGAACTTCCTGCAGTGATGGAAATGATTTTCTGTGCTGTGCAGTGTAGGAGCCACTAGCTGCACACGGCTGTTGAGCACTTGAAATTGGCTAATCTGAAATGAGATGTGCCTTGAGGGTAAAATAGGTGCCGGATTTTGAAGATTACATATGGAAAAAGGAGTATAAAATGGCTCAATAATTTTTATATTGATTACATGTTAAATGATAATGTTTGGATATATTGGGTTAAGTAAAAGACATTATTAAAATTAATCTCACCTGTTTCTTTTTACTCTTTTCATGTAAATTAAAACATTTGAATTTTAATTTAGAAATTAAAATTTTCTATATAGCTGGAAAATTTTAGAAAACCAGAAATACTATAAAATTTAGAAAATACTGTCTAGAAAATCTATCATCTAACAAATTTTAAATTCTGTCTGTGGCTTCATTTCTGTTGGACAGCGCTGGTCTAGAAGATGTATAAACTGATTACGGGCAGAGCCTGTCTCCCAGCCTTCCTCAGACTTTCAAGTAAATTGTCACTCCTTTTCTGTCAGTTGCCCAGTTATTGTTGCTTTTTGTCCCCCAGATCTCAGAGTGGTAGAGTGTAGGTCACTTGCCAAGCTGGTGCTGGGCTGGCAGTATCAGCTGGGGAACACAAATACTAGAAAACTATTGCCATAAAGTCTGACTTAGAAGTGCTGGGCCAGGACCTGGGAATCTTTATTTATACGTTTGTCCTTAGGAAGTCCGTGTGCAGCCAGGTGTAGGAACCACTGATGCAAAGAACTCTGTGCTGGGAATCAGGACCTGACTCCAGTCCCAGCCGTCCTGCTGACTTGGCTGTGTGGCCATTGGGGTCTCAGTTTCCTCATTTGCAAAAGGAAGAGATGGACAAGCCCCCTTCCTGTTATGTACAGTCCTCTGGCTGTTTGTTTGCTTTCCTAGCTTCTTGTATCTTCTCCATTCCCCGTCTCACTCCTCCTTATCTTTCCTGGGGCATCCCAGCTAGCCCCCCAGGCTCCTGCCTGCCCGTGTTCCCTGGCCATTTGGAGCTCTCGTCCCAGCCTCCACGTCCTGCCCACCCCATGCAGTCTTTCACATCTGCCCACCTCACTGCTCCCATTGTGGTCCTTCCTCCTCGCCCCTCTGGTAGTCCTTTCTTTGCTGCCATTGTCCCATGCATCACCACACTCCCTCCCTCTCTCTTTTGGATCCTTCTGTAAAGGTCACCTTGTTATGTTGTCCTGGAGAAACAGAAGTTTCTCCCTTGCCTTTTCTGCCCACCTGCTTTCCCATTAGTTATTGCCAAGTAGGAACCACCTCTGACTTTTAATATAGTCAGACTCACTGATTCTGGGGGAAAGGTCTTCTCTGAATTAGAAAACTCTTTTTTAAAGTACTTGAAAAATGTTGGTTTGATGGATGGATACATCTTGAAACCCGGGATGATAGTCCTGACTCGAATCTCAGTCCTGACCGTTATTAGCTGTGCAGCTTTGAGCAAGCTATTTAACCTTCTCGGCCTGTGTTTCCTCATCAGCCAAATGACAATGACGATGACATAGTAACAATTGCGGTAACTTATGGAGTCCTTACACTCTTCCAGGCACCTGGCTGTGCACTAGGCACAGTACTGTCACCTGCTCATTCATTTTACAAAGAAGGGAACTAAAGCTCTGAGATGTTAGGCGATTTGCTCACAGATTTGGAGCTGGGAACACAAAGAATTGGTTAGAGAGTCAAACCTCATCTGTTAGACTCCAAAGCTGCCTTATGGCCTTAATCTCCTGACCACGCTGACTGTTCACAGTATCTATCTCATAGGGTTACTGAGATCATACAGCTACAGTAGTAAGCACCGTGCCTGGCACATAGTAAGTGCTCAATAAGAGTTAATTATGACTGTGATTACTATTAACACAAAGTAAGCTAAGAAAATGCTGCCCGTTTGGACTCTGCTGTAATAAACAGAAGAACACATGATCATACAGTATTGTTTAGATGTCCCCGGTCCTTCTGAAGTGTCTGTGGGCTTTAGAAGATATCCCACAAACCCGGAATCATGTTTACACTGAGTTTGGGGCAGGCACTTTATTAATCGATGAGGAAACTTAAGGTGAAGCCGGCACTGTAGGAAAAAATCCTCAGAAAGTAGCAGAATGGAGTAGCAAGAACACACCCAGCCCTGGACTCAGAATGTGTGCCCAGAGGAACCTGCCTGGGCCTCAGTTTTCTAATCTACAAAATGGAGTTAATCTATAAACTGGAGCTGCTGTAATAACTAAACAACATCTATGTGTGTCAGAGTCCTCTCAGGCTGCTGTAACAGAACACCAGAGACTGGGTGGCTTAAACAACACACACTTAATATCTCACAATTATGGGGGCTGGGAAGTCCAAGGTCAAGGTGCCGGCCAGTCTGGTTCCTGGTAAGACCCTCTTCTGGTTTGCAGACAGCCATCTTCTGTGTGTCCTCACGTGGTGGAGAGCAGAGAGAGAAGTTATCTCTCTCACGTCTCTTTTTATAAGGGCACTCATCCTATTTATGAGTGCCTTATAAAGGCCCCGCTTCCATATACCATCACCTTGAGGGTTAGGGCTTCAACATGTGAATTTCAGGGGGACATAAACATTCAGTCCATAGCAATGGTGTACCAGGTGGTATCTCACATACAGAAGGTGCTCGGCGATGTGAAATTGCTTCCTTGTCCCAATAGTTTTGTCATGTTGAGGGGTTGATGAGAGCCCTGAGCAAGTCAGACCCTAAACTTCTATCACCAGCCTGGTGCACGAGGCCCTGTTTCCACGTGGGCATCCATCTTGCCAGTCTTCATCTTCTCTCCCCTCCCTGAATCCTCCAGGAATACCTGTCCCTGCTCCAGTAGATTTCTTTATGAAGTTCTTCCTCCTTGAAGTTCTTGTTGTGAGTGTGAAATCACGCCCCTCTTACAGTCTTCTCTTCTCTCCCTGCAACTCACAGGCCAGATGTGTGGCTTCTGCTCCATCTTTGTTCACTGGCCCGTCTCCTTCAGGCAAGACCTGTCTCCCAAACATTGCCAGCAAGAGGGCAGCATCCAGCCAGCTTCCCAGAGCTTTCTTACTTTCAAATTTTTAATTAAATGGGGGTGGGGATGATCTATTCCAAAGCAGGAGCCAAGGGTTCTCGTCTTGTTTCTGCCACCAACTTGCTAAGTCATTGAACACTCTGGGCCTCAGTTTTCCCATCTGTCAAATGAGCTGAGAAGGATCAAATTTCTACAACTCTGTTAGCACCTGACCATATGTAAGTGGCAAAGGGCAGGGACAATATGCCACTTGTTAAATGGTTTGGGGTAGTTGCTGTGTGTCAGTCATGGTGTTGGGCCCTGGAAAGACAACAATAAGTAAAACACAGCCCTTGCCCTCAATGAGATCAAATAGTATGTGGTTAAGTTAACAACAGTAGTAATAAGAACAGCCAGTGTTTACTCAGCACTTACTATATGCTGAGCCTTGTCTTGAATCCTCCCTACAACTTCGTGAGGTGGGACCCATCTTACCGAGGGAGCAACTAAGGTCTAAAGAGGTTAGGAAACCTGCCCAAGATGACAGAGCTAGTAGACCGTGGAATGGGATTTGAAACTAGGATTGTCTGATTTCAGAGCCCATGCCCCTTAACCACTGAGTTTTGGAGTCAAACCTGAGTTGGAATCCAGACTCCAGTTTCTTTACTTAAACACTCCTCTCTGGGGTTTAACCCCCAGGACACAGCAGGCAGTGGCAAACAGAAGGGAAAGACAAAAAAAGAAGATCTGCAATCACGACTAAACATTTCTTAGAACTGAGAGCAGATAGAAAGACAAAATGAAACAAGTATAATCTTAGCTTTCAGTGTTCAAGGAAACTTGGACAAATTTTCCAGCCAAAGTAAAAGACACCACCTGCCTGGAAACAACCCAGCAAACATGCATGGCCTTTGGAGTCAGAGAGTCAGACAGAGGTGGCTTCAGTTCTCAGCAGCCACTTTCTTACAAGCTGTGTGGCCTTGGACAAGTCACTCTGTCTTCCCGAGTCATAATAAATGGCACACAGTAAAGTCAGGGAAAGCAACCTCTTGCCATGTATTTAAAGATGAGTGACAAAAGTTACTAACTCTTCTTGTCCTCCTCCTTCCTTTGCATCTCCTCCCCGCAACGCCTCTGGCTTCAGGAATCCTGACCTCTGTGAAGAGATGCTGGCGTTTCTGGTCCAACCCAAGCCAGAGAACCGTAAAGAAGGGGCCTTCATTCTGGATTCTCCAACTCAACACCGACGTCCCAGCTGCGACGTACTGTCCCTGACGAGAGACTGGGAAAGGAAAAGCATATATATATAGATATATATAGATATAGATATATATACAGGAAACATCACGTCCTTGCACTGCTGCCGGGGCTGGCCGAGCGTTCGGCCGACAGCAACGGCCAACATCTGAACGCCTACATTTCCTTTGCAGACAAATTGAAGAATTGGTGGGATTGTTCAGGAAAAAAAAATTATAACAACAATAATCCCTTGCTCCGCCCCGCCGCGCCTGTCCCAACCCCCCTTGAAGCCCTGCGGAACAACCAAGGCAAGCCAGACCGCGCTGATTGTAGAAGTACAATGCGACCCGGGTTCTACATGTTCCGTTCAGTGGACGAGCGTTCCATTTCTTCTTCTCCTGCGTCTGTTGCCCACTCAAATGCAAAGGAAAACACTTTCGCAGCCAAGCAAGAGAAGCTGCAGCAGCAAGACACGCCCTGTCAAACGTTTTCCAAGAAGGAGAGAAAAGTCCCTGCTCGGAAAGGAGGAGGAGGAACACTAGATTCTTATTTTTTGGGTCTTGACACTGGGCTGCAAAATCCACCTTCCTTTCTTCCACCTCCCCTCCCCGTCGACTGTCACACATCTTGTCAGTCATTTTCTGTCTGGGTTCCCTCCTCCCTCTCCCCCACCCCACCCCCGCCTCACCTTCTGTGTCCTGGTCCTGCTGAGGGCCACCGCAGATGACTCTCACTGGAAGCGAGAAAAAGCAAAGCAAAGCAAGAATGTGAAACCAAGCCACAGGAGGTGAAGTAGACCTTGTATGTTATGGGTTCTCATTATGAAGGTGCAGCTCGTAGATTTGTATGGATGTGCTTTTAAGTTATGTATATTACATATAACAGGAAGCAAATATTAAAATAAACAGTGCTGGTAAGTATGAAGCTGACATTTTAAAATTATAATTATCTGACTGTGATTGATGTATCCCAAGGTTCCTAGATCTCACCGAACCGACCCTGCCAAGGAGACCCGGACTCTGGCTGTGGGTCGCTCACAGTAGGAGCCGACGGTTCAGTGTAGAAATACAGTGTGTGGTGTTTGTAATTGACTGATTGGTGGGGAGGGGCGGGGTCCCCAGGTGGAGAGGCAGGGATTTTGGCAAGAAGGAAGCAACACGGGTGTGGTTCAAGATGCCTTCTCCCCCTGGGCAGTAACAACCGGGGGCTGGTCTGTGCTCAGGCGTGGTCCAGAGTTAGGATTCTGCTGCACAGGTCTCCTGGCTCAGCGCCCCCGCCTCCCTAGGAGGCTTGCCTCCTTTCTCAATCTCTCTTTGTTTTGCCACGTCTTGCCTTTTCCTGACCACATTGTGACAGCTAACTCCCATCCCGAAGGAGGTGACGTACCCAGCTGCCGCAGAAGATGGTGGCTTCCACCTGGCTGTCTGAACATCCCCAGCCCAGTCTTTTCCTTTACCACTCCTGTATTCTGTCTGAATCATTCTCTGCTTCCTGGGCCAAAGCAGCCATGGTAGAGACTGAACACAGGGCAGGCCCTGATAGGTCAAAACCGCACTCCCAAAGGCTTCGCCTGCCCCAGAGTAAGCTGAGGAGGATCTACATATAAGACCCTGGCTTTAGAGACCTCGCCTTCAGTCGGCGTCTGCGCTCCGAGCCTGTGCCCTTGGAGTCCCCAGAATGGCCTTGAGACCACAGAAGCCCTTGGAGAAGACCCCCATCAAAAGCTTGGCATTGCCCTCTGGCACACGTGGGCCTTCCCAGGCTTTCCTGACACAAGCTGCTTCCCTGAGCTTAATGAGGCCCCTTCTGAGGGAGCTTTTCCCCACTGCCCTTTAATTTCTCAGTCCCATTTCATTTCCCCCATCCTGCTTCTAAAGCAGGCGATAAATTCACTCAACAAGTATTTATTGAGTACTTACTCGTGCCAGGCACTATCATTAGGCTCAAGGAGAAAGCGTGGGGGGAAGCAGAGGGACCTGAGAAGACCCCTGAGCCAGCCTTACGTCTCTAACCCCTCTGAGAGCATTTCCGAATTCTCTCCAATTATCAGACATTGCCTAGGGATGTCCCAGAGAGGGGCTTGGCTTGCTTATTAGTTACCCCGGTGACACATATGCTTAGCTGCTTAACTGGTGCTGACCTGAGGCAGGACAAGAAACCAGAACAGTGTTTGCCTCTATGGGCAAAAATGGGATGGAGAGAGGGCAGAGAGAGCCCTGCACCTGGGGCTCAGGTGGCACAGTCAGCCATATCCCCTCTGGGGCAGGCTGGTGGCCCACTCCAACTCCCCCTGAGAGCAAAGGCACACTTTGAATGCACCAGGTTCTTTTTACAGTCCTGGGAGAGAAGCCACAGAACCTCGTTCCTGTCCTCCTCAGCCTGAGAGCCCCCGGTGTTTCTGGGCCAAGAGCTGGAGTGGCTCCGCCCTCTCCAGGCCACCTGGAATTGGGCTCAGGCATCCCTGTCTTTGCAGGAACCAGGTGTCCCGAGCGCACTGGACATACCTCAGAGAGAGAATATTTGTTCTGGGTTCTGTACCTGCCTACAGACCCTAAGTGTGTGGCTTTAGGGCAGGGAAGATGTGACCCGGCTTAGCTTGTGGGCCAGCCAGGGTTTGTGGAGCTCTCCATCCCACAGATGTTCTGACCTTCCTCTGAGAGGCAGGCAGTGCCAGCAGGGAGGAGGGGAGCTGCAAAGCTGAAATCTAGGGCACTGTTTCCTCCCCATCCTCCTCTTCATAGGGAATATAGACGTTTGTCTTGTCTGTCTTCAACCTACTTTTCCTTTTTACATTTCTCATCCTTTCTGTGCCACCTCTGCACCCAGGAGACCATGTAGCATGGTGGAAAAAGTCCTGGAGGGCAGTCAGGAGTTCTGGGTGGCCATCCTGGCTCAACCCCTAACTCACCACGTGCCACTGAGCTAGTCCCATTCTCGTTTCGGGGCCTCAGTTTCCTCATGTGCAAAACGCAGAGGATAAAGCAGAGGCTCTCCATGCCCTTTTGCCACTCTGCCAGCCTACAGATCTTTGTTTTCCCTTCTTTTGCTTTCTTGGGATCTTTTCCATCTGAGGGTATAGGAAGTGCCAAGGCCTGTTTCAGTTTTTGAGTCCTGCAAGCACATTCCAAGACTGGCCTGAAATTGCATGAACAACATCACTCTAAATATATAATTTTTTTTTTTTTTTTCCTAAAGCACCTTCCCAACCAACTGCGATGCTGTCCTGGTCCTTTTTACTCGCACCCTTCTCTTCTCTCTTGTCCCCGCGCTCCCCCACCTCAGTGCTCCGTGCTGTATGCGTGTGCTCTCTGTTCTTGTATACTCAATAAAAGTGAAATAAATGTGTTTGATGCTGAACCACAAACTGCCTCGGCATCTCTCTCTCTGCCTCTGACCTAGGCTACCAGTACAAGTTGGCATTGTGGGAAGGGCTAAAACTGGGTGGAGAGATCCCAACTGGGACACTTTCATTCAACCTACAACACTTTCATTCAAATATTTGCAGATCCCAATGTGGTCCAGGTCTTGGCTTTGGCTTTACACGTACAACAACAAATAAGACAAAGCCCCTGACCTCCAGGAGCTCACAGGCTAGTGGAGGAAACTGATAACAAAACAGGTGAGCACTCAAAGATGATTCCAGAGTGATCAGCACCAGGAAGGAAATGCATCAGGGAAGGGGATCGTCACTGAAGGAGACCACTTTAAATAAGGTGGCCCGTTACGGCCTCCCTGAGGACATGATTTTTGAGCTGAATGAAGGGAAAGATTGAGTAAGGTGAAGAACTTGGGTGAGAGCATTCTAGGCAGCAGGAAGGGTAGACATGCGGACCCAGGACACAGAGGGGCTTGGTGTGTGGAGACACACTTGAAAGAAGAGCACCGCCATTGGGGTCTTTTCCTACATCCTCCCTCATGGGAGCCGAGTGGATAATGTATACAGCAAATGTTGCCGTATCCCCATACATGCTACCCATCCCGACGTTGACATTTTTCTTTCAATTGACTCTCTGTAAAAAAAAAAAAAAAAAAAAATTATTTAAAAAGGAAACTATATTACTTCCACAAATGAAAAACTAGCGTGTCACCTGGCAAAGGAAGGAGGTCTTCATAAAAGTAAATGCAAGAATATTTAAATTTAAAAACCATAATCCATGTGAAACCTAAATGTGTCCCTTGGGCTATCTGAGGTGGTGCAGCAGCACTTTGCTTTCATTCTACCAGACAACTCACCCCAAACCACCTTTCTTTACTACACCCCCAATCTCACAAGCAAGAACCACTGCTAACTCTCTGGTCCGTCTTCTTCCAGTTTTTTCTCGTGTATATGTATTTTATCTGAGTTGAAGTCACCTTGTACATGCTGTTCTAAACACTTTTTTGGTGGGGAGGCTGTGACGCAAGGCATGCGGGATCTTAGTTCCCCAGCCAGGGATGGAGCCTGGGGCCCCTGTGGGGGAAGCCCGGAGTTCTAACCACTGGACTGCCAGGGAAGTCCCCCATTCTAAATACTTTTAAAAACTTAAATCCTGAGCATTTCCCTATAACTTCAAACACTAAATACTGTCTTTTCTTTTTAAAGGTAATTCATTAAATGCTGCAAAATGCTATGCAGTGAAAAGCAATTCTTCAACTCTCTCCAGACTCCTGTCCATTGTCAGAGGCAATTGCTTCCAGGAGTTTTGTGAATCCTTCTCTGAATTTTCCCTGTAGGTTTCCTTTAGTTATCTGTCACACCTGGGGTCCTGAGATAGGACAAGTTTTGCAAACTGGGTTCCCACCCACGCTGGATCTGTGTCTCTGTCTCCCATAAATACAGAGTCAGCCTCCAAGCTGCTTAGGAATAACCTGGCTGATTCATTTAGATCAGTGACTCTTAACTTGTGTGTGTGTGTGTGTGTGCGTGCGCATGTGTGTGACTTTGTCCCTCAAGGAACATTTAGCAATGTTTGGAGATATTTTTGGTTGTCACAGCTGAGAGGTGCTACTAGCATACAGTGGGTAGAGACCAGGGATGCTGCTCAACATCCTACAGCACACAGGACAGCAGCCCTACAACAAAGAATTATCTAGCCCAGAATCTCAATAGTACCAAGGTTGAGAAACCTGATCTGGGTGGACATACAACCCACCAGCTGGGATTCCTGAGCTACCATCTACGGCTCCTGTGCCCACAGTTCAGTGCCCTGAAGTCTCAGAAGATGGTGAGTCCTGCTAGAATAGGGAGCTCTGAAAACAGACCAAGGAGCTCAGCACCTAAGGCTGGAAATGGGGAGGGGTGGGGAGGGAGCTGAGCTTCTTCATGCAGGAAATGGAACTGACATGACAGACAGATTGATATGCATGACTGTGACTCATGGAGGCCATCTCTGGCTAATCCAGCAGCAGCTCACTGTGATCAACCATGACTGCAGGGCCCAGTCTAGTCTAACCCACTAAGAGATGAATTTTGACTGAGACAGATTGGCATGTCCAGCTGTCACTGAGGAAGTGTGACAGGCAAGCTAAAGAGCAGCAGCATAGGGACAAGAACAGCTAGTCACCAGTCAGACCTTGGTTTGCCTCCCAGCCCGGCCACTCTGGCTGTGTAACCTCTTTGAGCCTCAGTTTTCTCTTCTGCACATTGGAATGCTAAGTCTGCTTAGTAGGGTAGGGTTAGTGCAAGGATTAGAAATCATACACCAAGTGGCCTGCCCTGTGGATTTTGGACTTACCTAGGCAGCCCTCACAATCATGTAAGCCAATTCCTTGTAATAAAGCTCTTATATACCGCCTGCTGGCTCTGCCTCTTTGTTTGAACCCTGACTGATACAACCACCCAGCACAGGGCTAGGCTCCAAAATAGAAGCCATTAATTAATAAAGAATTACTGTCATTCATTAAATGCATAATATATGTATTGAGCTGGGCCTTTGTGCCTGGCTTTGTGCTAGGTTCCAGGAAAACAGTGGAGAACAAGACAGGCAGGTTTCCTCCCTCAACAGCCTGAGATATCGTACTAGGCCTGCACTGTCAGAGGACACTGGGTGGTTATAGCTAGAGGGACCGATGTGGTGACTACTGCTGTGAGACTGGTTCTCTCTGGGTTGGGTTTCTGAAGCTCTCCTCTACAGCTGAGTATGGTTGGAAGCTGGGACCGGGTGATAACGGGCCAACTGTGACACTGTCACTCGGATAGAGATCGACTGACCCGGACCACGACTGAGCCTCTGTCTGTGGTTACTGGGCAGTCATGAACTTGACCCCAGCCTCAGAAACCATGGCTGATTGAGACCGAAAAACCATGGCTGGTGGATGTGTTTCTGGAGCAGGATATAAAATGCATCGTTTGATGAAAGTTATTATCCACTGTTCAGGATCTAAAACCAGTAACTAAAAGTAGCAAAAGGCAATGTTTGATGGGGCGGAACCTGCAGCCGCGGGCCGTTCCTCCCGCGACCGAGAGATCCGCCCGGCCCCTTTTCCCATTGCTCCAGTCCGGCGCCAGAGAGGGAGAACTTCCGGTGCGTTTCCGCGGTGCCTGAACCTGAGGCAAGACCCCAGTCGGTGAGCGCGGCCTCCTGTCCTCTTTTAACTCCTCTGCTTTCTTTCTGTGTGGGCCGGCCACCCCTCTTCCCAGCTCGGGATCGCGGAGGGCCCTGCACTAGGGCACCTAGCGGGGACTGGGACATCCCCGTCTGTGGGCCGGTGGCGGGGCCCACCTGTCTCTACAGGCCTTGCTCCCTGGGAAACCGTCACCAGATACACCGTCGCCAGGACTTCCTGGGGCACCCGCGGTAACTTGCTTTTTTTCGTAACTTTAGAACTTGCGGGCCGGAGGCCGTGGCTCCGCCTGACGTGGTTCTGAGCTACTCTCTGTAACTTCGGCTAAGGTCTTTTTTTCCGAACCGAGGCTTTGTTTCTTATCTACAAAATGGGTATCGTGTTTTTATTAAACAAATGTTTACCAAGTGTCTAATATGTGCTAGAGATACAAAAGACCCTCGTCTCCTGGAGATGACAGCCCTCTATTAACATTTGCAAAATTGCAGCTGTGATAAGTGACATGGCGCCGTGAGAGCGAGTTACAGGAGAACTGACTTAGCCCCGGTCAA
The DNA here is from genome assembly GCF_964165515.1 of Mesoplodon bidens. Taxonomy (NCBI): domain Eukaryota; kingdom Metazoa; phylum Chordata; class Mammalia; order Artiodactyla; family Ziphiidae; genus Mesoplodon; species Mesoplodon bidens. Next base: position 23,355,651 of record NC_138171.1, on the reverse strand, counting down.
AGAAGCTTTACTGAGGAGATGAATATTGAGCAGAGATGAGAAAAATGATTTGAGAAGGAGGGGAGGGAAGAGTTTTCTATCAGGGAAGCCTCCTGTTTGAGGGTCTGAAAGAGGTCAGTTTGGCTGTAACAGAGAGCGTGTGGGGGAAAGCATGGTATGACACAAGCTGGAGGAGTTGCCAGGGACCAGACCACGCAGCCCTTCCTTGTAGGTCATGGTAGGAATTTAGTTTGCCGAGAGCCACATGAGAAGCCTCTCAGAGGATATTAAGTATGGGTGGTGACATGCTGAGATTAGTGCTTTGAGAAGGTCACTCCAGCTATTGGATGGAGAAGGGATTGAAGGGGCGATCACTCTCTGGGTGAGGGATATGGTAGCTTAGATTAAGGAGGTTGTAGAGAGAAGTGGGTGGATGTGACTTTCTGCCTCCCAAGGCATCTTCTTTGTGCCAGGCCATGTGCCAGCTGCTGAAGATATAGTGAGGAGAATTACAGTCTGGTGGAAATAGAAGGAAAGGAATGGCATTATCAAGGAGGGGCATACAGATGCCACCAGGGAAGATGGCTAGTTGATGAGCAGTTGTTCTAAATGCAATAGCTGTTCATCTAGCAAATATTTATTAAGTACCTTCTGAGTTCAAGATTAGGAATAGGAAAATGATATAAATTATTCAGAGCAGTGGCCTTCAGACTTCTTTGATTGTGAGCTACAGTAACAAATACATTTTATGTTGTGACCAAGAGTCCATTTTTGCAAACACACAAAGCTTCAGAAAACAGTGCTTAGCTTTAATATTTATGATGTACTCTGATTTTTTTAAATTCTATCCTTTTATTTAAAAAAAATTAATGCTGGTTGAGATTCCCTAAAATGATCTCTTGACCCATTAACAGGTTGTGACTTGCAGTTTGGAAAAATAATGCTGATTTAGAGTGAGAGTCATTTGTGGTGGGTATTGGGTTAAGACAATAAAATATGTCCTTAACATTTTTGGAAAAGCGTTGCTCTTCCTTTCCTCATGGTTTTATTTTGTTTTGTTTGTTTAAATAAAATGAGTAAAAAGGATTGAACAGGCAGCTGGTCCTTCTGTTTGTGAAGTTTTGGGGCCTTGTTTGTATGTCTGGCTAGATTGGAAGTGCCTAGAGGGCAGTAACTGTCTTACTCTGTGAATGTTTCTGTTAGTGCCTGGCAAAGATCCTGGCACAGTGCAGGCATTCCAGGGTTATTTGTTGAATTGAATAGGTAGGTGTCTTGGGACTAGAGGGTTAGATAATTGTCCTGTTTAAATTAGTTCATGTTGGAACCATTCTTACAAATACAGAGGCAGTGTGTGTCTGCTTACAGAAGTTTTATCAGTGTGTCCTCATGGGTAGTTCAGAGGTAGACAAAATAAATGTTCTATGGTCTTTCTCTTTGGATCGAAGGCCAGCTGTGCCTCCTGGATCCCTTCTGGGTGAGCAGTCTAGAGCTGCTACTGACTGTGAACCCTTTGGAAAGTCGGTTCAATGGGTGTGGTTATGGTTGAAAAGCTCTTCACTGCCCAAACCTTTTGTGAATTTTAGATGCTGAGCACCCACTTTCCACCTTTGGTCCATTTCTGGGCCTTCCCTGAGGCTTATAGGAAACTGAGTGGGTGCTTCTCAACTCTTCTGGGGACTCTCCAGCAATAGGTTTTAGACAGAGTTATAGTTTAGAATGGACCAGCCAAGCATTCTCTGCTTTCATCCTCTGTTGTGAGAAGGAGATCTGAGAGTAGATCCTGAGTGAACAGTGGAAAGAACACTGGCCTGGAGGGCAGGGTACCCAGGTTCTAATTGGGTCCTCTGTGACCTTGAACATGTCACTTTTCTTTAACCGATGTCTTTCCAGCTGTGAAGTGAGTGTTCTTGCTCATTGAGCCAAAACACAAAACCCCTCTTCTCTTTGAGTCTTATTTTCTTCATCTGTAAAACAGTGTGGGGTTGTGGTGACAATTAAAGGAGATAATTATGTCAGGGGTCTAGTTCAATATCTAGCACATAGAGAATGCTCAGCAAATAAAGCTTCCTTCGCCAGGTTCTGATGAACTCTGATATATTTCTTTTTCAGCTGTTCTGGAAAACTAGAAAAGTTTTCTTTTTGGTCACTCACCACTGGTCCCATGGCTGCCATGCAGATGGATCCTGAGCTTGCCAAGCACCTCTTCTTTGAAGGGGCCACTGTGGTCATCCTGAATATGCCCAAGGGGACAGAGTTTGGCATTGACTACAACTCCTGGGAGGTGGGGCCCAAGTTCCGGGGTGTGAAGATGATCCCTCCAGGCATCCACTTCCTCCACTACAGCTCTGTGGACAAGGCCAATCCCAGGGAGGTGGGCCCCCGTATGGGCTTCTTCCTTAGCCTACAGCAGCGGGGGCTGAAGGTCCTGCGCTGGGATGCAGTCCAGGAAGAGGTAGACCTGTCCCCAGCCCCAGAGGCTGTGGTGGAGGCCATGAGGGCCAACCTCCAGGAGCTGGACCAGTTCCTGGGACCTTACCCATATGCCACACTCAAGAAGTGGATCTCACTAACCAACTTCATCAGCGAGGCCACAGTGGAAAAGCTCCAGCCCGAGAGTCGGCAGATCTGTGCCTTCTCAGAGGTGCTGCCTGTGCTCTCCATGAAGTACACCAAGGACCGGGTGGGGCAGAATCTACCCCTCTGCGGCACTGAGTGCAAAAGCTACCAGGAAGGCCTGGCCCGGCTGCCCGAGATGAAGCCCAGAGCCGGCACAGAGATCCGCTTCTCCGAGCTGCCCACACAGATGTTCCCGGCAGGTGCCACGCCGGCCGAGATAACCAGGCACAGCATGGATCTGAGCTATGCTCTGGAGACCGTGCTCAGCAAGCAGTTCCCCCAAAGTCCCCAGGACGTGCTAGGTGAGGAGGAACAACGCTTTGAGAGTGGGCCAGGGGAGGTGCATATAGTCGGAGGGCTTGAGAACAAGGAGTACATCTTGGGTTATCTAGTCCAGTGGTTCCTAAACCTGGCTAGGAGGCGGTCTTGCCCAGAATGCTTGTTAAAGATACAGATCCCCGGGTCTTAGCCCTGGAGGCTAATTCAAGAGATCTGGATTGGGGCCCCAGCAATTTATCTCTCTGTCTACCTGACAGACAAGCACTGTAGGTGAACCTGATGCAGACAGTCCTGTGTTTGGGTACTGATGGTGTGGCCCAGCCTCCCTGCCACCACATCTTACAGATTGAGGTCCATAGAGGGAAAGGATTTGGCTGCTAAGTGGTGTAGTCGAAGTGAGACCAAAGCCCAGGGCTCCTGGTTCCCAGGCCCAGCCGTGTTCCTGGGGGCCTCTCACCTCCCCCCTTAGCTTGCTCCTGACTCTCTCAAGGCTTCATCCAGAACAGTGATTTTATTTTTCTTTTTTTTTTAAAGGTCCAACTCTTTTTCTTTAATTTTTTAAAATTTTATTTTTAAAAAGTTTTGGCTGCATCGGGTCTTAGTTGTGGCACGTGGGATCTTTCATTGTGGTGTGTGGGCTTCTCGCTAGCTGTGGCACGCAGGCTCCAGAGCACGTGGGCTTAGTAGTTGTGGCGCATGGGCTCAGTTGCCCCATGGCATGTGGGATCTTAGTTCCCCAACCAGGGATCGAACCCACGTGCCCTGCATTGGAAGGCGGATTCTTAACCACTGGACCACCAGGGAAGTCCCAGTGATTTTCTTTTAATTGTCATAGTTTTTATTGTTGTTTCCCCCCCTTATTACAAAAAAATAACATATATTCATCCTAGAAGAAAAACAAAAATAAAATTCCAAATCCCACCACCTAGAAATAACCATTTTTTTACACTTTGTTGTACTTATTTTCCATCTTTTAGATATATATTTATATGTATTTCTCAGTTTAATATATTTTTGTGTTTCCTTTTAGTCTTTTTTTATTCAATTATATGTGTTTTTGTATATATGATATTTTTACAAAAACAAGACTACAGTAAATTATTCTGTAATTTGCTTTAATATAAACATTTTTCCATGTCACTGAAATGGTCACTTCTCTTTAATGGCCACTTATGTTCCATAGTAATTGAACCAACCCCTGTTGATGGATCTTTAAGATGTTCCTATTTTCCCTATTATAAATGTTGTCTAATGAATATCCTTGTGTGCCCTTCTGCATACATTTCGGGGTGAAACTGTTGGATCAGAGTGTGCATGTTGCCAGGAGAAGGTCATGCATCCTTGCCAGCTGGTGAGGCTGTTGCCCATCACCTTTGACATGGCATTTGATATGGCAGTTTAGCAAAGGTCTCTTCCAACTGGATAGTTGAAAAATGATATCTTGTTTCAATTTATATTTCTTCTATTACTAATGACAGCAAACAGTTGTCACATCTTTAATAGTTGTTAATATTTTTTCTTGTATAAGTTGTCCAATATTTACATATTTTTCTATTGGAAGATCAGTGAGAATTTTGAATATAGGGCCTTTTACATAATAGGCTTAGCTGATAAAAAGGGACATTTTATGGGGTGTATCTATTTTCATTTAATAAGTAACACTTGAAATTCTGGCTTAAAATAAACAGAAAAAAAATGAACAGAAATCCTGTTTTCTACCTCTTAAACATTTCAGTTCTTCAAAGTAATCTTGTGAAAAGGTCTGTTTCAGGGATTACTGTATCTTCATGACAGCCCTTTGAAATTATTTCTGATCTCATAATTTAATTTTAGACTGAGCCAGAAATGTATGAATTTAAACAAATGCCCTAAATTCAGAGAATAAGCTCGTATTTTCACAAACTAACCAGGTAAAGCCAACTGAAGAAGCAAATCATTAACCTCTAGAAAAGGTTAAATTCTCTAACCTATAGAAAGTTTAACTATATTTTGAAAATATTGATCAAATGGTCAAAATATCTAGACCAGGTAGCTATCCACACGAATCAAACCTGGTTCCACAAGCCTAGGAACAGAGAACTAGTTTTTCCAGGTCTCCAGAGGTGACAGATCAGACACCATGCGTTTAGAGAGGTATTCAGTGTTGAGTACATCCGTTCTTTTTATGGCCCACACGTAGATATACCACAGAAGCCCTCCTTAAATTTGAAGCCAGAGAGAGCGTCTCTGATCAGCAACAGTTTATCTTGGCAACTAGAGACCCAGCTGCTTGCCCAAGGACAGCGGCTTCTGGATTACCAGGTCTCTGTGTGAGACAGGGATCTGGTGGGAATGTGGGAATGATAACTAAGATTTCTTGAGTGATACTTTGTGCCAGGCATTATGCTAAATGCTTTATATGTACTATATTGATTCATTTAATCTTCACTACGACCCTCAAATAAGGAAATTGAAGCATAAACAGATTACGTAACGTGCCCAAAGTCACACAGCTGCGAAGTGGTGGAGCTCAGATTTGAACCTATGCATTTTGGCTCCAGAGCCCATGCTCTTAACCACAGGCTGCTCATAGAGATCAAATCACAGAGCCCTGTGATTAAACAAAGAATAATAATTTGGCTGGCAGGCTAACCCTGGAACAAGTACTCATGAATTTTCTTGTCCAGGGAGGCTCTAGGACTGTTCCCACCCAATAGAAATCTGTTTTAGGGCTTCCCTGGTGGCATGGTGGTTAAGAATCTGCCTGCCAATGCAGGGGACATGGGTTCGAGCCCTGGTCCGGGAAGATCCCACATGCCATGGAGCAACTAAGCCCGCGAGCCACAACTACTGAAGCCACAACTACTGAAGCCCATGCGCCTAGAGCTGGTGCTCTGCAACAGGAGAAGCCACCACAATGAGAAGCCCGCGCACAGCAACGAAGACCCAACGCAGCCCAAAATAAATGAATTTTAAAAAGAAATCTGTTCTATCTTTCCATTGTTCAGTTGCTAAGCATTAGATGTGTGACCTTGGGCAATTTGCTTGACCTCATCTATGAAATGAGGCAAATACCACCTTCCCTGATCACCTTGCGGAGTTGGGCTGAGGATTATGTGGTGTAATGCAGCATTTCTCTGACCCTGAAGCAGACCGTGTGCATCAGAATCACCCGGGAAGCTTGTTAGAGCTACAGATACTGAGGCCCCATCATCTGTCCTCAACCAGGATCTCTGGTGGTGAGGCCTGGGCAGCTTTCTTTTTAACAAGTTCTCTTAGTATTTCAGATGGGCAGCCAGTTTGGGGGTCTACTTGGCATAATATCCATGGACACATTTTGTAAACTTGTTAAATGCTAGGCAAATACTATGTGTGCCTCTTCTCTTGCAGTCAGATATCTCAGAAATCCAAAACCAGTTTGGTTTCTCATGGCTTGAGTTTATAGCAGTTCAGCAAACTTTTATTGAGCAGCTGCTAGGTGCAAAACCCTGTGCCAGGCTCCGGAAGGGTGACAAGGATAGAAAGCCACTTATTGCTGAGGCCCCGTGGAACTGACGGCTCAGTAGTGTCAGCCAGTACTCCTGTCCCTCAGGATCATTTCTCCTGTGCACCTTTCAGGTGAACTCCAGTTTGCCTTTGTATGCTTCCTGCTGGGGAACGTGTACGAGGCATTCGAGCACTGGAAGCGGCTCCTGAACCTTCTATGCCGGTCAGAAGAGGCCATGGTGAAGCACCACACCCTTTACGTCAACCTCATCTCCATCCTGTACCACCAGCTTGGCGAGATCCCCGCCGACTTCTTTGTGGACATCGTCTCCCAGGACAACTTCCTCACCAGCACCTTACAGGTGAGCAGGCTTTTGGCTGACACCCAAGCGCGTCAGAATTAAGGCCAGGGTATGTGAAAGTACCCTTGGAGGCTTACCTTTTTGTTTTTTGCTGTTCTTTCCTGAGCCAAGTTGTCTTCATTTCAGTTTCCTAATAGTAGGCTGTTCCCTGGTTCTCTCTCTCCTACTTGATTATAAGCTCCTTAATTCCAGAGACCCTCTCTGTGTACCACCTTCTCCCCGCCTCGCCCCCCAAGGTGCCTAGCACTGGGGTACTTGGAATTTGAGTCAGCCCCACCCCTTGAGCAACTCGGCACAAAACAGTTCTTATTTCTGCCTCCCTGTAGCTGTAAGTTGCTGCAAACCAGTAGGACAGAGTTTTGAAGCTAGTTATTCCCAGGGAAACATCTGCAGCTCCTTAGATCTCATTTAGGCATTAAAGTAACTTTGATTTCCTGTTCAAACAAAATGTGCCAGTTTCTGCAGAGATTCTCTGACAGAAAAAGTGAAATTTGCTTTTAACTCAGCAATTAAATTTTCATTATGAGTGATAATTAGGGAAGAAGCTTCAAACAACTTACAGTCTTCGTCCTGTGCTGTTTCCTCCCTTTGCAAACAGATTAGCTTCCTTTATGTTCTTGGGACAGCCTCTGTCACTCACATGGTGTAACTTTCTCAAGTATAAAAGAGGCAGAAGCTGCAGGCTGTCAGTTTCCATACTTTCTGTTTCATGACTGTTTTTTTCCTCACTGTGTGTGAGACCCCCACAGGCCTGCTCCTTAAAAGGTGGCTATTCACTAACCTCCCACTCCCACCCATGGTAAGGGAAGGAATGAACAGTCATTAAATGCCTGTTGGCATTTAATAGGCACCATGCTTATCTCTTTATATGGGTCCCCTCATTTAATCTCTCTGGAGCACGTAAGACAGGGAGGATTATTCCCATTTTACGAATGGGAACACTGAGACTCAAAAGGATTAAATCATTAATATACGGTCACACAGCTGGTAGGTGGCAGAGTCAGGATTTGTACCCAGGCCTGAGTCTTGGTTTAAGGCCTATGCTTATGCCCCTACTTACCGAATACAGTGTAGATCCCACCCCACCCCCCAAAAAGAGTCTTGATTGACATTAGTGGACACACTCTCAGGGGCCTGTTTCTCAAAGGCACAGAATACTTTTCTAAAACCAGCATACTGTTGGAGGAAGAGTCCCTGTGATCAGGCAGCTGACATAAACCTCTGAAGTTGAAGGACTTGTGTGGACCGTGGGGATGCGTCAGTCAGGCTGATGGTTTGAGCCTGGTGTATTCCACTTCATGAGAGTTAGAAAACTGCCCTTTTATTGGTTCTTGGTATCACAGAGAAATTAAATCCCTTTAGCCTTCCTCTGCAGGGAAAATCGCCCCAGTTACTGGGTCATGGGTTGCAGAGCATTAGGAGGCAGCAGCCTGCTAACTGGCCTCTGGCAGCGGGAATACGTGCCGCCCTTGTGATATGCGCTAGTGCTGTTGTGCAAACATAGGAGGGCCACAGTGTGTCGTTGGCTGTCCAACCATTTTCAGCAGGACCAGCAGCTGAGCTCTCAATGCTGGGGCTTTGTTGCCAGCAATGATTTACAAAGCAGAAAGGGCCCAGCTGGATTGCTCGATGTCCAGGTAGGGTGTGCAAAGCTGATGATTAGAAGAATTTTGTCTTTGGACTTTTCACTAAGAAAATTTGATGTCGTTATTTGGAAAAATCCAGGACATGTGCCTTAAAAACAATATATCAACATCTGTTTTTTAAGCATCCTTTCTTTATATACAACGTTCTTCTCAGAGTGTTGAGGAACATGTATATGAGTTAGCCTGTTTCTCAAAGGTACAGAATACTTTTCTAAAACCAGCATACTGTTGGAAGAGTCCCTGTGATCAGGCAGCTGACATAAAACTCTGAAAGTTGAAGGACTTGTGCAGAAGCATCTCTTCATTGATTTAGCAGGTGTTTGCTGAGCACCTGTTGTATACAAGGCCCTGTTCTAGGATGGGGCATGTAGCTCTGGGCAAGACAGACAGAGTCCCTGACTTGGAGTTTAGATTTTGGTGGGAAAGTAAACAAATGAATAAACCAGATAACTCCAGGTAGCCCAAAGTGTTTTGGAAGGCAGTACCATTTTCCTAAGCCAGGCCTTTTGGTCTCATCTAGACTGCATCAGAGTTTATCAACTTCCATGTTTACCCCCATCAGTCCATCTGTCTCCCACACTGCCACCAAAATGCACCTCTGATTCTATTTCTCTGTGGTCCTCGTGGCCTAAAAAGTTAGAAGCCCAAACCTAGGTCATAATACCCATCCTGATCGGGCTCCTAATCTGTTCTCCAGCTTTTCCTTCCTTTCCCTATTTTCCACCATCAACTCCAGCAGCATTGGTCTCCTTGCAAGTTGCCAGACATGCCATGCTGTTCCATGCCTTCCTCTTTTTTTTTTAATTGTAAAAAATATGTAACATGAGATTTACCCTCTTAATATTTTACGTGTACAGTACAGTACTGTTAACTATAAGCAGAGAGGATCTCTAGAACTTTTTCATCTGGCACGACTGAAACTTTATACCCGTGTTTCATGTCTTCCTAACTGAACCTGATTTTCCCTCTGCCTGCTATGTACTTGTTCATCCTACAGGATGCTCTCTAGGCATCCCTCTCTGTGGTGCCATCCCTCTCTGTGGTGCCATCCCTCTCTGTGGTGCCATCCCTGATATCTCCCTCCTTTCCATACTGTTAGCCTACTTTGTACTTGTCACTATTACATTGCACAGGCTGTGCCTGCTGAAATGTATATATTGTCTGCCTGACTTCCCCGCTGAGCCATGGGCTTTTACCAGAAGCCTATTTTTTGTTCATCTGGTTATCTTCAACACCTACTTGAGGCCTAGCACTGATCTCACTTTGTGTTATTGGGTGTTTTTTTTTTGTTTGTTTTGTTTTTTTGCGGTACGCGGGCCTCTCCCTGTTGTGGCCTCTCCCGATGCGGAGCACAGGCTCCAGACGCGCAGACTCAGCGGCCATGGCTCACGGGCCCAGCCGCTCCGTGGCATGTGGCATCTTCCCGGACCGGAGCACGAACCCGTGTCCCCTGCATCGGACTCTCAACCACTGCGCCACCAGGGAAGCCCCTATTGGGTGTTTTTAGTGCATAATTCCTGTGGCAGTGTGAACAGATGACCCTGCTATGACAGGTGTAAACAGTGAAGTCTGGTCAAAGGGCATTAGGAGCACCAGAGAAGGGTTGGTTGGTTCATTCAGGCTGGGGTTGAGATTTGAGGAGACAGAGGGTCAGGAATGGCGTTTTTGTGAAGGGGGGCATTTGACCATGAGCTTGAAGGATGACACAGATTTCAATGGGCAAAATGCGGAAAGGGTATTGCAAAACTTTTCTCTTTTTTGATGGCAAGTTACACTGATGCCATCTTGGCAGTGAGATCCTGTCACCCTACACACAGGCACTCACTCCGGGTGTTTGTGAGTGAATGAATCAGCCCATAAAAGCCTTCCTTAGCCAGCCACCTGCTCTCCCTGCAGGTCATCAAGTAAGTGGAACCGGCTTTCTTACTTCAGTGTTTAAATGGCTGCTACCCATGGAGAGGGACTGGTGTTTGTGTGTGAGCACTTAAAGACAGCCACATTAGCTTGTGTAAAATCAGCCACATAATGCCCTCTGCCGTTAGAGGCCCCTTTGAATAGGTGCCACTGGTTTTTACAATCCCATGGATTAGCTTGAATAAAAATTATTTGTTTTATAAAAATAGATAGTTTTTTCTTTTATTTGAAGCAACTTGAGTCATCATAATTTGTTTAAAACCAATGAAAGGATAATCTGAATTTAATAGTATGTTATAAAGTGAATTATGTACAAAATAAGAATTCTTATTACTGATTGCATAGCATTTAGGCATATAGTCATGTAACCTGTTTTTTTTTTAATACTTTTAGTCGCAATAGGCCATATAGGCTCTCCAGCTTCATTTCTTGCCAGTATTCCAAATACTAGTGTCCATCTTTTTTTGTGTGTGTGTGTGTGTGTGTGGTACGCGGGTCTCTCACTGTTGTGGCCTCTCCCGCTGCGGAGCACAGGCTCCGGACGCGCAGGCTCAGCGGCCATGGCTCACGGGCCCAGCCGCTCTGCGGCATGTGGGAGCTTCCTGGACCGGGGCACGAACCTGTGTCTCCTGCATCGGCAGGCGGACTCTCAACCACTGCGCCACCAGGGAAGCCCCACTAGTGTCCATCTTTAACTCTCGAGGGAAAACACTAGCTCTGACAATGATGTCTGTAGTACCGGCATACCTTGGAGATATTGTGGGTTTGGTGCTGGGCTACCACAATAAAGTGAATATCACCAAAAGTGAGTCACATGAATCTTTTGGTTTCCCAGTGCATATAAAAGTCATGTTTACTCTATACATAGTCTATTAAGTGTGCAGTAGCATTATGTCTTAAAAGAAAATACTTTAGTGAAGAAGCACTTTATTGCTAAAAAAGGCTAACCATCATCTGCGCCCTCAGTGAGTCGTTATGTTTTTTTTTTAACATCTTTATTGGAGTATCATTTCCTTACAATGGTGTGTTAGTTTCTGCTTTATAACACAGTGAATCAGCTATACATATACATATATCCCCATATCTCCTCCCTCTTGCATCTCCCTCCCACCCTCCCTATCCCACCCCTCTAGGTGGTCACAAAGCACCAAGCTGATCTCCCTGTGCTATGTGGCTGCTTCCCACTAGCTATCTATTTTACATTTGGTAGTGTATATATGTCCATGCCACTCTCTCACTTCGTCCCAGCTTACCCTTCCCCCTCCCCGTGTCCTCAAGTCCATTCTCTATGTCTGCATCTTTATTCCTTTCCTGCCCCAAGGTTCTTCAGAACCTTTTTTTTTTTTTTTTTTTTTAGATTCCATATATATGTGTTAGCGTACGGTATTTGCTTTTCTCTTTCTGACTTACTTCACTCTGTATGACAGACTCTAGGTCCGTCCACCTCACTACAAATAACTCAATTTTGTTTCTTTTTATGGCTGAGTAATAGTCCATTGTATATATGTGCCACATCTTCTTTATCCATTCATCTGTGGATGGACACTTAGGTTGCTTCCATGTCCTAGCTATTGTAAATAGAGCTGCAATGAACATTGTGGTACATGACTCTTTGATTTATGGTTTTCTCAGGATATATGCCCAGTAGTGGGATTTAGTTTTTTAAGGAACCTCCATACTGTTCTCCATAGTGGCTGTATCAATTTACATTCCCACCAACAGTGCAAGAGGGTTCCCTTTTCTCCACGCCCTCTCCAGCATTTATCGTTTGTAGCTTTTTTGATGATGGCCATTCTGACTGGTGTGAGGTGATACCTCATTGTAGTTTTGATTTGCATTTCTCTAATGATTAGCGATGTTGAGCATCCTTTCATGTGTTTGTTGGCAATCTGTATATCTTCTTTGGAGAAATGTCTATTTAGGTCTTCTGCCCATTTTTGGATTGGGTTGTTTGTTTTTTTTTGTTTTGTTTTGTTTTGTTTTTTGCGATACGCGGGCCTCTCACTGTTGTGGCCTCTCCCGTTGCGGAGCACAGGCTCCGGACGCGCAGGCCCAGCGGCCATGGCTCACGGGCCCAGCCGATCCACGGCATGTGGGATCTTCCCGGACCGGGGCACGAACCCGTGTCCCCTGCATCGGCAGGCCGACTCTCAACCACTGCACCACCAGGGAAGCCCCTGTTTTTCTGATATTGAGCTGCTTGTAAATTTTGGAGATTAATCCTTTGTCAGTTGCTTCATTTGCAAATATTTTCTCCCATTCTGAGGGTTGTCTTTTCGTCTTGTTTATGGTTTCCTTTGCTGTGCAAAAGCTTTTAAGTTTCATTAGGTCCCATTTGTTTATTTTTGTTTTTATTTCCATTTCTCTACAAGGTGGGTCAAAAAGGATTTTGCTGTGATTTATGTCATAGAGTGTTCTGCCTATGTTTTCCTCTAAGAGTTTGATAGTGTCTGGTTTTACATTTAGGTCTTTAATCCAGTTGGAGTTTATTTTTGTGTATGGTGTTAGGGAGTGTTCTAATTTCATTCTTTTTTTTTTTAGAAATGGCTTTTATTTATTTATTATTTATTTATTTTTGGCTGTGTTGGGTCTTCGTTTCTGTGTGAGGGCTTTCTCTAGTTGCAGCGAGCGGGGGCCACTCTTCATCACGGTACGTGGGCCTCTCACTATCACGGCCTCTCTTGTTGCGGAGCACAGGCTCCAGACGTGCAGGCTCAGTAGTTGTGGCTCACGGGCTTAGTTGCTCCCCAGCATGTGGGATCTTCCCGGACCAGGGCTCAAACCCGTGTCCCCTGCATTGGCAGGCAGACTCTCAACCACTGCGCCACCAGGGAAGCCCTCTAATTTCATTCTTTTACATGTAGCTCTCCAGTTTTTTCCAGCACCACTTATTGAAGGGGCTGTCTTTTCTCCATTATATATTCTTGCCTCCTTCATCAAAAATAAGGTGACCAGGGGCTTCCCTGGTGGCGCAGTGGTTGAGAGTCTGCCTGCCGATGCAGGGAACACGGGTTCGTGCCCCGGTCTGGGAAGATCCCACATGCCGCGGAGCGGCTAGGCCCGTGAGCCATGGCCACTGGGCCTGCGCGTCCGGAGCCTGTGCTCCGCAACGGGAGAGGCCACCACGGTGAGAGGCCTGCCTACCACAAAAAAAAAATAATAATAATAAGGTGACCATAGGTGCGTGGGTTTATCTCTGGGCTTTCTATCCTGTTCCATTGATCTGCATTTCTGTTTTTGTGCCAGTACCATACTGTCTTGATTACTGTAGCTTTGTAGTATCCTCTGAAGTCTGGGAGCCTGGTTCCTCCAGCTCTGTTTTTCTTTCTCAAGATTGCTTTGGCTATTCGGGGTCTTTTGTGTTTCCATACAAATTGTGAAATTTTTTGTTCTAGTTCTGTGAAAAGTGCCATTGGTAGTTTGATAGGGATTGCATTGAATCTTTGGGTAGTATCGTCATTTTCACAATGTTGATTCTTCCAATCCAAGAACATGGTATTTCTCTCCATCTGTTTGTATCATCTTTAATTTCTTTCATCAGTGTCTTATAGTTTTCTGCATACAGGTCTTTTGTCTCCTTAGGTAGGTTTATTCCTAGGTATAGTCGTAATCTTTTTGGTTTGAAATATTTTGAGAATTACCAGAATATGACACAGACACAAAGTGAGCAAATGCTGTTGGGAAAATGGTGCTGGTAGACTTGCTCAATGCAGGGTTGCCACAGACCTTCAATTTGTAGAAAATGCAATACCTGAGAAGTGCAATAAAACAACATATGCCTGTGTTTTTGTCATAACACCAGCTCTGATAAATTTCACCTACCTACTCCTACACCTCCTGCCATCACCTATCACTTCTGCACACTTACTGTGCATTATTTCATTTAGCCCTCACAACAATGCTAGAAGTTAAGCATATAATCCCATTTTAACAGATGAGAAGACAGGAACAGAGAGGTCACATAATTTTGCCTGAGTTTGCCAGAGCTAGTGGATGGCAAGGCTGAACTTTGATTCTAAAGCCCACTGTGGTGGGCTCCCATATCTGAGTAGAGCCCAGATGAGACATCCCAAATTCTTTAAACTGACCTCAGAAAACAGGATTCTGCTGCTTTTCGCCTTCTTGGTAATTGCTGTGAAGTGATAGTCTTGCTTTTAACACCACTTTCTTCTTCTGCAAAAGTGGAAATAAAATGTACTGCCTCTGGCTAGTTTCATTCTAAGTTGAATAATCATGTGGGAATTGAAAAAATTAGGAAATTTCATCTTTTTGGTCTAGCCACAAAATAGGATGAGCAGTGACTCAGCTATCTACCGTGGTATTTTGAATTTCTCAAGGTGACCTGACTGAACTCAGTTTGTTTAACTGGGGTTTAAAAGAAAGCTTTCACATTTCTGACTAAAGTACAATTTTACAATATATAGACTTAATGGTAAAAGTATTAATACCTTTTTTTTTTAATTTGAAGAAAAATACCCAATGGGTATGCTTTTAGTTCTAAAATGCAGATGTTTGTGAAATGTTATCATCCTATTTCAAAAGTATTTTTAAAATATCCAGGATTAATATTCCCATATTAAGATGATTCATTTCTCAGTGATTTTTAAAAGTTTACTTGTTTCACTTAAGTAAATAAAATAACCAGATCATTACTAAATTTATATAAGAAGGCATACAATTAGCCTAAAAACAAGAGAATCAAAGTAAATTGTTGTTTGGAAACCAGATACTGTCTAAACATCTCTTCTGAATTGTGAATGTTTTAAATAACAAGTTTCTAAACTATAGGGACAAAAACAGATCAATGGATGCCAGGGGCTAGGGTCAAGGGGAGGATTTGATCCGTAAGGGTCAGTGTGAGGGAATATTTTTGGAGTGATGGAACGGTTCAGTATCCTGATTGTGTTGGTATATGGGCCTTTAAACTCATAGACTGGATACCAAAAGAAAAAGCTATAAACAGATACCTATCTTGATTACATCATATAGTGGTTGCATGGGTGTATACATTTATCAAAACAAATTGAACACTTAAAATGGATGAATTTAATTGTGTGTAAATTATGCCTCAATAAAGTTGGTTTTTTAAAACAGACAAACCTAGGCTGTGACCTGGGTCCTGGAAGCCTGCAGAAGGGACAGTTCCAGAAGCATCTGGTCTCCAAGCCCCTTGGTTCCCCATAGGACACGGCTGAAAATATCAAGGATATATTACGTCTGTGTCAAGACAAAAAGAAAGTCTTGGTAGGGAAGAAGGATTTCGATTTGCCTACTGGGACAGGATCTTGCTTGACATTTATCACTTGCTCAGCACTTATCACCGTCCTTATCTGTACAACGGGAATAGTAATTTCCTATCCTACCTCCCAGTTTGTAGTAAAGATTAGACTGACAAGTTCTTTAAAAAGGACATAGCGCTTTTCAAATTAGAAGCCTTATTTTTCACACTGAAGGCTTCAGTTATACCTGCCTCTAGTTGATGTTACCCCCATGGCGATGTTGGAGAGGTGGGTGGGAAGGATGAATGACGAGTATGCACCCCGCCTGTTCCAGTCTCTCACTGCTGGCCATCCCTACATCTCATTCATATCCATTCAGTGAGCATCCTGTGGGCCCCAACTCTATGCCAGGCCCTGGGCGATCTGCTGTGTGGGTCACATTGATAATTAGGAAGTGACCCCTACTCTGAAGGGCACAGATCACTGTGATGCAGGCAGAGTGTGAGAAATGCCATAAGGGATGCTCAGGCACAGTACTGGGGGAACGGAGGTTGGAGCAGTTCCTTTCAGCTTGGGCTTTTATAAGAGAACTGTCACAAGGAGATGGCTTGTGAGCCGGTGGCATCCAGGGGCCTGGTAAATAAGCCACGTCCTCCCCAGGACGACTCCCTTATCCTGTCCAGCACCATCATGTAATTATTGAGCAATTATTTGGTACAGGCACTGTGCAAAAGGGACCCAGAAATAGATTTTCATAGAACCTATGATCTTCTTCATTCTTTTGTTCATTAAGCATCCAATGGGTCCTTTTTATATGGCAGACTCTGTGCCAGGGGAGTGGGATGCAGGTAGGAAAAGGAGTCTCTGCTTTGGAGTTGCTCCTTGTCTCTTGGGAGAGCTCAACGGTAAATGGACGGTTACTGACTGAGAGTGAGGCTATGTCTCAGGTAACCCTGGGCACCGGGGGAGCACAGAGGAGCACCTGTTCCATCTTTGGTCTGGGAAGACATCCCAAAGGAGGTGGCATCTGAACTGAGCTTGGGTCACTAGTAGAGATTAGTAGGTGAAGGAGGAGAAAGCAGGGGTGGAGAAGGGTGTTATAAGCAGAGGGAAAAGCCTGTGTGAGTAGAGGCACAGAAGAGGCAATGGAGCATGTTTGGGCAGCTGCTCAATGTGGCAGGAGAGGAAGGGCTGTGTAGAGAGTAGTACAATTTACCGTGTAAGGAGGGAGAACAGGAAGAGGCTTTTGCTAATTCAGCCAGCAGGCCCCCCCCCCAGGACCTCTGGGGGCAGACCCATGGGTGCACAGGGCCTCCATCGCTAATGCTGTTTGAAACAAGGCTTCTCTGCTTCTCATACCAGGCCCCTCCCCAGGGTTCAGCCGGCCTCACGTTCAGTGCTCCAGAGCAAGCTCCATTAGCTGCCTATGGACAGGCCGCCGGCTTCCCCACTGCCCTCTCACCACTGAGCTCACACAACCCCTCTAATTAGTTATTGATCTGGTATTTTGTTGTAGCTGTGCTTCCTGCTCCTGTATTTAGTCGATTCCCAAGTAATGAAACCAAATTCTGTAACCCCCCCACCTTCTGCTTCTGAACTCCCCTCCCCGTCACTTCAGTCCCTGCTACCACCCCAACAAAGTGTCTCTAAACAAAGACCACTGGCCATGAGCCTCACCCCTCCTGCTAACAGAAAGACAGTGGAGAGGCGGTTAGGAGGGGGGTTGTCCCTGGAAGCAGCTGCAGAGTACACCTGTTACCTTTGTCAGGTCAGGGCCCCTGGAGCCCAGATTCCTTCCATGGTGGTCTGTGGGCCAGCTGTGACACGAAGGTGATGTGGATCAGATTGCTGCTTTCACCCTCATGCCCCTGTGTCTGGGGTGGTCTTGCAGGGAGCCAACGGGTAGTCTGGGAAAAACTGTTCCTTCCTTTCTGGTAATTTTGACCCAGCCATTTAACTCCCCTCAGCCTCCATTTCCATAAAATAGGCATCCTAGTGTGTCTTCCCAGGGCCTTGTGAGGATCCATTGGACTACTCTATGAAACTTCTTTGAGAACAATAAAATAGTGTGAGAAGGAGTAATGGGTTTGCTGTCATTCTTAGAGAAGCGGTTGAGATCCGGGACAATCTGGAATGGAGTTTCAGAGGTAGGAAAAATTACTCTGTTTGCCCCTGCCCATGTTTATATTAGATGAAACTGAATTTAAAAGAACATCAGAACAAGGGATTAGTATCCAGAATATATAAAGAACTTCGATGACTCAACAACACAAAAAAACCTGATCCAAAAAGGGCAAAAAGGGCTTCCATGGTGGCGCAGTGGTTGAGAGTCCGCCTGCCGGTGCAGGGGACGTGGGTTCGTGCCCCGGTCTGGGAAGATCCCACATGCTGCGGAGCGGCTGGGCCCGTGAGCCATGGCCGCTGAGCCTGCGTGTCCGGAGCCTGTGCTTTGCAACGTGAGAGGCCACAACAGTGAGAGGCCCGCGTACCACACACACACACACACAAAAAGGGCAAAGGACTTAAATAGACTTTTCTCCAAGGAAGATATACACATGGCCAATAAATACATGAAAAGATATTCGGCATCACTAATCCTTAGGGAAATGCAAATCAAAACCACAATGAGACACCACACCCATTTGGGTAGCTATTGTAAACAAACAAACAAACAAAACCAAAATAACAGATACTGAAGAGATTGTAGAGAAATTGGAACCCTCATTCATTGCTGATGGTAATGTAAAATGACACAGCCACTGTGGAAAACAGTATGGTGGTCCCTCAAAACATTAAACAGAATTACCTTATGATCCAGAAACTCCACTTCTGGGTATATACCCCAAAGAATTGAAAGCAATGACTCTGTAAGAGATATTTTTATATCCGTGTTCATAGCAGCATTATTTATAATAGCCAAAAGGTAGAAACAACCCAAATGGCCATTGACAGATGATTGGAAAAGAAATGTGGTATCTACATACAGTGGCATATCATTCAGCCTTAAAAAGGAAGGAAATTCTGGCACTTCCTACATGAGTGAACCTTGAGGACATTATGTTAAGTGAAATAAGTCAGGCACAAATTGACAAATATTGTTTGATTCCACTTATATGAGGTACCTAGAGTAGTCAAATTCATAGAAAGAAAGTAGAATGGTGGTTACCAGGGGCTGGAAGCAGGGAATGGGGAGTTAACGGGTGTCATTTCAGTTGGGGAAGATGAAAAAGTTCTGGAGATGGTTGGTGGTGATGATTGCGTAACAATGTAAATATACTTAATGCCACTGGACTATACTCTTAACATGGTAAATATTAAGTGTATTTAGTACAGTCTTTTAAATGATAATTTTTTGATGTTTAAAATGGTAGATTTTGTGTTATGTATATATTACCACAATTTAAAAAACCCAAAGCTTTTAAGGGGAATAGAAACCTCAGATTGGCAGCCTGGCGCCCATTTAGATTAGAGCAGCAGTTCACCCTCACTGGGTTAGGGCCTGGGATTTTATGGGATCCAAGGGCTTATAAGCACCCCCATGCCTTTCTTAGTACTGGCTGGTGTAGCTCTGCCTCTTTTTCTAAGTTACTGCCCAGGTGCCCAGTAGGTCTCCCTGGAGAGCAGGGCCAGGGTGATGGCCCTGCTGGCCTTACTCTCAATGGGGCATCTCTGCCCAAGATAGTAGTTTTCCATTCAGGTCCTGCCCCAGCTTCTCAGCTGGGCTTGGACCTTCTTTCTTGGTTTGGGGGGAGCACATTAGGTGTCCTGAGCCTGTGCCAGCAGCGGCTGATCCACCCACCCCCGAGAGCTGAACACCATGAGGAAATTTCCACAGCTTTCTCAGCCCCTCTGTGTTCTCAGGAGTGACTTATCCTCTGTTCTCTGTAGGTTTTCTTTTCATCTGCCTGCAGCGTTGCCGTGGATGCCACCCTGAGGCAGAAAGCTGAAAAGTTCCAAGCTCACCTAACCAAGAAGTTTCAGTGGGACTTTGAGGCGGAGCCTGAGGACTGCGCCCCGGTGGTGGTGGCTCTTCCCGAGGGTGTGGGGACTGGCTAACTGGAAAAGCTCTCAGCCAGAGGAGGCCCCTTCCCCACGGCTGCGGTCCTGGCTCCTCCATTCACCTGTCCCACTGGGACTTACTGGGGCAGCAGCCCTGCCAGGTTCTACAGAGATGGAGCCAGAATTCCCTCCTTCACCAATAAATAAGTTCCTTTAGTGCCAGAGAGGCTGTACCCCATCTAGAAGGCATATTTGTGGGTTCCCCGTCAGCCTGGCCTCGGTGCTATAACCTAACTGAATTCCAAATGAGCTCTTGGGAGAGACCTGCCTCAGCAGCAGCTTGCTTCCTTCCAGAAGAGAAGAAGTTGAGCCAAAAGCCCAGGAGAACCAGTTGTTTATTCCGTTGAATGGTTAGAAACCCTGGACTGCCCAGGAGTTTGAGATGTCAGTTGGTGACTTTTTTAAAGTTAATCAGAGGGTAATAGGGAGATGAGCCAGATTTCTGCCTGCCCCTTGTTGGATGGGAATACATCACAGAAAACATGGGCGTGTGACCACCCTGGAGCCCCAGGTTGGGGAGGGCATAACAGAAGGCAGTTGGGTTGAAACTGACGAGTGGTCAGCTTTTGCTTTAAGTCCCTTTCTCCTGTCCAGAGGTCCCAGTGGATAATCTTTCAAGATCATTGCAGCCCCTGACCTCAGAGGCGTTGCTAGTGCCACACCCCTCCCATCTGCTCCGTTCTGAGGCCTCAGACCCAGAAGTGGGCCTTGGCAACCCTTTGTATGGCCCCATTCCTCACCAGAGCCACCACGAGTGTTCCTGATGACCCGGAGATTCAACAACAAAGAGAAAGGTTCTTGCTTTGTCCAGGCTTCTTTGGCCCTGTTGAAGTTCTGTGCCTTTATTCAGAGCTCCAGAGGTGACCTGGTCAGCCTGGGTCCACCCCCCGTCCTGCTGTGGGGCTGTCAGCCACAGGAGTGATGGTGCTCTGGTTTCCTGGGAGTCCTGAGGGCTCGCACATCATGCACACAGGCCCTGCCACCCTGACCTCAAACTGTTGTACTGTGATCAGAATCCCTGTGCTGCTCTCTCCCAAGGCTGCGGCTCACACTAGGTTTCTGAATAAGAATCCCCTCTGGTTAAGACTTTCGGTTCCACTTGTCTCCTTGAAGTTGTTTTTCCAAGAGCATAACATACATTAAAGTCTTGGAGTTGAGACTAAATCCCCTTGTGTGAGTCTCTCTTATAGTTCATCTGCCCAGTTCCCACCGCAGCCAGGCACTGTCCTTAGATGCACATGTCCTCCCTACCGGGCACCAGGAGACCCTGCCCAACCTCTGCAGGCTCTGGAGGAGGCAAGTGGCCAGCGATGTCTCCTGTCACCAGCGGGGCTTCTGAGATGGGCACACCTGCAGGAAGGATTGAGGCCCTGTATCTCTAGAGCAACCAGAAGGTTCACCTTGTGTGAATTTGCTGTTCTTTTTCTCCCCAAAGCCCAATCATCAGAACCACTGGGGAGCTTGTTAAAATTGCAGATTCCAAAGGAATAAAGCCCTGATCCATGCCGCAGCATAGACAAACCCTGAAAACACTGCGCAGAGTGAAAGAAGTCGGACACAAAGACCACATGTTGTACGATTCCATTCTTATGAATCGTCCAGAGTCGACAAATCCATAGAGACAGAGGGATTAGTGGAAGTTCAGACTCCCAAGTCCCACCCTACAGGAACTCAGAGGCAGTGAATCTGGATGCAGCCTGGGTTCTGAGGCACACTCAGTTTTGAGTTACTACCTAGAAGTAACAGCACTGCAATTTAGTACCTAGAGCTCCACTGGGACAATTTGTCTCCCACTAGCCTTGACAGGGCAGCACCTGGAAGTTGGATCATGTGACCTGTTCTCTAAGCTTGTTGGTCTTAGGTCTACACAGACACACACCCCCCAACCGCGCCCACTCACACACATGGGTTAAGGAAAAGCAGCTACAATGTATAAGTGCTCCGTTCTGTTAGTTCACTTAATCCTCACAACAGTATGTGGTAAGTGCTATTATTTTCCCCATTTTACCGATAGGAAAATGGGCTCAGAAGGCTTCCGTCATTTTGCTAGGGTCCCACAGCTCGTAAGGATTGAGCTCCAGAGTCAAACCAAGCCCATTGGTGTCCAGGGTCCGCACTCAGTACTGCATTCACTGCTGTGATTTACTCCTTCCCTACCCTTGCATGTCCAGGACAGCCTTGCTTTCTTCCTGCTTCCCCGGATCTAGCCTTGGCCCTGTTGACAGCCAGCTGTGTGACCTTGGGCAAGCCACTTAACGTTCTCTGGGCTTCAGTGTATTTTTGTATAAAGTAAGAGAGTTTGCTTGGACTGAAGATTGCTGGTAAAGGTACTCCAGGCTCCTTCGGGCTCCCTCCACTTAAAATGGACCCTTGTGTTTTAAATGTTTTCAAAGGGAAACTACATTTACATGAGATAATATGGCTGGGCTGACAAAAAAAAACCCCAAAAAACAATAGGTCTCTTGTTGGGGGCTAGAGTGACATCGATGCTGTGTCTTCTGCTTCTCCCAGCTGGCAGTCCTCTGTGTCTTTGATGAATAAAAAATGTGAAAACAAATTAATTATTACTTAATACTTGCAGTATTTTTGGAAAGCAGAAACCTTGAAAACGGAGAACCAGTGGCGTTGCTGATCTCTAAGCTCCCTTCCAGTTCTAACACATCTAAAAGTGAAGCTATTGGCAGGAGCTGGCCTGATTTTAAAATCCCCTCAAATGCAAGCCTCCTGGGGTCTGGCTCTTGTTTGCGAGGCTGCTTTATCCTATTAACAGAATCAGCAGAGGTAGCGACTTTCCAACCCCTTCTGCTGTCCCCGTGACAAACCCTCGCTGCTCAGAGCCCCGGTCCGTCTAATTTCGTCTAATTTCTTACCACCTGAGCAGTGGAGGAGTTCCCGCCGCTGATTAATAATAATCAATTACCATCGGTAATTATTTTCCCAACGTCATCCCTTTATAAATATTATTTAATATTCTCAGGGTGCTCTGACATGTTGGTTTCTCCAACTAATCAGACTTTGGCTTGACCAAGATGCCATCCCCTGCTGAAACGGGGGCTGGCAATGCAGAGGATGCCGTGGCAAAGCCATCGCTGAGTCACATCTGCCAGACTTAAAGCGGGACAGAGGTGGGCAGCTCACCTGAGCCACCTGCTAATACTGGGGGCCGCGTGGTCCTGTGATTCTGCAGAACCACCCCCGCTGGCCACGGCACTGCCTCACCTCGGAGTTCGCCACATCTGGCCCAGGCAGGCTTTGTTGTCAGTAGGCCCTTCTAGACCCTTCGTTCTCCTCAGCATCCACCGTCTGTCTCCGAGGTGGCTCATTCTCCCCACAAACCCTGGGCTCCTGCTGTGGACTGGCCTCCCTCCTGAGGTGGGGTTGAGAGCCAAGGTAATGTCAGCTGCTCCCTGCTGGGGGGGTGGGGGAGGAGTGTGTCCAGCCCTCCCCCACCTGCTAGGCCTTCTGTCCTGTGTCCTCAGTCTGGCGCTCACCTGTGTAGACTCAACAGATTTCTCTGGAAAACAGGGATCCTCAGAGTTCTCAGGCTGTCAGTTAAAATGCTCAGTGGGAGGAAGGTGGGAGAAGTCGGCGGCTTCCCAGTCCAATGTCAGACGCCTGTTCGAAAGGAACTCCACAGGGGTCTCTTGCTTGGATCTCTGTCTTGCTTCTTCCCTCCCCCAATTTCTCCATTTTCCCTCTGTCCGCCTCCAGACGTTCGTACCTGGCTCAAGTCTGGTCTCTACACGGCTAAGGGGATGCCGACAGATGGAGTTTCATGTTGAGGAGAGGGAGCCATCCCATGAGAAGCAGGGAAAATGTGGGACCTACACCAAAGATCAGAGAGGCTGGGAGAGCTGTCTTGAAGGAGGAGGTCTCTGCATCCTTTAGAAGGGAGAGCTGGGACCCATGGGAGAAACTGCAGGGGGCAGAGCTTGGCTTCATTCCTTCTCTACCCAGCTAATACTTTCTGAGCTCCTGCCCCTGGGAGCTTACATTCCAGTGGGGCGAGGGACAGGCAATAAACTTAATAAATAGACTGAAGAGTATGTTTTAGTTGTGAGAAATGCTCTGGAAAATAATAGAGCAGGATAAGGGAAATTGGGAGTCCTGGCAGGGTAAGGGGACATGTTGCAATATAAATGGGGTGACGCTTGAGCAAGGATTTGAAGGACATGAGCAAGGGAGCCATGTGGGTATCTGGGGGAAGTGTTCCAGGCAAAATGAACAGTGAGTGCAAAGGCCCTGGGGCAGGAGCATGTCTGATGTGTTGGAGGAGCACCAGGGGGTCAGCATGGTGTGAGTGGAGTGATCAAGAAGAGAATGGAAGGAGAGAACATGTCAGAGGGTACAGAGCAATCAGATTGTCCAGGGCTTAGGGACTGTTGTAAGAATGTTGCATTTTAGTCAGTGAAATGGCATTAGAGGGTTTTAAGCAGAAGAGTGGTGTGGTCTGACTTCTGTTTTAACAGGATCACCAGCTGTCCTGTTGGACATAGACTGCAGGGGGCTGGGTAGAAGCAGGGAGACCAGTAAGAAGGCTAGTGCAGTGGAGGTGAGGGACGACGCTGACTCAATCAGAGTGATATCAGGTATGCACGCTGGGGCTATTCGTGACTCAGGTCAGGGTTGGACTGGAAGTCTTCCAAGGGCCCTTCTAGCCTGATAACCTCTCCTCTGAAGTCTCAGAATCTGGGCAGAATACTGACTCGTTGGGTCCTCCCCCACCCCCCACAAGTCCCCTGTCTACTGTGCCATCAGGGATCTGCCAGCCCTGCCTGTTCCCAGATGTCCCTGGTACCTTAGGGCAGGCGAGGCAATGGTGAAGGGCTGGGGAGGAACTCACAGGAGTTCTGGGCGGTCGGGGTGGAGGCAGGGGACTCGACGGCTCTGTTGAGAAGGCATAAATGAGTCAGGGCCGCGACAGGCTCTGGTCACACGGCCAGCACCCGTGCGGCTGTTCTTGCTGCCAGCGAGTGCTGAGGAGGGTCACACTTGCTGTTCGGGGGTTCTCGTGACTCACAGAGTTGAGGGCTGTTGGGACTAATTTGTCTCGGTCAAGAAGCGTTCACACACCCATTTCCACCAGGGAATGTCCATGGACTTCGAGGTGACTAACATGAGCCGGCATGGAGTGGGGCGGTGCTCCCTCTTTGCTGAGAACGTGCTGGATCCTTTATTCACCTTATTCAGGCAGAGCCGTAGGTCTTCAAGGAAGGTCTTATCACTCCTCATCGTACAGACAAGGAAACAAGGCTCAGAGAGGTGAGGCACAGGCTCACAAATCTCAGAGCCAGAATCCCAGCCTGTCTGAGTCCGGCACGGCCCTGCCACCACACAGCTCTCCTTAATAAGAACAGTTACATAATCTGTGATAATTACCAGTGGATCCAAGGCCGCCAGCCTGATAACTGAGTGTCAGCCACTTACAAGTGTGACGGACAGGCCCCACTGGCCTCTTGGTTCATGACAGCTTGCTAATGTTTCCACCCAGACTCTTAGTGTCCGGATCTGGCCTTGGGTACAACGGACCGACTGGCTCATGCGAGGTGGCACCTGGGTGTGGTAGGAGGGGGACCCGCATCTGGTCCAGAAGGAGTCTGCTTCTAGACTCTTTGTGGACCACTGGGGACCCTGAGGGGCTGCTCTGTCTGGGGTGCGCCTGAGTAGAGGCCTCTCCCACCCTGTCCTGCCAGAGTTGCTATTGAATTTGCAAAAGGTCTTTGCTTTACTGCCAGATGTGAGGCCTCTGAGGGGCTGATTTAATGCCCAGACATCCTCCATGGGTCAATAAGCTGTTTTGTTCCGAGTCTAGGAGCCCAAAGGTAGAGAACAGGATGTAGGGGATTGAGGGGGTGTCTCTTCGTCTCGATTTTTGAATGAAGAAGGCTACACCATTGTTCATTTCCCTTTTGGAAATTGTCTGTTTATGTCCTCTGCCCATTTTTCTTTGGGATCTTCTTTTTTTAAAAAATATACATTTGTCTTATATCTTAATATTAGAAATATTTCCCCCAATTTGCCTTTTAATTTTATGATGTTTTGAAATGTATACTTTACTTTTTATGTCAAAATGCCAAGCTTGTTTTTTTTGATTTGATCTTTGTCCCACTGCTTTAATGCTTAAAAGTCTATTCCCATATCAAGATGAAATGTATACTAACCTATATTTTGTTCTAGTATTTCTCAGTGTTAGGTTTTTTATTCTGTATTTTGCCAGAGTCAAAACCATGTTTCCTCGGCCCCACTTAATCCATCTCCACTCCTACCTTTCACACCTCACATCCGTTCTCGATTTTTCCTCTCCAGATTTTAAGTCCTAACTACCACCTCACGCCTCTGTCCTTTTCCTTTCCTCAGCCACCAAGGGCTTCTCATAAGCCTTCCTAATCCCCTCACAGCATTTACAGCCAGAGCCACACCCATATCTGGCCCTTGGTATTACAGTCTTGTGATGTGGAGTGCTTTTCTTGTTGCTTCCCGAGGCTAGAATCATTTGTTCATGATCCTATACTGCCTTGCTCCAAGCATGGGGCTAAGTGCATCAATGCTTAGGGTTTTGTTTTGTTTTGTTTTGTTTTAAAGAAGATAGAATTCATTAGAGGGAAGGGTCGCTTCCAGAACAGTGGGCTGACTTCCTAGTAGTCTGGGAGAGTTGAGCCTGAACATGTGCTATAGATCAGTTTTTATAGCCAGAAAACAAAAGAATGGTCCGAGGTGAAAATTTTGTTTACTGACTGGTCGAGGCACATATACCTTCCTTCTATAGAGTGGGAGTGGGAGTGGGACAGGGCATATGCTTTTCCTTATTTGGGACAGGTCCCGTTGCCAAGGTGGGCATCGCCCAGGTGGGCTCAGGAATTTTGTAACCATCATAACAGGATGGGGAGGGCGATTTAAGAGTCCGGTAGGGGGGCTTCCTTGGTGACGCAGTGGTTGAGAGTCCGCCTGCTGATGCAGGGGACACGGGTTCGTGCCCCGGTCTGGGAGGATCCCACATGCCGCGGAGCGGCTGGGCCCGTAAGCCATGGCCGCTGAGCCTGTGCGTCCGGAGCCTGTGCTCCGCAACGGGAGAGGCCACAACAGTGAGAGGCCTGCGTACTGCAAAAAAAAAAAAAAAAAAAGAGTCCGGTAGGGAGTGTAATGCTGAAACTTTTTCAGGCAGGTTTTCCTTTGTCCTTGAAGCACCACTGTCCTTGGAGCACCACATTCCCCCATCTATTTATAGGGCCAATTCCTTGGCCCTGTTGTATACCCTGCTCATATCTACCTAACTGCCTAATTCCCTCTCAAGCATCTGGGAACCCCTTTTGTGAGAAGGGACAACGAACTCTCTGGCTGCTTCCTGCTGAGCGGAGGCGTCACGGGGCCCTGGGTTCCCGTTGCCTGCTCTGTCAGGGTGTATCTAGGGAGGAGTGCGGGCGCCATGGAAAGTGATGCCGGCTTGTTCAAGGGTTGTATGAGTGTTGACTTGCTGGTATTCTTGTTGCATCACCATTTGGAGGTTTATTTGTTGTATTCTGGAAGAGACAAACTTAACAAGGAGGTTAAAAATACATGGCCCGAAGATTAGTAAAAGTAGAAAAGCCACTATAGGGCCTAGGAAAGGGGTTAGCCAAGAGAACCAGGACCAGATGTTAGTCTTGAGGTCCCACCAGTCGAATGCCCCTGAGACTCCTTCCTTGTAGAATCCACTAGCTCTTTCAATAATGGCTCGAAGATGAGTCTGGACCTTGCCTGATTGGTTGACAAGAAAACAGCAATCCTCCTTTAACATTACACAGGTCCCTCCTCGATTAGCTGTTAGGAGGTCCAGAGCTCTTCTATTTTGTAAAACCACTGCTGCTAGAGAATTTATTTGCTCCTGTAGCGTGTTCATTTGAGCTGCTAGGTTGGCAGTCTCTCGTGTGAGTTCAAGAGAGAGCTGTCGGACAGTGAAAATGGAGTTTAAAAGTCCAGCTGAGCCTGTTCCCATCCCTGTTAGGAGGATCGAGGAACAGCGAGTGGGACCAGAGGGGCTGAATAGAACCAGGTCAGGGTTGAATAAGTAGCCCCGGTGTCAATTAGAAAGTTTACAGTAGCCCCTGCTACATCCAGTGTTACCCGGGACTCCTCTGGTCTTATGGGGAACATAGGGGCTTGTAGATTGAGCCTCAGGCACCTTCAGTCATCTGCTTCCAGGAGCCCCAGATCTAGAGTGCAATCCGGTTCTTGATCCTGATAGTCAGTTACCACTCACAGGGGCAATTGGCCTTGACCTCGGCCCAGGGGGCTGGGACCTGAAATATCCCGGGTGTTGAGTGGTTGTGGAATTGGCCTACCCGCTTGAGGGTGGGAGGGACAACTCCTCTTCCAATGGCCCTTTTGGCGACGGTAAGGGCACAGCGTAACGGGTGGTGGGGTGCGGCAGTTCCTGACAGTGTGCCCCTGGTGACCGCAGTGGTAGCAGGTCAGCGGTGGTTTCTGAGACGGGAGAGGGGCTCCCATGGGTCCCTGATTGGGAGGGACTGAGTAATGCCAAGAGCCATATACTGAGCGCGCCGCTTTAATTTTTCCTCCTCTCTTAGTTCTCATCTGTTCCTAGAAGCCTCCTCCCTATTGTTGAAGACCTTAAGGCCGTGTCGAGTAGGACAGAAAATGGGGTCTGTGGCCCTTGCTCTAGTTTCTGTAATTTCTGTCTTATGTCTGGGGATGCCTGGCTTATAAAGTGAACTGCAAGTATAGCCTGACCTTCAGGGGTCTCAGGGTCTAGGTTGGTGTATTTCCTCATAGCCTCTACTCATCAGGCCTGAAAAAGGGCTGGATGCTCAGAGGGTTCCTGTGTGACTTCTCTGAGTTTATTATAATTGACAGATTTGATGATTGCCTTTTTCATACCTTCTAGTAGACAGGGAATCATGTAATTTCTCCTAGTGGGCCCTCCTGCTGGCCCATTTTCATTTGCCTGGTATCTCCATCCTGGGTCTGCCCATGGGACTCCCCCCCCCTCGGCTCTCATTAGGATTTCGGGCATGTGTCTCATCTGCCTAGGCCTGAGCCAAGGCCCAGATCCTGGCCCTTTCTTCGTGAGTGCAGCAGGTAGTTAGGACCACGTGAATATCTTGCCAAGTTAAGTCAAAGGCTATAGTTAGGGCCTGGAATTCCCTGATGAACATGGAGGGGTCCTGGTTAAAGGAGCCCAGTTTCCCTTGAATATGAGAGAGATCAGACATGGGGAAGGGGACATGAACTCTGATAGTACCTAGGTCTCCAGTAGCGACCTCTCGTAGGAGAAGCATACTGGGACTCGATTCAGAGCATTGGGCTGCTCGTGACCGAGTGTGGGGAGGGGAGGGAAGGTCTGCTTCCAGTTATGGAGGTGGGGTTGGGGAGCAGAAGGTTGAGGAGGAGGCTGGGGAGACCGGGGACAAGAAGGCTCATCCAAGATACCTGGTGGAGGGGGAGATGCGGAGGGAGGAGGTAGTGAAGCTAAAGGAGGAGGAGAGGGGGGAGGGCGAGGCATTAAAGTGGTAATGGAGAGACACATGTGACAGGAGTCCCTCGGGCTCAGATTCTGACTGAGGACCGTGACGGCCTGGATATATGGAACCTTGGAATCCTTTCCTATTTTCCGACAATAGAGATCAAGTTGGAGGATCATGTTGTAATTTAGCGTCCCATTAAGAGGCCATTGTTCTCGTTCTCTCAGTTTGTATTGGGGCCAAGCCATATTACAAAAGAAAATGGCAACTTTCCTGGTGGTGCAGTGGTTAAGAATCCGCCTGCCAATGCAGGGGACACGGGTTCGATCCCTGGTCCAGGAAAATCCCACATGCCACGGAGCAACTAAGCCCGTGTGCCGCAACTACTGAGCCTGTTCTCTAGAGCCCGCGAGCCACAACTACTGAACCCCGCGCACCTAGAGCCTGTGCTCCGCAACAAGAGAAGCCACTGCAATGAGAAGCCCACACACCGCAACGAAGAGTAGCCTCTACTCGCCACAACTAGAGAAAGCCTGTGCGCAGCAACAAAGAACCAATGCAGCCATAAATAAATGAATAAATAAATAAATAATAAATAAGCCTCTTCTTTTTAAGATTGTCTGGGTCAAATTCCTTCCAATTGGTGAGTCTAAGGGAATAGATATACCTGAACACATTCTTAGCCTCAGTGCCATAGAATGGGGGTACTGAGAATCACTGATGGGCAAAAAGGCATCCCTCTTTGTCTCAGTGATATCTCCATGTGACTAAGGCACCAGTGACCAGAAAAGGGAATTCCCGGAAGCCAGCAGGAAATTGACTCACCGTTAGAAGACGGGAAGGAGCTCTTGGGACAATCTAGAGGCGGTGGGGTCCTTTAGAGTCAGTCCGAGCCGAGGAGAAAGAAGCAGAAGCAACAGAAAAGAGGACTGAGGATTCCTCTTCTAACCCTACCGAGGAGGCGGTGGCCAAGGGACTGGGGGCTTTGTGTTTTGCTTTGTCCATGATGTGCCTCATGTTACACAGAAGTTGTCTTGATGAGGGCAGACTCTCTAATAGCCTGGTCCATTCCGTGACCCCCCTTATCCTTTCACGGGAGCCTTCAAGCGGCAGGCGCCCTAATGGCTTTTTTTTTTTTTTTTTTTTTTGCTGTACGCGGGCCTCTCACTGCTGTGGCCTCTCCCGTTGCGGAGCACAGGCTCCGGACACACAGGCTCCGCGGCCATGGCTCGCGGGCCCAGCCGCTCCGCGGCATGTGGGATCTTCCCGGACCGGGGCACGAACCCGTGTCCCCTGCATCGGCAGGCGGACTCTCAACCACTGCGCCACCAGGGAAGCCTGCCCTAATGGCTTTTAAATGCCTGACCCGTGTTCACACGATACCCTTTGGCCTAGTCCTCAGTCAGAAGGAAGACAGAGGGATCCTCACCCGTTCTGGGCAGCAGTTACTGGGGCAAAGTGAACCGTGGAGCCTTCAGAACACACCAGGGTGTGGCCCAGGCCAGAGTTCCTCCGTTGCTTCCACAGCAACTTGCCTGTTCAAAGAGGGTCCCAAGGAATGAGGAGAGGAGGTGGGGAAAGAGATCCCCCCTGGAAATCCCCGTACAGGCCACCAAATGTCGTGGCCCAAACGTGGGTTGGAAAAGAATCTCCAGACACAAGGCAGAACGTAAAGAAGATAGAATTTATTAGAGGGAAGTGTCGCTGCCAGAACAGTGGGCCGACTTCCTAGTAGTCTGTCCTCAATGCTTGATAGGAAGATTACCTCTCCCTCTTTGAGAAGGCTCCGTCCCTGCACTAGAGGCCCTGGAATGGCCAGTAGTTGCTGTTTTGTAGACTGCACAACCCATTTCTCTTCACCACCCTTCTGATGTCGAGCCTTCTTTGCTTTGAGGAAGACTTTTTCTACTCCATGTCATCTTCGGTAGGAGTGCCAATCATGGGACCTCATTCCATCCTTCTACCCTCAGAGATAGACACATAACTTCAGCTAGGCCACTTGTCACCTTCCCTGGGATGCTTCTTCTGGAAGGTGCAGAAAGATACTGCATGCTTTTGGAGTTATGGTGGTAGAGGACTCTCACCTGGACCTAATAGGGCTCATCATACCCATAAAAAAAAGAAAGAGCCCTTGCACCAGAAATGAGGATGAGGACAGCACAGAAGGAAGCTGAGATGAGAGTGAGAGAGAGAGCGAGAGCCAACAACATCACTGGAGCACCTGGATCCAGCACCACCTGCAGCCCACAGTCCCCAGGATTCCTTCAAATGAGCCAATATAATGCCTTTTTTTCTTCCCTAAATTTTATTTTATTGTGGTAAGAACATTTAACATGCGATCTACCTTCTTAAGAATTTTTTAGGTGTAAAATACAGTATTGTTGGTTATAGGTACAATGTTGTACAGCAGATCTCTGGAACTTAATCATCTTTCTTAACTGGAACTTTATGTCCATTGACTTGTAACTTCTCATTTCTCCCTCCCCCCACCCTCTGGCAACCACTATTCCATTCTTTGATTCTATGAATTTGACTGTTTTTGATACTTCATACTATTCACAATAGTATGTGGAAACAACCTAAATGTCCATCGGCAGATGAATGGATAATGCAAAAGTGGTATATGCATACAATGGAATATTATTCGGCCTTAAAAAAGAAGGAAATTCTACAATATGTGACAAGCTGGATGAACCTTGAGGACATTATAGTGAGTGAAATAAGCTAGTCACAGAAAGACAAATACCTCTTTTCTTTAAGCCCCTTTGTGACAGGTTCCTGCCCTTGCAACCAGGTGTTTCCTGACTAATTCATTCTTGCATTTGTGAGGCTTTGACCTTCATTGCCTACCCATCTGCAAAACTCCCAAGATGTCAGAGCTCAAAGGAGCACTAGAGACCACAGGCTGACTCTGCTGTTAGTGAAACCAAGATCCCAGGAGGAAAAAAGAACTCATTCAAGGTTACATGGTAAGTTGTTTTCTG
Source organism: Mesoplodon bidens (assembly GCF_964165515.1). NCBI lineage: Eukaryota > Metazoa > Chordata > Mammalia > Artiodactyla > Ziphiidae > Mesoplodon > Mesoplodon bidens. The sequence goes on along the minus strand of NC_138171.1, from coordinate 23,323,670 downwards.
CCCAAACAGAAAAAGAGCTCGAACTCACTGGCCAGCAGCCTGGACCATGGCGCAGGCCTCAGCCATGGCATTGGAGTGCTGAGTGGCTATCGATCTGTTGTTTTCGGAGGCATCACCCAGACAAGATTGCCGCCACCCCACAAGCATTTGTGCAGCCAAGAGAGAGCTCCAGGATGGGCCCAGGCCAGGCTGGGGAGGGCGTCAAGCGCTGCTGCTTCTGCTCTTCCAGACCCTGCGGCCCCTGTCGGGAGAGGGTGGCCATGATCGAGACCAGGGTTGCCATTTACTGAGCGCTCACTATGTGCCAGGCAGCATCTTCAACCATAGCAGCAGCTTTACATACACTTGCCTCCATATGGAAGACTTGCCGCGTCCATATGAAGGAAGTACTATGGGAATCCCCATTTCACCAGCGAGGAAACAGGCCCAGAGAAGTTAAGGAACTTTCTGCTAGTCACGCTGTAATTGAGCCACCCGCTTGGATTAACCCAGGCCGGCCTGACTCCAGAGCCCATGGTCTCACCCTTTGCATCAGGGGAGACGAACTCGGATGCTGACAAGGGGCCAGGCAGGCCCGTGACTGAGTGGACGGGAGCACACCTCTGCTCCCCAGCTCTGGCCCGGGGCGGCCAACTCAAGGCAGACTTGTCAAAGCTTCCAGTTTTTCAAGAGAAGCCAGAAACCTGGATTTTTATATGAAACTTCTCTATTTTTAAGTGTTGGCAACAAATTCAGATTAAAAAAAACAACACTGTGCAAGCCAACCAAAAGCACATTTGCAAGCCTGTGGATTGCAGCTTGTCTGCTTTACTCTACTCTGTGTGGCTGGAGAACGATATTCTTACCCACAGGGGTCTCTGTCCATCCCCTAGTGGGAGAACTGATATTGTTAGACCCTGACCCTGCCCGGGCCCACACTCATTCGCTCTCGAATATGCCTCAAAGGCGAAGCACCAGAAGTGAGGGCCGGGTGGGAGCTGAGACAGCAGAAGAGACTTACTATTCAATTTTATAGGTGAGGGCGGAAGACCAAGTGAGGCAATGTAAATGGTCGACATCCCACAGTAACTCAGTGAAAGAGCGGCTGGGACTAGATCTGAGGTCCTTCTGAGCCACAGGTGAGGTGCTCTTATCACTGTATTACGCAGCTGATGGCCATTTGGCTAGAAAGAGGAAACACCTGGATTCTGGAAATGACAGACTTCCAGCCTTGCTCATAATGATAATACTAGGGAGGTTACTGAACCTTTCTGGGACTCAGTTTCCTCATCTGTAAAATGGGGTAGTAACCACCTCTCAGGATAAGAGTGAAGAGCAAATGAAGTACAGAATGTGGGAGTGCCTGGCACACAGTAAGTCCTTTTCTTCCCGATCTGTCCAGGACAGTGCCGAGGACCAGGAAGGCAAGGGGAAGACCTCGCTCTTGCCCTTCACTCTCGGTATAGTTCTCACTGCCTTCACTCAGACGCTTCACTTGTATTCAGTCCACACTGAAGGCAGGCAGTGTCCCCTCTGATCGAATCGCTTAGAGGGGAAGGCGATGGGGAACTGGCCATGCATCAGGGCTGTGTCACTGTGAAGATGGGCCCAAGATCACAAGCCAACTGGGCTCAGTGGCCTCTGGGGGCAGGGCTGGGCCATAGCACACGATGCCCTGGGTGCTCCTCAGAAAGAGGCTTCAACGCGTTTCCTGCCTCCCATGGAGCAAGGAGGGTCCCCGGCAGGCATTCGTGGAGGCTTCAGGCTTGTGGACTCTGCCCGGTGGTGGGGACTCCTGGTGATTCTCTGATCCAGACAGGTTGTCCCCCGACACACGCTGCCACTCCGATCCCTCACCGGAGATGTGACGAATTGATCATGACACCCTTTCTTTCTCAATGTGATGCCCCAAGCAGCCTCAGCCAATGCAGGAAGCTGACATATGAGGGGAAATCTGCTTGTTTTTCCTGATCCAGTTGAAGTGCCCTTGTCTTAGAGCAAGGGGGAGACAGGCCCAGAGAGGGCAGAGGCTTCGTCCAAGGTCACCTTGGATGTCAGGGTGGGCATCCCAGCTGCCCTGTGCAGCCCAGAGTGTGGGGCTCGGGCTGCTCAGTAGGGCAAGTGTCCTGCGGTCTCATCTACCTGCCCCAAGCTCAAGATCTGCATGCTCACCTGTGTTCCCCACCAGGAAGCCGCAGCTCTGCAAGCATGTCGGGAGTCTTAACCCTGCCGTAATCCTTGGACCAGTCCTTCCGCTTCTCTGGGGCTCAGTTTTCTCCTCTGTCCCATAGGGTATTGGCTGTGCCCCAGGCTCCTGTGAAACCCCAGTGCCCAGTCCCTGGAGGATAAGGGGTTGCGTGCTCCCCACCTCCCCAAGCAGGGCACTGAGCTGAAGATGCTCACAACCCCTTCTGCGCGCTGCATCTGGAGCCGGGGTCTGTGTGCCGGGCAGGCACTGATGCACGATGACTCGCCAGAGCGGAGCCTGTCCCCTCCCGCCTAGTCCTCGGGGACAGGGGTGGGGCTGCACCTGCTTCATCTCCAGGTCACCAGCCCTCAGCCCTGGGCCTGGCACAGAGGAGGAGAGTGAGTGAATGAATGGGTGGATGGATGAATAATATCCTAACAGCAGTGCTCATCCAGCCCCCTCCGTGTGCCAAGCTCCCTGCACACATCATGGCTCATCCTGGCGGCCTCCTTGTGCTGTGGAGGGAGCCACACCCCCTCCCCCTCATCTGTTCAGTATGCGCACATGCACTTCTCTCCAAGCCATGGTCCCCAGAGACCCCCAGAGCTCAGAGCTGTCCCTGAGACCCTGACCCAGGCCCAGCCAAGGCAGCCACCCCCAAGCTTCCCTCAGGCATTAGCGGCCTCACCCTGCATCCTTGGCCTGGCAGGACCGGGGAGTCTCATCTCCTCAGCCATGAGATCAGCCCCTAACAGAATGATCAGCCCTTGGCCTCCCTGTGTCTGCTCAGCTTGGCGTGTCTTTGAGGTTCTCAACCTATCACCTGGCCTCAGAAACAGCCTCTGGACCTGAGGGTCTCCACAAGGCTTTGTACTGACTTACCCCGACCTCAGCAGGAATGATCAAGGTTGAGCCTCATGGGAGGGCAGGGCTGAGACCCGTGAGGTGAGGCTATGGGAGGCAGATCTAAAATCTCAGTATGAGGTAGAACTTACAGTTAAAGCTGCCCGGAATGGAATGGGCTCTTTGGAAGTAGTGAGTTCTCCGTTCTTAGAGGTATGCAAGTAAAACCTAGGCAGCTTAATGGGGCTATCAGAGATATCCACCAGGACAGTAACTTCACTAGGTGGTTGTGAAGTTCTCTTCCAGTTCTTTGACCACAAATCTCCTTTTTTCTAGGACTTTCTCCTTAAACCACCCCCCCCAATACAGACACAAGCAATAGCAGACCCAATTCAGGGCAGAGGAAAGGGGAGTCTAGAGGCTAAAGGAAAGTTGTTTGTGAACACACAACTGGGCTCAGAACCAGGGATTCTGGAATCCAGCTGCCTTTTTGCAGGGGCTTAACTGGTCCTCCCTGGATCAAGTCCAAGGCTGATGTGGAACCCTAATCTCCAAGAGATTCCCCTGGTTGTGCTGGGTGTGAGGGCCAGGGAAAGCAATGGGCGTAGGGACTATGGACTCTGGGTTCAAATTGGCAATATGTGGGGATACCTGGGGGACAGGCAGCTTTTCAGGGGCCCAATGCCATGGACCTCTGAAGGCCTCTACCCCCACCCCTACGAGGAGGACGGGAGGGAGCATAGCCCAGAACTCTCTGGCACCTGCTTCCTCTCGCGGGCTCCACAGAGCTCACTCTCATCTGTCTCTCTCACACGCTCCGTGCCAGGACAGACACAGCAGCACCCACATCCAAACCACTCACACATCAGACGCACACACACGTTGGGCACAGGGACACCCACACGGAGACAGAGACACACCCTCCCGGAGCCACGCAGACACCCACGTGCATACAGGCACAAACGTGGGCCCCCTGGCTGGGGAAGATGGGCAGGCCGGGGGTTGTGCTCTGGGTCCTAGTTCTGGAAGTCCTGATTGTGTGGAAGCCATTTCCTGCCTCTCCCCATGACTGACTCCCCATCCGGGGCCAGCAGGGCTGGGGTCTGCAGGGAGGCGGCAGAGCAATTCAGCAGGCTCTCAAGTCAGCTAATCTGCGTTCAAGCTTTAGCTCTACCTCAGTCTAGCTCTGTGACCTTGGCAAGTCATTGGACTTCTCTGAGCCTCAGCTTCCTCATCTGGAGAATGGGCATAAACATAGTACCGCTTAGATCCAGTCATCTCTGTAGCCTGCAGGCCTGGCACATAGTGGTGTGGAGTAAATGGAGGTATTGCTGTTGGTTCAGGGCAGAGGCTCAGCCACCAAACGGCCCCTCACTCCTTCCAGCCCCACATATGGTGAGGGCCCTTATTCATGAGCTGTCATTTCCACGTCTCCTTCAGGAGGCTACCTGAGGTCTGAACCTATGTGTCTCCTTTGCAGGGGACCAAGACTGGTGTGTTCCCCACCTGGTGAAGACAGCTCCCAAGCCCTTGGCAAAGGTGGGGCTCGGCCTGGGGGGCTAGGAGAGGGATGTCCCCAGAAACAGTCTTTGATATTGAACAGTGAGCAGCCCCTACGCTAGAACCTGAACTAGACTCCTAGCAATTTCATACCATTGCATTCTAGAACCATGGACTGCAAAATCCAGAGGCTTTGCCAGCGTATGTTAGACTCTCAAGGATCTCAAAGCACAAATCTCAGAATCTTAGAGCTGTAAGGAGGCCTAGTAGATATCTGGTCCAGCTGCCTCACTCCTGGGATGGGATCCCAAACACGGAGCCTCCGAGTGGGAAGAGAAAGTTGAGTCCATCCTAGTCCAATTTGATGGAAGTGGCAACTGAGGCTCAGAGAGGGTGAGCCACTGGTGTGAGGTTGCACAGCAAGATAGTGGAAGTGTTGAGACCAGAACCCTGCTCCTGGCCTCACAGGCTTAGACTTGGCCCATCTATGGAGGCCTGGAGGAGGTGGGGGAAGATGGAGGAGGAAGCATTTGGACCAAAGCAAGGATTTTCCAGAGACTGTTTTTGAAAAATCAAACCAAAAAGAAAAATGGGAAAGGGTGCTGGCTTCCCTTTATTTTCTGCCTTGTCTTCCTCTGGGCACTCATTCTCTGCAGCTCTCAGCCAGCCCCCAGCTCTGCTCACAAGCTGCTTCCAACCGCCCACAGGCTTCCTAAAACGGTCTCTGCAAGCTAATTCCAGAGGGTGAATGGCAGAGAGCAGGCCTTGGGGGGGGAGGCGCTTCCTTAGCTAGCGCAGGTGCAGGGAGTCTCCCTGGGCAGGCGCAGAGATGGCTGCCTCACTCCCAGCCCTCTCTCCAGGTGCTTCAGCCCCTGCCCGCCCTGCAGGGGAGTAGGGATGGGGTCCAGCGCCCACCACTCACTGTCTGAGCTCTCAGAATAGGTTATTTATTTTTACTTCTTCAAAAATTAATTTTTAAAACTCTGTATGTAATAATACATATGTAATAATAAATATGCGGTAATATATATTTATTGTATAATAATTGGGAAAGTGTAAAGAAGAAAATTAAGATCACCTGTAATCAACTTCTGTCAGTGAAACAACCATTAACATCTAAACATATATCCTTCCAGATTTTGGATCAAGCACATATTATAGAAAGAAGGGCTGATTTCAGTACATAATGTTCTAAAACCTGTGTTTTCTTCCAATCATATATTCACAAACATCTGTCCTAGTCAACAATTGAACTTCTACAGCATGATGTTTAGTGGCTGCATAGCATGCTGCATATGACTACACCACACTTTACTCAACCAATCCCCAGTGCTGAAAATTTTAGCTTATGTCCCTTTTTTTTCCCCGTGAGAAGCAACGAATCATTGATTCTTGTAGTTAAATCTTTGTGTTTATCCTAATTATTTCCTTAGGTCAATGTTCTGGAATTGGAATGACTGGTCAAAGGATTTACACTTTTTAAAAAATGATAAACGCAAAATTATAACTCTATTCTCTCTTCCTACAATGAACGTGTGATAAAGATTAGAAAATACAATTGATGAAAAAACTCCTTAAGTTCCCCTGATTCTTTTTTTTTTTTTAAGATGTTGGGGGTAGGAGTTTATTAATTAATTTATTTATTTTTGCTGCGTTGGGCTTTCTCTAGTTGCGGCGAGCGGGGGCCGCTCTTCATCGCAGTGTGCAGGCCTCTCACTATCGCTGGCCTGTCTTGTTGCAGAGCACAGGCTCCAGACATGCAGGCTCAAGTAGTTGTGGCTCACGGGCCTAGTTGCTCCGCGGCACGTGGGATCCTCCCAGACCAGGGCTCGAACCCGTGTTCCCTGCATTAGCAGGTAGATTCTCAACCACTGTGCCACCAGGGAAGCCCAAGTTCCCCTGATTCTTACCACCAAGCCGCGGTTAAGAATTTTGCTGTAAAACACTAGGCTTTTTCATATGCGAGCACGCACGTGTGTGTGTGTATACACACACACATATAAATAATGTGATTCTACTGAACACTGTTTTGTAAAATTCTGACTATTTGTTCATGTCAGTAAAGTTACATTCACAGCGTCACTTGTATTGGCCACATAGTATTTCATTGTAGGTATGTACCCCAGCATAACCGCTTTCCTACGGCTGGGAACAGATTTCTGATTTTGCTCCAGTATGAACAGTTCTGTAATGAACATGCTTGGAGAAGCATCTTTGCTTCTCGTCCACATCCATTCTTAGGCTCGATAGTAGTGAACTTGCTGGGTCAAGTTCATTGATATTGCATCATTGATATTGCATCATTTCTGACCGTAACTCCAAACACCAAGCTGGCACAGAGGCTTGACCAGGCTCTGCTGGGGGCTACAGGGAAGGCCCTGCGATCTGTAGAACAGGCAGGCCTCCTCTCTTGAGTGGCTGCCTCTCCTCTCCCCCCCCCCTCTTTTTTTTTTTTGCGGTACGTGGGCCTCTCACTGTTGTGGCCTCTCCCCTTGCAGAGCACGGGCTCCGGACATGCAGGCTCAGTGGCCATGGCTCACGGGCCTAGCCACTCTGTGGCATGTGGGATCTTCCCGGACCGGAGCACGAACCCGTGTCCCCTGCATCGGCAAGTGGACTCTCAACCACTGCGCCACCAGGGAAGCCCACACCTCTCTTTCTCCCTCTCTTTCCTGTTGGCTCTAAGCTTGCCTTTTTCTCAGATGGCTCTTTCCTCTCCCAAGTCTGAACAGAGCGAGACTCCAGAGAACAGAGCAGTGCCATGAGGGATGGAGGGGCACCGAACGAGGAGAGGAAGTCCTGGGCTGGCCTGGTCCCCAGCAGCCAGGAAGCTCTAGGCAGAGCCCCCTCCATGCTCTCTCGCCTTGTTCTGCCCCACTGTCGGGCTGGCTCCTGGCCCTTCCTGCTCTGAGCACCTCAGCTAGGCAGTGTCACCTCCCTTCCGTGTTGACCACCCCCATTCTCTCCTCTGCCCAGGGTGACCTTCAGCCTCTGGTGGAGCTCAGCCTCCTTCATACACCCCTCAGGCATGCCCCCCAGGCCCCCCGTGCCCTGCAAGGCCAGCGGCTCCCATCCGCCCTACCAGCTCTAAGCACCAACTGCCAACTGGCAGTATCCTGGCTGCATCTTTCCTCTGCTCAGAGCAATGATGACATGTCACACTTGCTCTCCAGCTGTCCACAGTCTCAGGTGAGTGGGGAGCTGGAGGCACAGAGAGGGGCACATTGACCCTGCCTCCTGTTATTATGCCCATTTTATAGATGGAGAAAGTGAGGTACAGAGAGGTTAAGGAACTGGCCCAAGATCTCATAGCCAGAAGGTAGCAGAGCTGGATTTAGAGCCCACGCTTGTCACCCAGAGCCAACCAAACACTAATCAGGCTTTATATCATCCGAGCTCTGTGAAACCCTCAAGTCTGTCCTGGGCTCCCCAAAACCTTTCTTTCTCTGGCCTAGGCCTTGGAACCCACCCCTTGTCTGGGCCAGAGAGAGGAAATCTGTAAGCCACCCATTTCCATCCAATGCAGTATGCTCCCTGAAGGCAGCTTTGTCTGTCTCACTCCCTGGCATTTCCAGTGCCTAGAATAAGTGTTTGCAGCATAGTAACTGCTCAATAAACCTTTGCTGAATGAATGAACAAGATTTGCCCTGAGAAGAGGCGCTGTTTTGATGAAGTGGTGCCATCGCAGGCACGCAGTGCAGTTAAGAGAGAGGCCTGGAGCCAGGCTGCCTGGCCCAGTCCTCCCTGTGTGACACTGGACAAGTCACTCCACATCTCTGAGCTTCACTGTCCCCACCTGTGAAAGAGAGATGTCATAGCGCCTTCCTCCCATTTGTGGGGCCACTGCACAAATGCTCTGGGGATATCTAGCTGCTATTATTACTATGTTATTACCCAAGGACACCTACCACCCACATTGGAACCTGGGACTGGACCAACGTGGTTCTCTCCCCACACCCCTGCCTCTGGAGGCTGCCCGGGGCTTGGGGTAGGGGGTGGGGGCTGCTGCTGGGCTGGACCATGCCCTCCCCTTCATCCCTTGTCAGGAAAGAGGCCCTGTTGACACCCAATCCCAGCCCCAGCAGCTATTCTTGGTCGCTCCCCATATCACTCATCGCCAGGCATTTTCCCTCCTAAACTCGTTCTGCGTTTCCATAGGAACCGGGGGGCGGGTGGGGATGGGGGGAGGGGCCTCTCCCACGGAAGGGAACTTCATTTGAGGCCTTTCGGGAGCAGCTGGCAGCGCCTGGCGGAGCTTCTCCCACTGCTCCTCACCCCACTTTACAGACCCCTCCCTGAACGGCGTGTTCCTCCGACCGTGATTTTTAATGCATTTATCCTGGCGCTTAATTTATCCCGCATTGTGATCAGATTTAGTGAGAGCGCTCTCTGTGCGCGGGCCTGCCTGCATATTCATGAGCCGGTTCATTCATGCCACCTGAGAGGATGCCAGGTGCCGGGCGCCGTGGGCAGCAGCAGCCTGGGCCCACGGATCCCACCCGCGGCAAGGGCGCCCCAGGGTCAGGGGTCAAGGGCCCAGACTGGAGCGAGGCAGGTGGCCTAGGGTACAGCCTGTGTGGGGAGTCACTGGGCGCAGGCTCTGGAGTCTAACTGGCTTTAAGTCCTTCTCTGCTGTCGCTAATGAAGTCGCTTCACCTCTCAGTTTACTCATCTGCAAGGGGGGCTGATAACAGCACTGCCCTGGGTCACTGGAAGGCTTGAAAGAGAGAATGCACGTCAGCGATCATGGTGGTGGGGTGGGATGGGGTAGGAGCGGTATAAGCAATCAACACATTCTACCATCACCATTATGGTCACGGCTGAGCAGTCGTTCATCTGGTCTGGTTCCCCAGGGATAAATAGGGCAGCAGCAGGGTGGTGCCTAGGTCTGTTCTGGTGGGGGAAGGAGGGGGGGGTTGGTATTTCTCCCCAGCCTGTGCCTGCCTGCTGATACCCTTGATAAGAGCATTGGGAGGCCAGTCCCCAAGAAGGCAGGAGAAGCCCAAAGAAGCCATCCAGCCTCTGAGGCAAGGCCACAGATGTGGATGTGTGAGCCCTTCCCTGGGCCAGCAGGTCCTCAGGAGGCTGCGGCTCTGGAAGGAGGCCAGGCTCTTGGCTCCAGGTTCTTGTTACCCGTGCGAATTTCTCTGTAGATTTACTCTGTTTACTATCCATTCTGTCAGTTTACTGATGCCAACCCCTGCTGGGCTCTGGGGACATGCATCCTCAAGGAGATCTCATCCTGTGAGGGAGGTGAGCTCAGGGTAGGGAATAGTTAGGACCTTCATATGAAGCCAGATCAATTTCTGTGGAAATTCAGAAGCGAAGTGGAAGAAGCCACCCCAGCTGGGGCATCAGGGAAGGCTTCCTGCAGGAGGCGGCATTTAGGCTGAGCCTTGAAAATGTGGCTGTAAAGAGACAGGATGGAATAAGAAGGTGTCTTGGTGTCTAAGGGACAGCAAAGGCCTGGAGATGGGAACTCGGCTTGGGAGGTGTTGTTCAGGTGGCGCTGGGAGAACCACGAGCCCCAGGCGGAGGGGTCAGGACTGATTTCAGTGCGTCCCTGAGGCAGGGAGCCAGAGGGGGATCACCTCTGTCCCTCACGTGTGTGTGCACTCAGAGGTCACGTTCCAGCTTGCTGGAGAAAAGAGGAGAGCTCCCGCCCTGGCTCTCCTGATTAACCTATAATTAAATCAGCACAGATGCCACAGAACCATGTTGTCATTAGGGGGCTGGTGAGGGAAACAGTGATTTCTCTGTGAACCAAGAGCCCTGCCAGGTGGCGGTGTATTAGGCCACTCACAGGCAGCCATCAGGGGTGAGGGACAGGCAAGGGAGGCCGGAGCTTCAGCCAGGAATAAGAAAACCAGCAGCTCACAGTTGGCCATTTACATAGTCTTCCCATCACTATCTTGGTTAATCACGACAGTGCTACGAGGGGATTACCATTATTTGCTTCCATTTTACAGATAGAGAAACTGAGAGGCAGAGAGCAAAGGGGTGAGATAGCCTGGTTGAGGACATGGGTTTTGGAATCAGAAAATCTTGGGTTCAGAATTCCCAGATTTGCCTCTTGCTGGCTGTGTGGCCCCAGGCAGATTGCTTACCCTCTCTGTTCCTCAATTTCTTCATCTGTATATTGAGGACAAAATACTATGACTTCAAAATAGTATTGTTGTAAGGATTGAATGAAGCAATCCATGCAAAGAATTTAACACAGTGTTTGGCACTCGGCAAGTTCTCATCAAATGCTACTACTTACCATCACGATTTGTCTAATTGCTTACTTCTTGTCCATCTTTCTCACTAGAATGTGGGCTCCCTGAGGACAGGGACTATGTCCACCTTGTTTACCTCTGTGACCCCAGCAATTGTCACTTGGTAAATTATTCGTATCTGAGCCAGCAGTTGGCAGGCTTCAAAATGGCAAATAGGGCTTTCCTGGTGGCGCAGTGGTTGAGAGTCCGCCTGCCAATGCAGGGGACACGGGTTTGTGCCCCGGTCGGGAAGATCCCACATGCCGCGGAGCGGCTGGGCCCGTGAGCCATGGCCGCTGAGCCTGCGCATCCGAAGCCTGTGCTCCGCAACGGGAGAGGCCACAACAGTGAGAGGCCCGCGTACCTAAAAACAAAACAAAACAAAACAAAGCAAAACAAAAAAAACCCCAAATAAACGTTAGATACTGTTTTCTCTGTGTTCTGCCTTGCTGTAAAAAGGATTCAAGGAGACAAGTATTGTTATTATTGTTGTTATCTTTGTTATTATCACTGTCATGTCGCAAGTCTGTTATTTACAGCTGGTCCTTCCTGAAACGGGTTCAGGAAAAGTCTAGAAAATGCAAGAAGCCTCAATCCACAGGTGGCTGCTAAGAAGTAAGGGAGCGGGTTGGAGGAGACCTGGCTTCTGGAGGAGTCATCTGGGCACAACTACAGAATCTTATCGGATCGGGGGTCCCCTTGCTCACCACTTAACCAAATCAATACTCACAGGTGCTGATAGAAAGGAAAGATGCCTTTAATCAGAATGCCGGCAATCTGGGGAGATGATGGACTCAATGTCCCTCAAAAACCACCTCAGAAGATTCTGCTCAGCCATGAAAGATTTAAAGGGAAGAAGGGAAGTAATCTCAGTTAATCACTGAGCTAGGAGGTCAGAGTCATCGCCATCCCCCTGCGTGCAGGCTCATGGACTTCTTGTGATCTTCCTCTAGATGTTATCTTGTTCACACAGTTTGGTCACACAGTTTGTTTGCGAGATTACTGAAGGGGAATCTAGGGAAGAGGTCTGGTCATCTGTTAATTTCTTATTCTTCATTTCTACTTCTTTGATCTATGGAAATAACCGACAAATTAGACAAACTATGTGTGATTAAAAGATTTGAAAGGTGTGCTTGGGCCAGAGATGAGTAGAGAGCATGGGGGTGCCTGGTTTAAAAGTTAGTTACTGGGACTTCCCTGGCAGTCCATTGGCTGGGACTCTGTGCTTCCACTGCAGGGGGCATGGGTTCGATCTCTGGCTGGGGAACTAAGATCCTGCATGCCACGCAGCCAAAAAACAAAAAAAAATTAGTTACAATATAGCTTTGCTAAAGTGACAAGAAAAGGGGCTTCCTGCTGAGGGTGGTTTCCTGCAAAGACCTGCTTACAAAACCTCTGGGCTACCCAGCAAGCCACAGCCTGGGTCAGGGGGTGCCTGGAAGAGCCTCTTCCTCTTGTCATCTGGGGGACTTTGGACTTGAAGAGAGATCAGAGGGGCTGGAGCCTGCAGCCCACTTAAAGCAGATTGGATCTAAGGGAATCAAACTTCGGTGATTCAGAGGGCATTTGGGAATCATTATTATCTCTGTCCTGTGGGGCAGTGGTTTCCAACCTTTCCACTGGGATCTAAGGTTTGTTATACAAATAACCGTTAAAGTCCTAGGCTCTCCAAGTGATTTGCTTTAAGTATGATCAACTTGAGTAGATTCAAAGTCACAGAAATAACTGTGAGGCCCCTCTCACCTGCGTCCTTGAGTGGAAGATAAAGGAATAGTTACCTGGAGCTTGCAGGACCTGGCGCCTCTCACCTGTACCTCAAGCCATGAGTAACTGATGTCTGTTGGCAGTCACTTACCTGTGACAAAAGGGCTTGTATGAATATGGCACCGTCAGGGGCTGGTGTGCCCTGCCCACGTTCCCGGAGGTGCCGGCTGATGGCCTCTCTGCCCGAAGGTGTTCTCCACTGTGTGGGCACACTCAGCCAGAAGCGCCGGGGCCTTAGTGCCCCAGGAGCCACCCTCAACCATGGGGGATAAGGGTGGTGGAGAAAGACTTTCTCGCCCCTCAGTGGGACAGTCACCCACAGTGGTAACTTGAATATTAGCCCCGTTCTTGACGTCCCTCCCTTTCCTGGCTCATTCGCCTCAACGCAAGTAGACTATCGCACCCCAGTCCTCATCCAGGATCTGCACCAGGGGAACGTGGCCTAAGACACCCTCCAAAATCATGTGTGCTTTCCTGACCTACAAAAATTTTTGAGAGGTGTCAAGGGCCTGCAGATGCTCAAGGGACTGCGTCCATCATGGGGGCTGTGATGACAAAAATGTGGGAGCCTGTGGCTCTAGGTGGGGACGTGCTGGTCAGCAGATGGTTCTGGTAAAGAGAAGTTGATGGTAAATGGAAAACCGGGTAGCAGAGAGCTCTGTATTGTGGCAGCTTCACCTCAAACCCTTGTCGGGAGCCCGATGCAGATCCTCAACTGAGGACTCTGTGCCGAACCAGGAAGGCACTTGCTTTGCTTTAGTAATCACCAATTAAACACGTGCTGTATGCTGGGGATACAAAAGGATAAAAAAGGTGAATAGGAGTGAGTACCCTTGCCCCTGGGGATGTCAGTGTCAGTTGGGGCAGAGATATGTCATCATGTGAACTGAGGTTAGAGAGGAGCTGAGAAGACTTGAGAGGACTTTGAGAAATTCATCCATTGATCTAAGATACATTTATTGAGTGCCTAGGGTATACAAGGCACTGAACTAGGCCTTGTGGATAGAAGAGAGATGGGTTACAGCCATACTCCACTCAGGAGTGAGGAAAGGTAACTGAAATGTACTGAGCTCTTCCTGTGTGCCAGGCTCTGAGTAGGGTGCCTTCCAAAGTTCATCTCATTTCTTCTAACAACAAACCCATGACGAGGTAGCTATTCTTATCTCCACTACACAGAAGAGGCCCAGAAACGTGATATAACTTATAAGACCATACGGCTGGCAAGTGGCAGAGCTGGGATTCAACCTAGATCTGTCGACTCCTAGACCCCAATACTATTTTTTCCCCTTGAATCAGCCTGTGGTTTTTGTCTTAAATACCCACTGAGTGAACCAGTTTTAAAAAGAACAAAACCTGGGAGCAAACCAGGCCAGTCTCAGATGGAGCCAGAACACGCTTTTGCTGGAGTCGAGCTCCTGCTCAGAAGCCCCGTCTCATCAACAGGGGCCTCAGCCTGGTCTTGACCCCTGTCTGTAGGGAATCCAGGACACCTGGAAGCCGACCTCATTCCACCCTGAAAAGTCATGGAGGGAGAGCTTGGTAGAGGCCCTCTCCCCGTGCTCACTGGGCCTCAGATGCGACTGATGTGGGATTCAGGGCGGCTCAGGGCTCAGACCCTCCCCCTCACCTCCCCAAGAGTAGTTAAGGCGGGGCCTGGCTGGTGGAGGGAGGATGTTCTAGTTACTGTTACTGCAAAATAAACCACCCTAAAACTTAGAGGCACAAAATATCCATCTAATTATGCTCACAGACTCTGTAAGTCAAGAATATGAACACTGTGAGGATGGATGCTTCCCTATGTCTGGGGCCCCCTCTGGGAAGACTCAGTAGCTGGGGGTGACTCGACAGCTGGAGGCTGGAATCACCTGGAATTCCTTCACTCACACGGCTGATGGCTGATGCTGCCTGTCGGCTGGGACCTCAGTGGAGCTGTCAGCCAGAACAACTACCTGTGGCCCTTCCATGCCACCTCTCCCTGGACTAGATTGGGCTTCCTCACAGCATGGCAGCCGGTTTCTAAGAGTGAGCACCCCAAAAGAGCCAAGTGGAAGTTGCAGCACCTTTTATGACCTAACCTTGGCAATCACATAGCCTTGTGTCACTTCCGCAATAATCGCAAGCCCACCCAGTTTCAAGGGAAAGGAACATAGACCTTACCTCTCGATGGGACAGCATGTGGAACTGGAGATGTTACTGTGTCCACCTCTGTCACATAATCTGCTACAGACATCATTTACGACTGTAGGGTGTAGGTGGGTGTTGGCTGTCAAAGCTATTAGACCAGTTTGAGTGAGTGGCTGCCCTGAGTGGAGACGGGGCCAGCATTGTGAATGCTAGAATGGGAGGTGGGTGGCCTGAGTGGGTCAGACAATAAGTAGGTTGACTGAGGTTGACTTCTGAGGTCTAGGCAACAAGGCTGGAGGTAACAAGGCAGGGCTTGATCTGGCAAAGAGGAACAGAGATTATTTTATTTGTTTATGTACCATCCCTGCATCAGTACAGCCACACTTTCACCCATCTATCCATCCGTCCATCCAACCATCCATCCTTTTAACCATTTACCTACCTACTCTTCTATCCACCTGTCCTTTCCTTTGTTCAACAGTACAGTTGGATCATATGCACATTGAACTTACATAAATTCAACCATATCCTTAGCCAAACAGAGAGAGGGAAAACTAATTTTAAAAGCACAATTGACTCTACCTGCCATTCCACTCAGTGGGTGTTTGCCCCTGAGGGAACGTGAGCTGAGCCACGAGCCTTTCCAGATCATCATATAGGAACATGCTACCAAATAGGGTGGTGAAAGCAAAACCACAAATGCCACAGTTTGGGGGGATTGATTGGATATCATAGGGCGATTTTAACTGTTCATGTTTCACCTTTCATGCTGACTTACCTACCTTCTGTATGGGATGGGACCCACCTCTCTGAGATGGGCTGGTCCCTGGTGGCACAGATACAGTAAGACCTGGTCCCTGACCTCAGTATGCTCTGTCTATGGCAAGTGCAATGGGACAGGCACGCAAACGGATCATTACAGTGTAATATGGAAAATACCATGACTGTATTAAAATACAAGTCTGTATAAAATTGAAGAAGCATCAAAGGGCACAAGACTGCTGGTCGTGGGACAGGAAGAGTGTGAGGGAGGGCTTTGTGAGAGTAGGATGTTTGAACAAAATCTTTTTTTTTTTTTAATTTTATTTTATTTATTTTTTATACAGCAAGTTCTTATTAGCTATCTATTTTATACATATTAGAGTATATATGTCATCCCAATCTCCCAATTCATCCCACCACCACCAGCCCCACTGCCACTTTCCCCCCTGGTGTCCATACATTTTTTCTCTACATCTGTGTCTCTATGTCTGCCCTGAATACTGGTTCATCTGTGCCATTTTTCTAGGTTCCACATATATGCGTTAATATATGATATTTGTTTTTCTCTTTCTGACTTACTTCACTCTGTATGACACTCTCTAGGTCCATCCATGTCTCTACAAATGACCCAATTTTGTTCCTTTTTATGGCTGAGTCATATATTCCATTGTATATATGTACCACATCTTCTTTATCCATTCCTCTGTTGATGGACATTTAGGTTGCTTCCATGTCCTGGCTATTGTAAATAGTGCTGCTATGAACATTGGGGTGCATGTGTCTTTTTGAATTATGGTTTTCTCTCTAAGAGTTTTAAAATTCCTATTATTATATTTTTCACTTCTGGAAGTTTGACCTGGTTCTCTTTCAAATCTGCTTGTTCTTTTGGGAGAGTCTATTGCTCCATATTCATGTTTTCAACTGGCTCTATTACTTCTCTAAACACATGGAACGTATTTATTTTATATTTTCAACCCTAGAATACAAACATCTGAAGTCTTTCGGGATCTGATTCCATTGTTTGCGGTTTCTCCCATCTTGCTCAGGGTGGCATGTTTCTTGAATGCTTTGAATCTTTTAAATTGTCAGTTGGATCTATATCTGTGGGGATTCGCTGAAGACTAGATTGAGGGTATTTTCTTCCAGGGAGGATTTAGTTTTGTTTCTGTTGAGCACCTGGGAGCACCACAGAATTTATTTTTGTAATTTTTATACTTTCAAAAATTGAACTATTTCCTATAAAAAGTAATGTCCATAAGACTTTAGAGGGAACCATTATTCTAACTTCTATTATTCTAACTTCTGATTAGTTGTGAAAGTTTATACAAATGGAATAATTCAGGATTCCTTATCTTGATGTAACATTGATGTGATTCATTCATGCTATTGTATGTTGTGAGAATCTGTGTACTATTCCAGTGTATGAATATACCACAATTCACTTATCCATTGTCCTGATAATGGACATTCAGGTTGTTTCCAGTTTGACGCTATTATGAATGAAGCTGCTGTGAATATTCTTGTATATTACCTTTGGTGAACACAAGCACTTATTTTTATTGGATAAATATACCCAGGAATGAAATTGGTGGGTGATGGAGTATATGGATGTTTGGTTTTAGTAGATACTGCCAAACAGTTTTCCAAAATTGTTGTGCCAGTTTAGCCTCCCACGAGCCATGTATGAAAGTTCCCAGTGCCCTACACCCTCACCGACGCTTGGCCTTGTGTGTTTTTAATTCTTGCCGTTCTGGTGGGGACGTAGTGGTATTTCACCGTGGCTTTAATTTGTACTTTCCTGGTGATTAATGCTGTAGAACACCTTTTATGTTTATTGGCCATGTTGATATCCTATTTGGTGTGTGTCCAAATCTGTTGCCCTCCTTTTTTTGAACTTAGGCTTAATTGGAATTCATTGGAAAAGTAAAAATGGTGCATATTCCACATTATGTAACACTTCCAGCAGAGCGTAGGGCAGTGGTGCACTGATACTGGCTTTTGGAAGTAAAAAATAGCCTGATTTGTGGCATTTTCTGATTTCTGTGGTGTAAATACTCCAGCCATAGCCGATTTCAAGCTACCAACTGAATGGCTCACAAAATTCCTGAATATTTGACAAGCAGCTCTCGTGAGCCAGTCTTGATCAGCTCTGGGACACCACTATGTCTGGGATAGCACCTCTAATGAAAGTAATTGATATTTCTGCAGCAAAATATGTAAATATTCGCACTAATTGGTATAAAACAAGCCTCACATCAGTTGAGGTCAGGCTTTTTTTGCCTGTATATGAGTCAACCGCCAATTAACTGTAAAAGAACTTTCGGTTTACAGAGCTCTTTGGATTTTCGCATTGCACATAAAAGATTATGGATCTGTAACTGTTTCTAGTCCACTGTTTGAAGGTTTGCTGGTGCTGTTAGGGCACGTCTGGAAATCCTCTTGGACTTGTGTGCACAGCAGCAAACAATGATTTTGAGCTAACTGACCTCCGAGGTCCCTTCTAGTCCTGGAATTCTACAGCTTAAAGTTCATGAAATAT
The DNA here is from genome assembly GCF_964165515.1 of Mesoplodon bidens. Taxonomy (NCBI): domain Eukaryota; kingdom Metazoa; phylum Chordata; class Mammalia; order Artiodactyla; family Ziphiidae; genus Mesoplodon; species Mesoplodon bidens. Next base: position 23,305,714 of record NC_138171.1, on the reverse strand, counting down.
TCCATTGTCCCCTTGGCTTTATTTCTATTTTAGCATTGCTGTGGAATAGAGACTTTCAGAACATGTATCCATATTTTCTTCTGGAACTTTTATTGTTTCAGTTTCCACATACAGATCTATGATCCTCCATCTTGAATTCATTTTTGTGTGAGGTAAGGATCAAAAATCTTTTTTTCTTTTTCATATGGATATCCAGTTTTGACGGCACTATTTATTGAAAATAAAAAATAAATATACTTTTTTTGTAAATATTTTTTAATTGAAAAATACATATCCTTTCCCCCACTGAATTTCAGGGTCACCTCAATAGCCAGGTGTTCATATATGTGTGCGTCTGTTTTTTGTACTCTCTGTTCTGTACTCCTGATCTACTTGTCTATCTGTGTACTGGTGGCACACTGTCTTAATTACTATAGCTTATTTTTATTTATTTATTTATTTTTCCTTTTTTAAAAAAAATAATTTATTTATTTATTTTTGCTGTGTTGGGTCTTCGTTTCTGTGCCAGGGCTTTCTCTAGTTGTGGCAAGTGGGGCCACTCTTCATCGCGGTGCGTGGGCCTCTCACTATCGCGGCCTCTCTCGTTGCGGAGCACAGGCTTCAGACGCGCAGGCTCAGTAGTAGTGGCTCACGGGCCTAGTTGCTCCGCGGCATGTGGGATCCTCCCAGACCAGGGCTCGAACCCGTATCCACTGCATTAGCAGGCAGATTCTCAACCACTGCGCCACCAGGGAAGCCCCTATAGCTTATTTTTAAATTAAACTTTTAAATTCACTTTTTATTGCCATATAAGATTATATTAGTTTCAGGTGTACAACATAATGATTTGATATTTATATATATTGCAAAATAATTGAACATTTAATTGCAAGATAATTGTAGGTTCTCATACAGTTGTAAGAAATAATGCAGAGAGATCCTGTGTGCTCTTTACCCAGTTTCTCCTAGTGGTAACATCTTGCAAAGGTCACAACCAGGATGTTGATATTGATACAATCTACCAATCTTATTCAGAATTCCCCAGTTTTGTACTCATTTTTGTGTGTGTGTGTGTGTGTGTTTTCAGTTCTATATAGTTTTATCACATGTGTAGGTTCATGTATCCACCACCATCGAGATACACAACAGTTCCATCTCCAGAAGAATCCCCGTGTTTCCCTTTTTTAGCCACATCCCCACCTCCCTCTCACACTCTCTCCCCACGATATCAACCATCCCTAACCCCTGGCAATCACTGATCTAGTCTCCATTTCTATAATTTTGCCATTTCATAAATGTTGTATAAATGGAATCACACAGTATGTAACCTTTTAGGATTGACTTCTTTCTCTCTGCATAAATTCCCTTGAGATTCACTCAAGTTGTTACACTATCGATAGCTTGTTCCTTTTTATTACTGAATAGTGTTCCAGGGTGTGGATGTACCCTTTTGTTTAATCATTCACCCAGTGAAGGACATGAATTGTTTCCAGTTTGGGGCTATTATCAATAAAGTTGCTATGAACATTCATATACAGGTTTTTTTTTTAATAAATATATTTATTTCAATCTCTTTCCAGCTGTTAACCAGTATATGTGTAGGTTTATTAAGGGATATAAGAAACACTTTTAATTTTATTTATTTATTTTATTTTTGGCTGTGTTGGGTCTTCGTTTCTGTGCGAGGGCTTTCTCTAGTTGCGGCAAGTGGGGGCCACTCTTCATTGCGGTGCACGGGCCTCTCACTGTCACGGCCTCTCTTGTTGCGGAGCACAGGCTCCAGACGCGCAGGCTCAGTAGTGTGGCTCACGGGCCTAGTTGCTCCGCGGCATGTGGGACCTTCCCAGACCAGGGCTCGAACCCCTGTCCCCTGCATTGGCAGGCAGATTCTCAACCACTGCGCCACCAGGGAAGCCCATATACACATTTTTGTGTGAACCTAAGTTTCTATTTCTCTTGGATAAATGCCCAGGAGAGTGCAATTTCTGGGTTGTATGGTGATAGCATGTTTAGTTTTTTAAAAATACAGACTTTATTTTTTAGAGCAATTTTAGATTCACAGCAAATTGAGTGGAAGGTACAGAGAATTCTCATATACCTCCTGCCCCTGCATTTGTACAGCTTCTCCCACTATCAAAATACCCCACCAGAATGGTACATTTGTTATATCTGTGGATCTACATTGACACATCATTATCACCTAAAGTGAATAGTTTATATTAGGATTTACTCCAAGTGTTGTACATTCTATGGGTTTGGACAAGTGCATGACATGTATACCATTATAGTATCATACAGAGAAGCTTCACTGCCCTAAAAATCCTCTGTGCTCTGCCTGTTCATCCCTCCCATTTCCAACTTCTGGCAACCACTGATCCTTTTATTGTCTCCGTAGTCGCCTTTCCCAAAAAAGTCATACAGTTGGAATTATACAGTACGAAGACTTCTCATAGTGGCTTATGTCACTTAGTAATATTCATTTGTTTCCTCCATGTCTTTTCGAGATGAGCTTGATAGCTCATCTCTTTTTTGCACTGAATAATATTTCATCGTGTGGATGTACCACAGTTATTTATCCATTCACCTATTGAAGGACATCTTGGTTGCTTCCAAGTTTTGGCAATTATGAACAAAGGTGCTATAAATATTTTTGTGGACCTGACTTTTCAGTTTATCTCGGTAAATACCAAAGAGTGCAACTGGTGGATCACATGCTAAGAGTATGTTTAATTTAGTAAGAAACTGTCTTCCAAAGTGGCTCTACCATTTTGCATTCCCACTAGCAATGAAATGAGAGTTCCTATTGCTCCACATCCTCATCAGCATTTGGTGTTTTCAGTGTTTTGAATTTTGGTCATTCTAATAGGTGGGTAGTGGTATCTCATTGTTTTAATTAGCAATTTCCCAATGACATATGATGTTGAACATCTTTTCATATGCTTACTTGCCATCTATATATCTTCTTTGGTAAGGTGTCTGTTCAGGTCTCTTGCCTATTTTTAATTATTTTCATTTATTTATGATTATTATTGTTGGCTGTGCCATGAGGCTTGTGGGATCTCAGTTCCCCAACCAGGGATAGAACCCAGGCCCTTGGCAGTGAAAGTGCAGTGTCCTAACCACTGGACTGTCAGGGAATTCCCCTCTTGCCTATTTTTAAATTGGAATTTTCATTTTCTTATTGTTAAATTTAAGAATTTTTTGCATATTTTGGATAACAGTCCTTTATTAGACATATCTTTTTCAAATATTTTCTCCCAATCTGTGGCTTGTCTTCTCATTCTTTTGACACTGTCTTTCATAGAGCAAATATTTTTAATTTTAATAACTTCTAGCTTATTATTTCTTTCACAGGTCATGCCTTTGATGTTGTATTTAAAAAGTCATCACGGGCTTCCCTGGTGGCGCAGTGGTTGAGAGTCCGCCTGCCGATGCAGGGGACACGGGTTCGTGTCCCGGTCTGGGAGGATCCCACATGCCGCGGAGTGGCTGGGTCCGTGAGCCATGGCCGCTGAGCCTTGCGCGTCCGGAGCCTGTGCTCCGCAACGGGAGAGGCCACAACAGTGAGAGGCCCGCGTACCACAAAAAAAAAAAAAAAAAAAAGTCATCACCACACCCAAGATTACCTAAGTTTTCTCCTATGTTGTCTTGTAGGAGTTTTATAATTTTACATTTTACATTTAGGTCTATGATCCATTTTGACTTAATTTTTATGAAGGGTATAAGGTCAGTGTATATACTCTTTTTTTTTCCTGTGGATGTTGTTCCAGCACCATTTTTTGAAGACTATCTTTGCTCCATTGTATTCCCTTTACTCCAACACCAGTTGACTATATTTATGTGGTTCTATTTCTGGGTTCTCAATTCTTTCCATGGATCTACTTGTCTATTCTTTCACCAATACCACACTGTCTTGATTACTTCAGCTTTATAGTAAGTCTTAAAGTTGGGAAGTGTCAGTTCTCTGACTTTGTTCTTCTCCATCAATATTGAGTTGGATATTCTGGGTCTTTTGTCTCTCCATATAAACTTTAGAGTTAGTTTGTCAATATTCATAAAATAACTTGCTGGGATTTTGATTTGGATTGTATTAAACCTATAGATCAGGTTGGGAAGAACTGACATCTTGACAGTGTTTTCTTCCTATCCATGAATGTGGAATATCGCTCCATTTCTTTAGTTCTTCAATTTCTTTTCATCAGTTTTAGAATCTTCCTCATAAAGATCTTGTATATATATATTTTAGATTTATACCTAAGTAATTCCTTTTGGGAGATGCTAGTGTAAATGGTATTGAATTTCTTAATTTCAAATTCCACTTGTTCATTGCTGGTGTATAGGAAAGCAATTGACTTTTATATATTAACCTTGTATTCTGCAACCTTGCTAAATTCTCTTATTAGTTCCAGGAGTTCATGTGTAGCTTTATTTAAAAAAAAAAAAAAACAACTGTCATCAAACTGTTTTCCAGAGGAGCTATACCATTTTACATTTCTACCAGCAATGTATGAGTCATCCAGTTTCTCTGCATCCTTGCTAGCATTTGGTGTTGTCGCTACTTTTTACTTTAGCCATTCTGATAGGTATATAGTCATAGCTCATTGTGGTTTTAATTTGCATTTCCTAATGGTTAATGATGTTGAACATCTTTTCATGTGTTTATTTGTCATCTGCATGTATTCTTTGGTAAAATGTCTATTCATGTCTTTTGTCCATTTTCTAGTTGGATTTTTTTTTTACTGTTGAGTTTTTTGTTTGTTTTTGTTTTTGTTTTTTGCGGTACGCGGGCCTCTCACTGTTGTGGCCTCTCCCACCGCGGAGCACAGGCTCCGGACGCGCAGGCTCAGCAGCCATGGCTCACGGGCCCAACCGCTCCGCGGCATGTGGGATCTTCCCGGAACGGGGCACAAACCCGTGTCCTCTGCATCGGCAGGCGGAATCTCAACCACTTCACCACCAGGGAAGCCCCCTACTGTTGAGTTTTTTACTGTTAGAGTTTTATATACTCTAGAACTAGTCCTCCAAACTATAGTTTTCAATATACCCTGAAATCTAGTATTTTTTAAAGATTTAAAACATTTTTATTTTATATTGGAGTATAGTTGATTTATAATGTTGTGTTAGTTTCAGGTGTACAGCAAAGTGATTCAGTTATACATATATATATATCTATTCTTTTTCAGATTCTTTTCCCATATAGGTTATTACAGAGTATTGAGTAGAGTTCCCTGTGCTATACAGTGGGTCTTTGTTGATTATCTATTTTATATACAGTAGTATGTAAACGTTAATCCCAGCCTCCTACTTTATCCCTACCCCTCCCATCTTTCCCCTTTGGTAACCATAAGTTTGTTTTCTAAATCTGTGAGTCTATGAAATCTAGCATTGTTAGTCCTACAGCTTTATTATTCTTCTTCAATATAGTCTCTACAATAGAAAGTCCTTTGAACTTTCATATAAATTTTAGAATGTGCTTATCAGAACCTTGAGAAGATTTTGATTTGGATTGGGACCTATAGATCTATGTGAGGAGAAATGACACCTTTCAAATACTGAGTGTTCCAATTTATGAACATAGTATATTTCTCAATTTATTAAGGTCTTATTTAATTTCTCTCTGAAAGGTTTTGTAATTTTCAGTGTAGAAGTCTTGCACATCTTTCATTAGAGTTATTACTAGGTATTTTATAGGCTTTGGTGCTATTGTAAATGGTATTATTTATTTAAATTTTATTTTTAATTGTTTATTGCTCATACATGTAAATACAACTAATTTTTGAATATTGACTTTTTATACAGAGATCTTGCTAAATTCACTCATTTTAATAGTTTGCTTGTAGGTTCTTTGGATTTTCCACATACACAAAATGTTATCTGTGAATAAGGATATTTTTACTTCTGTTCCAATTTTGTACATTTTTCCCTTCCTGATTGCACTGGCTAGCCTGTAATGTTGAATAACTATGGTGATAGTGGACAGTTAATCTAAAGGGAAAAGCATTCAAATTTTCACCAATAAGTATGATGTTAGCTGTAGGGTTTTGTAATGCCCTTTGTAAGATTAATGAAGATGCTTCTACTCCTAGATTGCTGAGAGTTTCTATTATGAATGGGTGTTAAAGTTTATCAAATATATTTTCCACGTCTTTCGAGATGATTATTTAACAAACTCTATTAAAGTGGTGAATTACATTGATAGATTTTTGAATGCCAAACCAACTTTGCAGTCATGGAATAAATCACATTTGTTCATGATGTATTATGATTTTATATATGAATAGATTTGTTATGTCAATATTTTGTTTAGTAGTTTTGCATCTACATTCATGGAGATATTGGCTTATAATTTTCCTTTCTTGTAATGTCCTTTTCAGAATTTGGTAACAAGTTTAGGCTGAAATCATCAACCAGGTCACGAAATATTCCCTCCTTTTTTATTCTTTAGAAGAATTTATAGAATTGATTCTTTTTATTTTCTAAATATTTGAAAGAATTCACCACTGAGATCATCTGGGTTTAGAATTTTCTTTATGATAAGTTTTTTTTTTTTTTTTTGGCCATGCCGCATGGCATGTGGGATCTTAGTTCCCCAACCAGGGATCAAACCCAAGCCCCCTGCAGTGGAAGCATGGAGTCTTAATATGGTAAGATTTTTAGTTATAGATTCAATTTCCTTAATAGATATGACTATTCAAAACTGTCATTTCTTTTGTATCTGTTTTAATAAGTAATATTTTTTGAGGAATTTGTCCACTTCAATGAAACTATCCATTTTTTGGCATAAAATTGTTTACAATATCTTGTTACCTTTTAAATGTCTGTAGCATCTGTAGTGATGTCCTTTCTTCATTCCTGATGTTGATAATTTGTGTGATCTTTTTACCTCTGTCTCTTCTTGATCTTTTTTCAGAGAACCAACTTTTGGCTTTGTTAATTTGGAGGTCCATTTTATTTATGTATTTATTTATTTATTGGTTGCATTGCGCAGCATGTAGGATCTTAGTTCCCGACCAGGGATCGAACCCATGCCCCCTGCAGTGGAAGCACGGAGTCTTAACCACTGGACTGCCAGAGAAGTCCCTGGAGGTCCACTTTAAATTAAAATCTCAGCTTGAATTTTTTTTGGTAGCTCATCAATACTTACAGTTCAGACCTAAAAGCCATATGAGGGCCAGTCAATGTCCATACCTTCGCAGGGGAGATTTTTCTTTAATCTCACACAGATCTCAGGCTGAGACAGACAGTTGTCTTTGCTGCCTGCCTCTGTGAGGCAGAATTTCTTTTTAAATTCACCTTTTTTTTCTGTGATGTAGCCCTTCCTGAGTTCATAATTTATGCAGGATGATCTCTGACTCATTTGGCTCTCTGCCCTATGTGGACCATAGACTTTGTGTTACCTGAGCTGTAGGTGTCTGCGTGGCATCTCACAGCTTCAGTGTGGGTTTCTCATTGGTCTCATGTTCCCAATTTGAGGATTTCCCTACTTTCTTTAAGACTTATCCATTTCCATATTTTTTTTTAATCTAGAATTTTTAGATGTTTAATAATAGGAAGATTTTAGTATCTCAGACCTTAGGGCATTTGCAGTGGCTGTTCCTTCTATCTGGAAAGCTTTTCCCCCAGATACCTGCAGGGATGTCATATCCCCTTCACTCTTTTCCTCAGATATTACCTTCTCAGTGAGCGCTACCTGACTACCCTATTTAGAATTAATAATCTGCACCAATTCTCCAACTCTAGCACTTCCTACTCCTCTTACCCATATCTACCTTTTTCTTCCTTTTTTCATAAAACTTATAATCACCTAATAAACTGTATCATGTCTTTCATTATGTTTTTTGCTTATTGACCAGTCCCCTATGCTCTAGGAAGGCTGGACCTTTATCTTTTTGGTTTACTGAAGTCTCCCAAATTCCTAGGACAGTGTCTGGCATATAGCAGGTTCTCAGTAAATATTTCTTGAATTAATTGAACAAATAAAGGAATGCTTCCAGAAACTGGAGCCCTCTTATTAGATAGAGAGAGAAACAGGGGTCTCAAGAGAGAAAGGGATTTGTCCAAGGTCACCTGGAGAGGTGGTGGCAGAGCCAGGACCAGAACAATTACCCTTGACCTTTGTCCAGCACTCCACGGTACTGAAGTACAGTCACAGTCTCCTTGGAGCTTTGCCCCAGCCCCCAAGGTGTGGGCAGCGCAGGAAAAACAGTCCTCACTTCACAACACTGTTGGCCACTTTCTCCTGGAAGCATGGCCTTCCCCAGTTCGGCCCCCCAGCAGTCTCTTGATCTTTCTTCTGCTTCTCTGCTCACATCATTTTAGGCTCTTCTGCTCAACTCTTTTTTTTTTTTTTTTGCCATGAATACCTTTTGCTGAAATACTGTAGGACTCACTTTCACAATAGGGTAACCAAACTGTTTCTAATAGAGGAACCAAGTAACATCCAACTCTCCATGTACAGCATCTTGTCATTTCTAGAAAAATCCTTTCACATTTTTAAATCAGCTTCGGCTGGAAGGCCTGGGCTATTGATCGAAGCCCAGAGTGTCTCTGGAGATGCTGCGTGAGAGTTTTCATTGCTGCTTCATTGGCTGGGAGCCTCACTGGCCGCTGAGGAGGCCACAACCCCACTGACGGATGAGGAGACCAGGCAAGATGAGCTGGAATGTAGGCAGGAGCTGGGTTCTGCACGTAGGAATACCCAGACTGTTGGTTTCTCATCCCTCCTAGATGGGCTCTGGAAGATGGTCGTTTATGTGCACCTCTTGGGCTGCACCCCCCCAGGCCTATAAGGCCCGTGCTTGCCCAGCTTCAAGACCAAAGAAAGAGCCCAGAGTCAGCAACAGAGACATCAAAAAAAAGAAAAAATTCAAGCTGAATTTTAATTTAAAGTGGACCTCCAGGGACTTCTCCAGCAGTCCAGTGGTTAAGACTCCGAGCTTCCACTGCAGGGGGCATGGGTTCGATGCCTGGTTTAATGAATGGGGGAGCTTACTTGTCTGAAGCAAGTCCTGGTGCGTGACACATGGCCGTGCGCGGTGGCCTGGGGGCAGGACATGGCAGCAGTCTTCACTCTGCTCAACTCTTGAAGGTTGCCGATTCTTAAGGTTCTGCCCAGGTGATTTTCTTGTCTCTCTCGATGCCCTCTCCATGAGTGACTTTGTCTACTCCATGCCTTCCCTCTCTCTGTCTCCAGCCCCAGCCTCTCCCCTGATTTCCCATTTCTCTGGACATCTCCTTACAAACCTCTGGTGACTGGGAGGCCCCTTTGGGTGCAGGAGAAAAGCCTGGGTATGGCTCCATCACCCACTTGGATCAGTCATTGCTGCTCTCTGAGCCTTGAATTTTCTCTCTGAGAGAAATGGGGTTGGCCTCACAGGTTGTTGGCAGGCGGTGGCTTCCAGGGAGTCTGTGGATCGACAGCCCTTTGAAAACTGTAAACTACGGAGCCCGCAGGAGGAGCAGCGCCATGTGCCCTGAGATCCCTCACGTGACCCGGGTGCCCAGGTGGCCTTCCTCCCCTTTGCCTTTTGCCCAGTCCTCGCCTCTCAAGGCTGTCCTATCAGACGCTCACACCAGAAACCTGAGCCTCATTTTTACCTCCTCCCCTCCTGTCGCCCCACATCAGGATCCATCAGCAACAACTCTTTTTTTTTTGCAGTACGCGGGCCTCTCACTGCTGTGGCCTCTCCCGTTGCAGAGCACAGGCTCCAGACGCGCAGGCTCAGCGGCCATGGCTCTCGGGCCCAGCCGCTCCGCGGCATGTGGGATCCCCCCGGACTGGGGCACAAACCCGCGTCCCCTGCATCGGCAGGCGGACCCTCAACCACTGTGCCACCAGGGAAGCCCAGCAACAACTCTTGATTCTGTCTCTTTGATGTCTCTCCCAACTATCTCCTTCCTCTCCCTTTCCACAGCTGCAGCCTAGCCTAGGCCCATCACCTCTCTGGATAGTTACAGCGGCCTCGGCACTAGCCTCCCTGCCTCCAGTCTCACGCTCTCTTGATGGCCATCCTCTACACTGGCCACGATTAAACAACATTGGACCACATCTTCCCTGTCCTCTAAACCCTGTAACAGCACCTCGTTGCCTCCCAGATGAAGGCTGAGCTGTTCACCTGGTACCCAAAGTCTTTCCTGATCAAACCCCTGCTCTAGCCTCAGCTCTGCTGTTCTCCACATGCACTCTCACTCAAATGTTTGCTTTTCCCTGAATCCCCTGTGCCTCCTGCCTTTTGTTCATGCCAGTCCCTCCACCCAGCATTTCCTCCCTTCTTCCCTTGCCTGCTGTGGGGTTGTCACAGCCCCTGTAGTGCACCGCAATGTAGGAGAGTGAAAGGTGTACACACAGCATGCAGGCATTTTGATACGACGATGATCCCACTTTTGCCAGAAATCTTTGGAAATAGCCTCTCCTCCCCTAGGCTTAACCATCAGATGTGAGAGTTGCCTCTTAAACCCAAGATTTAGACTAGTGTGATCAACCAGATGGGCTGCTTGGGTAAGGTCAACCAGAGGACACGAGGGTTTAGGGTTGACCAGATATCCACGGGGTGAGGTATGTCTATGAGATGCTTTGAGTAGGATTCACTAGATACTAAGACAGGTGGGATCTGGTCACCTCTTTGCTTGAGCTGGTGGTGTCAGATACCCTGGTGATGTCAGCCTTGGAGCCGGCTCAAGAGGACTGAGGCCAGAAAGGGGCTGAGACCCATCTGTCCACGTCCTTTCATTTCTCCCCCTCCACTCAAGGGTCCTTGAGCTGCCAGCTACCACTCCTTCCCAACCTCACAGCAGCACTTTGTCCAGGTCTCTGGGGGGCATTCCAACAAGTTTTAGCATAATCTGGGACTTTATCCTGGTTCCACCACCTTCTCCCTGTATATCCTTGGATAAGTGAATTAACTTCTTTGGGCCTCAGTTTCCTTGCTGAAAAATGGGGCTCTTAAATCCTACCAACTGCGGTATTCAGAGGATCAGCTGAAATGGTCCCTCCGTAGCTTTTGGTGTATGCACAGGAAATAAATGTCCTTCTGTCCGTCCCACTCCCCCTACACTCTATTTCAAGGGAGAAGACTTTGTTCCATTCACATCTGAGATACTTTTCCTATTCTGCGCGTGGCCCAGGGCCTAACATACGACAGGTGCCCATGAGTGTTTCTGAATTGGTCATGTAAGGGAGGGTGACTTGGGGGGATAGGTAGTGCCCTGTCCAGGGCATTCAGACATGGGGGCAGGGCAGCACAAATGCACCTTCCCCTTATGTCACACAGGCTTTAGGTTTTGAACCCTACAGACCCGGGTTCAAATCCTGGCTGTGCTCTTACTTGCTCTGAAATTTGGGGCCTCTGATCACCGGTCTCCATGCCTCAGTTCCTCATCTGAAAAGGGATGGGGGGATCCCCAGGTCAAAGGGGTGTGATAAGGGTCAGAGCTGACACACAGTAGGTACTCAGGAAATGGGACCCAACTTGTCCTCCTCCTCCTCCCTCCCTCCCTCCCTCCCTTCCTTTCTTCCATGTGAGAGATGTCTCCAAGGAGACGAGAGGAACTATTTAAGGAAAAGAGCTAAGGCTCTGGTGGGAGCAGATGGTAGCTCGGGCATCTGGGAGGCTGAGGCAGGTGGTCTGGCCCTTCAAGGAGACAGTGGAACCCAAGCACCTCCCGTCCCAAAAAGCACCAGGGCTGGCCCTGGAGGTGAATCTATGTTGAGGGGCAGAGAAAAAGCATTTCTGGCGTCACAGAGCAGGGAGAGAACACTGGACCTGGCTGTGCTTTTGACTCACTTGATGACCCTAGAAAAGTTCCCGCCCTCCTCTCTTGGTCTGTGGGCGAATAGGAGGCCCTACTGAGTGGGTAGGGCAGGGAGAAGGTAGGATGGCGGGGAGGAGGCTGAGTTCCAGGCTGAGACTAGCGTGAGGGAAGGTACCTGGCAGAAATTCATTCATTCATTTGCTCACTCGTCCATTCATTCCATTCATATGAAGGAATGGAGCGCCTTCCTCAGCCAGGCCCTGAGCACACTTCATTTCAAGCCCTCCTCAGAACATCCTTGTCGTGATGTTTTTTCCCCCAGTGTACAGATGAGGAAGCTGAGGCTCCGAGAGGCAAAATGAGTTGCCCTGGTTCACAAAGAAAGTCAAAGATTCTTTCCCAGTCTTGTCCTCATTTTCCATAGATCCCCACCACCTTCAGTTGAAAATCCTGATTCCTCAGAGGACTTCAAGGTCGTGATGATCCAGCGCTGGCTGGATTCTGGCTTCATCTTTGAACTCTGAGACTTCAGCCCCAATGAGCTGCCCACAGTGGCTTGCAAGGGCCCGGCCTGGCCTCCAGGCCTTAGTGTACACTGTCCCCTCTTGCTGGAATGTCCACTCTGTCCTTCCTTTGCTCATCAGACTAAGTCCTGCACAGCTTGGGAGTCAACTCTTCCTGGACATCTTCCCACACTCCCCCGACAGTTGGTCAGGGCCCCTCTGGGAATGTGGGTTTTCTTGGGTCTCCCCTGGAGCTGGCAAGGCTCCTGAGACCAGAGACATTCCTCCTACAACTGTGTATCCCTGGTGCTCAGCATAGGGCTTGGCCCAAGTGGTATCAGTGAGCATGGAATGAATGAATGAACAAGATGAGGAACACCCTGGGGCTCCACTACTAGCTTCACTCCCTTTGTTCTCCAGACATTTCCCAGGCACCTCCTCCATGCCAGGCTTGATGCCAGCCCCAGGGACAACAATAACCCAGGCTTGCAATTTACTCTGTGGTTTACAACGAGCTTGTATCATAAAAGTCACAACCACTCTGCAAAGTAGGTGCTCATGCTTATGTCCATTTTCCAGATGTGGAAACTGAGGCCCAGTGAGGTTGAGTGACTTGCCTAGTCACAGCTAGTATGTGACAGAGCCAAGATCTGAACCCAGGCTTGCTCAGTCCAGAGGTCACACTCCTTCCACACCATCAAAACAAAGCAAAACAAAGCAAAAGAATATGTGAATACTCAAAAAAATTGGAAAACATAGGAAAAGAGAAGGAAGAGTGAAGTCCTATATTCTGCCCCGCTTCGACCCTGGGATATATTTCATTAACAGTCTGGGAACTTCCTATTTACTTTTGCTGAGCCTCTGTGTTCAAGGAAGTGACTTGGTCAAGGTCACACAATGCAAGCAGCAGGATGTGAACCCAGATTGCTGGCCACAATTTGAGGTGAATTCTATGTGGCCTCAGACCTCAAGGAGCTATATCCAGTTTTATGTAAGAGATGGAAGCAAACAGGTATGTTTTACTTTGGGTTCCCCCCAAAAGCAGCAGCCCCTGAGACAGTGACTTGAGCACAGGTAGTTCATTTGGGAGGTGATCCTAGGAAGTGGGAGGGAGGGAGTCTGGAGAGTGAGACAGGAGAGGAGAGAAAGTCAATAAAGTGTGCATTAGCACACGGCCACTGGCATGCCATCCTGCTGGGGACCTTTCGAGGAACAATGGAGAAGATGCCTCAGAACTATCTCCCTGAAGGAGGAGCATTTACCCACTGATTCCTGACCCCATGATGGAAGGATGCTCCTAAGGGCATTAACTCCCCTGCATTTCCAAGTTTTCCTGTGCTTGAGCTCCTGTGACTTCAGAAAATGCTGTTTGTTTACAACAGCTAAGACATGGAAGCAGCCTTCATGTGCCCAACAACAGAGGAATGGATAAAGAAGATGTGGTACATATATACAATGGAGTACTACTCAGCCATAAGAAAGAATGAAATAATGCCATTTGCAGCAACACGGATGGACTTAGAGATGATCATACTCAGTGAAGTAAGTCAGACAAAGAAAGACAAATATTATATCACTTATATGTGGAATCTAAAAAAATAACACAAATGAGCTTATTTACAAAACAGAAACAGTCTCACAGACATAGAAAACAAACTTACAGTTACCAAAGGGGAAAGGGAGGGATAAGTTCTGAGTATGGAATTAACAGATACTCACTACTATATATAAAATAGATAAACAGCTGGAAGTTACTGTATAGCACAGGGAACTATACTCTGTATTTTATAATAACCTATAATGGAAAATAATCTGAAAAAGAATATACATATCACTGAATCACTTTGCCATACATCCGAAACTAACACAATATTGTAAATCAACTATACTTCAATTATTTTTTAAAAAGCCATCAGGCAGAAGAATTGGAGAGACCTGTTGGGTGCCTCCGATGGACCAGTGTCTGGGAGCTGTCCACCTTGGCTGCTGCTGGACTCCAAGGTGAGTGCCAAAAGCATTTGTTATAAGGTGTTTGAGACACGGTGTGTCTTTGCAATCATAAAGCATCTGGGGAGTCTACAGTTAACAATACTGTATTGTATACTTGCAAGTTGCTAAGAGTGTAATCTTAAGTGTTCTCACCACAAGAAAAAAAAAGGTAACTATGGGAGGTGCGGATATGTTAATAAACTTGATTGTGGTGGTCATTCCACAATGTATACATATATCAAAACATCAAGTTGTACACCTTAAATATATACAATTTTTATTTGTCGATTATACTTCAATAAAGGTAAAGAAGAAAGAAAGAAAGAGGGCTTGGTAATACCAAGGGGAAAAAATAAAGTATTTGGGGTGACAAACTGGGAATGGGGAACGGGGCGTAGAAGTTAGGGAAGGTTTCCCCAGAGTAGGTGACATCTGAGTCGAATTTCAAAAGATGAGTATCCAATGGGGAGAGGCATTCCAGGTAGAAGGACCTGCACAGGCTGAGGTGTGAAACAGCTTGTCTTTGGGAGAAACTGCAGAGCCTGTACCTGAGTCATGGGATTTGACCAGAATTGAATTAGGAGAGGGTACAAAAGACAAATGGTGAAGAGTTCTGAATACCAGGCTAACTCTGAATACCAGTTCAAACTTTCACCCGAGGTGGTAGGGAGCCATTGCAGAGTTCTGAGCAAGGGAGGGACACATCTGTTTTATAGAAAGATCTCTCTGAGGCTGGTGTGGAGGATGTATTGGAAAGGGAGAGATGGGAGCAGGAGTCCTGGGAGGAGGCTGGAGTGGTCCAGTCAGGGGATGCAGAGGCTGAACCAGGGCAGAGACAGCAATGAGGAGGAGGGGCCAGCCCCAAGGCTGTGGCGGGGAGAGAGAGTTCATCGCGTGCAGTGGGGTGTGGAGAAGGAGGCCGACCCGCACTGCCTGCAGGGGCCCTGGGATGTTCCTCCCTCTCCACTTCCCCCAGGGGCTGACCAAGGCGGACCAGATGCCTCGTTGACCTGGAGAGCAGTGTTGGGGCCAGGCATCCCCAGATCCGATCTTGACGGATATGGACATTATCTGGTTTGGTCACAAGCCAAGACGACTCATTAGCTAGATGTGGTTACCCCTCGGATCTAGTCATTACCAGAGCTGGTCTTTACCCAAGGCTGGAGGTTACCTGCTGCCAAGTGGACTCTCTCCACTTGGTCTGAGTCATTCTGTCCTGTCCTAGGGTCTTTCTTGAAGTCTGTGGCTCTGCATGGTCTGAGCTGGTGGCCTGATGGCAGGAGTCAGAAGAGAATCTGACACCCAGGCTGCCACAGCCTCTTCCCCACCATATCATCCCCTTTCTGGCCCCTGGCTGGGTCAGGCAAACATCCCACAGTCCCACAACTTCTGTTCCCTTCAGGGCCCTGACCACTCTGTGCTGTGCTTGGGTTAGAACACACGTTCCCAAATGGACCATGCCTGTCCTCAGCTCTCCCCATCTCTCTCAGTCTCTCCATCTCTCTTTAAGTCTCTGTCTCTATGAGTTTCTCTCTCTCTTTTTAAATACGGACCTCAGGGACTCATGATTGAGTTAAGAGCATCCTTGGCTCATGACACAATCTCAGGATTGCTCCATGCACGGCCCTATGTATATAATACAATACACTATAAAACACAACATATGTGCCTGTGAACCACTGTCCCCTACCCCGCCCCCCGCGCCACAAGAACTAGAACAGAAACAAAATCTGACATCCATTTCTGTGCTCCAGCCCATCCCATCCTCCAGCTCTCTGCCAGAGGTCACTAATATTCTGAATTTTGAGTTTATCCTTCCCTAGTTTCTTTGATTTTAGTCTTCTTACATGTATGAATGCCTGAACAATTTATTTGTTTTTACTTGTTTATTATTTTAAACAGTATACTGTATAGAATGTTGTCTTTAAAAAAAAACACCTCTATGCCACGTTGGTGAGAATTCATCCATGTTGTGTGTAGTTGTGATTCATTCATTTTAAGGGCTATGTGTGACTATACCACAATTTATTTATTTGTTCCTTCTCTCGTCAATTGATAATTGGATTGTTTTCAGGTTTTCTGATCTTATGAACAGTGCTGCTGTGGATATTCATCTGCATTTCTCCTAATGGTCTTCAAAAATGTGTTGTGTTCCAGGGTCAGCATCACCTGGAAACTTGTTAGAAATGTAGACTCTCCAGCCCTGCCCTAGACCTGCCGAATCAGAATCTGCCTTTGAACAAGATCCCTGGGGGATTCCTATGAACATTGAAGTTCGAGAAGCACTGGCCCAGGCTACGTGTGCAGGGTTCTCTTGGGCACACATATCCAGGAGTGGATTTTTTTTTTTTTTTTTTTGGCGGTACGCGGGCCTCTCACTGTTGTGGCCTCTCCCGTTGCGGAGCACAGGCTCCGGACGCGTGGGCTCAGCGGCCATGGCTCACGGGCCCAGCCACTCCGCGGCATGTGGGATCCTCCCAGACCGAGGCACGAACCCACGTCCCCTGCATCAGCAGGCAGACTCTCAACCACTGCGCCACCAGGGAAGCCCCTCCAGGGCTGGGTCACAGTGGTGTTGCAGTACAGAGAGCTGCACTGATCTACATCTTTACCCACACTTGGTATTGTCAGACTTTCTCATTTTTGCCAGTCGAATGGGAATAAAGTGGCAACTCATCATTGTCTGGACTTAACCTCTCCCTGATGACTAATGAGGTCAGGCAGCTCATGTTTACCGGCCATGTTTCCCTTCTGTGAAATGCCCTGTTGGTGACTTTTGCTCTTCTGGGCTCACTCAGCTCTACCCCTGCCTTTGCACTTGCTATTCTCTCAGCCTGAAACAACTTCCCCCTTCACTGCCCAGTGTCAGTTCTTCCAGGAAGCCCTCCATGACTGCTGCTCAGGTTGTGAGCCTCTTCAGCCTCACTGGCAGGAAAACTTGGTGTCACTGTCCCTTCATTTCACCTCCTGGAGGCTCTTCCTCACCAAAGAGATTGCAAATCTTACGGCTTGGCCCCCACAGAGTTTTGATTTTTTTAAACTTAGTTCCATCATTTAAAATTTGGAAAATTTTGTATTTTAAAAAATCTGAAAAATTTTGTATTTTTAAAAATTGGAATTGCTGATTTCTCTTCAAAAAAAACAAGATGTAACCCCACTGGGCCTCTTTTCCTACATGGCAACAATCAGCTGGTGCTGAGTAGGGGCTGCCCCTGCCAGACCATGTGTCACAGTCCCCATACCTCCATGCTCACCGCCTGCTTAGTGACCTGCCTGGGCTCTGTGAGCATTTAAGTTTGTGATGCTTGGCTAAGCACACCAGTTGTTTATTCCTCTAAATCTCTCCCATCCTTTTCCTTCTCCCCATAACTCCATCTCTGTCCCCCCTCAGGCCTTCACACCTGTCCCCTGGACTGTCACACCAGCCTCCCCATGACCTTGCTTTTCTAGTCTTGCCCCTTCCAGTCCACTGACCATGTCACAACCCCACTCAAGAACCAACAATGGCTCCCCATTGCCTTCCCAGGCATCTCCTGACTTTCTAAAAAAAAAAAAAAAAAAAAGCAGGGACTTCCCTGGTGGTCCAGTGGTTAAGACTCTGTGCTCCCAGTGCAGGGGGCCTGGGTTTGATCCCTGGTCAGGGAACTAGATCCCGCATGCCGCAACTAAGACCCAGTGCAGACAAATAAATAAATAATTATTTTTAATTAAAAAAAAGCATTATTACATTATGAATATTTTATGTTCACAACAAAGTCTAGAGAACAGCATAACAAACACCCATGTACCCACCACCCAGCTTAAGAAATAAACCATTTCAAGTGTAATTGAAGCCCCATTTCATTCCCTTCCCTTTCTCCCTCTGGGTCACTACTCTCTTGAATTTGCTCTTTATCACTGCCACGTGTGTTTTTATGTTTTTATGTAATACACTTATATTACATATGCATGTGTCCCTAAACAATATATAGTATTGTGGGTTTTCAAACTTTATATATCTGGCATCAAACTGTGTCTTCCATCTGCAATTTGCTTTTTTCATCCAATGATGTATTAAAAAATTTTTTTATTGTATTGAAGTATAAAATTCATACAAAGAGTGCACGAATCATAAGTGTACAACTCTGAATTTTCACGAATTGCGTCAACAGTGTGTTTTTCTGAGATTTATTTTCATGGATGCATGTGGCTTGCATTCACCTATTTTGAAGATCATGGTGTGGAGAGCTTTCCCACTGCCTGAATTCATCACTATTTACCCCATCTCTGCTTGATGGATAGCTAGGCTGTGTCCAACTTTCCACTATTACACATGACGCTGCTATGAACATCCTTGTACAAGTCTCCTGGGACCCCTGTGTGAGGTGTTCTCCAGGGCAAAGCCTGCTCGTCTTCAACCTGACCATATGTTGCCAGGTCACTGCCCAGCTCTTAGCTCTTGCTGGCTCCCAGCTCAGACAATAAGGTCTTCCCAACTGCTCCAGGCGGCGCATCCTCTGTGGCCCTACTGACACTCTGCCCAAACATAAACCACCTCTTTCCCTGCCACACACTCTCCTTCCTCCCCCTGGAACTCCAGACTCACTTCTCCTTCCAGGCCCTACTAAAGCTGCCTCCTCCAAGGAACATGACCTCATGGTGTCATTTCCTCTGAGTGACATCCTCTCACCACAGTTGTCAGAGCCCATGAAGACAGAGGCAAACCTAGACCAGACAGTGGGAAAGGAGAAGGAAGGCATGGATGGGCAGATAGGGAGTGTGAGAAACTGGGATATGTGACTGATTGCTCAGGGCTTTGATGGATGAATAGGAGTTTGCCAGGTAGAGATGGTGGGAAGGCATTGCAGACACAGGGAAAGGCAGAGAAGCAATGGAACAGACGTTTCTGGGATGAGGATGAGGCAGGGTGGGTGAAGCCGGAAAAAGAGCTTGTAAGGAGCCTTGAATGCCAACCTTTAACACCATTTTGACTCTGCATTCAACTGGCATTCTTGGGAGATGTGGGAGCCAGGGAGAGTGAGCACATTCATTTGACACTTACTGAATGCCAGGCACCAGCAAGGAGCTTAACATCCATTATCTCCTTGTTTCCTCGAACCCAGTTGGGGATACTCTACTAGTGTTGTTCCCATTTTAGGTGGAGAAACTGGGGCTCCAAAAGGACAGTCTCTCATCTCTGATCTCAGAGCCTCAGGAGAGGTAGGATGGGTACTCTGCCTGGTCCATCCGACTTCAGGGATTGTTTTTAACCCCCGTGCTGCCATAGGCAAGAAGACACCAGGGAGAGGTTTCTGCAAGAAACAGGTCACCAGGAGGGGGCACACGTTCCCAGCGGCAGGACCCCTAGGTTCGAATCCCAAGGGCCTCCTGACTTGCACGGTATGGCCCACACCAATCTCGTCCTCTGTGGGCCTCAGTTTCTCTTCTCCACGGGGCCGGCGCTCGTCAACCTACGTTCCCGCTGACCCACTCTGCAGCCTGGAGTTCCAGGTTCCCGCGCTACCGCAGCCCGCGCTGTGTGACCTTGTGCCAGTAGCCTGCACTCTCTGGGCGGCCAACCAGGGATCTCCAAGCGCCCTTCCGGCTCGCGCGCGACCCAGCGTCGCCGGCTGCGGAGACCCTCCCCATCCCGCCCGGGGTTGCGGGGGCGTGAGGGGGTGGGCGTTGGAAACGGCGCCCCCCAACCCCCAGCCCCGGGCCGGTGGCTGCATCCGCGCCTGGTTTTGGGCGCAGCCGCGCGGCCCCCTCCCCCGCGCGCCTCTCCCCGCCCCCCGCCCCCCGCCCCCTCCCCGCCGCTCTCGGGGAGCCGGGGCCGCGCGGCTCCTCCTCCCGCAGCCGCATCTGGGGCGCCGCGCCGGTCAGAGGAGAGGCATGGGGCGCCCGCGGGCCGGCGCCGGGGCCGGGGCCGGGGCCGGGGCCTAGGCGAGCGGACGTGCGAGCGGACCCGAGCGGCGGCGGCGACGGCGCAGCGCAGCGGCCGAGCGGGCCGGAGGCGGCCGGGACGCCGGGCGCAGGTGAGGGCGCGGGGGTGGCGCGCGGTAGCTCAGACCCCCTTTCCGGGGCCGGTGCGCCCCGTCCTCTTTCAAGACCCCCAAATCCGGTCTCCTCTCGGACAGACCTCCCTAAACCGAGGGGCGGCGCTGGCGCAGAAAAGCCCCCTCCCCCTGCCAGTTCTGTCTTCTGAGCCCCAGATCCGAGGGGGCGGCTCTGCGGCTGGGAAGCCCCCTTCTCTGGGTGGGATCCCCCAATCTAGGTCTCCCCCGACCCTCAAGCCGGGCGGCGGTGGCGCTGGGCCCGGAACCCTCTATCCGGGGCCGGGCCCCCATTCCACCTCTTTTTCCCGCGGACTCCCCCTTGTCAACCGGTTGCCAAAGCTGGGAAGCCTCTCCTCCGGCCCAACCCTCCATCAGCAGGGTGGACAGGGGGGTCAGGTAGACCCCTCCCCTGCCCACCAACCTTGGAGCTAAGGAGGCGGAGGGCTCTGCCGGCCGGCCGGCCCGGGCATTCCTCCATTCAACCCAGCTGCTTCCGATCCTGCCTCAGTAGCCCCGGGAGCCTGCCCGGCCGGCTACACCCTTCCCGAGCTCTTTCCCCGGACCTGGCATCTGGGGAGGGGGGCCGGGGCCACCCCCCTCCCCGCTGCATAGCGCCCCCTCCCTGTTTGCGTACCCGGGAGGGGCCGGGCTGACCCGGGCACCTGGGCTGGGGGGTTGCTCACATGGCTACTGGAGGCCCCCACGTGCGGCGCCCCGCGGTGAAAGGGGTTCGCGTTCAGAGCGGGTGGCGGGTGGACCAGGTGGCCCGAGAGGCCAGCTGGGTTCAGATGTTCCGGGCCTGCTGGGAGGGGACATGTGCTACCTGGACATGTGATGGCCTCTGGCCTCTTTAGACCAAACCTAACGCCTCCAATCCCCCTGCATCCTTCCATTCCTCTATCTCTTCATCCCTCTCCCGTCTCCCTTCTTCCTCGGCGCTGCCTGTGTTGCAGAGGGGCTGCCAGAGACTGTTGATGTGGGGAAAAAATGAAATAGGGGGAGGGCTTATGGGATGGGGAAGGCCAGTTGGGGGATGAGGGGGCGGAGGAGGTGCCCCTAGGATGGGAAGCTTCAAGCTTGGAAAGCAGGGCTAGTGGGGGGAGGGTTCCTGCACCCACACCTGCCTGGAAGTGGAAATGACAGAGCGGGTAGGGGGTTGCAGTCCCCAGCCTCGAGGGAGGCTGGGCTGGCCTGGCTCTACCCGGTTGCACCTGCTGGCCCAGCCCAGTTCCCTGGGGTCCTGGCTCCCTCTACCTCTGGGCCTTCGCTGGTGGGAGGGGGCTGTGTCTTCTGCCAGGCCAGAGGTGGTGAAGCGAGATTGTACAGGACCGTCCCAGAGAGGCTGTTGGAGGAGCCCAGTTTCTGTCCCACAGGGGGGACTGTGGACTGCCTGGCCCCAGGGTGGCCTGAGGGGCCTGAGCCAGACTCCTGTGGGCAGCAGGACTGGGTGGGGCCGCAGAGCCGGCTAGCCCGTTGGTAGCTAGAGTGTCGGGAGCCACCGCCAGGCCCCGGAACTGGGCTGCTGGCAGCCAGTCAGCGGCAGATGCCAATTGTATTCCCAGCAGCTCCTGGAGACACTGGCTGTGCACGTGGGGCAAGCGTGTGTGCTCGTGCCTGTGCCGTGGCAGGGGTGCGCCAGGACTCCTGGGTCCTCCTGGAGCTGAGAGACGGCCGCTGGACTTCAGCGAGTGTGCTTGTGTGTGGTGTCCCTGGCACCCGCCCCTCATTCATCCATCAGAGGCCAGGCTAGGCCTGTGCAAGGTGCTGGGGACATGTGATGGCCTGATGTGGTCCCCACCCTCGAGGAGCCCCTGTTTTGTCAGGGGTAGACGGTCTGTGCTGGGCACTGGGGACAGAAGGCAAGGTCCAGACTGGAGAGGAGGTGTGGGGCGGAGCGGGCTGATGGACGGCTGTTATGTGGGACCCGGGGCAGCACACCGCTAGTGCCAGCCTTGCTGTGGAGCTGTGGGTTTGCGGGCTGTGCCCTGAGCGCGAGGCTGCCTGGCAGCTGAGTTCGTGTTTTTGAAGACAAGCTGTGCAGCACTTGGAAACTAAGGATAGATTGTGTACTTTGGAGCTTTCAGAAGACTCAGTGACGTATTGGACGTACCGGGGGCACCCACTGGCATCTTGTTAGGTTCTTGTGTGGTTTATGGGCCACTGGCTTCATCAGTGCCAGTGTTTCTCCATGATGGGGAGGCCCTGAGGAACTGTATAGGGCACTCTGTGTGATGGGGGCAGGTGGTCTCTACCCTCCTATACATCCGTGATTGGTTGATTGATATTCACTCATTCAAAAAAGCATTAAAAAATAGCATTGTCTGATTACAGTGCATTTAAACACTTTCACTTAAACATTCTGGAATGTGAATTCATAAAATCGTGAATGCAGATTTTTTTTAAGCACACAGTAAGTACTTAATAAATGCCCACAGCTCCCGGGATGAAGCCCAGCCTCCTTCCCCAACTCGCTACTCCTCTAGCCACATCTTGCACTGCTGCCCCACCCCCCCTTTTGGCTCCTGTTCCCCTAGCCTGCTTTCAGTTCCTGGAACAGGCCAGGTTCCCTCCAGCCTCAGGGCCTTTGCACATGCTGATTCCTCTGCCTGAACCTCCTGCCTTCCTTCCCCTCATTTGCCTACTTAACTACTACTCATCATCCAGGTCTCCAGAAAAAAGCTTTCCTTGGTACCCAGGCAAGATGTGTCCCTGTCACCACCTTTACAGCCCCATGGGCCTCTGCCTTCACTGACCCAGTCACCATTCCTTATTATTGGATGTCGCTCAGTGTGGTTGGTGTGGGGAGGGCCAGGGTTATGCCTGCCTCTTCATGCCGTTCCCCTGGGGCTGAGGACACGTCTAGGCCATTCTCAGTCATGGACTGGGTGGTAGGGTATGGTGGGACCCTTGGCCAGTCCCAGTCGCCACCTTGACCATCCCTATGGGTTCCTGGCCTCCAGCTGGGTCTGCAAACCTAGAGGCATTTGGCTGGTCTCTGATAGGCCTGTGGCCTCTAAAATCCCAGTACATCTAGGAGCCCCCAGAGGCTCTACAAGAGGGTGAGGGGCCACACTTGGGCAAGACACTACATCTTCGGTGGTGTGTCTGTGCCTATCTTGCCAGGCATTTATTCCTGAATCAGTTCATCTGCTCACATCATCACCTATTTACTGGTTCATCCCTTCTTTCTTTCACTAGGCCACCAGCTCCTTCACCTCTCCAGTTCCTAATCCTCCATTCTGTCTTTGGGCCACCAGTGCTTCCTGAGGCCTGCTGAGTGCCCAGCCCTGTGCCAGGCATGGGGACCCAGAGGCCCCCCACAGGGCCCTGCTCTGTAAACTCTAGTCATCCTGCCAGGCCCCTCTCAATGATGGAGGCTGGGGCTGCTCGAGTGCTGGGAAGGGGCCACTAGTTAGGACCTGCAGGGAATGCTTCCTGGAGGACACACACTGGATCTGGGGTGGATTTTGGAGGATTAGAGGGATTTGGGTCGATGGAGAATGGCGGGGAAGGGCACTGCTGGCTGAGAGAACTGCATGGTTAGAGGCAAGGAGGCAGCCAAGTGCTGGGCAGGCTTGGGGTTGGTGTGGGTATGTGTCCTTCTAGGAGGAGGTGGCCTCCTGAGCAGGCTGGCCATGGAGGTGGGCAATGTACTGTCATGGTGGGTGTCCAGCCTGTGCCAGGAGCCTTGTTGCTGCCTTGCTGTGTGCTGCTCTTGGATGAGACATGTCCCCTCTCTGGACTGCCTTAGTAAAGTGAAAGCTAGGGCCTGGTGAACTCAGAGGGGCCTTGCGTCTACCCACAGTCTGGAGTCTGTGATCCTGACAGCCCGGGAAGGGAGTCCTCAGGGGCCCTGCCTCTTCTTTGCGCGCGAGGAGGGCTGTTCCACATTGGGACTTGGTGGCTTTGAGGGGCTGGGCGTGAGGCTCCGAAGTTCCTTCTAATGGAGGATCCTGACGGTTCAGGGAGTGTGGAGGCCGACTCAGCTGGGAGGGGGCCCCTGCCGTGCAAACTCTCACTCCACCCTCTTTGGGAAAGGCTCTCACTAAGGAGGGGCTTCCTGTGTTGAACCAAAGACAAGCCTACTCCCCGCTTCATCAGACTCTTGTGGGGGGAACCCTTTAAAACTCAGGTGACTAGATTTTCTTTTGTTGTGGCCTCTGGGTGGGGGGCGGGGGGGTGGAGCCTGTTCTGTTCCCACACCCACTCCACAGTGTCTCCTGGTGGTGGCCCCAGGCCAGGACTGAGGCCTGCAGGGTGTGTGCAGTACTCTACAGTTTGCAGAACACATTTAATCCCCTCATCTTCTAACCACCCCCAGGGAGGGGTACACATAAAAAACAGAAATTGTCTCCATTTGACAGATGAGGAAACTGAGGCTCAGAGCAGTTGGGTGGCTGCTCAGGGTCACTCAGAGAGTGGGGATAAACCCAGGAGTCCAGGAGTCCCCTGGACCGAGCCCTGGGGGTGCCGGCTCCGAGGGCCCCCTTGCTCACGGATCGCACATCATTTCCCCAGCCGAGGAGCGGGGCCCAGATCCCTCTGTGCTGGGTTTCGCAATGTCGCCTCCTCCTCGCCGAGCTGTCTGACGTGGCCTTTTCAAAAACCCAAAATGAATGGAAGCAAATTTTGTTTGGAAAATTTTGCTACACCCTGTACCAGGGCTAGTTGCAAAACCAGGCTTGGGGATCCCTGCTGATGTAGACGATGATAATAGTAATGACAGCGGATCATTGACTATCACCCATTCATGCCACAGAGCGTCAGTGGCCGTCGCCTAGGAGCCATGCACAGTGCTGGGTCCTCTGTTGAGTGAGCACCGCCTCTGAGCACCGTAAATCCGGCCCCTCCTTTAGTCCCATCCCACCCTATGATTACTCTCCCCATTTTACAGATGAGGAAACTGGGGCAAAGAGAGCTATATTAGGTTGTCCAATGCCCCACAGCTGGTGAAGTGGTGGCACCAGGGTTTGAATCCAGGTGGGTTAGAGTTTAGGGTCTAGTCTTAGCCCTGTGTTATGGAAATTCTAAAGTTCCCATTTGTTCAACAGAAGTGATGGGTGGAGGGCATGGAAGGCCGGTATTAGGCCGTGGGAATCCAATGCGGGTGGCAGACCCAGATCCTGGTTTGAGGGCACCTGGACATACACTGGAGGTGGAGCTCAGCCTGGTCTGAGAGTGTCTGTGGATGTCACTGGTCACTCACTCAGCAGCGCCTCACCTCCCAGGCCCTGCTGGAGGCCCCGGGGGAAGCATGCTGTTTGTAAGAGAACAGTGGCCTGTCCCAGCTCCTTTAGTTGCCACTAACACACAGTTCCGGTAGGTGGCCCATCTCCCCGGCTTCCGGGGGGATGGGGAGGTGACATGGGTCCTGAGAAGTGACCATGACTGCAGAACAGAGGGAGAACAAAGCGCTTGGTTCCTGGGGCTGTCCAGTGAGGGGGCAGACCCATCTCACACAAACACCGCAGCCCCCAGGGCCCAGTCACAGGGGTGCAGGTGCTCCTGAGAAGGCAGCAAAGCCAACACGGCATTTGTATTCCTCTCTTCAGCGTAAGACGGCCTGTGCAGGTGATCCATCTCCTGGAGTTTACTTCAAAAGTGGCTAAAGCGACATTTCGTACACGAGGGGGTCATCTTTAGAAAACACTTGATGTGGGCGGGTTCTGTCTTTGACAATGTAGAAATGGGGCCAGCATCCCGGCACATAAATGGAGTACAAGACCACTTATTGAGCGCCTGCTGTGTACCTAACACTGTGCTGCGCCCCACGACAGGGGTTCAGAACCACACCCCGCTGAGGTGCTTGTGCTCGTGCAGGTGGGGGTCTCTGTGCTTCCAGGTGCCAGGGCCGGGAGTGAGAACTAGGCCTCTAGTTCAGACCTTTTTCTTTCTGCAGTGACAGATGAGCCCGTGGTGACAGAGGTGGGTCCAGGAGGCTTTTGCTTTGTGGTTGCTAGGAGATAGGGGCTTGGAATTTGAATGATGAGCTAGCTTGCTGCTGTGTGTCACCGACTGAATCCCATCACCTCTCTGAGCCTCATGGTCTCCATCTATTTGTGGGAAACTAGGGGTTAAGTCTCCGAGGCTCTCCCAGCTCAGCCCTCTGTGATTCCAGGGGTGAACCCAGCTGGGCTTCCCTCTGGGAGCAGTCAGGGAGCCCTCACTGTCCTCACCCCTGACCCTCTGCCTGGCTCCCCACCACCCCCTGCCCCCCAGCCCCTGCCAGAGGGAGGGAGCCTTCCCTTCCGCCCACTGCGGGCTGACTGCGTGCAGTGACGCAGCAACTGAGGGCTCTGGAGCGCAGCTTGGAAACGGGGACCCGAGTTTGCTAAAGACAGGGGAAAAAAAGGTTCTTCCCACCACCTCCAGCTGCCTGCCTGCCTCCCTCCCTCCTCCGGCTGCCGCCAAGCCCTGGCACCTCCTTGGCTCTGCCAGATCCACTCTGGGGTGGGAGGCTCGGGGCTGGAGTTTCAGCTGAACAGGGCCCAAGTCCAAGTCTCTGCATGCTGGGGTCTTGCTGTGTGACCCTGGCATCTTTTCTGGGCAGGGTGCACTGTGAGGGCCGGGCTTTGGGATACTGAAGCTGAGCAGGCAGCTTTGCAGTGATGGCTCTGAGGGGGTCACCTGCAACTCGGGAGGTGTCCTGGCTGGACTCGGCCTGCTGTGGGAGGACAGGGCCCTCTGCCACCTGTGTTCTCCATGTGTGCACCCCGCAGTGAAGGGGGCAAGGTGCTGTGATCATCCCCATCTTATCTCCGAGGAAACTGAGGCTGTACAGCTGGTGCAGGTAGAGGGAGGATCTGAAGCCAGGTCTGTGTGACTCGGGCATCCTGGTGAGAAGGCAAGCAAGTCCCAGGCAAGAGGCCAGCCTGGTGACCATGACCGCCCCCCCCCCCCATGCCCTCTCTGGGTCTCAGTTTCTCCATCTGTGCAGTAGGAGTGGGATGGGGTAGGAGGGGTTGAGGCTGCCCTGGCCCTTCTCTGGGCCTCCACCTGGCTGTGCTGGGAATTTTCTGAGCTGCAGCTCCAGTCCTCGAAGCTGAGGTGAGATGGTGGGAGAAGGTGTTAGTATCTCATGCCTCTCCTGGGTAGGGGTGCGAAACCTGCCACCTTTGGGGTGTGAGAGATTCCTGGAGGACTGGGAGTGTGCAGGGCCTTCCAGGGACAGAGCAGGCGGGGACGGAGGCTGGTTGGCTCTGGGCAGCCTGGTGGTCTTGGCGAGTCATGGGGCCAGACCCACCTCTGCCAGTCTGTGCATCTGACCCTTGTCTGTCTGGTTCATCAGGGCACTCGGGGAGGGTGTGGGCGTGGACAGGGAGGTAGGGCCGCCGGTGGGCCCCTTCCCACCCCTGTGCGATATGTGTATGTTTGGGTGTGTGGGGCTGGTGTGACGTTGCCTCCGCTCAGGCCAGGCCTTTTGCACATTGTCAGATCCTCCTAACACTGGGAGATAGATATTATCATCCCTCTGGACTTCCCTTCTCTTTCTCCCTTTCTTTTTCTAAGTATTCATTCAACAGACAACATGGTAGGTGCCTGCTCTGTGCCCAGAGCAGGTGCCAGGTACATATCAGTGAACTGAGCCCCCGGTCCCAGCCCTCTGGGGCCCACGATCCTCTTGGGAGGCCAGCGGTCATAACCTAACCTCCCAGATGAATGTAAACGTACATCAGTGACAGGTGCGGCCGCTGCAGAGAAGTACAAGGAGATCTTCCCTAGACTGAGGCGGTCCGGGAGGGCTGCCCCAGGGAGGCGACACTCAAGCTGAGACCTGCAAGCGGGAGTTAACTGGTGCAAAGGCCCTGACCTGGGGGCAGCATGGGGAGCGTGAGGGTCTCAAGCCTGGAGGGAGCTTAGAGGAGCTCGATGTGAGGGGCAGTCAGGGCCTGGTGGACCACACGGTGCAGTGCTGATGTACAGCGTACCTGAGGCTCAGAGAAGTGAAGCAGCCTGTCCAGGTGGGGCTCGAAACTTGGCCAGATGTGGTTGGATCCCTGAGGGGTCCCTGGGGAAAGCTTTTGGCTCTCACTGAGTCCAGCTTAGGTCGTTTGAGCGACTTGCCTGAGGTTCTGCAGCAAGTCAGAGTGGAGCTGGGCCCCTCCTCCCAGCTTCTTGGGCTCCCCCTGCAAGGGTGCTTCCCACTGAGAGAAACTGGGGAGCCACAGAAGGTTCCGGAGCAGGGCAGACCCACAGTGTTCTCCTGGCCGGCCATGCCTCAGGCCTTCCCGGCACTGGCACGGAGTGTTGGCCATCTGCCTGCCTGCTGAGGCTGAGGCCAAAGCCGACTGACTGTGCTGACCCGGTGTGTCCCCACCCTCTGCTGACACTGGACGGGGCAGGGGCAGAGGCAGCCGGCAGCCTGTTTTGTGGGGGGGAGGGGTAGGGGCACCACCGCACAGCCAGCAGCCCCGAGGCTTCCAGGAACCATTTGCCAGGCTGGGTTTGATAAATGACAAGGCCGTTCCTGGAGGCTGGGGGAGGGGAGGCAGCCTTAGGCATGGAACCCTTGGGGTGGGACTAGGGGTTTGGCTACAAAGCAGAAGTTGGGCTCCTTCCCTGCCCCATGTCCCCTTCTCAAGCATCTTTTGACTTCAGCACATCGTGGCCTCTCATCAAGATGACTGTCCCGGCCCTCTCCTAGGTCTCCTGCCCATATACCCTCCACACACAGGCAAAGAGATGGATCCAGAACCACACCCGGCCCCTTACACCCTGTCATGGCCCAGAGCCCTGAGCAGTCCATGCCTCTGTCACCTGCCCTTGTCACACCCTCACCTACGGGTCAGCTGAATGACTCGGGACTCCCAGAGCACACCATGTCCCCTCTGCCCCCAGCCTCCCTCTGCCTGGAAAACCCTTCCCCAGAGTCTTTGCTCAGGAACTCCTATTTGTTATTTACCACTCGGCTTAGGTCTCATCCTTCCAGGAGATGGGCCCCCTCGTCCCACGTGGGTCACTCCTGCCCTCCAGGCAGGGGCCAGGCTGGCGCCTCTTGGTTCCCCTAGCCGTGCCCAGTCTGAGGCCTGGCACACAGTAGGTGCACAGCTCATAGGTGTCAGCCAAGCACTGTTGCGCCCAGTGACCAGGTGCAGCCTGTGCCCCCTCAGGCTCCTGTCCCACAGAAATGTCCGGGTCAAGCCCAGGTCATGTGGCAAGTGCCTCAGACCAGAGCCCAGCCCGTATATCCCACTGTGGCCCCTCGCGCCTCTCCCCCCCAACCAGGAGCGGGGGTGATGGCTGCATGAGCCCATCTGGGACGCCATGGGGTGCCCAGGGGCTGAGCAAGTGGGAAGCTGGCTGATTGGTCTCCCTCTTTTAGCTTGTGGACCCACCAGGGCTGTTTTTTGCCAACCTGGGGAGAAGCCCAGCTGTTTGAAGGGAGTACAGTTCTTGTTCTTTAAGCCCCTGAAATTTGGGGTCTATTTATCACTGCTGCCCAGTCCATACAGAGGAATACAAACACCTATTATGTGCCAGGTATTATTCTAGACACTGGGCATAATAAAGAATTTAATGAAAACTGATACGTGAAAGCCTTTATCTTTTTTTTTTTTTTTTTTTTTTTTTTTTTTTGCGGTACGCGGGCCTCTCACTGTTGTGGCCTCTCCCGTTGCGGAGCAAGGCTCCGGACGCGCAGGCTCAGTGGCCATGGCCCACGGGCCCAGCCGCTCCGCGGCATGTGGGATCCTCCCAGACCGGGGCACGAACCCGTGTCCCCTGCATCGGCAGGCGGACTCTCAACCACTGCGCCACCAGGGAAGCCCCAAGCCTTTATCTTTTTAAATTTTATTAATTTTTATTTTTGGCTGTGTTGGGTCTTCGTTGCTGCACGTGGGCTTTCTCTAGTTGCGGCAAGTGGGGACTACTCTTCGTTGCGGTGCGCGGGCTCCTCGTTGCAGTGGCTTCTCTTGTTGCGGAGCACGGGCTCTAGGCACGCAGGTTTCCGTAGTTCTGGTGCGCGGACTCAGTAGTTGTGGCGCGCGGGCTCTAGAGCGCAGGCTCAGTAGTTATGGCGCACGGGCTTAGTTGCTCCGCGGCATGTGGGATCTTCCCGGACCAGGGCTCGAACCCGTCTCCTGCATTGGCAGGTGGATTCTTAACCACTGTGCCACCAGGGAAGTTCAAAAGCCTTTAGCTTTGATCTGGTGCATGGTAGGCTCTGTGGGTTAGAGGAGTTCTTTCCGATCTGTTCTTGTGTCTATAAACAGTCATAGGAAGCAGCCATAGAGGGAAGGCTGAGGTCAGGGGGAGGCATGAGAGGAAGGCACCCTCGCATGCCCAGCCTGGGAGACATATATTGCGCCCTCTGGAACCAGCCCCCAGTTGCTCTCTGCCCTCTCCTCTACCCACTCTCAAGGCTGACCCTCTGTGTTAGTTATCTGGTGCTGCATAACAAATTATCCCAAAACTTAATGGCTTAAAATGATAATAAACATTTATGATCTCTCTCTCTTTCTCTCTCATACATACACACACACATTCTATCTCCAGAAGCCACTCTGAGGGAATCTGGGGATCTTTTTTTGGGGGATCTTATTCTGTCATCAGCGATAGGTTAAACCAGAGTGATGCTGGCTGTTTCCTGTGGGACGTGGGCCAGAACTTGGCCTTAGCCATCTCTCCAGTACACCCAGTGACACTGGGTCAAGGGACCCACTGTCCTCTCACAGGTGGGGAGATGAGGCACAGAGAGGGAGAGTGACAATCCGAAGGTCACCCAGCCAGCAGCTGGTAGAGTCAGGATTTGAACCCAGACCAGCTTTCCTCAGCATCCAGGCTCTGCACCATCCTGCCTAGGGTGAGAGTGGGTGAGGGCCGGGAGGTAGGCTCGGCTGTGTGGGGCCTTAGTGCCTGTTTAACAATGAAGCAGCGAGTGTTTATGTCCAGCTGTTTCAATAAACAGGGTTTGTTTTTTTTTCCTGCTTTTGTTTTTAATTGAAAGAGCAAAACTGAGTGGAAAGGTGGCGACTGCCTCAGCCCTGAGGACCCTGGGAGGCTTTCTGGAGCCACGGGTGGACCTCCCTGGGTGGCCACCAGTGAGCTCGTCCACCCACAGGAGGAAGTGAGCCGACTCTGAGGGTTGGCTCGAGTTCGAGTGTGGCTCTCCTCACCAGCTGTGTGACCTTCAGCAGGTCACAGAAGCCTCTTGGAGCCTCAGTTTCCCCATCTCTTCCCCGTGGGATAACACGTCACTGCCTGCCTTGGAGGCTTGGTGTGACGTTGAGGTGATGTAAGATGTTACAAACAAACTTTTTGGCCAACCCAGTACCTAGGACAGGGCCTGGCACATAGCAGGTGGTCAAGAAAAAGCAACTGATGTTGTTGTGTTCTCTTATGACTCCCCCACCCCTACGCACACACACACCCTGGAGGCTTCTGGCGTTCCTTCCCCACACCCCAGTGCAGACCAGCTCACAGAAGTTTGGCCCGGGCTCCCAATTAGACCAGCTTGGAAGGGAGGGCCAAGAAGTGGACACTCCTACGTGCAGAGTGCCTGCACACACAGGGATGCGTGCTTATGACCATTTTACAGATGGGGAAACAGGGGCCCAGAGAGGACTTGCCTGAGGGCCTCAGTGGTAGAGATGGGGCTGAACCACAGCCTCTTTTATTTTTATTTTTATTTATTTTTTTATTTTTTGGCTGTGCCGTGCGGCATCCGGGATCTTAGTCCCCCGACCAGGGATCAAACCCATGCTCCCTGCAGTGGAAGCACGGAGTCCTAAACCACTGGACTGCCAGGGAAGTCCCGAACCACAGCCTCTTGACTCTGAACCTGTGCTCTTCCTGCTATCCCACTCTGAAAGATCCTTGGGAGAAGCTGAAGAGAATTCCAGAAGCCCTCAGGGTGGCTGGGAGCCAAGACACTTGGGTTCTCCACCCCTCACTGCCCCCAGACCCCCATGTGACCCTGTTGGAGTTGCCTCCCTCTCTGTGCCTTTGTTACAAGGTGGTGGGGAGAGTCTGGACTGCCTGGGACCAAGGCCTCCTCCCCCAGCTCCATGCCCCCCTCCCCCAGGTTCCACCTCTGTGTCCCCTCCCTCCTCTGCTGGCCTGGTTTGTGCGTGGCCCACATTCAAGGCCGCTGCTTTTGGGTAGGAGGTCAGGCATTGGGAACCCTGCTTGGAAAAGCCCACCCAGGCCCGCCCCTGACCCTGGGCCCCAAGGTGGACTTCCCCCTGCCAGGGCAGGGGCCGTGGGCCGGGCGAGTGCTCCTGTGAGGCTCTCCCAGCACTCAGGCCCACCGTGCCCCCCACTCCCTCCCTGTGTGTCCTGTGTTGGGAGCAGATATATTTAGACAGAACGCTCTGTTCTGTACAGATTCCACGTCCACTGCGCCTGTCAGGGCTGGGGAGGCAGGGCCTGCGGGCAGCCACACCTGGTACCTGGAGCTCTGGGGCCGGCTGGCTAGAGGAGGGCAAGCCCATCAGACAGGGGTTGCAGCTGACTGTGGGTGCTGCCCCGCCCCCCAGGACCACACCTCTCTACCCTCTGGCCTCCAGGTCACAGCCACACTCAATCACTGGCTCCCCTCCCGCTCCCCTGCCCCCTACTTCCTCTGTCCCTCTCAGCACCAGGAGCACTTTCTCCCTCTTGTAGTCGGTCGGCAAACGTGGATTCGTGTCTGCTATGGGCCACTCCCTTGCTGGACTCTGGGACACAGAGATGACTATGAGGGCCCACAAGGTGGCCACATCACAGGCTGGGAGAGGGATCACAGGCCACCAGGTCATCAGGATCTGTGTTGTGATAGCAGGCAGCCCTGGGACAAGGGCTGGGGGGATGATCAGCGAAGGTTTCTTGGAGGAGTTTTCCAAGCTGAGACCCACAGGCTAAGTGGGAGCGAGCCAACTACTGGGGCCGAGCAGGCATTCCTGGCAGAGGGAACAGCACGTGCAAAGGCCAGGAGTTGAGTGAGGACCTGGCTGCACTTGGGAGAGTGGAGAGCAGGGAGGTGGGCGGGGACCTTGCTGCCCAGGTGGAGAGTCTTGCCCTCCCCTTTCCTCCCCCCGCCCTCCCCCCCACCCCGACCCTGGGTGCTGGAGAGCTGAGGGAGGGTTTTCAGCCTTTCAGTGGCCGGGTCTGGTGTGATGAGTGTGCAGGGTAGCTGGCCAGCGGTTCTACCTGCCGGGCTGGCTCCCTTTCCTGCGGCATCCTGCGGCAGATGCCCTGTGCCTGGCCAGGTGGGAATCAGAAATAGCTCACACGTGCTCAGCGCTCGGGGAAGCGGCTCCACCCCCTCCCCCCCAACGCCCGACCTCCCCCGCCCCCAGCGCATTTCATCTGCACCTGGGTCAAGGACGGCTCGGCTCTGTGCTTGCAAGCTGGGTGACCTTCTCCCTCCGTTTATTAATACACCGCCCACTGGAGCTGCAGGCAGAGCTGGGAGAACTTTGTAGGGGTCAAGGAGGGTGGCAGACGGGGGTCCCCCAGACAGGGAAAGTGCTGAGGGGTTGGAAGATGTTATCTGCCCCCAGGAACACTATCCAGCCAGATAAACCCCAAAGTACAAAAATGAGAGTAAAAATTCCCCGGAATCCACCTCCCTGTGGTGACCATCGTCGACATTTTGATGTCAGCCTTCCAGAGGCCCCTCCAAGTCGATCTGACCTGGCAGGTGGATTCATTCATTCACTTATTCATTCCTTCAGCAAATATTTGTTGAGTGCCCAATCCACACCAGGGCCTACAGTGGGCAGAGGGGACCTGGATCTGAGTGAAACAGACAGTTCCTCACTCTCAGGGGACTCAAAAAGCAGGTAGAACAGTGATGAGGTCCACAGGGGAGAGTCATGGGAACGATGGATGCAAATGAGAGGTCTCAGCCCAGGCTGGGGGTCCGGAAGGCTGCCTGGAGGAGGTGACACTTGGGCTGAGACCGGAGCGATGCGAAGACATTACTAGTGGAGAGAATGGCAAATGTGCAAACCCTGCAGTGTGAGGGCAGTGGTGTTTTCAGGGAAGAGAAAGGAAGAGGAGAAGCCTGGAATGTTAGGATGAGGAGGGAGGATGAGTTAAAGCATGAGGGGGGTGACAGGGACCAGACCTTGTGCAGCCTCAGGGGCTGTGGTCAGGTTGTGATCAGGGTTTACATAAGAGCATGGGCACTGGTGCCATAAGGCCTAAGTTCAAATCCCACCCTGCCACTTAGTTAGTTGACTTCAAGCAAGTCACCTAATCTCTCTGTGCCTCGGTCTTCTCATCTGTAAAGTGGGGCCAGTAATGGTCCCAACCTCGTAAGACGGTTGTGAGGATGAAATGATGTGAAAAAGTGCTTAGGCCAATGCTTGGTGTACACAAAATACTCTCATAAATTATAGCTCATATAGTTTTGAAGTCATCTGCAGGTGAAATGCATATGTGTAGATGATTTTGCATACATAGGGTCATATGAGTCCTGTTTGTCTGTAGCTACCTTTCCCCTTGATGCTGGCCATCTTTCTGAGTCAATGACTACAGAGTATTATTATATTTAGAAGTTTTGTATTGAGGTGTAACATATGTGTGGTAGAGTACACTAACCTTAATGTATATATAGTATGGCTTGATTCATGTGTATATGTATATATAATGGAAAATAATGGAAGTAACCAAGATGTCCTTCAGTGGATGACTGGATAAACAAATTGTGGTACATCCATTGAATGGAATATTATTTAGCAATAACAAGAAATGAGCTATCAAGCCACAAAAAGACATGGAGGAGCTTTAAACACAATTACTAAGTGAAAGAAGCTAGTCCGAAAAGGTTACATACTGTCTGATTCCAACTGTATAACATTCTGGAGAAGGTGAAACTGTAGAGAAAGTAAAAAGATCAGTGGTTGCCAAGGATTCGAGGGGAGGAAGGGAGGGATGAGTAGGTGGAGCACAGAGGATTTTAGGACAGTGAAACTCTTCTGTATGATACTGAGGTGGTGGATACACGACATTATACATTTGTCAAAACCCCCGTAGAACTTTACAAAGAGTGAACCTTAGTTTAAACAATGGACTTTAGTTAATAATAATGTATCAGTATTGGTTCATCCATTGTAACAAAGGTACCACATTGATGCAAGGTATTAATCATGGGGAACTACAAGGGGGAAGGAGAACGGATATATGGGAACTCTGTACTTTCTGCTCAATTTTTCTGTAAACCTAAAATTGCTCTAAAAAACAAAGCCTATTCATTTAAGAATGAAAAATTAAATTAAAATGTAAAAAATTTTTAAAGGAAAAAGATGAAAGCAAAAATCACTAGTCGTGTCTGCGGTAGCTTTGGAGCTATGTCCCATTGGTTGTTCTGTCCGGGGAGGTTTTTCTTCTCCCTGTGGGCTGACACTCCAGAATACCTCTGTGTTTCACTTCTCTTCCCTCTCCCTGCTCATGCCTGTGGTGGAAGCACATCCCCGTATTACTTAAAACTCTTCCTAAACATCATGTTCAGTGGCTCCCTAAATCGAGAGGTGATTTAAGTTCTAATGATGGAGTAGGAGCCATTCTATGCCTCCGTTCGTGTTTGAAGAAAAGAATGGAGATGGAGAAAGCAATGGAATCATGGGATCTCAGGTTATGGGTGTTACATTTTAGGAGAAATGATTTAGCATCACAGCCTCTTACTTGGTACCAATGCATCTCAGAACCTCAGTATAGTTATCTTCAAATGACAGAATGAGGTATGTTTATACTCTGGAAATAAATGATTATGAATCCTTGAACAGATGAGATTTAGCATTTCAAGACTCAAAAAACGTTAGAACCTCTAAGTTGAAAAAACCAGTCAAAGTATTCTAGTTTAATCCTTTCCCCCCGCTTCCAGTGTAACTTTGATTTATTTTCCTTTTTAAAAAACAGCTTTTATTGAGGTATAACTGACATACAATAAATCACACATAGTCAAAGTGTTCAAATTGATAGGTTTTGACAGACGTATACACCCTGAAACCATCACCATAATCAAGATAATGAACACATCCATCCCTCCCAGAAGTCTCCTCATGGCCCTAGGTAAGCCTACCTCTTGCTCCTCTTCCCCCCTTCCCCCCTCCCACTCTACTCTTGCCCCTCCCCATCCCCAGGCAAGTATTCATTTGTGTTCCCTAGAATTCTGTACAAATGGACTCATACATACTCTTTTTGTGTGGCTTCTTTCACTCAGCATAATTATTTGGATATTCATCCATGTTGTAGCATGTATCAGTAGTTTGTTCTTTTTTATTGTATTGAGTAGTATTCCATTGTGTGGATATGCCACAGTTTATTTATTCATTTGCTTGTTGACGGAAATTTGGGCCTCTTTCCAGTTTGGGGCTATTACAAATAAAGCTTCTATGAATTTGTGTGTACAAATCTTTGTATGAACCTATGCTTTCATTCCTCTTGAGTAAATACCTAGGAGAGGAATGACTGGACGATATGGTAGGTGTATGTTTAATTTTTTAAGAAACCTATCAAGGTGTTTTCCAAAGTGGGTGCACCATTTAAAATTCACACTAGCAGCATGTGGAAGTTACAGTTCCTCCACATCCTCACCAACACTTTGCAGTGTCAATCTTTCCAATTTTAAGTATTGTAATAGTGGTAGTATTTCATTGTGGTGTTAATTTGCAATTCCTTAATGACCAGGGATGTTGAGCAACTTCTCACGTCCTTAGTTTGCCATCTGTATATCTTCTTTGTGAAGTGTCTCTTTGTACGACATCTTTGCCCATTTTTATTTTTTATTGTTTTTAATATTTATTTATTACTTATTTTGGCTGTGCCGGGTCTTAGTTGTGGCATGCATGTGGGATCTAGTTCCCCGACCAGGGATTGAACCCGGGCCCCCTGCATTGGGAGCATAGAGTCTTACCCACTGGACCACCAGGGAAGTCCCTTGCCCATTTTTAAACTGGGTTGTCTGTTTTCTTATTCTTGAGTTTTGTGGGTTCTTCTTGTATTCTGGATACAAGTCCTGTAAATGATATATGTTTTGCAAATATTTTCCTCCGGTCTGTGGATTGTCTTTTCCAAGCACAGGCGTTTACAGTTTTTGGTGAAGTCCAGTTTAACAATTTGTCCTTTTATGGATTGTGTTCGTTGTTGTCATAGCTAAGAAATCTTTAGCTCATCCAAGGTCATAAAGGTTTAGTCTATGTTTTCTTCTTGAAGTTTTGTAGCTTTATGTTTATAACTATGATCCATTTTGAGTTAATTTATACAGTGTGAGATATGGATTAAATTTCCCATTTTACTCATAAATGTTCTATCATTCCAGCACCATTTGTTGAGAAAACTCTTATGGCTCTGCTGATTATCTCTGCTCCTTTGTCAAAAGTCAATTTGAGAATGAACATCTTAACAATATTGAATCTCCTAATCCATGAGCAAGATATCTCAGTTTATTTAGGTGTTTTTTAAAAACTTACCTCAGCAATAATTTAGTTTCCTATATCCAGGTCTTTCACATCTATTGCCATATTTATTCCTATTTCACATTTTTGATGCTATTGTATATGGTATTTAAAATTTTTAAATTCTGGTTGATTGTATCTAGTATATAGAAAAAAATGATTTTTGTATATTGATCTTATATCCTGTACCTTGGTAAGCTTACTTTTTGTTTGTTTGTTTGTTTGCGGTACGTGGGCCTCTCCCGTTGCGGAGCACAGGCTCCGGACGCGCAGGCTCAGCAGCCATGGCCCACGGGCCCAGCCGCTGCGCGGCATGTGGGATCTTCCCGGACTGGGGCACGAACCCGTGTCCCCTGCATCGGCAGGCGGACTCTCAACCACTGCGCCACCAGGGAAGCCCAGCTTACTTATTAGTTATAATAGCTTTTTTGTGTGTGGCTTCTATTGGATTTTCTTTATAGGTGAGCATGTTATCTGCAAATAAAGATAGTTTTATTTCTTTCTTTCTAGTCTGGATGCCCTTTCTTTCATTTTCTTGCCTTATTGCCCTGGCTGGAAACTCCAGGGCAATGTTGAATAGGAGTGGTGAGAGTGGACATCCTTGTCTTGTTCCTGATCTTAGAAGGAAGCTTTCAGTCTTTCACCATTAAATATGATATTAGCTCTGGGGTTTTTGTAGATGCCTTTTTCAGGTTGAGGAATTTTCCTTCTATTCCCAGTTTGCTGAGAATTTTAAAAACCAGGAATGGATACTGGATTTTGTGAAATGCTTTTTCTGTGTCTTTTGAGATGATGCCATGGTTTTTCTCTTTTATTCTGTTATGAAGTACATTGATTAATTTTCAAATGTTGAGCCAACTCAACACTCCTAAGATGAGACCCACTTGGCCTTTTAACATATTGTTGAATTAGATTTGCTGAAATGTTGTTTAGGATTTTTTTTTTTTTTTTTTTTTGGCTGCATTGTGTCTTCATTGCTGCATGCGGACTTTCTCTAGTTGTGGTGAGTGGGGGCTACTCTTCGTTGCGGTGCACGGGCTTCTCATTGCGGTGGCTTCTCTGGTTGTGGAGCATGCGCTCTAGGTGAGTGGGCTTCAATAGTTGCAGCACACGGGCTCAGTAGTTGCGGCACATGGGCCCTAGAGTGTGCAGGCTTCAATAGTTGTGGCGAATGGGCTCAGTAGTTGTGGCTCGTGGATTCTAGAGTGCAGGCTCAGTAGTTGTGGCGCTTGGGCTTGGTTGCTCCACGGCATGTGGGATCTTCTCAGACTAGGGATTGAACCTGTGTCCCCTGCATTGGCAGGCCGATTCTTAACC
This sequence comes from Mesoplodon bidens, assembly GCF_964165515.1. Lineage (NCBI taxonomy): Eukaryota > Metazoa > Chordata > Mammalia > Artiodactyla > Ziphiidae > Mesoplodon > Mesoplodon bidens. Next base: position 23,266,759 of record NC_138171.1, on the reverse strand, counting down.
ACTGCACCACCAGGGAAGTACCAGAATTTAAAAAAACAAAAACAAAAACAAAAACATCATATTCATTGCACAGCATTTTAGTACTGTAAAGCGGAGGGGTTTTGGGTTTTTTTTAAAGATTTATTTATTTATCTTATTTATTTTTGGCTGCATCGGGTCTTAGTTGCGGCACACGGGATCTTCGTTGAGGCATGTGGATCTTTCGTTGAGGCACGCGGGCTTCTCTCTAGTTGTGGTGCACAGGCTCCAGGGTGTGTGGGCTCTGTAGTTGTGGCACGTGGTTCCAGAGTGTGTGGGCTCTGTAGTTTGCGGTACCTGGGCTCTCTAGTTGAGGCATGCGAGCTCAGTAGTTGTGGCACCCAGGCTTAGTTGCCCCGCGGCATGTGGGATCTTAGTTCCATGACCAGGGATGTAACCCAAGCCCCCTTCATTGGAAGGTGGATTCTTTACCACTGGACCACCAGGGAAGCCCCTGTTTAGGATTTTGACATCTATATTCATGAAAGCTATTGGTCTGTAGTTTTCACTTATTGTATTGAGTTTGTCTGGTTTTGGTATCAGGGCCCCATAAAGTGCAGTGGAAAGTATTTCCCTCTCTTCAGTCTTTTACAAGAGTTTGTATAGAATTAGCATACATGTGTTTGTTTAGAATCACCAGTGAAGCCATCTGAGCCATGAGTTTTCTTTGTGGGAAAGTTTTATCTAAAAATTCAACTTCTTTAATAAATATAGGGCTATTCAGGTTACCTATAGCTTCTTCCATGGGCTTTGGTAATTTGTATCTTCAAGGAAATTTGTCCATTTTATCTAAGTTGTCAAATTTATTGGCATAAAGTTGTTCATCATATTCCTTTGTTATCCCTTTTAAAAATTAACAGCTTGGACTTCCCTGGTGGCGCAGTGGTTGAGAGTCCGCCTGTCGATGCAGGGGACACGGGTTCGTGCCCCGGTCCGGGAAGATCCCACATGCCGCGGAACGGCTGGGCCCGTGAGCCATGGCCGCTGGGCCTCCGCGTCCAGAGCCTGTGCTCCGCAACGGGAGAGGCCACAACAGTGAGAGGCCCGCGTACCACAAAAAAAAAAAAAAAAAATTAACAGCTTTATTGAGATATAATTTATATACCATACAATTTACCTATTTAAAGTGTAAAAATCAATGTTTTCAAAAAATTTTTATTGGAGTAAAATTGCTTTACAATGTTGTGTTAGTTTCTTGTACAGCAAAATGAATCAGTCATTCATATACATATATCCACTCTTTTTTAGGTTTCCTTCCCATTTAGGTCGCCACAGAGCATGGAATATAGTTCCCTGTGCTATACAGTAGGTTCTCATTAGTTTGTGTATTTCATATATAGTAGTGTACATATGTCAGTCCCAATCTCCCAGTTTATCCCACCCCCCTCCCCTCTTGGTAACCATAAGTTTGTTCTCTACCTCTGTGACTCTATTTCTACTTTGCAAATAAGTTCATTTCTACCATTTTTCTAGATTCCACATGTAAGCAATATTATATGATATATGTTTTTCTCTTTCTGACTTACTTCACTCTGTCTCTAGGTCCAGCCACGTCTCTCTCTGCAAATGTCACTATTTTGTTCCTTTTTATGGCTGAGTAATATTCCACTGTATATATGTACCACATCTTCTTTATCTGTTCCTCTGTCGATGAACATTTAGGTTGCTTCCATGTGCTGGCTATTGTAAATAATACTGCAATGAACATGGGGGTGCATGTATCCTTTTGGACCATGTTTTTCTCTGGATATATGCCTACAAGTGGGATTGCTAGGTCATATGGTAGCTCTATTTTTAGTTTTTTAAAGAACCTCCATACTGTTCTCCATAGTGTCTGTACCAGTTTACATTCCCACCAACAGTGTAGGAGGGTTCCCTTTTCTCCACACCCTCTCCAGCATTTATTGTGAAAATCAGTGGTTTTAATACCATTGTACACAGTTGTACACCAATCAACACATCAAGTTTAGAACATTTCATCACCCCCAAAAGTAACTGTATCCTTATTAGCAGCCGCTCCCCTTTTCCCACTACCCACTCCCCTACCCTCAATCCTGGGCAACCACTAATCTACTTTCCATCTCTATTGATTTGCTTATTTGGGACACTTCATGTAAATGGAATCATACAATATATGGCCTTTTGTGACTGTCTTTTTTCACTTATCATAATGTTTTCAAGGTTCACACAAGTTGTAGCATGTAACAGTACCTCATTCATTTTTATTGCTGAATGGTATTCTATTGTATGGATACACTACATTTTATCTATCCATTCTTCAATTTATGGACACTTATGTTGTATCCACTTTTAGGCCATTACAAATAATGCTGCTATGAACATTGCATATAGGTTTTTAAAAAATAATTTATTTATTTTTGGCTGCGTTGGGTCTTCGTTGCTATGCGTGGGCTTTTCTCTAGCTGCGGAGAGCAGGGGCTACTCTTCGTTGCGGTGCGTAGGTTTCTCATTGCAGTGGCTTCTCTTGTTGCAGAGCACAGGCTCTAGGTGCGTGGGCTTCAGTAGTTGTGGCTCACGGGCTCTAGAGTGCAGGCTCAGTAGTTGTGGCACACGGGCTTAGTTGCTCCGCGGCATGTGCGATCTTCCTGGACCAGGGCTCAAACCTGTGTCCCTTGCACTGGTAGGCAGATTCTTAACCACTGCACCACAAGGGAAGCCCTGTATATAGGTTTTTGTGTGGACATATGTTTTCATATTGGGGTTATATATCTAGGAGTGGAATCACTGATTCATATGATGTGTTTAAGCTTTTGAGCAACTTCCAGGATGTTTTCCAAAGTGACTACACCATTTTTCATTTCCACGGCAGTGTATGAGGGTTCCAGTTTTTCCAGATTTTCACCAATATTTGTAACTGTCTGTCTTTTTAATTATAGCCATCCTAGTGGATGTGAAGTGGTGTCTCATTGTGGTTTTGATTTGCATTACTTTGATGGCTACCGATGTTGAGCATGTGTTTATTGACCACTTATGTCTTCTTTTGAGAAATGTCCATGTTAAAATTGGACTACTTATCTCTATATTATTAAGCTGTGAGTGTTCTTTATATACTTTGGAATATAAGTCTTCTATCAGATATATGATTTTCACATTTTAAAAAATATTTATTTATTTTGGCTCTGCCGGGTCTTAGTTGCGGCATGTATGTGGGATCTAGTTCTCTGACCAGGGATCAAACTTGGGCCCCCTGCATTGGGAGCGTGGAGTCTTACCCACTGGACCATCAGGGAAGTCCCCGATTTTCACATATTTATCCCATTCTATGAGTTGTCTTTTCACATTCTTGGTAGTGTCCTTTGTAGTCCTTTTTAATTTTGATGAAGTCCAACTTATCTATTTTTTTCTTCTGATGCATGTGCTTTTGGTGTCATATGTAAGAAACCATTGCCTAATTCAAGGTTGTAAAGATTTACACTTGTATTCTCTTCTAAGAGTCTTATAGTTTTAGCTCTTACATTTAGGTCTTTGATCCATTTTGAGTTAATTTTTTGTACATGGTGTGAGGTAGTCCAACTTCATTTTTTTTTTTTTGCATGTGGATATTCAGTTGTGCCATCTCCATTTGTTGAAAAGGCTGTTCTTCCCCCCCATTGAATGGTCTTGGCACCCTTGTTGGAAATCAGCTAACCATAAATGTGAGGGTTATTTTTTTTCTGGACTCCTAATTCTGTTCCTTTGATCTATCCTTATGACAGTACCACCCTGACTTTATTACTATAGCTTTGTAATAAGTTTTGAACCTTATTATCCTTTTAATATCTGTGTAATCTTAGTGATGTCACCTCTTTCATTCCTGATATGGGTAATTTGTGTCTTCTCTCCCTCTCTTTTTATATTTTCTTTCTTTGATCCATCTGGTTAGAGATTTTTCAATTTTATTGACCTTTTCAAAGAACCAGCTTTTGGTGTGTCTGATGTTTCTCTATTACTTTTCTGTGTTCTTTTTTATTGATTTCCCATCTAATCTTTATTATTTCCTTGTTCTTACTTAGTTTGGTTTAATTTGTTCTTCTAGTTTCTTAAGGTAAAAGCAGAAGTCATTGGTTTGAAACCTTTCTTCTTCACTAATATAGGCCTTTAGTGCTGTAAAGTTTCCCCGAAGTACTGCTTTAGTAGCATCCCAGACATTTTGGTATGTGATGTTTTTGTTTTCATTTTCATTCAGTTTAAAATTTTCTAATTTCCCTGTTGATATCCCTTTGACCCATGGTTTATTTAGAAGTGTATTATTCTGTTTCCCAATATTTGGGGATTTTCCAGGGATTTTTCTGTTACTGGTTTTTACTTTAATTCCACTGTGATCATAGAATGTATTTTGTATGACTTGAATCTTTTAAAATGTGTTGAGACTTTTTTAATGGCCCAGAGTATGGTCTATTTTGGTAAGTGTTCCATGAAAAGAATATGTATTCTGCTGTTATTGGGTGGAGTGTTCTATAAATGTCAGGTCAAGTTGGTTGATGGTGTTATTCAAGTCTTCTGTATCCTTATTTATTTTCTGTTTTACTTGTTCTGTCAATTATTGAGAGAGTGATATTGAAATCCCTGACTATAATTGGGGATTATCTGTTTTTTCTTGCATTTCTATCACTTTTTGCTTCATGTATTTTGCACTTTTGTTATTAAATACACAAATATTTAGGATTATTGTTCCTCTTGATGGATTGACCTCTTAATCATTATAAGATGACTTTCTTTATCCTCTAAACATACTTTTTCTGATGTAAATACAGCCCCCCAGTTTTCTTCTTTCTTTTCTTTAAAATTTTTTTAAAGAATATTTATTTATTTATTTATTTGCTGCCTGAGGTCTTAGTTGCGGCACGTGGGATCTTTCATTGCAGTGCATGGGCTCTTCGTTGCAGTGCATGGACTTCTGTCTCGTTGTGGTGCCCGGCTTAGTTGCCCCACGGCATGTGGGATCTTAGTTTCCCGACCAGGGATCGAACTGGTGTCCCTGCATTGCAAGATGGATTCTTAATCACTGGACCACCAGGGAAATCCCCCTCCTATTTTCTTTTGATTAGTGTTAAAATGGTCTACATTTTTCCATCCTTTTACTTTTAACCCACTTGGTTTTATTTTTATATTTGAAGTGCATTTCTTATAAGCAGCATATAGTTGGGTCTATTTCTTTATCCAATCTGCAAATCTCTGCCTTTAGTTGGAGTATTTAGACCATTTACATTTGATGTGATTGTTAATATGGTTAGGTTTAAATCTTTTATCTTGCTATTTGTTTTCTACTTGTCCTGTCTGTTCTTTGTTCCCCGTTTCCTCTTCTTCTGCCCGTTTTTTAGGATTAATTAAATGTTTTTATGATTCTATTTATCTCTTGTTGATTATTAGCTATAACTCTTTGCTTTGTTATTTTAGTTATTCCTGTATGGTTTACAGTATACATCTTTAACTTATCACCGTCTGCTTTCAAGTGATATTATATCACTTCATGTATAATATAAGACTGTTACATTCTTATTCTATTATATTATGCATTTTATTTTTACATATTTTAAATACAACATGACACTAAACATTTGTTTTTGTCTAAACATTAAGTTATCTTTTTTTTTTTGCGGTACGTGGGCCTCTCACTGCTGTGGCCTCTCCCGTTGCGGAGCACAAACTCCAGACGCACAGGCTCAATGGCCATGGCTCACGGGCCCAGCCGCTCCACGGCATGTGGGATCCTCCTGGACTGGGGCACGAACCCGCGTCCCCTGCATTGGCAGGCGGACTCTCAACCACTGTGCCATCAGGGAAGCCCCAGTAAGTTATCTTTTAAAGAGATTTAATGAGAAAAATAATCCTATGTATTATTTATGTAGTTACCATTTCCAGTGCTCTTCATTCCTTTTTGTAGATCCACATTTTTCTCTGGTATCATTTTCCTTCAGCCTGAGGGATGTTGACTTTTCTTTTAGTGTGGGTCTGCTGGTGATGAATTCTTTCAGCTTCTCTGTCTGAAAAAGTCTTTATTTTTAACCTTCACTTTTGAAAGTTATCTTTGCTAGACATAGAATTCTAAGTTGACAGATTTATTTCTTTCAGTGCTTTAAAGATGTTGTTCCCTGCCTTCTCACTTGCATTATCTTTGGCAAGAAATCTGCTGTCATTCTCATCTTTTTTCCTCAGTATGTAACTTTTCTTTTTAACCCGATGGCTTTTTTTTTTTTTAATATTTATTTATTTATTTATTTGGCGGCACCAGGTATTAGTTGCAACACACGGGATCTTTGTTGTGACATGCAGGATCTTTAGTTGCGGCATGTGGGCTCTTAGTTTCGGCATGTGGGATCTAGTTCCCTGACCAGGGATTGAACCCAGGTCCCTTGAATTGGGAGCATGGAGTCTTAACCCCTGGACCACCAGGGAAGTCCCTTAACCTGATTGCTTTTAAGGTTTCCTCTCTGTCACTGGTTTTGAACAGTCTGATTATGATTTACCTTGGTATAGTTTTCTTCACACTTCTTGTCCTTGGATTCATTGAATTTACTGGATCTGAAGGTTTACAGTTTTTCACATGATAGAGTGACACTCAGGACCAGAGAGGAAGTACCAGGCCGAAAAACTTGGGGAAAGCCACTTCTGACTTAGTTTCCCTGTCAGGTAGGCTGAGGGATACCTGCATTTGAGGGCATTCTGTTTTCCTTATAGGACTTGCTTCTAAGATCAAAGTACACAGTGACAGAGTGGCTAAGGTGTCAGGTAACTGGGTACAACCCTTAACTTGTTGACTCAGCATCTCTTCTGGTTCCTTCTGTGTTGAGACATGGGGCTTCCAGCTGGGAGGACATTAGGCCCTGGCCAGTCATGCCCCAGATCCACAAGGGTGCAAATTGAGAAATTGAGACCCCCCTTTTTTTAGGACAAGTTGGTATAGAATTTTTTAAAATTAGAATTTAAAAAGCTTAGAATTTTACATATGCTTGACCTGGCAATTCCAGCACCAGGAAGTTATCATAAGAAAACAGTTCAGATTATTAGAGCCAAAAGATGTGAGTTTGAACCTGGCTGGATCAGTGATCAGCTTTGTGACCTTGGACATATTACTTTACCTCTCTGAACCTACATTTGCTAATCTATAAAATAGGGATTTTAATCATTGTATTATCTTGCTGTAGTGAGGATGAAATGAGATCATATGAGGGTTAAATGAGGTAATGTGTACCAGATACTTAGCATAGGGCCAAGTACAGAGCAAATCTTGTGCTGCTGGGCAATGTTTTGATAATGATTATATATGGAAAATAAAAAGACTAGAGCAACATGCCCAGAATATCAAAAATGGTCATCTCTGGGAGAGGAATCATTTTATTTTCTAAATGCTTTCCTGTTTTCTTCTAGTTTTCTACAGTGAACAAATATTGCTTTTATAATGAGGAGGAAAAAAAAGGATGGCAGTTAAAACACAATGTGTGTCATTCTTCCAAAACTTCTTTTGAAAGGGGTGAGAAACACAACGGGCCAGGCTAAAGGTGGGACCAGCAGGGCTGGAGAAGGGCCAGGTGACCACTCCTCCACCTCCAAGGCCAGAGCCTGGGTTGGAATCTGAAAGGAGGCTGTGGAGGGAGGTGCTGGAGCATATAGAATTCAAGGTCCACTTACGGTGTGCCTCAGTCAAGCATCTTTGCTGCTCTGTGCCTCAGTTTCCTCATCTGTAAAATGGGCATATAAGAGGCTCTGTCTCATTGGGTTGTTGAGACTTTAGTGACTGTTTAGTTTTTAGCACAGTGCCCGGTGAACAGTAAGTGTCAGCTGTTGTCATTGTTATTATTACTATTCTTATTATAGTCATTCACCATTGCCTCTAGTGCAGGTGGTGAGGGGCGGGGACTGTTCAGTCCAAAGTGGGGCTCCATCTCCCTCACAAGATGAGAGATGTGAGAGAGACAGCTCAACCCTGCTGGAGACCCTTGGGCAGGCCACCCCATCTCTCTGGGCCTTCTCTCTGGGCCTCTGGTTCCCCCTCTGACCAGTGGGGACACTTGTTTCCACATGTGAATAATAAATGGGCCCCTATGTCCAATGCCTACACACCGATGGCACCTACTGTTGGTTCCCTTCCCTTCGTGGATGACACCTGTGTCAGGGAGAAGAGTAGGAGAGGCCATGTGGCCAGGCTGGGTGGGGTCAGGCACCCCAGCCACCCAGAAGCCGGTGCCCCACAGCCCCAGATGTCCCTCCTCCAGCTCCCTGATGGCCGTGGAGGGAACGGGAGCAACATGGGAACATTAATCTTCCTCATTAACTCACTTTGCTCTGGAGCTGTAGCTATTAGCCCTGCATGCAGTCGGAGCAGCAGTCGGAGCCGGGCAGGGGTCACCCAGACTGCTGGCCCACTGCCTGCCCAGCCTCTGCCCAGTACTTGCTCTGTCCCCAGGGAGAGGGGCCAGAGGAGGGGGTTTCTCTAGCAGCAGAGTTCCTTACGTCACTAAAGACAGAGGCAGAAATGGAAGCCTTGACTTCTGTTCACTTACTGACTCACAGTCAGTCATTCAAAGGCTGTTTCTAGAGCACCTACTGTGTGCCAAGGAAACCGCACCTTCCATATACTTCGCATGTGGCTGGGAAGAATGGGGGGCAAGTAGCAGGAGATGAGGTCATAGAAATAAGGGGGCATAGAGCTGTAGGAAGGACTTGGCCTTTTCCCTGAGTCAAGCCAGAGTCGTTGGAGAGCTTGGGGCGAGGAGGCGACGTGATCAGATTTGCATCTCATGAGACTTTTCATCTGGAGAAGGGGCGCCCGTGAGGAGGCTGGCTGGGCCAGTCATCCCAGCAGCGTGGAGACTGACCTGGGAGGCGTTGAGGGTTGAGGAGTGCGGTTACCATGGGGATGAAGGACAGATCAAGGAGCTGGGCAGGGCAAAGGGTTCCTGTCCTTTCAGTGAGTCCCTCCTAGTCTCTACGCCTCGTCTTCTTCACCGAGAAGTGCGCTGATCTACAAGGCCCCTCTTCTGTCAGCTTGCAGCCTTTCCGCCGCCTGGCCCATGCCTTTTCCCGCCCATCCCAGGCCTCGGCTACAGCGAGGAGCCAAAGCCATGATCATGAACCTCAAGGACTGTAACACTGGCTTTGTATGTTAGTGTTGACCAGAGTTTGCGTATATCTTAACTCCTTTCATCCCCGTAGCACCCAGGGTAGGTCAGAAGTCTTCACATTTTACGGATGAGGAAACTGAGGTGCAAAGAGGTGATGTTTCTTACCCAAGGGCACAGAGCTAGTGGCAAGCAGAGCAAGGATTTGAACTCAGGTCGGATGGATTGCCAAACCCATCCTTCTCCATTATTAACTGTTCCAGTGGTCCCTCCCAGCTCTGGGTTCAGTGAAATAAGCACCGGCAAGTGTTGGGCGCCTACTGTGTACCAGGTGCCATGTTGGGTGTGTCACTTAGCATCATCTTCTGTCCCTGCCAGCCCCAGGAGGGAGTGTCCCCATTTCACAGGTGAGAAAATATAGAGGCTCAGAAGGGAAAGGAGTTGCCCAAGGTCAGAGCTGGCCACCCGGGTCTCCAGTCTCTCCAGCACCTGCTATCTCATCCCAGCTCCCCCCCCCGCCCCCCCCGCACCATTCAAGGTCCCCTCAAAGCCAGTGACCTCAATTTCCCAAAGTAAGGTATCTTGTTAGCATCTCAAAGAACCTTCTGCCTGCCTCCATGTATATTCATGGAGGTTCAAAGAGGAAGCTCCAGACAGGAGACTCCTTTCTTTCCTTCCAAGAGCAAATTCTCACCCTCTCAGATGCAGGAAATGTAGCCTGGCTGGGAAAAGACTTTCTTTCTTTTTCCTTTTTCACCAGAGTTGGTAAAAGAAAACTGCTACCTCCAGCTCTGACGTCTGAACATGATTGGTTCAGACTTTGCCTGGTTGGTTCTAGAAGTTGGGAGGGCATGAGAGCTGTTGGCTGAGTAGCGTCCTCTGTCCTCTCTCCAAGGCCATCTGGTCTCTCTTTAGAGTGACAGAGAGCAGAGGTCGGAGTGCAGAGGGGGCCTCTCATGCCAGGGTTACCTACTCACCCAGCTTAAAATACACCACATAAATGTGGCTCTTCTCCCTGCCTTCGTGTATGTTTGAAAGTTTTCATAAGAAGTTAATAAAGGAGTTTTTTTTAAAAAAAGCACTAAAAGCAAAAAACAAACAAACAACCCAACTCTGTAGGTGGATGTCCTCTGGGGGGAGGGCCACCCCTTCTGGGCGTGGCAGCCCAGGCTTTCAGAGTCAGGCTTCTCTAGTGCAGGGGCTACAATGAAGGTCTGCTCCCTGACACTCCCTCTTCACTCCACCCTTTGCACGTGCTTTCCCCTCAGGCCTCACGAACTCCTGTTCATTTTTTCAAGACATTTCCCATGTCACCTCCTCTCTGAAGCCTTCCCTGATTCCTTCAGGCAGTCACACCTGCCTCTCTCAGAGCCCCTTGTTCATCTTCCCTCACCAGCAGCCCCCACCGGTGCACGCACAGTGCTTTAGGCGCTATGCTCTGTTCTTTACCCAGGCTATGGCTTTGATTCCTCATGCAGTGGTCCCACATGTTCATGAGGAAACTTAAGGCTCAGAGAGGTGAGGTCACTTGCCCAAAGTCACACAGCAAGTGAGTAGTGGGGTGAGGATCCAAATGAATGTGTGGCTACGTGGCCCAGCCCCCAAACCACTCCCCGCTCCGCCCTGTGTATCACACCATAGCACTTTGTAACAAAGATCTTTCTGGCTTGATTGCCCCTGCTGGCCTGTAAGCCCCCCAAGGGTGGGTCCCAGGCCCTGGACTCTGTGTACCCAGCTCAGTGCTGGCACCGGGGAGGCCAGTGAACACCTAGATCCGAAATGGGTGAAAACCTAGATCCAAAATCTTGGAGACCATTTTCCCTGGTCCCTGCCATTACAGAGTGAAAGCAAAGGCTTGGAAGTCTCATGGAACCACCTGTAGAGGCCTCAGGAGCAAGAAACCCAGGGAGGCTAGAAAGCCACCGCCCCCAGCTATCCACAAGGATGACCAGATATTTGGGGAGCAGTGGCTCCTTGGACTGCAGGGAGGGAGGGAGGGCAGGGCTCAGTAGACAGCAGGGAGGTCGTGGTTGCTGGATCGTTCAGGAAGCATTGATTGAGCACTTACTGTGTGCCAGGCACAGTGCTAGGCACTGGGGCAAAGCTGCAAACAAGCCGGACCCAGTCCGTACCCTCACAGGGATCTCATATGTGAGGCGGAGGGTAGCCAGTCAAGAAATTGACAGAAATGCTACCACGTTGGAAGGAATGATGGGAGGGGTCTGGGGAGGGGGGCGAGTATCAGAGGCTTTCAGGAGGTGGTGTTGAGGCTGAGCTCTACCAGGTGAGGAAGCCTGTCAGGGAGGTATGGGCTGCAGGGTCTCCCAGGTGGACTGTGCAAAGGCCCTGCGGTGGAGAAAGTCTGGGCTCACTCAGGGACAAATGAAAGGGGGGTGTCCCTGAGGGCAGGGGCAGGGATGCCAGAGGAGGTAGGGAGCCACTGGTGAGATCTGAGGGGGTGACAGTAGAGGCAGTATTTGGCTTGAGCTTAGTCGTAGGACCCAGATGAACATGGAGACCCCGGGTAGGAGGCTGATGTGTTTTTCAGGGGAGATAAAAGTGGACCAAATCAGGACAGGGGCTGTGGATGTGGAGGTGAGGGGCCAATTAGATTTTAGTGGCAGGGCCTGTTGGCTTTGTGTTGGGCTGTGTAGGGGGACAGGAGGGGGACACTGGCTCCCAAGACGGGGGCTGGGACACACAGCTGAAGCCCTCCTTGTGAGGGTCCCCAAAGTGGCCTGGGGGCAGCTGAGTCCCTGGCACAGGGTGGTCCCTTTCTCTGAATCCATCTCCTCCCAGCCTGTGTCTGGAACTGACGTGTCTATTGGAGGTGAAAATTGTGCCTCCCGCCTGCGCCCCAAATTGCCCCCTGGGGGTGGCAGAAAGCCAGGTGCCCATTTTAATTCTCCGACTGTCCTACTGTTTTATTGTTCCTATTTGGGGTTTTATTATTATTGCTGCTAATGGTTTGAAAAAGCCTTTTAATTAAAGCTACAGGTTGGAGCTGGTGCCCAAGCCCCTGGGGTGGGTGGGAGGAGGCCTTGCTGAGTACTTGCTCCCTGCCTTACAGAGCTGGGGGCTTCTGCGCTGGGGTCTGGGGTCCCTTCCACAGGAATACTAAGGCAGGAGGCCCTGCCATTGAGACCATGGCAGCAGCCACTGTGGGGCTTCAGCCCTCCTGTGATGCCACCAGAAGATTGTCCCAGGACGGGTCACATGACTTTCGTTTC